>NC_057805.1:44733892-45474070 GCF_018294505.1 Triticum aestivum
GGCATCAGCACCGATGGGTTCAGTGTGTTTGGTATGACGGCAGCCCAATACAGTTGTTGGCCCGTATTTGTCTTTCCACTCAATCTCCCCCCGGACAGATTATGCAAAGAAAGAACATTTTCCTGACGTTGATAATTCCAGGGCCCAACTATCCGGGGAAAAATATGAATGTGTACATGCAGCCGCTTAAGGACGAATTGCAAGAAGCCTGGGATAATGGGTTCAAGACATACGACGCCTATAGCAAACGAAACTTCATAATGCGTGTCTGGTACATGTACTCGACGCATGACTTGCCGGCGTATGCGCTATTCGTTGGCTGGTGTGTGCATGGAAGGTTCCCGTGCCCCACATGCAAGGGAGCTCTTGAGTTTCATTGGCTTCAGGCCAGTCGCAAGTTTTCTTGCTTCGACATGCATAGACAGTTCCTGAATCCTCGCCATAAGTTCAGGAAAGACAAGAAGAACTTCATCAGAGGTAGAGTTGTCAAAAACTCTGCACCACCTGCATTGACAGGCCAACAGACCCTGGATCAGTTAAACGCTCTCGAGCCAGATCCAGAGCGTCCAGGGTACTTCAAGGGGTATGATTCTAAGCACGCCTGGACTCACAAAACATGCTTATGGGATCTGCCTTACTTCAAAGACCTCCTTTGCCCACACAACATCGACGTGATGGACACTGAGAAGAATATCGCCGAGGCACTTTTTGGTACATTGTTCGGCATAGATGGGAAGTCAAAGGATAATACTAAGGCTAGAGTCGATCTGGAGGCGCTATGTGATAGGCCATTACAAAACATGAAAGAACCGAAAGGAAAGCAGAACTGGACGAAGCCAAAGGCATGGTTCAATCTTGGAAGGCCAGCTATGAGGGAAATTATCTTGTGGGTGAAAATGCAGTTGATGTTCCCCGATGGGTATGCAGCGAATCTAAAGAGGGGAGCCAGTCTTGATAAATTGAAGATATTTGGTCTCAAGAGTCATGATTGGCACATATGGATTGAGCGGGTAATGCCGGTGATGTTGCGTGGATTCATCCCTGAGGATGAATGGCTAGTACTGGCAGAACTCAGCTATTTCTTCCGTGTTCTTTGTGCGAAAGAACTATCGCCTGGCGTGCTAGAAGAAATGGAAGAGTTGGCGCCGGAGTTGATCTGCAAGTTAGAGAAGATCTTTCCACCGGGCTTCTTTAATCCAATGCAGCATTTGATTTTGCATCTCCTGACCGAGGCAAGATTGGGGGGGCCCGTGCAAAATCGTTGGTGCTACCCAACTAAGAGGATGCAGATGACGCTTCAACAAAAATGTAAAAATAAACGTAGAATTGAAGCATCGATGGCTGAGGCATTCATCACTGAGGAGGCGGCAAACTTCGTGACAGCACACTACGAAGCCAAAAATCGTCATTTGCATAATCCGAAGCCTCGGTACAATGCTGACGACCCTAAAAAGGGTGGATCCAACCTCAGCCTATTCAAAGGGAATCTCGCACCAGCCAGTGTTTCAAATCCAGTATCTTTGGATAACGAAGAATGGCGGACCATTTCGTTGTATATCTTCAACAACCTGATAGAAGTGCGGCCGTACATCGAGTAAGTTCTCGGTACATTATTTCGCAACTTCTATTTCCTTTGAACTGCTCTTATTCCTGGATATTTCATACAGTCGATACGTCGCCTTATTCTCGTATGGAGCGGTGATCCAAAAGGATTCTATCGAAGAGTATGAGCTTCTCGCAAAGCAAGGAGGCGGCTATCCCGGTTTCATCTCTTGGTTCAAACAAACGGTAATTTCTATTAGACAATTTCATTTCATTCGCTAATTTGTGCGTAATGCAACAATCCTTTCATATTAAACTTGTAGGCTAATTCAGAGTCTATGGACGCCGAATTGAGACAAGTCGCTAATGGTTTTGACTATAAGGTCCGTTCATTTGACAAATACGACATCAACGGGTATCGCTTTCGTACCTATGGCAAAGAGCTATCTATGGCCGACCGAAAGTCTACAAATTGTTGTGTATCTGCTATCGGCGAAGGAGGTACCGAGTATTATGGGAGAGTTGAAGCAATTTATGAACTTCTATTCTATGGTGAAAACCCACCGAATGTCGTAGTCTTCAAATGTTATTGGTTTCAGCCGAAGGAGACTAGAAGGACTCATGAACATATAGGGCTAGTTGAAATAAACCAAAGCACTCATTTAGATGTTCCTGATGTCTATATTACGGCTCAACAGGCGACCCAAGTATTCTATCTACCGTGGGCCTGCCAAACTAATCCAAATCTGAAAGGTTGGGATGTCGTTTATGAAGTGCCGCCACGTGCTAGACTATCTCCCCCAAAGGAAGAGGATTATGAACCTCACATTAACCCAGACACATATGAAGGAGAATTCTTCCAAGAGACACGTCTTTCCAAAAAGCGTTTCAAGAACCGCTATACTTCACCCCAAAACATTGAAGTAGACAGCGACAGTGAATCCGACATCACCCTAGAGGAGGAACAAGAAGAGCCGGAACAAGAAGAGGTTACTGCTGCGGATGACCTGTCATTGCTTGACCGATTACGTCAAGGTGGCCTTCCACATGTTGATGCCACTGAACCCTATGAGCCCGTCATTGATTATAGTGATGATGATGATTATGCATTTATTGATGATACTGATCGAGATTATTAGTAGTGTCAGGTATTAAATTTTTTTATGTTGTACTTGATGATGATACACTTAAGTGATACACATATTATTATTCATGTCGGTCTTTTTTTTATGTTGTACTAATTTCGTTTACTGTTTGTCATGGCAGGTGTTGAAAGATGGTGGGCGCTGGTCGGGAGCGCGCCAAGGCCCCTTCTTCATCGGCGCGTGGTGTGAGGTCTTCCATTCCACACGCACCTCTCCGCCGAGCGTTGCTGGACAGTATGGCGACACCGCCGGGCCCTTCTTCATCGACCGTGGTGCCTAGCAGGGGACGAGGTAAGAAGAGAGGAGGTGGGGCACGTGGTCGCGGGAGAGGAGGTAGGGTGACTGCTACGATGCCTTCCTCGCCGCCACCCCCAGCTGTTTCACCCGAGCACGTGACTGCTAGGGTGGACTCGTCCGAGGAGGAGGCTACATGGACTCCGGTCCACGAGCCTCCAGTCCACGGGTCTTGGGCCCACGAGCCTCAGGTCGACGGGCCTTCGGCCCACGAGACCCTGGAGGAGCACACGTATGGATGGGGTACCTGGCCGAATCAGCCCGAGGAGCCGAGTGGCCATGCTGATGATGGTGGGGAGCCGACTGATATTGAGGAGGAGGGGGCACCGTCTACCAGCGTGGTTGTACACGGCTCCCGTGCGTGCCGGCGACCCGCGAGCAGAGGTGGTTGATTTTCCCTGATGGGGAGAGGTAAGTGCATTTAATATTTTTGTACCTTCTGCATTCACGTTTCTTCAAATAACTAATGTGTTGGCCTTGTCATGCTGCAGGGGTTGGGACCACCATCATAGTGTCCGCCGGCCCAACTCCGTCCTTGGAGTTCTTTGCCGGCAAAACTTCCCGGGGTTTGTCATGTTGCCTGGTGAGGGTCGGCTTCCAGAGCTTGGATTGAGCTGGGAGCACTACTTGGCTGCCCCGGCCCCGCCGGATGAGATCATCGACGGTGTCTTGTGCGACACGAGGACAGACGTGGTGATCAGAAAGTTCTGGGTAATTTCTCCTTTACACATTTAAAAATCTTCAACTAGCTAGTTATTAATTGTACTAATCAATATTGTCTCATTTGATTGCAGACATTCTACAGGTGTGAGGAGGGATACGAGGAGGACGCGGCAAATGTTATCGAGAACGTCTGCAAGCGCCTACTACAGAACTTACGGCACGAGGCTCGGGTGCCGGCTGTTCGAGACTACTACGCCTTGCGTGGTATCAAGAAGACCAAGCCGGCGTGCCGCGATAAGTTCCTGAGTAAGGAGCAGTACATGAAGGTAATTCTTAAGGCCTTCTACTTAAGTTCCTTCATTTAGTAATTCTTAGCCGTAGCGCTCAAGTTTCTATTTGCTAACTTAGGCGCCTCCGAGATGGTGTGCGGATCGGATGGATTCTTGGGAGGTGTTGGTCAATGAGTGGTGCTCAAAAGAATGGCTAGCCCTCCACAACGAGGCCAAGGACAAACGTGCCCAAATGGAAGGTGTGCCACACCATCAAGGCAGCTCCAACTTATATCAGTTCGGGCGGAACTGGGTATGTGGTTTGCTTCATGATTCATGCAATTCATTCATCATGCTAGCTTGAGCCCTTTAATTACTAATTTACATTGTTTCTCTCTTTCAGGCACGCTACAATAAGGTGGATAAGGTGCTAGAGGTGTACGACCTGTATGCCATGGCCCACACTGCCTCTTTCAAGAAAGTCAAGGCATTCTCTCCGTCTGACCTCGATGATGCAAACAACTTCACCAACATCTCCTCCCACAACAAGCTCGTGAGATATAGAGATGAGGGGAAGGTGAGGAAAGGGGAGGACTTTAACCCGAGCCAGGGTCCCATTGATCCAGAGCTGGTGATGATATCTGGTGGCGGGAGGTTCCATGGCTCCATAGCCATTGGAGATGGACTTATCCGTTGTCCTAGCACTCTCCCGGAGATCAAGGCGCGCCAGTCGAGCTCCGCTCCTGAGATAAGGCCTCGTGAACGGCCAGTCCAACTCGCCATCAAGGTTAGTGATACGTACTCAGCTATCTTTCTCCATTACATTGTGTGCGCTTCCATCAATGATTACAAATGGTCATGTGAGTGGTGTTGCAGGCTGCTATACAGAGTGAGAGAGATAGAACGGAGAAACTTCTAGCGGAGGCGGCGGAGAGGCAGCGGGAGTTGGAGGAGAGGACGACAAAGATGTTGGAGGAGGAGAGGGCACGGAATGACATGCAGGCAAGGGCCATGTACGAGCTCCTTGTGGTAAGTTTCTTCTGCAGATTAGCCAAAACATTCATGTAGTGTTTGTCTCATTACTAACTAGTATGACTGAGTCGTCAAAACCAAATGTGCAGTCTGTGTGCGAGAAGACCGGTCAGACCGCTCCGCCGATGCCAGTGATTGCTCCTGGGACCACGGTGAGTTTAATTTGAATGGACATTACTTGCTAGTCTTAACATTTGAGTGTCATCATGCTAACAAGACATTGGAAATGATCTTTGGTGCAGCGTAACTCCAGACAAGCATCGCACGATCCTTCTCCAGCTACCGACACGAGCCAGCCCGCTCCTACACCTCCTGGATCATGGTAAGTTTATCTAGTGTTTTGCTTAACACATGCATAAAGACCTAGACTTAGCTTTATTTCCTCCAATGCTTACCATAATGACCTAGACTTAGCTTCTTCTCCTCCAAAATGACTTAATAAGCTTACTGACCTCCAAAACCATCCATTTTACCTAAGTTAGCTCTAAAACGATCTGTACTTAGCTTACTTATGTCAAAAATTGCATAGTTAGCTTAGTTAGCTCATAAACGATCCATTTTACCTAAGTTAGCTCTAAAATTACCCATTTTACCTTGGTTAGCTTATAAATGATCCAGTTCATCCAAGTTAGCTCAAAAATGACCCATTTTACCTAGATTAGCTCCTAAATGATCCATTTTGCCTACGTTAGCTTTAAAATGACCCATTTCACCTAGGTTAGCTCCAAAATGACCCATCTTACCTAGGTTATCTCATAAACGATCCATTTCAACTAATTTAGCTCATAAACGATCCATTTCACCAAGTTAGCTCAAAAACGATCCATTTCACCTAAATTAGCTCTTAAATGATCCATTTCACCTAAGTTAGCTCAAAAAGATCCATTTCAACTAAATTAGCTCATAAATGATCCATTTCACCTAAGTTAGCTCAAAAACGATCCATTTCAACTAAGTTAGCTCATAAATGATCCATTTCACCTAAGTTAGCTAAAAAACGATCCATTTCACCTTAGTTACCTCAAAAACGATCCATTTGACCTTAGTTAGCTCATAAACGACCCATTTCAACTAAGTTAGCTCATAAATGATCCATTTCACCTTAGCTAGCTCATAAACGACCCATTTCAACTTAGTTAGCTCATATATGATCCATTTCACGTAAGTTAGCTCATAAATGACATATACTTATTGTTCTAGTCTTCTTCTTGTTCTACTCTTCTTGTTCTAGTCTTCTTATTCTAGTCACCTATTTCTAACTTTCTTATTTTGCCATTTTGCAGATTTCATTCACTTCATGGAAGCTAGCTTGCTATGGAGTGCTTGTTTATGTATGGATGGAACTTGCTTATGTATGAATGGATGGATGGAACTTGCTTATGTAATATGTATGGATGGAACTTGCTTATGTATGAATGGATGGAACTTGCTTATGTATGAATGGATGGAACTTATGTGCTGGATATATGTGATATGTTTGCTGTTAAATAGGCCTGTGAAATATATCTATATATGTCATATATATTTGCTGTGAAAATTGTTGGATTTAATAAAAAACAGAAAAAAGAGCCAATATGCAGGCTCTTTGCCGTCTGCCACCGACGGCAACGGGCTCTTTGCCGTCAGCCGCAGACGGCAAAGAAGCCGCGTGGCAGCCAACTGTGCTTCCTGGGAGCTGACCCATTTGGTCAGTTTGCCTACAGTGGCAGACGGCAAAGACACTAGAAAGTTTGCCTACAGTGGCAGACGGCAAAGACACTAGAAAGTTTGCCTACAGTGGCAGACGGCAAAGACACTAGAAAGTTTGCCATCAGTGGCAGACGGCAAAGACTTGCCGTCAGCGGCGGACGGCAAAGGCCTGCCATTAGCCACTTAACGGACTGACCGCGCAATTATTGCCGTCTACTCTCTTTGCCGTCCGCTGCAGACGGCAAAGGCCCTTTGCCGTCAGCCGCCCGGAAGCAGACAGCAAAGTAGCTCTTTGTCGGACCTTACTTTGCCGGAGCCTTTTGCCGTCCGCCGTTCATGCCTTTGCCGTCCGCCGTGGCAGATGGCAAAATAGCTGATTCCTGTAGTGGCAGACGTCGACGTTTAATATTTGAATTATGAACATAAGAAATGTCGTACTCGGACGACGAAAGTCTCCCGGAGTGCGACTGGTGCCACGACGACAGAGGTCAGTGCGACAGGCCTCACCTGGACGAAGATCGGTGCTTCAGTATTAAGCTGGAGGAGACCTTCGATGTTGAAACGGTACGCAATGACGACAAGTGTTATTTTTTCGTAATTAAGCACGACTTCAACTATTTCAACGTGTACTTTTCATCTTTTACAATTCGGCTAGCTTATCCCATGCCATGCAAGACGCTACGTCTTGGAGAGGATGGGTTTTGAAGACCATGAAAGTATGGAAACAAAGAAAATTCACCTAAGGACCCATCATGATATAGATTTTGAAGTAAATCTGTATAACTCTGAGAGCGTAACCCATTTTGGTTGCAAAAATTGGGAAGCATTTTGCAAGATGTATGGTTTTGATGAGGGTATGCTTGTCACCATGGATCTTGGTGATCCTGACATCGAGCAAGACAATATGGACATTTGGGTCCTTGTTGATACGCCTCCAATTCTACCGCTATGTGAGTTTCTCAAACATAGTTATTAGCTAATTTATATTTTTCATTTCAAAATAGTTGACAGCTTATTTTCATTGACAGCTTATTTTGATTGTTCAAACAATGTGCAGAACATGGTAGACAGAACCTACTACACCGATGGCTCTGAGTTAACTTATAAGGAGAAAACTCATCTGGTTGGATTTTGAGAATTACAATATCTATTGTAAAACTCCTCCACATTATGGTCAATACGTGCCACTAGTGCACGTGTTGAACTACGGTAACTACTATGGAGATACTCTGGTAAGATTTCTTACTATTACGACATCCGTGCATCTTTTGCATACTTCTAAAACTAGTACATCATTGCTAACTATGAAGTTATTACTATGTTTTTCAACAGATAATCCCAGAGGATTGTGTGCCTCATTTGATGTATCAGAATGGTAGGCTTGATGTTTTGAACATACAACCAGGTCATCCTACGAATCTCAACTGTCCATACCGGATTTCTAAAAGAAGTGGAGACATGCAAATCAAAGAATGGAAAAAATGTATGGACAGTCGCAAGGAGGTTCTTGGAAGCAAAAGGAAGCGAAGCGCAAGAATTGGAGACAGGATGATCTCCATTCTCCATAATGGAGAGTCAGGGTCTATATTGTTTTATGCTATTTTACCTTAAAGAGGGTATTTCGGTCCTACCTAATACTGATGATCATGTGCTAAGAACAATTAAGTAGGGTTGGTTCGATGACTATGAGGATGATGATCGTATGACTGGTTATTAATAATGAGTAGAAGTTGTATGATGATGATTAGTAGGACTTGTTATTATATATGATGCTGCATGATGCGCGCATGAAGAGTTATTATATATCAGCGGGTGAAATGAACATGGATTGGATTGAAGTGAAGGCAACATGCATGTGGTGTATGTCGAAAGTAGTACAATCCAAACTTGATCAAGTTAGGATTAGTATTACTTTCGACATGCACCACATGTTGCCTTCACTTCAATCTAAGCCATGTTTAGGCATAGCAGTACGTAGCATTGGTAAACCAAGCACGGAGATATAAGAGAGGACACTTCTCTCTAATAGCTACCTAATAACAACCTAAATTAACCCCCAAAACCCCTAAATCAGCCCCTTTCAAAAAAAACAAAAACCTCAGCTCCAGCCAGATGCTGACGCGTGGATGCCTATTGGTCCCGGTTGGTGTCACCAACCGGGACCAAAGGCCCCCCGTCCTGGGCTGGCCGCAGCGGCCACGTGGAGGACCTTCTGTCCCGTTTCGTGTAAGAACCGGGACTAAAGGGTTAGGGCATTAGTAACGACCCTTTAGTCCCGGTTCAAAAACCGGGACAAAAGGCCCTTACCAACCGGGACAATAGGACCTTTTTCTACTAGTGTGAGCTAGAGTACGCCACGACCATCATGGCTGCTTCTTTGTCGGGCTGTTGGGGTCATGAGTATGACGGGAAGGTGCAGCTACTTTCGATGCCATGAACTTGTCAGCAGCCCTCCTCGTCGTCGACCATGCCGAGGCCGCCGGCCGGCCCGTTCACCGAGCAACGCCTCCGTGCCTGCGCCGTGGATTCATACCGGCCTCGCCGCCACAGCAGCAAGGGAATCTTCGGTCGACAAGATCACAAGAATCTCCACTACCAAGGTGCACAGAAACTTGAGCAAAGCCATGATGACCTTTGGTTGCTACTAAATAGTTTTGGTCGTCGAACTCTCTTTTGTGATCTACGCGTAGTGCTTGCGTTTGTGTGTAGCTAGCGATCAGATTGTGATGGTGCGATGGGATAGATAAGCATATGCCCGTGCATGCATGCAGATGATATATACTCCCTCCGTTCCTAAGAGCATCTCCAACAGCCGCCAAACGCACGGCGCGCTAAAAATCAGTTTGCAACGTGCCCATCGTCTGGTTTGGCGCGGCGGGCAGCGCTGGCTCCAGCAGCCACGGCAAAATGCAGTGCGCGCGTAGCTCCAGCAGCGCGCAAAAATGCAGCGCGCGCGCTCTCGCACAAACACTTTGGACTACGATGCATAGATATTTTCTTCATACAAAAACCATACATAGTTCTCACATAGCATAGAAAAAAACGATACGAAAATATTTTACATAGTTCTAGCATAGATAGATAAAAAGAACTACGGTGCAACTACATAAATTAAACTACGGTGCAACTAGAACTACTCCGAGTCGTCCTCATCATCATCACCCTCGTTGGTGTTGTCCGAGGTAGAGAGCCAGATGTCATCCCAACGATCATCGTCTGACAAGAAGAACGACTTCCCACCGGCTTCAACGAGATCGCACTGTGATATGGCCAGTGCCTTCCGCCTACGCCCGTCCACCCGCTCCGCGCGGCGCCTTGCCGTCCTCTCCGCCCAGAAGGCGCGCTCGTTGGCGACGTCCTCCAGGTGGCGCCGGCACCACTCCGCCATGGCTCGCTCGTCCTCCTCGGCGATGAGGAGGCGGCGCTACCACCGACGGTACTCCACACGGTCCTGGTCCGTGATAAGACGAGGAGGAGGGGCGACGGCCTGCGCCTGCTCGCGCGTGTAGATGTCGTGGAAGTTCATCTGCGAGGGAGGCCTCTCTAGGTGCCACGCCGCCGCGTCGTACGCGCGGGCGGCCTCGTGCACTGTCTCTAAAATGCCGAGGCCGAGCCGGACGTCGCCGGACCGGATCTCGGCGTAGTAGGCGCCAGAGGGGCACTCGCGGGTGCCGCGGTAGCTCGAAGTTCCTCGGAGGCGCGGCGGTGCTACCTCTTGAGCACTGCGTTGGTTTTCCCTTGAAGAGGAAAGGGTGATGCAGCAAAGTAGCGTAAGTATTTCCCTCAGTTTTTGAGAACCAAGGTATCAATCCAGTAGGAGGCTACACGTGCGTCCCTCATACCTGCACAATACAAATAAATCCTCGCAACCAACGCGATAAGGGGTTGTCAATCCCTTCACGGTCACTTACGAGAGTGAGATCTGATAGATATGATAGGATAATATTTTTGGTATTTTTGTGATAAAGATGCAAAGTAAAATAAAAGCAAAGTAAAAAAGCAAGGGAAATAACTAAGTGTTGGAAGATTAATATGATGAAGATAGACCCCGGGGCCATAGGTTTCACTAGTGGCTTCTCTCAAGACCATAAGTATTTTACGGTGGGTGAACGAATTACTGTTGAGGAATTGACAGAATTGAGCATAGTTATGAGAATATCTAGGTATGATCATGTATATAGGCATCACGTCCGAGACAAGTAGACCGACTCCTGCCTGCATCTACTACTATTACTCCACTCATCGACCGCTATCCAGCATGCATCTAGAGTATTAAGTTCATGAAAACAGAGTAACGCCTTAAGCAAGATGACATGATGTAGAGGGATAAATTCATGCAATATGATAAGAACCCCATCTTGTTATTCTCGATGGCAACAATACAGTACATGCCTTGCTGCCCCTACTGTCACTGGGAAAGGACACCGCAAGATTGAACCCAAAGCTAAGCACTTCTCCCATTGCAAGAAAGATCAATCTAGTAGGCCAAACCAAACTGATAATTCGAAGAGACTTGCAAAGATAACCAATCATACATAAAAGAATTCAGAGAAGATTCAAATATTGTTCATAGATAATCTTGATCATAAACCCACAATTCATCGGTCTCAGCAAACACACCGCAAGATTACATCGAATAGATCTCCACGAGAGAGGGGGAGAACATTGTATTGACATCCAAAAAGAGAGAAGAAGCCATCTAGCTACTAACTATGGACCCGAAGGTCAGTAAACTACTCACACTTCATCGGAGAGGCTATGGTGTTGATGCAGAAGCCCTCCGTGATGGATGCCCCCTCCGGCAGAGCTCCGGAATAGGCCCCAAGATGGGATCTCGTGGGTACAGAAGGTTGCGGCGGTGGAATTAGGTTTTTGGCTCCGTATTTGATCGTTTGGGGTACGTGGGTATATATAGGAGGAAGGAGTACGTCGGTGGAGCAACAGGGGGCCCACGAGGGTGGAGGGCGCGGCCGGGGGGGTAGGCGCGCCCCCCTACCTCGTGGCCTCCTCCTTTGTTTCTTGATGTAGGGTCCAAGTCTCCTGGATCATATTCTTCCTAAAAATCACGTTCCCGAAGGTTTCATTCCGTTTGGACTACGTTTGATATTCCTTTTCTACGAAACTCTGAAATAGGCAAAAAAACAGCAATTCTGAGCTGGGCCTCCGGTTAATAGGTTAGTCCCAAAAATAATATAAAAGTGAATAATAAAGCCCAATAATTTCCAAAATAGTAGATAATATAGCATGGAGCGATCAAAAATTATAGATGCGTTGGAGACGTATCAAGCATCCCCAAGCTTAATTCCTGCTCGTCCTCGAGTAGGTAAATGATAAAAACAGAATTTTTGATGCGGAGTGCTACTTGGCATAATTTCAGTGTAATTCTTCTTAATTGTGGTATGAATATTCAGACCCGAAAGATTCAAGACAGAAGTTTATATTGACATAAAAATAATAATACTTCAAGCATACTAACAAAGCAATCATGTCTTCTCAAAATAACATGGCCAAAGAAAGTTATCCCTACAAAATCATATAGTCTGGCTATGCTCTATCTTCACCACACAAAGTATTTAAATCATGCACAACCCCGATGACAAGTCAAGCAATTGTTTCATACTTTTGGCATTTTCAAACTTTTTCAATCTTCACGCAATACATGAGCGTGAGCCATGGATATAGCACTATATGTGGAATAGAATGGTGGTTGTGTAGAAGACAAAAAGGGAGAAGATAGTCTCACATCAACTAGGCGTATCAACGGGCTATGGAGATGCCCATCAATAGATATCAATGTGAGTGAGTAGGGATTGCCATGCAACGGATGCACTAGAGCTATAAGTATATGAAAGCTCAACAAAGGAAACTAAGTGGGTGTGCATCCAACTCGCTTGCTCACGAAGACCTAGGGCATTTTGAGGAAGCCCATCATTGGAATATACAAGCCAAGTTCTATAATGAAAAATTCCCACTAGTATATGAAAGTGACAAAATGAGAGACTCATGAAGATCATGGTGCTACTTTGAAGCACAAGTGTGGTAAAAGGATAGTAACATCGTCCCTTCTCTCTTTTTCTCTTTTTTTATTTGGGCCTTTTCTCTTTATTTTTATGGCCTCTTTTTTATTATTTATTTATTTTTCGTCCGGAGTCTCATCCCGACTTGTGGGGGAATCATAGTCTCCATCATCCTTTTCCTCACTTGGGACAATGCTCTAAAAATGAAGATCATCACACTTTTATTTTCTTACAACTCAACAATTACAACTCGATACTTAGAACAAAATATGACTCTATATGAATGCCTCTGGCGGTATACCGGGATATGCAATGAATCAAGAGTGACATGTATGAAAGAATTATGAACGGTGGCTTTGCCACAAATACGATGTCAACTACATGATCATGCAAAGCAATGTGACAATGATGGAGCGTGTCATAATAAACGGAACGGTGGAAAGTTGCATGGCAATATATCTCGGAATGGCTATGGAAATGCCATGATAGGTAGGTATGGTGGCTGTTTTGAGGAAGGTATATGGTGGGTGTATGATACCGGCGAAAAGTGTGCGGTATTAGAGAGGCTAGCAATGGTGGAAGGAGGAAGGGTGCGTATAATCCATGGACTCAACATTAGTCATAAAGAACTCATATACTTATTGCAAAAATCTACAAGTTATCAAAGCAAAGTATTACATGCATGCTCCTAGGGGGATAGATTGGTAGGAAAAGACCATCGCTCGTCCCCGACCGCCACTCATAAGGAAGACAATCAATAAATAAATCATGCTCCGACTTCATCACATAACGGTTCACCATACGTGCATGCTACGGGAATCACAAACTTTAACACAAGTATTTCTCAAATTCACAACTACTCAACTAGCATGACTCTAATATCACCATCTTCATATCTCAAAACAATTATCAAGCATCAAACTTTTCTTAGTATTCAACACACTCATAAGAATTTTTACAAATCTTGATACCTAGCATATTAGGATTATTCAAGCAATTACCATGCTATTTAAGACTCTCAAAATAATCTAAGTGAAGCATGAGAGATCAATAGTTTCTATAAAACAAATCCACCACCGTGCTCTAAAAGATATAAGTGAAGTACTAGAGCAAAACTATATAACTCAAAAGATATAAGCGAAGCACATAGAGTATTCTAACAAATTCCAAATCATGTATGGCTCTCTCAAAAGGTGTGTACAGCAAGGATGATTGTGGTAAACTAAAAAGCAAAGACTCAAATCATACAAGACGCTCCAAGCAAAACACATATCATGTGGTGAATAAAAATATAGCTCCAAGTAAAGTTACCGATGGAAGTAGACGAAAGAGGGGATGCCTTCCGGGGCATCCCCAAGCTTTGGCTTTTTGGTGTCCTTAGATTATCTTGGGGGTGCCATGGGCATCCCCAAGATTAGGCTCTTGCCACTCCTTGTTCCATAATCCATCAAAAATCTTTCACCCAAAACTTGAAAACTTCACAACACAAAACTCAACAGAAATCTCGTGAGCTCCGTTAGCGAAAGAAAACAAAAGACCACTTCAAGGTACTGTAATGAACTCATTCTTTATTTATATTTGTGTTAAACCTACTATATTCCAACTTCTCTATGGTTTATAAACTATTTTACTAGCCATAGATTCATCAAAATAAGCAAACAACACATGAAAAACAGAATCTGTCAAAAACAGAACAGTCTGTAGTAATCTGTAACTAACGCAAACTTCTGGAACTCCAAAAAATCAGCCAAAATAGGACGACCTAGGCAATTTGTTTATTGATCAGAAGCAATTGGAATCACTATTTATCACGTTCTGGTGATTTTTAACAATTGTTTTCGTGAACAGAAAGTTTCTGGAAATTACAGCAAGATCAAATAACTATCATCCAAGAAGATCCTATAGGTTTAACTTGGCACAAACACTAATTAAAACATAAAAACAAATATAAACAGAGGCTAGAGAAAAAATTTATTCAACGACAGAAAGGAAATATATTGGGTTGTCTCCCAACAAGCGCTTTGCTTTAAAGCCTTTTAGCTAGGCATTGATAATTTTAATGATGCTCACATGAAAGACAAGAATTGAAGCACAAAGAGAGCATCATAAAACACGTGACAAACACATCTAAGTCTAACATACTTCCTATGCATAGGCATCTTATATAAAAACAAATTATCATAGCAAGCAAAAACTAGCATATGCAAGAAAGCGAAAAGGAACAATAGCAATCTCAACATAACGAGAGGTAATTTAGTAACATGAAAATTTCTATAACCGTATTTTCCTCTCTCATAATAATTACATGTAGGATCATAAGAAAATTCAACAATATAGCTATCACATAAATATTCTCAACACGATCCACATGCATGCGAAGTTGACACTCTTCCAAAATAGTGGGATTATCATTAACTAAAGTCATGATTTCTCCAAGCCCACTTTTATCAAAAATTTCATAAGATTGAATATTATCCAAATATGTGGGATCTAAAGTTGACACTCTTCCAAACCCACTTTCAATATTATTGCAAACACTATTATCAATCTTATATTCATCATGGGGCTTAAATAAATTTTCAAGATCATAAGAAGAATCTCCCCAATCATGATTATTGCAACAGGTAGTGGACATAGCAAAACTAGCATCCCCAAGCTTAGGGTTTTGCATATTATTAGCACAATTGACGTCAAGAGAATTTATAGTAAAATTATTGCAATCATGCTTTTTATTCAAGGAACTATCATGAATCTCTTCATAAATTTCTTCATCACAATTTTCAGATTCACAAATTTCAAGCAAAACTTCATAAAGATAATCTATTGCACAAAACTCACTAGCAATTGGTTCATCATAATTGGATCTCTTAAAAAGATTGGCAAGCGGATGAGGATCCATAGATCTTAGCTTCTCTGTTTAGGAATAAATACTCAACTATTTCAACCAAACGAGCAAACGAGCCAAGTAAGACATCAAGGCAAACGAAAAGACGAACGGAAAAAGGGCGAATAAACGGCAATGGTGAAGTGGGGAAGAGGAAAACGAGAGGCAAATGGCAAATAATGTAATGCGGGAGATAAGGGATTGTGATGGGTACTTGGTATGTTGACTTTTGCGTAGACCTCCCCGGCAACGGCGCCAGAAATCCTTCTTGCTACCTCTTGAGCACCGCGTTGGTTTTCCCTTGAAGAGGAAAGGGTGATGCAGCAAAGTAGCGTAAGTATTTCCCTCAGTTTTTGAGAACCAAGGTATCAATCCAGTAGGAGGCTACGCGCGAGTCCCTCGTACCTGCACAATACAAATAAATCCTCGCAACCAACACAATAAGGGGTTGTCAATCCCTTCACGGTCACTTACGAGAGTGAGATCTGATAGATATGATAGGATAATATTTTTGGTATTTTTGTGATAAAGATGCAAAGTAAAATAAAAGCAAAGTAAAAAGCAAGGAAATAACTAAGTGTTGGAAGATTAATATGATGAAGATAGACCCGGGGGCCATAGGTTTCACTAGTGGCTTCTCTCAAGAGCATAAGTATTTTACGGTGGGTGAACGAATTACTGTTGAGCAATTGACAGAATTGAGCATAGTTATGAGAATATCTAGGTATGATCATGTATATAGGCATCACGTCCGAGACAAGTAGACCGACTCCTGCCTGCATCTACTACTATTACTCCACTCATCGACCGCTATCCAGCATGCATCTAGAGTATTAAGTTCATGAAAACAGAGTAACGCCTTAAGCAAGATGACATGATGTAGAGGGATAAATTCATGCAATATGATAAGAACCCCATCTTGTTATTCTCGATGGCAACAATACAGTACGTGCCTTGCTGCCCCTACTGTCACTGGGAAAGGACACCGCAAGATTGAACGCAAAGCTAAGCACTTCTCCCATTGCAAGAAAGATCAATCTAGTAGACCAAACCAAACTGATAATTCGAAGAGACTTGCAAAGATAACCAATCATACATAAAAGAATTCAGAGAAGATTCAAATATTGTTCATAGATAATCTTGATCATAAACCCACAATTCATCGGTCTCAGCAAACACACCGCAAAAGAAGATTACATCGAATAGATCTCCACGAGAGAGGGGGAGAACATTGTATTGACATCCAAAAAGAGAGAAGAAGCCATCTAGCTACTAATTATGGACCCGAAGGTCAGTAAACTACTCACACTTTATCGGAGAGGCTATGGTGTTGATGCAGAAGCCCTCCGTGATGGATGCCCCCTCCGGCAAAGCTCCGGAATAGGCCCCAAGATGGGATCTCGTGGGTACAGAAGGTTGCGGCGGTGGAATTAGGTTTTTGGCTCCGTATTTGATCGTTTGGGGTACGTGGGTATATATAGGAGGAAGGAGTACGTCGGTGGAGCAACAGGGGGCCCACGAGGGTGGAGGGCGCGGCCGGGGGGGTAGGCGCGCCCCCCTACCTCGTGGCCTCCTCCTTTGTTTCTTGATGTAGGGTCCAAGTCTCCTGGATCATATTCTTCCTAAAAAAACACGTTCCCGAAGGTTTCATTCCGTTTGGACTCCGTTTGATATTCCTTTTCTGCGAAACTCTGAAATAGGCAAAAAACAGCAATTCTGGGCTAGGCCTCCGGTTAATAGGTTAGTCCCAAAAATAATATAAAAGTGAATAATAAAGCCCAATAATGTCCAAAACAGTAGATAATATAGCATGGAGCGATCAAAAATTGTAGATACATTGGAGACGTATCAGGCGGCATGGTGGCGCGGTAGCGGTGGGCCGGGGAAGCGGCAGAGCAAGCGGCGAGAGTGTGCGTGGCAGTGCAGATAGGGATGGGGCCATGTGGCCAGCGCCGCAATTTATAGCACGCCGCAAGCGGTGCGCCAAATCTAGCGCGCGACCGCTCGCTTTCTTCCACGCGCGACTTTCCCGCCTCCGCTGGAGCGCGCGAAAACGTCCCGCGTGCGCTACAGTGCCAGTTTACCGCGCGCGAGCGATTTTTGGCGCCGCTGTTGGAGATGCTCTAAATACTTTGTCTTTCCAGAGCATCTCCAACAGCCGCGTAACGCGTGGCGCGCTAAAAAAGCATTTGCAGCGCGTTGATCGTGAGTTTTTGCGCGGCGAGGTGCACTTGCTCCAGCGGCCGCTGCAAATTATAGCACGCCCGAGCCGCTCCAACAGACGCGCTAAACTGCAGCGTGCGCGAGCAGCCGGCGCTTGCCATATGTTGCATTTTGGAGACGATGATGATATTTCAAACATCAAAACAAAGACATGGCATAGGTTAAAATCGCCCAAACAAGTTCATGACATAAAAGTTTAAATTCATGCCCACAACATCATTAACCAAGTTTAAAAACCACCCCAAGTTCATGACACATAAAAGTTCACACAAACGAATGGCCCATCAACAAGTGAGCTCGCCGGTGCTTCGGTCGCCGCCCCGTCCGTCGCACACCCTGCAAGCTTCTTCCTCGACGGCCTAGCGGAGCCGTCCGCCGCCTTGTTCTTCTTCGCGGATACCTTGCCCTTCTTCGCCCACGCCGCATTTGGGAGCTTCGAGAGGGGGGCACGTGGCATCATGGCAGGCGCCAACGCGACGCCACCCGCCGCCGAGGTCGTCCGTGGCGGCATGAAAAGGCCGCGCGCGATGCCGGTGCTTGGAGGAGCATCGGCTGAGGCAAAGCCAAAGCTCCCCATGCTAGGGTTTGCGGTGGCGGCAGCGGCGGAGGCGTCGCGGGTGTAGGAAGGGGTGAGGGGGTGCAGGCGCGTCCGTCCATCGGGCCGATTCGCCGGCGGCGGCGCGGCGGAGAGAGTACGGCGCGAGCGCTCGAGTGTGCGGCGCGCGGAAGCGGGCGCACCAAATAAACGGCGCGCGATGGCGTTTCGGACCGCATGCTGAACTCTTTATGCCGCGCGCGCGGTTATTGCGTCTCCGCTGGAGCTTGCTGAGCGGTTGCGCGAGCGCTAAAAACCAAAAATTTCCAGCGCGGCTGTTGGAGATGTTCTTAGATACTTTAAATGGACTACCACGTACGGATATATATATATATATAGACATATTTTATAGTGTAGATTTACTCATTTTGCTTCGTATGTAGTCATTTGTTAAAATTTCTAGAAAGATAAATATTTAGGAACGGAGGGAGAGTATACACGATGGAGCAACCACACGTGGATCGACACTCGTGGGAAATGGCGAGGAGATGGTCTTCATCGCTGCAGCGATCGGTGGGAGGACTCAGAGCAACTCTAGCAGACCCCGCATCTCGCCCCGACCCGGAAAATAACTGCCAAAATGCGGGGCCGGGCGGAAAGACCTGCCAGACCAGACCCCACATCCCGCCACGGCCCGCAAAAAATTTTGAGGGGCGCGGCAAAATCCCGACCCCAACCCGGGAAAACGCGGGTTTCCCCCTCGCGGCTGCGGTGACCTGCATATAAGCGGAAGCGGATGGTGGGGGGATATTTCAGCCCGCGCTTTCCCCCACCAACCACCTCCCCTCCCCCTCGCGCTGCCGCCACCCCGCCGCCCAAGATTCCGGCGAAAGTAGCCGGCAGCAGCTCGCTGAAAGGCCACCACACGCACGAGGCCTCCACTCCCTCCCTGCGCCGGCGGGCTGCCGGATTTGCGGATCTGCGGACCTTCACCGCGGGGCCGCCGGATTTGGCTTTTCCAGCCGCCGGTGGCTGCGCCAAGCGATGGAGTGGTCGGGGAGCATCTCCCGCAGCCCCGGAAAGGGCGCATCACCGCATGCAGGTACGGGTTCGTCCTCCCGGCGTCGCTGACGATTTGCGGGCATGGATTCGTCCGGCCGTCCACCGGGCTCGGCGCTCGCGCAGCGGCTCTGTGGCTCGCCGTTGCCGCTCATACAGTGCGATGACTGCGGACAGTGCTGCGCCTAACTTCGGGCACGCCGAAGCACCCGGGATGGGTGTTCTTCAAATGTGAAAACGACGGGGTACGTGCACTTGCGGTAGCTCATTTTGATAGCTCATTCTTTGGTTCAACTAGAGGATCCTCATTTCGAACATGCTAATTCATGTGTGTAGGAAGATGGATGCTCAGTTTGGTTTTGGGAAGGCGAATACATTGATTTATTGATAGAAAGAAAGTTAATAGACGTCCGTGCACTCCTTAGTTTAATCGAAGGCAATGAAGCGGCTGCATTTGCAACTAGAGGGGAAGCAACGTCTACTTTTTTTGAACCAAAGATGAAGAATGAAGAATGCAAGATCAAGAATCCGCAGATCAACAATGAGTGCATGGAGAAGACATTGCGTCAACTAGTGGGAGCAGTTATGGAAGTTGGAAATCTTCTAAAATGCATACTTGTGGTTCTTGTTTTTTTTTGTCTTGCTATTCTAGCAAAGATTTGATGATGTCTTATGTATCTAATGTTGTTGAAAAAGCAAAAAAATGCATTATGCTAGATCAAATTAAGGTGCAAATTTCTATAAGTTTAGGCTGTCCACAAACTCTCATATTGACACCAAATTTGCTAAGTCCGGCTGTAGAGGCTCTAAATAAAGTGACGCCCTTGTTATATAAAAATATAGGTCTGTACTTCGTTTGCCCAGATTTACCGGGTCCTTTTACTGGGCTCTATCATATTTAGTGTCAATTTTTTACCATAAAATCAACTAATAAAACTACATGGAGTAAAATCAAAAATCAAAAATATAATAAAAAATCAGAAAATCCGAATTCTTTTGTGGTAAACTTTGAAAAATGTTTTGTGTGCTTGCCAAAATTTATGATGAAATGACATTTGTGAAATCGTAACAAAGATAAACAAAATCTATGCTTAAAAGATGTTGTTTTTTACAAGCATTTTGGAGTGCTACATTTTTCTACCATGAATTTCACGAATGTCATTTCGTACTGAAATTTATCAAGCGCATAAAATATTTGTTAAATTTTGCCACACAAAAATCAGATGTTTTTTTGGATCTTACTGTTCATCCCAAGCTCATAGCTCAGGAGTAGAAGAGGACTTTCGCTAATAAAACATAACTTGTATGTCACAAATTCTATAGTAAACATTCTCTTTTGAATACTATTTCAATAATATATACCTTTTGTAGCATACAAATCATATGTTGTTTGTTATATATGTGGCCAAAGTTTAACCCAAACTAGAGGGGCCTAATTAACCCGAACGAAGGATGAAGTACTTCTATGACAATGACCACTTGTTTAGTACATGCATGCACACGTGATGCGCGAGCAAAATTGTTTATCATTTTAGCATCTTTGACTTGGAATCTCTAATATTCGAGGAATATTTCGGTGCACGTACCACGGCCGACGTAGCAGTTGCGCCGATACACTGCTAAGGGCAACTACAAAGTGCATCACCTATTAACCCGCAAATACTTGGATAAAATGATTCAATCACTTTTAGTTATCCAATGTGGGTTACTAAATTTGTGTGGACAGGTCAAGACCAAAAGGTGGAGCTATGTGGTGGGGTGGGGCGCGCGAGCAAAATTGTTTATCATTTTAGCATCTTCGACTTGGAATCTCTAATATTCGAGGAATATTTCGATGCACGTACCACGGCCGACGTAGCAGTTGCGCCGATACACTGCTAAGGGCAACTACAAAGTGCATCACCTATTAACCCGCAAATACTTGGATAAAATGATTCAATCACTTTTAGTTATCCAATGTGGGTTACTAAATTTGTGTGGACAGGTCAAGACCAAAAGGTGGAGCTATGTGGTGCCCCCCACCCCCAGCTCTTCATCATTTCGTTTCACCCCTCAAGTGGTTTTGTCTAGCTCCGTCACTGGTCAAGACGTCCAAAATCCGACACCGAAATGATGGGAGGTTTGGGGAAGTCCAAGCGTTCTGCTTGGTCCATTAGGGAGGTCCTAGTCGGCGCCTTAAGCGCCCCGAAGCGAACTGGCGCCCGCAGGAGAACTAGTGGGCTGGCACATAGCGCACAGAAATTCGCAAAAACCAACAAAAAAAACAACGTGCGACGCTACGAGTCGAACTCAGGCTGCTCCTTTCCCACAAGATAATGGATACCACTGGACCATTCGCCACCTACTTATTGATGATTCAATCACTTTTAGTTATCCAATGTGGGTTACTAAATTTGTGTGGACAGGTCAAGACCAAAAGGTGGAGCTATGTGGTGGGGTGGGGCGCGCGAGCAAAATTGTTTATCATTTTAGCATCTTCGACTTGGAATCTCTAATATTCGAGGAATATTTCGATGCACGTACCACGGCCGACGTAGCAGTTGCGCCGATACACTGCTAAGGGCAACTACAAAGTGCATCACCTATTAACCCGCAAATACTTGGATAAAATGATTCAATCACTTTTAGTTATCCAATGTGGGTTACTAAATTTGTGTGGACAGGTCAAGACCAAAAGGTGGAGCTATGTGGTGCCCCCCACCCCCAGCTCTTCATCATTTCGTTTCACCCCTCAAGTGGTTTTGTCTAGCTCCGTCACTGGTCAAGACGTCCAAAATCCGACACCGAAATGATGGGAGGTTTGGGGAAGTCCAAGCGTTCTGCTTGGTCCATTAGGGAGGTCCTAGTCGGCGCCTTAAGCGCCCCGAAGCGAACTGGCGCCCGCAGGAGAACTAGTGGGCTGGCACATAGCGCACAGAAATTCGCAAAAACCAACAAAAAAACAACGTGCGACGCTACGAGTCGAACTCAGGCCGCTCCTTTCCCACAAGATAATGGATACCACTGGACCATTCGCCACCTACTTATTGATGGCAGCGCGCATTACTTAAGAACTATTCTAGCGGTGGTATTTGAAAGAAAACAAGATCACTAGTACGGGAAAAGGTGTCATCGATTGACCGGTCTGGCCAGTTGACCGTTGACTGTTCAAAAAATATTTGCGTTTTCTGAAAAATTAGGAATTAAAAAGATCGTTCACAAAAAAAGTCCAGCGGTTAAAAAAAAGGTTGACGAATTTAAAAGAGAAAACTCACAAAAATGGAAAAAGTTCATCGATCTTCAATAAAAGTTCATCAATTTTGGAAAAAGTTCATTCGGTTTGAAAAAAGTTCATCAATTTTGCAAAAAAGTTCATCATAATTGAAAAAAAATCATCGAATCTAAAAAAATGTGTATCGAGTTTGAAAAAAGTTCATCGAATCTGAAAGAAAGTTCACCAAATCTGAAAATAAGTTCATCGATTTTGAAAATAAATTCATTGATTTTAAAAAAAGTTCATCGATTTTGAAAAAAAGTTCAGCAGATTTGATAAAAAGCCATTGAATTAGAAGTACGTTCATCAAATTTGTAAAAAGTTCATCGAATTTGAAAAAAGTACATCAAAATTTAAAAAGAAAAGGAAAAAGAAAAAGGAAAATAGAAAAAGGAAATAGCAAAGTATAAAAGAATGGAAACGTTGCGTTTGCCACATCTTGCTTGGTGGCGTGTTGGTAAACATAGCCTCGTAACCCGAGGGAGGTCTTTGGTTCGATTCACCAGCAGCGCCTTCTTTTTGCGATTTAAGAAATGAGAAGGAAAATTAAACGGGCCGGCCCAGCTGGCGGGAGGTGGTGTGCGCTGCAGGCGCCCGTTAACGAAAATGCACGTTAACCGGCGCCTGCAGCGCGGAATAGGATTTGCCGGTCATTGTCAGTTGAACCACATGTTTCCCACAGCAGCCCATGTGTCATACTCTCTTTTTGTTTTTTACTCTACAAGGTCCATCTGGCCCAATCATAGCCCACAGTCCGAATTTGAGGGACATGCATGATTGGATGGTCTCCGCTCGGCCCACTTTTCGTGGATACGATCAAATATGTACATGTACATTTGATGATTCAAAATAGGTGATCCATGTTGGAGTTGCCCCAAGGGCTGCTTAGGCGAAAATGCATGAGAAAAGATTGCACCGAGGGTGTTGGCTGTTTCTTTTGCTAATTTTCCATCTCTGCGCACACTCTGTCACCGCCTCTTTTATTAATGCTACCAGATTCTTTCTTCAATGAGAAAAGGTGAATGCTCAGGAAACACAGACTTTGATTTTCCTTGAGAATTGCAGCAAATTTGTGCAATATTTTTCAGTTCCTATAACGAATCCGAACAATCTCCTAAACTCAAGGTCAACCTTTCTCAATATCTCTTTGTGTGATGCTAACAATGTTTTTTCTCAAGCAGTCCTATCAACTCATAGAAATTAAGGAACTTAAAGAACCAGAGAAGGTGATGTGGAAGAAGCCTCCTGTTAACTCCTATAAATTAAAAGTCAATGCTGCTTATTTCGATAGTGGCTCGGGCTCGGCGGCTGCAATACACAGAAATAGCAGGGCGCGAAGCTCTTGCTGGGGCGTCGTGGCTACTATTCCGAATCCATGACGCGACAACTGCAGAGGCGATTGCAATTCGGCGTGGTTTGGAACTGGTGGAAGGCCTTGGTTGCAAACCGCTGATCAGATTCAAGTTATCCAAGCTTGCAATGGTGCGATTAAAATTTGGAAACCATACACGCTATATTGGCGATTGCTTTCAAAAGGTCTTCCACATAGGTGTTGTGTCTTTCGCTCATTGTCCAGATTTCTATCTAGACATAGTTTTAATTTAAATTCGACTTTTTATTTGGGATTGTGATCCTCCCAGTATTTTGCTTCAGGACATTATAGATGATGTAACATTGATTTGAGTTATTAAAGTGCGCCAAGTGGCTTTCCCCTAAAAAACGATTTTTCTCAAGGGAAAACGACAAATAAATTTCAATAATATCAATTTTTGGAGTACATATTCCATGTAACTCTGAGTTATTCTATCGATTGTTAGACCTGAAACCGGAGTATCCATTTGTGTATGTTAAGCGTCCCTGAACATACACAGACCTCCCCACACAGAATACATACACAGGCATTATCAACAAAGGCATTTCTGCTACGTTCAGTTCAGTCCATAATATACAGTAGGAAAGTTCCCCACACATAATACATACACAGTTAACTAAATGGTCAAACCAGTTTTTTTTGTACAAAAACGAAAGAAACTTTGAACATTCTGATCTACTACCAGCCCACCCTAAGCTAAAGAAGAAGAAAAACATTATGAACACGAAGAAACCAGCGGAATAATCGAATACAGTATGCAGTATGCTTCGGAACTGAACCATCGGCCGGCAATTGGAAACTTAACAAAGCAGTGAGACTGTCTTCTGATATTCCATCGAAGTGAAAACACTCTCAGGAGTTTATGTATCGTCGACCTGAGAATGGAACACAAAGCTTGGAAATGTGGTGGTGATGTCCCTGCAAAGTTGACCTGATTAGTGAATATAGAGTAAGGCAATAACAACATATGCAATAGTAATGTTATGATACAGACTGAACTGAAGCAATGAAATAATATTCACATGCCTCCAGTATATCCCCTTTGAAGCCGGAACTACTACACACTCCCTTGGTTGAACTTGAAACAGAAATACTACTTAACACTTCGTAGTCACACATGCCTTGAGAAACAATATGACATACGCTATTTCACTGATGTAAATGAACTTCTAATATAGAAGAAAACAATGAGTTGGTTCAGCATACTCTCCAGCCTCCAATGTACAAAACTGTCGTTTAACTAATCAGTGTTTCATATTCTGTCTGCTGGTTTTCACTTTATAGTTGAACAATATCATGCTTCTTTATTTCCTGACAGTGCTGCTGAAGACTTGACTCTATGAGATAATGCATAAGTATTTTGGCAATATAATTCAAGGACAGTTGATACTATTATTCATTCTGAACCCCGCAGATTTCAATCAACTTGAGCATAATAAGCTGATGAAAAGTAAAGAGTTAACAACAAATACAATAGCATATCTTACTTGAGATATTGGAGTGTCATGTTCTTCAGTAATGAGGGATGTCTGAGAACTAGATTGCGCCATTCTTCTTTGTCAATTTTCCCATCATGTTTTGTGTCTGCCTCCTCGAAAGTCTTATAACAACAGGAAAGTAATTTTGAGAAAACAATACGACCAATGCATAACAGGTCAGTCAGTTAGTGCAATGTGCCAGGGTAGCATTTGTTCAACAATGCACTGATATAAATCTGCCTTCTGCAAAACCACTGCAATAACAAGCTTTGGCACAATGACATAACTCTAAAGTTCATTACCTACTCGACAGCATTAATGAAATAGGCAGTACTAATAGCTATAGCTATAGCTATAAGCACATAGTCATTTGCAAACCTCCATTCGAGCATTTGATCAAATATATTTTTAACTGAATTTAATCAAATACTGTAAGTCAATATATGGATATCAACCTGTCTAGTTTGATCTATCAAGGGGATTAACCTCACTTTAGCACAACATAAACAAATCTTGTTTCAGAACAGAAAAGGGAATTGGTGCTCAACATGATTGAACAGAAATATTCTACATGGAACAGTGCATAGCCATACTAGTATGGCAAATGCAAGGAATTCAACCAGACCTTATCAATGATGCTCTCTATGACTTCATCTGAAAGATTCATTCCTGATTCAGCAAGTGTAGCAACAACCATTTGCTTAACCTAATAGCCAAACAAGAAAAATCATTGGATTATAATATGGGAAAAGATAAAAGATAAAAAAAATACACAAAGGAGCCTATATGCCACAATTCATTGACTTCAGAAAATATATTCTTGCTCATACACGATCTAAAAGTAACATCAGTTCCACAATTATGCAAAAGATTGTGGCTGAGCTTTTTTCTGGAGAGTTCTTTACAAATCTATCCATGAGAAAACGATATACGGATCAGGGCTACAAAGCTACACTTGGTACAATATCAAGTTGAATAGAGGTAAGGGAACACAGACTTTGAATTGTCCTAACTAGGGTTCAAGAAAGTGGTGTAAGGCGGTAAATGGCCACCTATCACCACCTGTAAGACTTACTCATAGTCAACAAGTACTCACAATGCTGGCTGGAGTTGGGTTCATTGAAGATACTTGATCATTAAGTGATTAAGGGAGATAAAAGAACATACAAAATATGGAAGAATATAAATTAATACTGAGCTCATTGGAAAATAATTTGAAACAAACTATGAGATAAATGGCATTCTTGATCCTGATCAACATGTTAACTTCACATATTACATCCTGATTAGCAACATACCTCTTGTCTTTCAATGAAACCTTGTTGCTTCAGATCATAAAGCTGGAAAGAGACTGCAAGGATTATACTGTGTAAGATTTTTTTTTTCTTTCTGCTTACAACAATCAGATAAAACACTAAAAGAGCTTAAGGGAATTAACCTATGCCAAAAAAGAAAAGATAATAGAGTTGGACCATTTTATAATCACAGTGCACCATCAAACAAGCAGAAACAGTTACACCTTATTTATTTATTTGTCTAAGATAGAGTAACTGACCATTCTCACACAGCACCAAAGGACTCAAAAATGAAATAACAAAATGTGCTTTGGGCAAGTATGAACCTACTAATGGAAGGATATCATGAATCTTTTGTGTTCTTGCAGTTTATCCCTAAGTCCATTCAGATCAACACAAGATCAAATACATAAACACATGTCAGAGGATCATGCAAACAAGAGGGCTGACTTGATATGTGCATATTATACATGCTTGGGCGTTACAAGAATTCTAGAAGTTATTATCATGGTAAATATGATAGATTAGTTGGTACATCATCTATTATGATTTACTTTATACTAGTGATGGTGAATTTTTCAAACCCCCTACAGAGAAATGTGAATTAAGCACAATACATGTGCATGTTACTAGTCTCCACCTTGTAACTTTGCAGGTAGAGGGTGCATTATGTCATTTAAAATAATAAATATATAAAATTCTGCAGACCAGATGTGGCTAGATAATGCAGTAACACATGTCATTCCTTTTATATTTACTTTCTTCCTTACTGTAAAATATAACATATTTTTATGCAATTAGCGTGTTGACTGAACCATGTAATGTAATTTTGAAAGGTATAAGAACTTTGAAATAGCCTTTGCAACATATCGACATGTTCAGTTCTGTTAAATAATTATCCATTTTTATTACATACTCCCTCCGTCCCGAATTACTTGTCGCAGAAATGGATGTATTATACGTCTAGATACATCCATTTCTGCGACAAGTAATTAGGGAGGGAGGGAGTATTACCATACATGTAGTTGTGTCATTTTTATAGTACAAAATTTTCACTAATCTACTGCCATATTTAAAGTTAAGCTAACTATGCAAATGTCATGATTCTCTGAACTTACAGTCAATTTTCTCTTCAGGAGGGGCACTTGGATGAAATACTGATAGCGCACGGGCGAATTCTTCAAATCCTAGAATTCCGTTGTGTTTTGTGTCAAATAAATCAAAGACCTACAAGAACAGGGAAAATGTTGAGAGAAATACACTAGCATATTATGTATCAACTATCAACATCATTCCCGCTTCACTGTTTCTCCTATGCACACAAATTTACTAAATGGATAAATAATAGAGGTTTAAGTTATCACTGCAATGCCTGACTGGATGGTGTATATATGTGGCTTCGATGTGAGTCACTGTGAACAGCTTTTATGAAGAGTTTTTTTTCATAAGGAACTGTTAGCATGTGCAGTGCTATGATCTTAATATATATGATCATAACTTTCAATTAAACAGATAGTTTTACTTCCAGTCTTAGCTAGTAAAGCTGGTGCAATTCTATTGACAATTAAGTGTCCCCAGAAAGTGGTGACTACATTTCCTTCCAGGCTTTTTAAATCATCTGTTTCTTATTTTGCATATCACCATACATGTACTTGTGTACCCAAAAATCCTGCACGATTCTACAATTAGGCAGATGCCATTCGCCATATATAGCTCATGATTCCTACAGAATGTTAAACATTGCTTCTTTCTCTCCAAGGTCCAAATAATATGTCAAAAAAGGAGAGTGAGAGTGACTCCACAGTAATGACATCAAAATTATACCAAAAAGAAGAAGAAGAGAAAACAACAGAAAGGCATTTCCACTGTACAAACAGCAAATTCGTGTTCACATGTGTGTAATGTGGGCTTACACGATCAGCAAACAAACTCTCCTTCTTACTGGTCTTGAAAAGCGCCAACTGAAACTCCTCCTGCACCATGTCAACGCACAGGCATCGCAATTCAGGTTATTCGTCACTCATCATATATACTACATTAATTTTACTTTCAACGAAATGGGTGTTGATCCACTAACCTTGTTGATCAGCCCGTCGTCTATCACAGCACTGCTGATCTTCTTGAACAGCTCGTACAGCGCTTCGACCTCACTGACGCTGACTGCACGCAAATCACATTACACAATCACAAGATAAACAGAGCACAATGAAACGCTGCTTGGGCTAGCAAGAGAACTATTCTTAGATAGACGTCATTAATAGCAAAGAGAGCTGGTGGCGCGGACATACACACGGTCTCCCTGGCGAGGACTTCGGGATCCTCCAGGCCCTTGGGCTGCTTGAGGTCGATGTCGCAGCACTTGAGGAGCACGCCGCCCAGGTGCCTCACCCCCTCCAGGCACTGCAACATGGTGGTGGCACCACTGCGCGCCGCAACCGTCCGTCAACGCCCGTCTCTCTCTCTCCAGGGTGGGCGCCGCGCAATCCGCGGGGCTAGCCGCAAATCGGGACCCCGCGGGCGGTGGACTGGATTTGGCCGAACGAGCCGAGCGGCCACGCGGGGGGCGGCGTGGCTGGAGGATCGCGGCTGGGTTTCCCGATGCGGCGCGGAGCAGAGGGGCGGCCGGAGGGGGTCGCCGCGGGGTTCCTGTTGTTGGCGCCGCCGTCGCCGTCGATGCCGCAGTCGTCGGCTGGTGGTGCGATTGGTATGGGCTGGAACGGATTGGATCGGGGATTTCTCTTATTTATTTATTTTCCTTTTTGCGTGTGCGTGTTCCCGTTGTTGCGTTTGCGATTTTGAATTTTTCCCTTTTGGCGAGTCGTGACTAGCTAGGTCGGCGCAATCCCCTCCCTTGCTATTCGATCCAACGGAGGAAGTGCGGGCACGTTGTGTTTACAGGTTCATAGACACCGCGAGGTCTTTCATTTTATTTTGAGATATACATGAGCTAGTTGTCGGTGCTACGCCACGGAACCATGAGAAACAAGGTAAAACTCAAGAGCCTCTACGCCAACTTAGATGGGGTTTGACAGTTGGCACAGATAAGATTAGTGACGTGAGAAGCCATAAGATGATTGAGGGGAGTGAGACGATAAAGGAAGAGTGATTCGGGAAGGGTCTGCTGGGAAGGGCGTACAAGTTTTTATGTTATTTTGCGATGGATACTAGCAAGTTGAGAGTGCTACTCCACGGAACCATGGGAAACAAGGTAGAATTTGATTTACTCAACAGCCTCGTACGCCAACTTAGATTGGGTTTGGCAGTTGCACGGATGAGATTAGCGACGGAAGAAGGCACGAGATGATTGAGGGCGAGACACGATAAAAGAAGGGTGATCCTGGAAGGGTATATTGGACGGGCGTGCAAGTTTTTTTGCGATGAAATTAGTTTACTTAAGAGCCTTGTGGGTCAACTTCAATGGGGTTTGATAGTTGGCGCGGATGAGATTAGTGACGGAGGCACATGATGATTGAGGGGCAAGACATGATAAAAGAAGGGTGATTTTGGAAGGGTATATTGGACGGGCGTGCAAGTTTTTTTTGATGAAATTAGTTCACTCAAGAGCCTCGTGGGTCAACTTGGATGGGGTTTGATAGTTGGCGCGGATGAGATTAATGATGGGGGGAGGCACGGAATGATTGAGTGGCGCGAGAGGATAGAATGAGAAGGATTTGAAAAGGGTCTAGTTTGCCATGACGAAACAATCAATTCTTCGCATCTCATCTTGTATATTACAGACAAGTAAGCCGTGGTAGCCAAACCGCTATTTTTTTGGAAAAAAGCACTTCACTCTATTTAGAAAAGGGTTTGGTAGTTGGCGCGAATGAGATTAGTGATGGGAGAAGGCACGGGATGAAGAATAGAGTGAAGTGTTTATATGGGTTTTTATTGTCCCACCTTTGTGGGTTGATAAAAGGAAGACTAAAAGAATAGTGAACATATTAAGATCAACTCTCATAACTAAAATATAATATGTGTGCAATCTACTTGTAACGAAACAATAACTACACGTTCACATTTATCAAAAAGAGATATACCAAGTAGTGCATTCGAATATTTGAACTGGATAATTCATAATGATGCATGAATACAAGTACACCATGTGTTGCAAGTAGATAGACTAACTCTTCTCATACTTTTCTTGCGAAATGACTCTTCTCACACTCAACTCCCTTTGCCGGCAAAAAAACACTTACCACTTTTGTTGGAAAAATGCTTTGTTGAGATAATCTAGTTTGCCACGACGAAACAATAAATTCTTCGCGTTTCATTTTGTATATTACAGACAAGTACGTCGTGGTAGTCAAACCGCTATTTTTTGGAAGAAAAAACACCTCACTCTATTTTTCATAATCTTTTACCCCATGACCCTCCCCCACCCCACCGCATGAGGTCTGGAAATATATTGATTAGACACTGTTGATCCATTCAACATCAACTGCAATATTAATCTCTGTTGGAAGAGAGTCTTGAATTTTAGCAACAAAAGTGAGTGAGCCCCTTGTATTGTAATCTCTATCAATCTTACAAAGTCTAACTTCCCTAGTTTTGTTTGGGTGTGCTCTAATCTCGACAACTTACGAAGCATAACTAGACATGAATACTTTCTTCGAAAGAAAATCATGGACAAGACTTCCCTACTATCCATCAACAGAATAATTGGCTTTAGTGACCATTGGAGGGCCAACTGGATCCCTTTCCCGCCAGTTACTAACTACGTTCCGATAGCATCAGGACAACTACGCAACCATCTAATAGGTTGTTATAGTATCATTTTCACTATGATCCTGCAATATCATACCTGCTCTTATAGTATTGTCAACATGTTATATGAGCTATTGGTATTTAATTTCAACCAGTCTTCAGAGTGGTGGTTCCCAAGTGCGAGCCAGCTCCATCACTAGTTGTTCACCGCTATGTTCCATAGGCTTCTTGCGCCGCACTAATAGTAGTTGACTAACTACTTCTCTTTTTTAGGTTCAATTGTGGAAATTGTAATATGAGAAGGAATCAACCTACCTTGTCAACAACCACTCATATCCCTCTATTGATAGGGGCAAGTTTCACATGTGTAATTTTATTATGCACATACCAGATTTTTCCTTGAAATCTAGTAGAATGTTGGACATAATTCAGTTGCGCCGCCAATGGGAGGAATGGTCATTCTAGACCTTCAAGTTGTACAGTGTGCATTGTAAATCTCACCCTATTGCCTAAAATTTTGCTTAGCTTGCCATGCATACTCTGGAACTTCCTTTTATGCATTCTCTTCTTGAGTGTTGGCAGACCCAAATACTTTGCTTCAAATTCTAGCTTGTCAACTTGCAAAATTACTCGGATTCTCATCTAACCACATTTGTTAATAACTCACAACACTAGTAGAGAAATGACTAGCCACAATTTTAGTTGGTGGCATGTCATTTTCAAACAAAGCCAGCACTAATTTTTTTCAAATAGTGGTGATATTAGCATATTTGGTATGTCAGCTTTATATGGCTAGTGTTGGCATTGACTTTTTTTAACACGTCACAAATCTGTTGACCCAGTTGTACTCGATCACCCATTGGAAGATAGTGGTGGCATCAGATTGATATGCACACCGTAGCTAATTAGCTATTGCTGGCGTGCTAACTTATGTTACGCCAAAAACTTTTTTTTTATTTTATCTAATATTTAATCTTTATTATAGTAGTAGTATTTTTTATCATTTTGGGTCTTTTATTCTTTACTACTAGTTATCATTTTGAGTTTTTTTATTTTGAGTCTTTTATTATATTGAGTTTTTTTATTACTTGTAGTCTTTTATTAATCTTAGTCTTTTCTTATTTGGGCTGTAGTTAGCTATGGCCTCGCGTTTTAGGCCAAGGTCAGCACAGGCCTACCTCGGTTAACCCCCCTCCTCAATAAAAGACCTAGTCGTTGCCTCATTTCACCCACCCACACACACTCCCCCTCAACCAACTGCCGTTGCCACCTCCGGACCTCGCCACCCGTCGCCACACCGCCAACAGCAAGGTTCGATCCTCTCCTTCCCCTCCCATCGCACATCTCCTTCCTCTCCACTCGCACCTCCTCCGTCTGCGGACGCCACGAAATCCATGGGATTCATGTATAAGTTGATTTGTGTAGAATTTAGGTAGTGTTTAATCAACATTTTTAGTGATGTAGAAACAAAAGTTAGTTCCATGGATTGCTTTGCGTAGAATCCGATTTTAGTGGTGTAGAATCTGATTGCTACTATGTAGAATCCGATTTTAATAGTGTATTTAGCGTATAAATTTTTGAGTGTCTGGAATATTAATAATTCAAGTTCAACTTTGGTAATGTAGTCTGGAATGCTTGGAATAAATAAGATGAACTCCTATAAATTAGATTGGTGGTGTAGAATTTGTTTATTTCTGTCTCCGTCCGTGGATTTTGTTTATTTGTCTATACAATTAGTAGTGTAGAATTAGATTTAGCAGTGTAGTATTCTTGACATGTTGTGAATGGTTATTGAGGGTTTGTTTAGTCAGACTTTTTTTAGAAATAATTTGGTTGATTCGTAGCAATGCCACATCATGAGTTATACAGAATAACTTATCGTGCACGTGTGTGCTTCCTTCCTGTTGTCATATATAGTTTAGTTATCAAATGTCATATTGTAGGCATCTGTTGTCGTGCACAATTCAATTGTCATTTGTGGTCATAGTTCAATTGGTCCTAGAGCCAAACACCTCAGAGGCTCAGAGTACTATAGTATTCTTGACATAATTTGATGTAAGTGCATCTAGTGCCACCCCTAGTTGGTTTTGGAGTATTGACGACAAACTTGGTTGAGGGACTAATGTGTTTGTGAGAATTGCAGGATAACACATGTAGTAGTCTCTTATTGATTCGGTTTACCTACCAGAGATGACCCCTAAAAATGTGTGAAGACATTGAAGACAATGGTGGTTCGTGAAGACATTCACGATGAAGATTATGACATGAGAAGACATTCATATGAAGACTATGGAGTGCGAAAACATAGTTGTTTCATAGTTTCCTTTTCTTCCTTGTTGAGTCATAGGAACCACCGTACTGTTAAGTGGGGTCCAAGTGAACAAAGTCAGAGTGACTGAAGTGATGCTCAACCAAATCCTATGTCTTCGAGCGAAGACAATGAGAGCAAATCTTATCCAGAGCTGGATGAGCCAGCTTTACTTGTAGCCCAAGTCAAGCTGCCGCGTGTGTTTGAAATCCGACCGTTGGACACGTGTCAGTTCCTTAGTGACCCAGGGTCATTTCGGACAAATCAGGTCAGGTTGCCTCCTAGCTATAAATAGCCCACCCCCTACACCATAAATTGGTGGCTGCTCAGAGTTACTGCACGGCTTTTGTCGTTTGAGAGGAACCCACCTCCGAATCATTTGAGAGAGAGATCCTTGCGAGGACCAAGCCCAAAACACCCAGAGCCAAAGAGTGTTAGGCATCACTGAAGTCTTTCTGTCCACGTGACCTGAAGACTTGTTACACTTAAGGACTGTGAATCCTCCAGCCGGTTAGGCGTCGCGTTCTGAGCATCCAAGAGCCATTGTGGATTGCAAGTGAACGAAGTTTGTGAAGGTTTGGAAGTCTACCTTGAAGACTTACCAGAGTGATTGGGCGAGGACTGGGTGTCCTTAGCTCAAGGGGAATAAGGTGAAGATGCGGTCTTCTGAGTTAAATCTCAGCCTCCCTAACCAGACGTACAGTTGTCACAACAATTGGAACTAGTCTACCAAATCCTTGTCTTCACCAAGCAACTGGTTCTATCCTCCACTTCCCTTACTTTACAGTTTGTCTTCGTGAAGTCAATGCCTGCTTGCATGATCTGATTGTCTTCACTATGTGAAGACTGTTTACTGTTTGGCTTTATACTGTCTTCCATCCTGATCCATACTCCCTAGCTGCTGATAGTCTTCGTGCTTTCACTTCATTTCTTACTTGACTATGACTTGTCTAGTGTAGTCTACCTTCCGCTGCATATCAATAGGTTCATTTCTATCATTTGTCTTCAAATACCTCGTGTTTTGAAGACTTTCATAAAATCGCCTATTCACCCCCCTCTAGTCGATAGCAAGCACTTTCAATTGGTATCAGAGCAAGGTGCTCCCTTGTTCTGTGTGATTCGGTTTAACCACATGGAGTTTTAGCTATGTCGACTGTAGGGATAATCAAGGTCTCCGCTACGTGCCCTGTCTTCGATGGCACTGATTACCCCTACTGGAAGAATAAGATGCGTATGCATCTTGAAGCCATTGACGTCGATCTCTGGTATGTCATCAAGAATGGCGTTCCCAAGGTCGGTGAAGGTGTCACCGCTGCTAATGTCAAGAGGTTCATTCATTTGGATTTGACTGCCAAGAACATCATCTATGGTCATCTGACCAAAGGATAGTACGCCGTGTGAGTGCACTGGAAACTGCGAAGCTAGTCTGAGACTGCTCTCCAAGGTCAACGAAGGCGTCTCAACTCAGAGAGACTCAAGGATCGATGTTCTTCGCAACCTCTTCAACCACTTCAAGAGAAACGACAATGAGAATGTCCAGCTCACGTTTGATCGCCTCACTGATATCACAAATGAGCTTCACGCACTTGGCGCCACTGAGATCACCAAGCATGAAATCGTCAAGAAGCTACTGAGATCACTTGACAGCTCATTCGACACCCTGGCCCTGATGATTCAAGAATGTCCTGACTTCAAGACTCTCGATCCGTCTGACATACTTGAGAGGCTCAACACACATGAGTTCCAGTTATTTGAGAAGAGAGACATCTATGGCCCCAACTATGGCCGAACCCGGGCTTTGAAGGCAAAGGTTGTGTCCTCATCTGAAGAAGAATCTGACTGCAGTTCTGGTAATCCTGAAGACATTGGAAAGTAGCTAGCAATGCTCGTGAAGAAGTTCCAGAAGTTCTCCAAGAAGAAAGGTTTCAGAAAGTCTTCAAGATCCAGCTCAAGAAATGATGAAGCTTCTACTCGTGACCACAAGAAGAGAACATGCCACAAATGCAAGAAACCTGGTCACTACATCTCTGAGTGTCCTCAATGGGACAATGAGACCAAGAAGAAGAAGAAGAAGAGCAAGGAATATGATTCTGATGACAAGAAGAAGAAGAAATCCTCAGAGTCTTCTTCAAAGTCTTCATCTCACAAGAAGAGCTCATCAAGCAAGGCTCGTGCGTTTGTTGGCAAGGATATGGATTCACAGGAGGAGTCTGCTTCTGAGGAGGCGGAGGTGGAGTCTGAGGAGGAGTCCGATTCAGGCGTGGCAAGCCTGGCTCTGGCTTCAGCGTATGTCGCCAAGTCCATCTTCAACACCGAAGACAATGGCCTCGTCGCCGACGCCGATGCTGATGATGAGGATGACTCTGCTCCTACCTACTGCTTCATGGCACGTGGTGCCAAGGTAAACTCACGCGATGCTTACTTTCAAACATCCAGTGAAGATGACTCTAAATGTGAATCTAAACCTAGCTACAAAACACTTGCTAAAATTGCAACTGAACAACAAACTGCTATGGAACATATTCAAAAGTTGCTAGACAAAAGCGATGACCTGTTGGACGCGGAAATGACTCGAACTTAGTCCTTAATTGAAGACATCAAAAATATTCATGTTAAGTACGAGGAACTTGAAAGTCGTCATTAAACACTCTCAACTACTCATGAGAAGCTTTCCTATGATTATCTTCAAAGGAAGCAAGAACTTGAGAACTTGAGAGCGACTCATGAAGATCTTCAAAAGGAGAACAAGTCACTCCGTGCTCAACAGATCAGTTCCGCTTAGGAAGGTTTTGATCCACCATGTCTAAAATGTCTTGAGCGTGATAATGTTGTCTCTGTTGCTGAATGTTCTACTGCTGCTACTGTTGCAATATCTTCAACTGCTGATGTGGTAACTAACCCCTCTACTGAGGATACCACTACTATTGCTGATGAGAATGCCAGGTTGAAGACATTGCTTGAAATAGGGATGTACAAAAGCCTCAAAGGGCATCAGACACTATGTGATGTCCTCAAGAAACTGATTTTGAACTGAACCCTAGGAAAGAGGGTGTTGGGTTCGAGAGGAAAATGAATGTTGATGGTTCATACTGGAAGCCCGAGCAGTACCCCAAAACCACATGGGTTGCTGCAAAGGGATCTTCAGTGGATCCATCTACCTTATCAGGCTTCACTTGTGCTAACCATATTATCATTGATGATTCCTTTGATGCAAACTATAAACTGTTTAAGAATCAGAATGGTGAAGTGTTTGCCAGGTATATTGGTACTAACTGCAGGAATGGACCACCTTTGAAGAAGATTTGGGTGCCCACGAGTTGTCTTGAGAAGCTTCCTGTGAATGTCATCATGACACCACCTGGGAAGAAGACAAACCCCAGACCAAAGGCTTCCTATGGTCCAAAGGCTTCATACAGACAGAGGACTCATCCGAGTCACCCTAACGCCAATGTTTTGCAGGGAAACCATACTCAGACTTATGAATATGAGCGTGTTTCGTCAAACCGCTATGTTCATAAGACCAAGAACTTTTCTGCTTATTCTTATGAGTATTATTCACCTCCTGCAAGGCTATTTGCTAGGGTCCAAAGCCAAAGTTCTCAGATGCTGCACTTAGACTCATTGCTTCTAAGCCACCCTTGAAGATGTGGGTGGTTAAGAAAAATTAACTCTCTTTTGCAGGGAAAGGTCTCCAGCCGGAAATCAAAGGCTTCTGATGCTTATGCTGGGGACCTAAAACATCTTGTGGGACGCAAGATAAAATGTCCGAATGGTCTTACTATGTAGTTCGTCCCAGGATTTCTTGACAAACATCCTATCTACCCTAACTAGGATCTGAACTTTGATAATATGCTTGTTCGTCAAATGTTTATGCTTCACATTTCCCTTGGTGAAGCCTATCCCCCAAACTGCACTGTAGGGTACGACACCAAAGGCTTCTGAGTGGATTATGGACAGTGGATGCACTAACCACATGACTGGTGATGGAAGTCTTCTTATGGATTCAACCCCACGTCCGTTTGACAAAAGTCACATCACATTTGCTGACACTAGTAAAAGCAAGGTATTGGGCCTAGGTAGAGTTGCAATCTCAAAGGATCAGCACATGGATAAAGTGATGCTTTTTGAATCCCTTGGTTTCAACTTAAGGTCTGTCTTAATGCTTTGTGACTTGAACATGATTGTGATATTTGGAAAATATCGTTGCCTTGTGCTTACGGAATATGACAAATCTCTAGTATTCGAAGGGTATCGAAAGGATGATCTGTACATGGTAGATTTCTCAGCAGGACCACAGTTGACCATATGTCTTCTAGCAAAAGCTTCAGAGTGCTGGCTCTGGATCAGAGGCTAGGGCATGCGGGCATGAGGAACCTATACACTCTCACGAAGAAGAAGCATGTCATAGGCATCGAGGGCGTCAAGTTCAAGAAGGATCGTCTATGCGGTGCCTGCGAAGCTGGAAAGATGACTCAGGCCAAGCATCCCTCGAAGACAATCATGATGACGGCATGTCCCTTCGAGCTGCTTCACATGGACTTATTCAGCGCTACTCGCTACTCTACCCTCACTACCACTGCTTGCCTCTATGGCTTCGTCATAGTTGATGATTACTCAAGATATACATGGGTGCACATAATTCTCTACAAGGCTGAAGTGCAGGATGTCTTTAGACGATTCGCCAATTGCGCCATGACCAACTTTGGCATCAAGATCAAGCACATCTGAAGTGATAACGACACATAATTCAAGAACACCGGTCTCGACACTTATCTTGATACATTGGGCATCACACATGAGTTCTCGGCTCCATACACACCTCAGCAGAATGACATCGTGGAGCGCAAGAACAGAACCCTCATTGAGATGGCACAGACGATACTTGATGAGTACAAGACTCCAAGGAAGTTTTGGCCTGAAGCTATTGATACTGCATGCCACATCATCAATCGTGTTTATCTTCACACGTTCTTAAAGAAGACATCATATGAGCTCCTGACTGGTAAGAAGCCAAACGTCAGCTATTTCAGAGTATTTGGTGCTAGGTGCTGGATCAAGGATCCACATCACACTTCAAAATTTGCACCAAAAGCACATGAAGGTTTTATGCTTGGCTACAGAAAGGATTCACACTCCTACAGAGTCTTCAACCTCTTTCACTATAAAGTGGTTGAAATTGTGGATGTGCGGTTCGATGAGACTAATGGCTCGCAAAGAGAGCACCTGCCAAATGTGCTAGATGAAGCTACACCAAATAAATCTATCAAGCTTATGGGTACTGGAGAAATCATACCGTCAGAGGCACATGCTGAAGAGGAAATGATCATTTCTGCACATAATCAGCCTGAAGACACTGCTCAGACTGAAACCAATGCTGAAGACGAAGACAATGATCAGCAAGAGCAAAATCTTCGTCCAGTTCACCCTTGTGTTGAAAATGAAGTACAGATTGAGAAGATTATTGATAGCATCAATGCACCTGGTCCACTCACTCGTTCAAGAGCAACACAACTAGCAAATTTTTGTGGGCATTTTGCATTTGTCTTTATATCTGAGCCCAAGAAAGTTGATGAAGCCTGAATGGATTCAAGCTATGCAAGAAGAACTCCAACAGTTCGAGCTGAACAATGTATGGGAGCTGGTAAAGCGTCTAGATCCCCGCAAGCACAACACCATCGGTACCAGTTGGATCTATCGCAACAAACAAGATGAGCATGGTCAAGTTGTCAGAAACAAGGCTCGTCTCATTGCTCAAGGTTACACACAAGTTGAAGGGATTGACTTCGATGAAACATTTTCTCATCTGGCTAGGCTTGAAGCCATTCACATACTGCTTGCCTATGCCAACCACAACAACATTCTTCTGTACCAATTGGATGTAAAGAGTGCCTTCCTCAATGGTAAAATTGAAGAAGAAGTGTATGTTGCACAACCACCTGGTTTTGAAGACCCAAAGCGTCCTGACATGGTATACAAGCTCAACAAGGCACTCTATGGCCTCAACAAAGCACCTCGAGCTTGGTATGACACACTCAAAGACTTCCTGAAGAGCAAAGGCTTCAAACCTGGTTCCCTAGATCCCACACTCTTCACAAAGACATATGATGGTGAACTGTCTGTATGCCAAATCTATGTGGATGACATTATCTTCGGCTGCACTGATAAGAGATACAGTGATGAGTTTGGGCATATGATGCAAGGGCAATATCAGATGTCCATGATGGGTGAGCTGAAATTCTACCTTGGTCTTCAAATCCGTCAGCAGAGCAATGTCATCTTCATTTCACAAGAAAAATATCTCAAAGATTGCCTGAAGAAGTTTGGAATGCAAGACTGCAAAGGGTACACGACGCCAATGCCAACCAAATGCCAATTGGGCCCTGACAACAATGGTAAAGAGTTCGATCAAAAGGTATACCGCTCCATGATTGGTTCTTTACTCTACTTATGTGCATCTAGGCCTGATATAATGCTTAGCATTTGCATGTGTGCCCGATTCCAAGCGGCACTAAAGGAATCGCATCACTTAGCTGTGAAGCGAATTCTTCGATATTTGGCTTACACCCCAACACTAGGATTATGGTATCCAAAGGGCTCAGAGTTTGATCTAGTTGGATTCTCAGATGCTGATTATGCCGGTGACAAGGTTGATCGCAAGTCCACATCAGGCACATGTCACTTTCTTGGATGATCTCTTGTCTGTTGGTCTTCAAAGAAGCAGAACTGTGTATCTCTCTCCACTGCTGAATCCGAATACATTGCTGCTGGATCTTGCTGCGCTCAACTTCTATGGATGAAGCAACTCAAAGACTATGGCATCCACGTGAAGCATGTGACATTCTACTGCGACAACTAAAGCGCTATCAAGATTGCCAACAATCCAGTTCAGCACTCGAAGACAAAGCACATTCAGATCCGTCATCACTTTCTCAGAGATCATGTCATGAAGGAAGATATTGATATCATTCACGTCAACATGGAAGAGCAATTGGAAGATTTCTTCACAAAGCCCTTGGATGAGAAAAGGTTTTGCAGGTTGCGGTGTGAGCTAAATATCTTAGAATCCTCAAATGTCCTGTAATTGGACACACATCCTAACGCTTATGCATGTTGATGACCTAGATGTGCAACACACGAACTAACGTATGTCTTCAATTAATGAAGACATACACTCTAAGTGTGAATACATTAACACGGAATTTGACTTTGGAGTGCCACGATAATTGTGCGGCGTGTCTGGGTCTAATACTTCCTATACGGTGGGTAATGCCACCACCAAACTTTTTCGAAGATTTTCATTTGGCGTCATGATTGCATTATCTTCGCATTTGGTTTGTCCTCAACATTGATCTGTCTTCAAGATTTATCTTCGCAATCACTAGTAGAAAAAGGCCCATTAGTCCCGGTTCCAGAGGGCCTTTAGTCCCGGTTCTGGAACCGGGACTAAGAACCGGGACTAAAGGGTCGGTACTAAAGCCCCCCCCTTTAGTCCCGGTTCTGCCGCTGTCTGGTGCTCCACCTTTAGTCCCGGTTGGTAAGGAAATTTTACAAAAAAAATTATTTTTTTTCATTTTTTTCTCGATTTTCAAATTTCTGAATTATTTTACAATTTAATCTCTAATCACCCCTCATCATTCCAAATCATCTAACTTCCCGGCCGGTCACCCATCCTCTCACTACTCCAGCCTGAGCACGCTTAACTTTCGGGTTCTATTCCCCCTCGTTTCCAAGTCTACACTTGTTGTTTTCCTGACAATAGTAAGATGTCAATCCTATTAACCCTCAGGAGTTTAGCTTGAGCATGAAGTCATACGTTTCACTGTTTGAGTTTGAAACTATTATTCTAAAAAACAATAATTATTTAGTAACACTAATATTTCTTGAATAAGTAGATTGACCACAGTTTGACCAGATTTGACCAAAATTCGAAAATAATGAAATAATTATTTAGTAACACTAATATTATTGGACATGTTATTTGGTAACACTAATACTTCTTGAATAAGTAGTTTGACCAGATTTAACCAAAATTCAAAAAACCTGAAATTTGAGCATAACTTTTTTCCTTTTAGAATTTGAGGATTCTAAAAATTTGCAAAATGGCCTACGACGGTCAAAATCGGATGCGGATTTTTGTGCTGAACATTTTGATATATTATACGTTTTTTTCCGACATCGTATGCAAAAGTTATAGCCATTTTACTTTTTCATAACACTTTTTTGCAAAACACGTCCAAATTTAAGTTTTTTAATTTTCCTAACTAGTAGATGTAGTAATATAACTACATCTCGAAGGATTTTATTTTTTGAAGTTTTTATCATTTTCTTTTATTTTTTTCAAAACTAAAATGGCGATACACCGGGGGGGGGGGGGGTACAGTTTGAGACACGGACCCCTTTAGTCCTGGTTTGAGACACGAACCGGGACTAAAGGGCATCACACCCTTTAGTCCCGGTTCGTGTCTCAAACCGGGACTAAAGGTCTCATTTGAACCGGGACTAATGCCTTTAGCCACTCGAACCAGGACTAATGCTCACATTAGTCCCGGTTCGTAATGCAACCGGGACTAATGTGTATATTGAGCTGTGACCAAAGCCCCGTTTTCTACTAGTGAATGTTAATTTGATCTTTTTCTTACATATATACATATGCGTGTTCTGTCCTCTACAGCATTCACTTATAGCTATGTCTTCAAACTTGCCATTTCCGAACTAAGTGACTGTGATCGGACTCTAACCCCTTATGTGCTTCTTCCTCAAACTCTATCTATCTAGTCATATGCATTCTGTCGAAACATGTCAAATGTCTTCACTGTGTTCTTGTCAGCTGAAGATACAGAGACACACATTTAAACCTGCTTTCAATGCTATATCTCTTTTGCCTGAATACCGAAGAAGCAGTAATGACCACCCGACAATGCAGGCGTGTGTGGGAACATGGAACAACTTTCAATGAGTTGCATGCACGCCACATGTCCATCAGATGTGAACCGCCAAGGGCACCTGCGTAATTGCGCTGTTGAGCCCTTTACCTTATAAATACTCACCCCATGCGGTCATTATCTCCCCTTCCACCTCGCCACCTCGCTCAAACCCTAGCGCCACCTCTAGCTCACGTCGACGCCGGAGACGAAGCGCTTAGCTGCCGCGACTTCTTCGACGCCGTCCTCACGCCGGCCACGGACCTCGTCTTCTCCGCCGCCAAGTTAGGGCGTGGAAGATTGGACTGCTCGGCTTCCTTCTCTGCCTCATCCAGCAGTTCGTCAGTGAGTTCTTACAGCATCATATTCACTCCCCTGAAGCCAGTTCTTGCCTGACAAGTAAACGGAAGCCTTTCACCATTCTGAAGCCAATTTTTCTGAATATCATGGCCACTGAGCAATCAGCAAGGAAAGGTGGCAGGCAGCGCCGAGGCAATACAGCTCTAGACCTGCCTCCGGATCTGTATGAACTATACAAGACAGATCCTGAGGAGAAGTACAACCAGCGCAAGACCCGGATCCAATGGATCCGATGATATTGGGCAGAACAATGGTTCAAGTACAACTTTGTCACTACCGAATATGCTGGGAAGAATGCTATCAAGTGCCCATGGGGCGATATTCTCTACAGAAATCTGCAACCCAAGTCGAAGTCTGAAGCTATTGCTCAAGGTATCTATCCTTGCATGGTCAGAGGACCGCAACCTGAAAATGCCGACCCATCATCTTCGTTGTGGTGTCGCGACGACAATCTCTTCAAGCGCAATGATACGTCTCCAACGTATCTATAATTTTTGATTGTTCCATGCTATTATATTACCCGTTTTGGATGTTTATGGGCTTTATTATACACTTTTATATTATTTTTGGGACTAACCTATTAACCGGAGGCCCAGCCCAAAATGCTGTTTTTTTTGCCTATTTCAGTGTTTCGCAGAAAAGGAATATCAAACGGAGTCCAAACGGAATGAAACCTTCGGGAGAGTTATTTTTGGAATGGAAGCAACCCAGGAGACTTGGAGTAGACGTTAGGGAAGCTTCGAGGAAGCCACGAGGCAGGGAGGCGCGCCCTACCCCTGGGCGCGCCCCCACCCTCGTGGGCCCCTCGTGGGTCCCCTGACCGACTTCTTTTGCCTATATATGTCCATATACCCTAAAAACATCGGAGAACAGAATAGATCGGGAGTTCCGCCGCCGCAAGCCTGTGTAGCCACCAAAAACCAATCGGGACCCTGTTTCGGCACCCTGTCGGAGGGGGAAACCCTCACCGGTGGCCATCTTCATCATCCCGGCGCTCTCCATGACGAGGAGGGAGTAGTTCACCCTCGGGGCTGAGGGTATGTACCAGTAGCTATGTGTTTGATCTCTCTCTCTCTCTCTCTCTCTCTCTCTCTCTCTCGTGTTCTTGAGATGGTACGATCTTGATGTATCGCGAGCTTTGCTATTATAGTTGGATCTTATGATGTTTCTCCCCCTCTACTCTCTTGTAATGGATTGAGTTTTCCCTTTGAAGTTATCTTATCGGATTGAGTCTTTAAGGATTTGAGAACACTTGATGTATGTCTTGCATGTGCGTATCTGTGGTGACAATGGGATATCACGTGATCTACTTGATGTATGTTTTGGTGATCAACTTGCGGGTTCCGTGACCTCGTGAACTTATGCATAGGGGTTGGCACACGTTTTCGTCTTGACTCTCGGGTAGAAACTTTGGGGCACTCTTTGAAGTACTTTGTGTTGGTTGAATAGATGAATCTGAGATTGTGTGATGCATATCGTATAATCATACCCACGGATACTTGATGTGACATTGGAGTATCTAGGTGACATTAGGGTTTTGGTTGATTTGTGTCTTAAGGTGTTATTCTAGTACGAACTCTATGATAGATCGAACGGAAAGAATAGCTTCGTGTTATTTTACTACGGACTCTTGAATAGATCGATCAGAAAGAATTACTTTGAGGTGGTTTCGTACCCTACAATAATCTCTTCGTTTGTTCTTCGCTATTAGTGACTTTGGAGTGACTCTTTGTTGCATGTTGAGGGATAGTTATATGATCCAATTATATTATTATTGTTGAGAGAACTTGCACTAGTGAAAGTATGAACCCTAGGCCTTGTTTCCTAGCATTGCAATACAGTTTACGCTCACTTTTATTACTTGTTACCTTGCTGTTTTTATATTTTCAGATTACAAAAACCTATATCTACCTTCCATATTGCACTTGTATCACCATCTCTTCGCCGAACTAGTGCACCTATACAATATACCATTGTATTGGGTGTGTTGGGGACACAAGAGACTCTTTGTATTTGGTTGCAGGGTTGTTTGAGAGAGACCATCTTCATCCTACACCTCCCACGGATTGATAAACCTTAGGTCATCCACTTGAGGGAAATTTGCTACTGTCCTACAAACCGCTGCACTTGGAGGCCCAACAACGTCTACAAGAAGAAGGTTGTGTAGTAGACATCAAGCTCTTTTCTGGCGCCGTTGCCGGGGAGGTGAGTGCTTGAAGGTATATCTTGAGATCTTGCAATCGAATCTTTTAGTTTCTTGTTTTATCACTAGTTTAGTTTATAAAAGAAAATTACAAAAAAGATGGAATTGAGTTTGCCTCATACGCTTCATCTTTTTAATATCTTTCGTGAGAATGATGGAAAGGAAAATTGTGCTCAAGTGCTAGAAGAAGAAATCTGTAAAATGTTTGGCACTAAATCTTTGAATGATGAGCATGATTGCAATGTTGTTAGTATGAACCCTTTGAATATCCATAGTACTAATGATGATTGCACTAGTCATGATGAAAAAATTTCTTATAAGCATGTCAATTTTTGTGGAGTGCATAGAGCTTGCAAGTACACACCAATTAGGGAAAATAGATTTTGCAAGAGGCATAAGTATTTGGAAACTAATTGGTTGCAAGAAAGGCTAGATGTTTGTGCTGAAAATTTAAGATTTCTTCGCCATACTTGTGAACTTTGCAATGAACATGGTCATTTAAATCTCCAATGCAAATTGTTTCATGATCGTATCGTGTCCAAAAATTGTGATGATTTGATTTCCCTTGTGTAAGTGCATCTAGTGCCCCTTAGTGATTTTGGTGTATTGAAGACTTATAGGTTAAGGGACTAATGTGTTTATGAGTGTACACAGGTCTATAAGTCTATGAGGAGTTTGATATTTACAGAAAAAGTCGACCTTTAAAAATAAAGTTCTTCGACTGAAGACTTTGGATTTCTGAAGACTTTCTGAAGACTTTGAAAGTGAAGAAATTGGTGTGACCTTGAAGACTTGGTATTCATTCGAGGAACATGAAGCGTGAAGACTTTTGTTTTTGTAGTTTCATTTCCTCTGTCTTGAGTCATAGGAAACAGCGTACTGTTAAAGGGGGTCGAGGAAATACTAAGGAAAAAATTCCAAGTGATGCTCAACTCAAATCTTACACCTACCAATCCCTTCGAGTGAAGCCATTGGAAATCTCATAGAGTTCAGTCAATTTCTTCAGTGACAGAGACGAAGTTCTTCTGGCCGCTGAGGAATTTGTTCTGACTGAGGAGTTAGGAATTCGCTAGTGCGGATTGCCTACACAGTGAGGAACATGATAGCCCTGAGTTATTTGATACCCAAAATTCCGACCGTTGCTGTGCCACGTGCCAGCTGTCCCAAAATATCTACCCACCCAACGGTCATATCATTGAAGGGCATTTATGTATTATTATGTCGGGCTGCTCCCTAGGCTATAAATAGCCGCCCCCTACAACCACTAGCTGGTTGGCTGCTCCGAGAGAAACTGACACTTGTCATTTGAGAGCATCCCATCCTCCGAGGACTTTGAGCAAAAATCATCAAGTGAGGAAAACCCAAACCCAAACACCTACAAACCCAAAGTGATTGATCATCACTGAAGAGATTGATCATGCGTGGATCCGACGCTTGTTACCTTTGAAGACTATGCTTCTTCCAGACGGTTAGGCGTCATGGTCTGAGCATCCAAGAGGAAATTGTGGATCGCCGAATGACCGAGTTTGTGAAGGTTTGGAAGTCACCTGAAGACTTACCACGAGTGATTGGGCGAGGTCTGTGTGACCTTAGCTCAAGGAGAATACGGTGAGGATTGTGTGTCCTCAGGTTTAAATACCTAGCCACTCCAACCAGATGTACAACTGACCCAACAGTTGGAACTGGTCTACCAAATCATTGTCTTCACCAAGCTTACTGGTTCTATTTCCTCAACTCTTTCATTTCCTCATTCACTGTGTTGTGTGCTTGTTCATATCTGTTTGAAGACTTTGACTGAAGACTTTCTCAATTTCCTCAGTTCAATTTCTTTAGTCTGTTTGTCTTCATCCTGTTTTATCCTGTGCTTACGCTTTCTGTACTCTGTGCTTGTCTTCAATTCATCATGATGACCATGCTTGTGTTCTGTTATGTTTACATTTGAGTACTTATTCCGCTGCAAGTAGTTCTTCGCTTAGGAATTTCCTCACCCGCAAATTCCTCAGTGAAGAATTCATAAAAATCGCCTATTCACCCCCCTCTAGTCGATATAACGCACTTTCAATTGGTATCAGAGCAAGGTACTCCCTTGTTCTGTGTGATTTTGGTTTAACCGCCTGGAGTTTTAGTTATGTCGACCGCAGGTATGATCAAGGTCTCTGCTGGTTGTCCTACCTTCAATGGGACGAACTACCCCTACTGGAAGAATAAGATGCGAATGCATCTTGAGGCAATTGATAACGATCTCTGGTATGTTGTGGAAAATGGTGTTCCCTTAGTCACACCTTCTCTGAATGCTGCTGATGTGAAGAGATTCAAGCAACTCGATTCTCAAGCGAAGAACATCATATGTGGCCATCTGAGCAAAGGGCACTATGGAAGAGTGAGTGCTTTGGAAACTGCTAAGCTTATCTGGGATAGGCTGTCCAAAGTCAATGAAGGAGTCTCAACTCAGCGTGACTCTCGAGTTGACGTTCTTCGCAATATCTTCAACCGCTTCAAAAGACTAGACAATGAAAACGTTCAACAAACCTTCGATCGCCTCACTTATATCTCAAATGAGCTTCAAGCACTCGGTGCCACTGACATCACCGACCATGAGGTGGTGAAGAAACTGCTGAGATCGCTTGATTCCTCATTTGATATTCTGGCACTGATGATACAAGAACATGGAGATTACAAGTCACTTGATCCCGCTGATATCCTCGAGAGGCTAAATACTCATGAGTCCCAGCTTGCTGAGAAGAGAGATCTCTATGGTTCGAGCTATGGCAGATCACGTGCCCCGAAGGCCAAGGCAATTTCTGAATCTGAAGATGAAGATTCTGGTAGAAGCCTTGGTGATCCTGAAGAACTGAGCCAGGAACTAGCACTGCTCGTGAAGAAATTTCAGAAGTTCTCAAGACATGGCCGCTTTGGAAAATCCTCAAGGAGTAATGATTCCTCATCCAGTGACTATAAGAAGAGGCTATGCCACAAATACAAGAAACATGGTCACTACATTCAAGATTGTCCTCAGTGGGAAAAGGAATCAAAGAAGAAGAAATACAAGGATTACAGTTATGATGATGTGAAGAAGAAGAAGAAATCTTCAAAGTCTTCATCATCAAAATCCTCAAAGTCTTCATCTCACAAGAAGAGCAGCTCCAAGAAGGCTCGGGCATTCATTGGCAAGGAAATGGACTCTGAGGCTGAATCTGAGGAACATGAGGAAGAGGAGGCATCTGAGGAGTCCGAGTCTGGTGTGGCGAGCACTACAAAAAAAGACACATCCGTGACATTTTGGGCCGAACAATTTTTTTCTGTCATACATATGACACTTCTATGATGATAATTGTGACAAAACCCGGTATCATCATAGATGTGGTGGGCTCCTACTTCTATGACAAAAAATCATGACAGAAAATGGGCTTTTCGTCCTGGGCAGGCCGGAGACGCAGCTGCATGACATTCTTTGGGCCGTCCATGACGGAAAAAACCATGGTAGAAGCGAGGGGGAGGAAAATTTCGGGGAGTTCCCGGTTACGGTGGGAGGTCGGGGGCCGAGCGATGCGCGTTTCTCTCGTACACGTACGCGCGTGTGTGCGAGGCGTTGGCTCTAACTGAACCCAAGTGAGGCGTTGGGCTCTAACTGAACCGGAGCGATTGCACTGCAGGCTACGCGTTACTGAACCCGAGCGATCGATCGATGGCTGTTAACTAAACCCGATCGAGCGATTCCTTCGCTACTGCTGCTAACTGAAGCCGATCGATTGGATGAACAGTGAGCGTTGCCGGGGGGGGGGGGGTTTGGATGAACAGTGAGCGGTGGCGTTGCCTCTGGATGAACAGGACCCCGTGGTGTGGTGGAGGGCTGGATGAACAGTAGACGGTGGAGGGGTGCCCGTGGAGGGGTGATTGAACAGGACCCCGTGGTGTGGAGGGCTGGATGAACAGTAGACGGTGGAGGGGTGCCCGTGGAGGGGTGGTTGAACAGTAGCCGGTGGAGTAGCGCACGGTGGAGGCTGGATGAACAGGAGCCCGTGGAGGCTGGAGGAGGTCGACGGTAGCCCGTGGAGGCTGGAGGAGGTCGACGGTGGAGATGAACAGTATTCCGTGGAGTCCCGTTTTGCGGTACGCCACACCCCTCCCGATGAACAGGACCCCCGTTTCGACCGTAAGAGGTCCGTTTCGTCCGTTTTGCGGTACGCCACACCCCTCCCGATCAACAGGACCCCCGTTTCGACCGTAGGAGGTCCGTTTCGTCCGTTTTGCGGTACGCCACACCCCTCCCGATCAACAGGACCCCGTTTCGACCGTAGGAGGTCCGTTTCCTCCGTTTTGCGGTACACCACACCCCTCCCGATCAACAGGACCCCCGTTTTGACCGTAGGAGGTCCGTTTCATCCGTTTTGCGGTACGCCACACTCCTCCCGATCAACAGGACCCCCGTTTCGACCGTAGGAGGTCCGTTTCCTCTGTTTTGCGGTACGCCACACCCCTCCCCATGAACACGACGCATTCCGTTGCCTCCCCATGAACACGACGCATTCCGTTGCCTCCCCATGAACACGACGACGATGCTGTTTCTCCGTTCCGACCCAGCCATGTACACGAGCTCTCGCCGTACGTATGCGCGAGTAGGCGTTCGAGACCCTGCCCGTATGTACGGACGTGGCCGTATTTTCTTTCTTGCACCCTGGCCGCTGTACGTACGTGTACATGCTACGTGCGCGCCTCTACTACGACACGTACGCGCCTCTACTACGACACATGCGCACCTCTACATCGACCAGTATATATGTACGTACACGTTCGCGACCAGAATGACAACGCTACGTACGCTGGGTCCCGACTGTCAGGCACTTCCTTGCCTGCGAAGATGTAGCCGGTGGGTCCCAGTAGTCAGGGGGGCGAATCGTTTTGGTTTTTTTTGCCCGGACGCACTTCCTTGCGTGCGAAGATGTAGCTGGTGGGTCCCAGCAGTCAGGGGGGCGAATCGTTTTTTTGCCCGGACGCACTTCCTTACGTGCGAAGGTGTAGCTGGTGGGTCCCAGCAGTTAGGGGGAAACGTTTTTTTCACGAAATACGGTGGCCCGTCCGGTGGGTCCCTGCTGTCAAGTGGAGGAATCATTATTTTCCGCGTAATAAGGAGGCACTTCCTTGCTGCCGCAGTGAACCCAGCTGTCAGCCTCTCCACGTACAGTCCACGTCCGATGGAAGTCGTTCCTTGACCACGTTGACCACGCCGCGCCGAGAGCACCAGGGCGGTGGACGACGGCGAGGCCTAGGAAGGGGACGACGCGGAGCAGGTGAAGACGCGGCAGTGGATGCCCACACAGAGAGGAGTATGAGGGTTCACTCGTTCGGCTGCGGTCTGAGGCTGCCGTCGCCGCAGGGCCTGGCCAGCGGTGGGAATAGTCGGGGGCGGTGAGGCCTCCGCGGCAGCACAGCCAGCCACGGGAGGCAGGAGCAGGCGGCATGACCGGCGCTGCTTTGGGCGGCTGGAGCAAGAAGACCAGAGGTTGAAGAAGCACTACGGCCGTTGGATGGACATCGTACGGTCACTGGAGCTAGAATCGTTCATTTTGACTAAGTTGACAAAGCCCTCCGTCCCCGTCAACTTAGTAGGCCCACAAGTCAGCCTCCCACCAAGGTGGGTCCCAGCTAGCAGGGGGAGTATTCATTTTTTTGTGCGTAATAAGGAGGCACTTCTGTTGGGTCCGAGCTGACAGCGGGGGGAACGTTTTTTTCGCGAAACACGGTGGCCCGTCCGGTGGGTCGCAGCAGTCAGGGGGAAACGTTTTTTTCGCGAAATAAGGTGGCCCGTCCGGTTTGTCTCCGTTGTCAGGTGGAGGAATTTTGCGCGTAATAAGGAGGCACTTCCTTGCGGCCGCCGTGGACCCAGCTGTCAGCCTCTCCACGTACAGTACTCTTCCGATGGAAGTCGTTCGTTGACCACGCCGCGCCGAGAGCACCAGGGCGGTGGACGACGGCGAGGCCTAGGAAGGGGACGACGCGGAGCCGGGGAAGACGCAACAGTGGAAGCCCGCGTGGAGAGGAGTACGAGGGTTCACTGGTTCGGCTGCGGTGTGAGGCTGCCGTCGCCGTAGAATAACAAGGGGTGTGGGTGAGTGGAGGGATGGCCTGGCCAGCGGTGGGAGTAGTATGGGGGCGGTGAGGCCTCCGCGGCAGCACAACCGGCCACGGGAGGCAGGAGCAGGCGGCACGACCGGCACTGCTTTGGGCGGCTGGACCAAGAAGACCAGAGGTTGAAGAAGCACTACGACCGTTGGATGGACATCGTACGGTCACTGAAGCTAGAATCGTTTATATTGACTCAGTTGACAAAGCCCTTGGTACGCTCCAACTTAGTAAGCCCACAGGTCAGCCTCCGAAACGGTGCGCCCCAGATGTCAGGGGGAGGAATCATTTTTTGGGCGGCCGAAGCTAAGAATATCCGAGATTGAAGAAGAAGCACGACATCCGTTGGATAGACATCCAACGGCCACTGCTGCTAGAACCGTGTGTTGACTATAATAAGCTGACAAAGCCTTGCATACGCGTCATCTTTTTTTTTTAGGGGACGCGTCACTTAGTAGGCCCACAAGTGTGTGGCAGAGAACTTATAGCCCATTTGCGTTTTGTAAGAATGTACAACCCATTTTTGAGTTCTAATGGAATTTACAACAGCCCATTTACAGTTTGTTAAAAGTACAACCCATTTTCTAGCTAGGACAACGATTAATAATTTCAACCAACCGTTGAAGACAGAATTCAATAAAATTTCCCACATTTTGAGGGATCCGAAATATTTTTATCCCGAAATTTCTAGTCAGATTAAATATAAATTTGTATTACGTAAAAATCCAACGAAACATTGCGCGCGCAACAATGAAAATTTAAGATTTTCAAAATCCATAAATAATATTTTATAAACTAATTTCATGTTTGGTGCATTTTTTTATAGCTACTGCCCAGTTTTTATAATTACATCCCATTTATTATTTTTTAAAGCCCATTTTCCTGTTAAGCCTAATGCATCCCTCCTAGGAAAGATTTGCAGCCCAGCGGGGCGGAGAATAACAAGTTGACCTTGCCTGGGTATTCCTCAAAAAGACGTATAGCTGGGCTAGCCATTTTCATCTTGAAAAAATTAGTATCTGGGCTGGATATCTGGCCTGGGCTAGACGGGCCACAACCCGCCCAGTTAATACCCTGCTCTCCTCTGAACAACAACGAAATCATCGCCAAGAAAAACTCTGCAGTGCTCACGCCTCAAAAACACAAATACTGCTCGAGCTGCTTGGTCCCAGCTGTCGGCCGCACCTTGTGCAATTCTCTCGTTTATATTGACTACATAGGTTGACAATGGTGTGGGACCGTGATGTCAGGAAACCAGGAGAAAGCAAAAAAAATATAGTTGTACATAATAAGGAGGCACTTGCGTACGTACGGCTATGGCCCTAGTGGGTCCCTAGTGTCATCCAGTCAAAATAAAGTCATCTCCTGAATCCTCATGTTCGTTGACGATGTTAACAATGCTCGGCGCCACGGCGAGCGCAACAACTCGAAGGACAACGGAGAGGGCCTCGCGGGCCCTACGGATGGTCTGATACAGCGCCCGTTGCTCATTCAGGAAGCCAGGATCATCGGACACCTATGAGCACCTTCGAGAAACTGAGACGGCATGAAACGGTAAGGCCGCGCTTGGGAGCTCTGGTTTATTTCAAACCTGTATTAACATACAAGTGTAATTTACTCGTCATCGGAAACAACGCGTAGAATACAGGCGTAATGAAACCGAGGGCCCGAGGTCTGTAAGTAAAACTGGCGAGTTACGCGTGTAATTTGAGAGACCAGTGTATATTTTACGAGCACTGCTATATGGACGACATTACCAGACGATACATGCACGACGTGCGTATCATGCCATCCATGGGCAAGGTTGAAACAGCAGCTAACGGCTGGATTAGCAATCGTCCGAGTGTCGTTCAGCGTTTTTATCGTGTGTGAAGTACTTCCGATATTTTACTAGTCGAAATCGACCAACCAAGCGCCTTCGCCCGAGACCATCTGCTTTAATTTACAAGCGTCAGTTTTACAAGCGGTTTTGGTTGGAAAACGACGATCCAATCACGGCCTAATATCATGAGTTGGTCGGAAGATCATATGGTTTCACGTCTAACCTACCCGACTTGTCGTATAGGCTATGAATGAAACATCAGACGATGAACTTCTTAAGCACGGAAACAACAGAAGAGGATGATCTTCTTAACAAGCAAATCACTGGCATTAGATCTACATGCAAAACAATACGAATCATTATTCTCAGGAGGCACGGTGAACAGCTCGTGATGCCGCATGCCACAACATTCCAAGCTCAACTTTGCAATCAAACACAAGGCCTGGCATTACATAGACAATATTCAGAACAAACTCTTAACACAGGAATATCTCAGCAGAGTAACTATTTACTTCTAAACTGAACACAGGAATAGGAAAAAACAGTCGACGCTGCTCACAGCAAGGGCGTCCCACTCAAAAATATAAAATGCATGTCTTCTGGCTAACATCAATGAGCAAATTTTGACAAGGTTTTCCAATTCCAATATATTAAACTAACGTCTTCTTGCTAACATCAATGATTAAACTTTGACAAGCTTTTCCCATTCAAAATATGTAATGCCTATGATCGTGGAGTCCTGTTGTAGCTTCTTGTACTTGTTTGGGCACTTTTTGCCCAGGGCACTCCACGTGTTGTTAAATTGCCAATGGTCTCTGCAGACTAGTCATGTCACCGGTGTCTAATAATACTCTGTAAAGCTTCTCGGTCATTCCTTCTGTAATGTAGCGCAAACAGTGACTGCTTCTTTCTGCAAAGTGGAACGACCAACTGGACCCAGTAATGCAGCAGTTTGCCTTGGACACATTGGCTCCTTTTGTGCAGTTCAACTAAAATCGAAGTCGGAATAAAACCGAGCTTTAATTTTGATATCACTGTAAGCAACAATAGGTATAAGGGAAACAATTACTGAGAAATAATGGTTGATGACTTGTACTCCCAGAAGAAAAGCATCTACTGATCTACTTTATCTTAATGGGAAACAAAGCAGGAGAGTAGCAATTCTCCATCAGTGTGATTCATTCATATTGACTGAGACATTATCTTAACAATGCCTTGTTTCAACATGTATAAAAAACGACAAAGCATAAAAGAACCATTCCTAAAACAATGCAACTGATTCATTTTAACAGAGACATTATCTTAACAATACCTTGGTTAAACATGTAGAAAGAACTACAAAGCAGGATAGTACCATTCCTAACAAGTGTTGCAGTTTTGAACTAAGATTCAGTAGTTAATTAATTCCGAGAGTGGCATTGCTTAATTTTACCAGCGGCATTAGATTAACGAAAAGCATAAACAGTTCCAGGGGAGAGTGGGCGCAACAACAGTATGTGCTTCCATCTACTTATAAAGGGGGTGATGCAGAGTTTGTTGTAACAAAGCAACAAGCATCATGTCTGCGTTGGTCCCATTTTGTTCACTACTTAATGGAAAAAGACAGCAATACAATAGCTTCAATTCAACATACAGCAATACAATAGGAAAAGACAGAAATTGGATAGATTGACAAATTTGTTGCAAAGATGGATGAATGGATGTATCAATTTGATAAATGGATGTTGCTAGATAGATTTTTTTTCTGTCAATGCTACTGTCTACTGGCGCTATTGGTACTGTAAATATTTGCTACTATATGAATGATGTTGTTAGATTGATGAATGTTGTTGTTAAATGCTAACATGAGAACCTTAAATGGCAATGGTAGATCCTGTTTGAAACAACGAAGTGTTAACAATTCATCAAATGATTTGTCTCGAAGGGTGATACAGACATTTCAGCACACAACTCTTTCTAGAATCTCAAACCACAATCTCAGAAAAGAACTCGGTATTAGATTCTGGGGGAAGTAGATTCTGGGAGAATTTTCCAAAATCTTGATTCTGCAGAATCCTGTGCGAAAAGAACTGGGCCTATATCTTGGCCTCTGTGCGAGCCCGTCTGTGTGTTCTCGCTCCTTGTCTCTCTCAAGGAACGGCGGGTTGGCTCTTTGCCATCAATTGAGATCGGTTTGCTCACACTCCTGTCCCACATGTCAGTGATATGCCAAGAGGAGGTGCGTTGACCGACTGGCCATACGCGTACTTGGTTTTGCACCTTCATACTACTCCTCCCTCCGTCACAGTTTACAGGGCGCGCTTCATTATGATGCATTTCTCTCAATGCATTTCCACCACCAGAGAGACTTTAGACGCGTTTGGTTTAATGCTCAGTTAATTAGGGTGTGGTAACCGCAATCAAGTCCACAATTTTCTCTCCATGTACTGTACTACTACGGAGTGGAGTAAGTGCATGCATGTGTGTACCCGGGGTGGAAGCACTGCATGCATGTGTGTACGCATTATTCCCTCTAGTAATAGACGCCGTGCTATAACTACCAATGCTATTTTTCAGGCCGATCGCTAGTCGCCTTGGTCCCACAGATTTTTTCTTTTTCCTGAAGCGCGCTGTATAAACAGTGACGGATGGAGTAGTATGAGCGGATTCAAAGAAGAGCATATTGATGGTTGCTTCTTCAGAGCAACTTACAGTGGGAAAGGTGGGGCTTATGATTTGACTGCTCATTACTCTATTAATGCGGCGCAACGACCGGGCTGAGTCTCCCATGCGGTTGTGCACTATCCCCTCGGTTCTTAAATATACTCCGGAGTATTTGTCTTTCTAGATATTTCAACAAGTGACTACTCAAATATTTGTCTTTTTAGAGATTTCAAATGGACTGGCACATACGGATGTATATAGACATATTTTAGAGTGTAGATTCACTCATTTTGCTCCGTATGTAGTCACTTGTTGAAATCTCTAGAAAGACGAATAGAATATTTAGGAACGGAGGGAGTACACATACGAAGCAAAATGAGTGAATATACACTCTGAAATATGCCCGTTTGAAATTTGTAAAAAGACAAATATTTAGGAACGAAGGAGTATAATTTTGTGCATGGTACATGGACCCGGATGATGAAGAGGCTTCTGGCAATGCTATCAAGCTTCCATCATTTGTTTACATAATTGACGTACTATACAAATAATTTTCTAGCGACATGAAATTGTACAATGGTGTGAGCTTTCAGCTTTTGTTTCGCGTGTCTTGCCATCGATGCTCTTTCGGAAACAATAAAAAACTAACTTCCTTGCTAATGCCTGTCAATTATTAGCAGATCAGAGCTAATAATTACATCACAACTGAAGACAGAGTTGTGAGAAGGTGTTAAATTAAAATTGATCCATGCTTTCATTGGCAGCAACGTCCCCCCAGCTCTGTCTAAATCAACCAGGCATGTTGGGAAAAAAAGTAGCTGTATGGAGCATGCAACATTCCGATCATTTTGTGCAGTTCCACTAAAATAGAGCTGAGCGTCCCTATTCCAAAGATATTAAGTGTGATTACGATAATAGAGGACTGCTGATGAAACAATAAACACACAAATAGAAGCCAGTCACCTTTGCAGTCTCTCTTAAGACTAACTAGTTGGAGAAGATTAGGCTTGGAGTTGGATGAGGAGGATAGAGCAAAACCAATCTCCCTTTGTGCAGTCGCACTGAAATGTAGAGACGTTGCCCGTGTGACATTTTAGTACAACTGCACAAAACACTCTTAAGAAAAAAGTGATTTGTGCAGTTCACCAAAAGGTCGCAATAGCAACGAGTAGAAAGGAAACAATTACTGGCCAATAACAGTGATGACACATGCGACGACAAAAAAGAAGCATATTCCTTGTCCTAAGGGAAGATAACAACACGGTTGTGTTTGGCTAAAACGGTGTGAGGACGAGAATGCAATATGGAAAGTACGCCGGACGAGCTATGTTTTGGGCAAAGAACTATGGAAGATCCACATGCAGCGACGTGGGAAGACGGGCAGTGGAGCAAGGCCGGAGGGGATACCTAGAGGTCGTCGGGATGTAACTAGGTGAGCGGCGGCGGGCGGAATCTGCGAGCAGGTGGCGTAGGCCCTGCCGCACCGGAGCTTGGTTAGAGAGAACGGCGTGTACCGCAGATCGGGACGTGCTGCCTCGGCGCCGTCAAACGGAGAAACGATGCACTTCCTCCCTTTCCCCGGCGGACGGGATGCGGCCGGATCAGTGACCAACGGTGAGAGAGAGAGAGGCCACCGCACTCCCTTTCCCCTGGCGGACGGGATGCGGCCGGATCAGTGACCAACGGGGAGAGAGAGAGAGGCCACCGCAGCCTTGTGTGAGATACTCTGAAGAGCGACAAACCAGGCAGGCAGGCTCCATTGTATATAGTGAGCGGACTACCTTTTTGAGTAGTTATGTTCAGATCCTATATGCATATTAATACCCCTCTGATTATGAACATGAATATGCTTTGTGAGTAGTTATGTTTGTTCCTGAGGACATGAGAGAAGTCTTGCTATTAGTAGTCATGTGAATTTGGTATTCGTCCGATATTTTGATGAGATGTATGTTGTCTATCCTCTAGTGGTGTTATGTGAACGTCGACTACATAACACTTCACCATTATTTGGGCCTAGAGGAAGGCATTGGGAAGTAATAAGTAGATGATGGGTTGCTAGAGTGACAGAAGCTTAAACCCTAGTTTATGCGTTGCTTCGTAATGGGCTGATTTGGATCCATAGGTTTCATGCTATGGTTAGGTTTACCTTAATACTTTTGTTGTAGTTGCAGATGCTTGCAATAGAGGTTAATCATAAGTGGGATGCTTGTTCAAGTAAGAACAACATCCAAGCACCAGTCCACCCATATATCAAATTATCAAAGTACCAAACGCGAATCATATGAACGTGATGAAAACTAGCTTGACGATAATTCCCATGTGTCCTCGGGAGCGCTTTTCTCTATATAAGTGTTTGTCCAGGCTTGTCCTTTGCTACAAAAGGATTGGGCCACCTTGCTGCACTTTATTTACTTTTTTTACTTGTTGCTCGTTACAAATTATCCTATCACAAAACTATCTGTTACCACTTATTTCAGTACTTGCAGAGAGTACCTTGCTGAAAACCGCTTATCATTTCCTTCTGCTCCTCGTTGGGTTCGACACTCTTACTTATCGAAAGGACTACGATAGATCCCCTATCCTTGTGGGTCATCAAGACTCTTTTCTGGCGCCGTTGCCGGGGAGTGATGCGCCTTTGGTAGGTGAAATTTGGTAAGGAAAAATTTATATAGTGTGCTGAAATTTACTGTCACTTGTTACTTTGGAAAGTAATCCTCTGAGTGGCTTTTTTGGGGTATCTTCACCCCGACCAGTAGAGCAAAGAGTTGCTCCTCAACCTACTAAACCTACTGAAAATGAAAATGTTCCCTTTGAAGTTCCTTCGGGTATGTTAGAAAAACTGCTAGCTAATCCTTTTGTAGGAGATGGAACAAAGCATCCTGATGAGCACCTAATATATGTGGATGAAGTTTGTGGATTATTTAAGCTTGCAGGTATACCCGGTGATGTTGTTAAGAGGAAGGTCTTCCCTTTATCTTTGAAGGGAGATGCATCGACATGGTATAGGCTATGTGATGATACGATATCATGGAACTATAAACGATTGAAATTGGAATTTCATCAGAAATTTTATCCTATGCATCTTGTTCATCGTGATCGCAATTATATATATAATTTTTGGCCACGCGAAGGAGAAAGCATCGCTCAAACTTGGGGGAGGCTTAAATCAATGTTATATTCATGCCCCAATCATGAGCTCTCAAGAGAAATAATTCTTCAAATTTTGTATGCTCGGCTTTCTCGTAATAATCAATCCATGCTCGATACTTCTTGTGCTGGCTCTTTTATGATGAAGACTATTGAATTCAAATGGAATTTATTGGATAGAATTAAACGCAACTCTGAAGATTGGGACCTCGACGAAGGTAAGGAGTCAGGCATGACACCTAAGTTTGATTGTGTTAAATCTTTTATGGATACCGATGTTTTCCATAAATTTAGCACTAAATATGGACTTGACTCTGAGATAGTAGCTTCATTCTGCGAATCTTTTGCTACTTATGTTGATCTCCCCAAGGAAAAGTGGTTTAAATATCATCCTCCCATAGAAGTAAAAGTAGCTGCACCTATTAAAGTTGAAGAAAAGACTATCACTTATTATGATCCTATTGTTCCTACTTCTTATGTTGAGAAACCACATTTCCCTGTTAGGATAAAGGATCATGCTAAAGCTTCAACTGTGGTTCGTAAAAGCAATATTAGAACTTATACACCTCCTGAGCAAGTTAAAGTTGAACCTAATATTGCTATTGTTAAAGATCTCTTGGCTGATAATATTGATGGGCATGTTATTTATTTCTGCGGTGAAACTGCTAGAATTGCCAAACCTTGTGCTAAAGATAAACATAGACTTGTGGTAGGCATGCCTGTTATTTCTGTTAAAATAGGAGATCATTGTTATCATGGCTTATGTGATATGGGTGCTAGTGCTAGTGCTATACCTCATGACTTATACAAACAAATTATGCATGAAATTGTACCTGCTAAGATAGAAGGTATTGATGTTACCATCAAACTAGCTAATAGAGATACAATATCACCCATTGGGATTGTTAGAGATGTTGAAGTCCTGTGTGGGAAAACTAAATACCCTGTTGATTTTCTTGTTCTTGGTTCCCCACAAGATAGATTTTGTCCCATTATATTTGGTAGACCCTTCTTGAACACAGTTAATGCTAGGATAGACTGCGAAAAGAGTGTTGTTACTATTGGCTTGGGTGATATGTCTCATGAGTTTAATTTCTCTAAATTTAGTAGACAACACCGTGAAGAAGAATTGCCTAGTAAGGATGAAATTATTGGTCTTGCTTCTATTGCCGTACCTCCTAGTGGATCCTTTAGAACAATATTTGCTAGACCATGAAAATGATATGTTTATGAATGAAAGAAGGGAAATAGATGAAGTATTCTTTAAACAGGAACCTATCCTGAAACACAATTTGCCTGTTGAAATCCTAGGGGATCCTCCTCCACCCAAGGGTGATCCCGTGTTTGAGCTCAAACCTTTACCTGATACTCTTAAATATGCTTATCTCGATGAGAAAAAGATATATCCTGTTATTATTAGTGCTAACCTTTCAGAGCATGAAGAAGAAAGACTATTGAAAACTCTGAAGAAGCACCGTGCTGCTATTGGATATACTCTTGATGATCTTAAGGGCATTAGTCCCACTCTATGTCAACATAAAATAAATTTGGAAGAAGATGCCAAACCGGTTCGTGATCATCAACGAAGGCTGAATCCTAAGATGAAAGAAGTGGTAAGAAAAGAAATACTAAAGCTCCTTGAGGCAGGTATAATTTATCCCGTTGCTGATAGTCAGTGGGTAAGTCCTGTCCATTGTGTCCCTAAGAAGGGAGGTATTACCGTCATTCCTAATGATAAAGATGAATTGATTCCGCAAAGAATTATTATAGGTTATAGGATGGTATTTCCGCAAATTAAATAAAGCTACTAAGAAAGATCATTACCCCTTACCTTTTATCGATCAAATGCTAGAAAGACTATCCAAACATACACATTTTTGCTTTCTAGATGGTTATTCTGGTTTCTCTCAAATACCTGTGTCGGCCAATGATCAATCAAAGACCACTTTTACTTGCCCTTTTGGTACTTTTGCTTATAGACGTATGCCTTTTGGTTTATGTAATGCACCTGCTACCTTTCAAAGGTGCATGATGGCTATATTCTCTGACTTTTGTGAAAAGATTTGTGAGGTTTTCATGGATGACTTTTCCGTCTATGGATCTTCTTTTGATGATTGCTTGAGCAATCTTGATCGAGTTTTGCAGAGATGTGAAGAAACTAAACTTGTCTTGAATTGGGAAAAGTGCCACTTTATGGTTAATGAAGGTATTGTCTTGGGGCATAAAGTTTCTGAAAGAGGTATTGAGGTTGATAAAGCCAAGGTTGATGCTATTGAAAAGATTCCATGTCCCAAGGACATCAAAGGTATAAGAAGTTTCCTTGGACACGCCGGATTTTATAGGAGGTTCATTAAGGACTTCTAAAAAATTTCTCGGCCTCTGACTAATTTATTACAAAAAGATATACCATTTGTCTTTGATGATGATTGTGTAGAAGCATTTGAAATACTTAAGAAAGCATTGATCTCTGCACCTATTGTTCAGCCACCTGATTGGAATTTACCCTTTGAAATTATGTGTGATGCTAGTGATTATGCTGGTAGGTGCTGTTCTAGGGCAAAGAGTTGATAAGAAATTAAATGTTATTCAATATGCTAGTAAAACTCTAGACAATGCTCAAAGAAATTATGCTACTACTGAAAAAGAATTCTTAGCAGTTGTATTTGCTTGTGATAAGTTCAGACCTTATATTGTTGATTCTAAAGTAACTATTCACACGGATCATGCTGCTATTAAATATCTTATGGAAAAGAAAGATGCTAAACCTAGACTTATTAGATGGGTTCTCCTGCTACAAGAATTTGATTTACATATTGTTGATAGAAAGGGAGCTGAGAACCCCGTTGCAGACAACTTGTCTAGGTTAGAAAATGTTCTTGATGACCCACTACCTATTGATGATAGCTTTCCTGATGAGCAATTAAATGTCATAAATGCCTCTCATAGTACTCCATGGTATGCCGATTATGCTAATTACATTGTTGCTAAATTTATACCACCTAGTTTCACATACCAGCAAAAGAAAAAGTTTTTCTATGATTTGAGACATTACTTTTGGGATGACCCACATCTTTATAAAGAAGGAGTGGATGGTGTTATTAGACGTTGTGTACCTGAGTATGAACAGGAACAGATCCTACGCAAGTGTCACTCCGAGGCTTATGGAGGGCACCACGCTGGAGATAGAACTGCACATAAGGTATTGCAATCTGGTTTTTATTGGCCTACTCTCTTCAAGGATGCCCGTAAGTTTGTCTTACCTTGTGATGAATGCCAAAGAATTGGTAATATTAGTAGACGTCAAGAAATGCCTATGAATTATTCACTTGTTATTGAACCATTCGATGTTTGGGGCTTTGATTATATGGGACCTTTTCCTGCCTCTAATGGATATACACATATTTTAGTTGCTGTTGATTACGTTACTAAGTGGGTAGAAGCTATTCCAACTAGTAGTGCTGATCATAACACTTCTATTAAAATGCTTAAAGAAGTTATTTTCCCGAGGTTTGGAGTCCCTAGATATTTAATGACTGATGGTGGTTCACATTTTATTCATGGTGCTTTTCGTAAAATGCTTGCTAAATATGATGTTAATCATAGAATTGCATCTCCTTATCACCCACAGTCTAGTGGTCAAGTAGAATTGAGTAATAGAGAGCTCAAATTAATTTTGCAAAAGACTGTTAATAGATCTAGAAAGAATTGGTCCAAGAAACTTGATGATGCATTATGGGCCTATAGAACTGCATATAAAAATCCTATGGGTATGTCTCCGTATAAAATGGTTTATGGAAAAGCATGTCACTTACCTCTCGAACTAGAACATAAGGTTTATTGGGCTATTAAAGAGCTCAACTATGATTTCAAACTTGCCGGCGAGAAGAGGTAATTTGACATTAGCTCACTTGATGAATGGAGAACCCAAGCTTACGAGAATGCCAAGTTATTTAAAGAAAAATTTAAAAGATGGCATGACAAAAGGATACAAAAGCGTGAGTTTAATGTAGGTGATTATGTATTGCTATACAACTCTCGTTTAAGATTTTTTACAGGAAAACTTCTCTCTAAATGGGAAGGCCCTTACGTTATCGAGGAGGTCTATCGTTCCGGTGCCATAAAAATCAACAACTTCGAAGGCACAAATCCGAAGGTGGTAAACGGTCAAATAATCAAACATTATATCTCAGGTAATCCTATAAATGTTGAAACCAATATTATTGAAACCGTAACCCCGGAGGAATACATAAGGGACACTTTCCGGAACGTTTCAGACTCCGAAAAGGAATAGGTATGCGGTACGGTAAGTAAACCGACTCCAAAACAATTTTTATGGCAATATTTCTCCGTTTTGGAATATTTAGAAAAATATAAAAACAAGAAGCAGTCCGGGAAGGACACGAGGGCTCCACGAGGGTGGAGGGCGCTCCCTACCCTACTGGGCGCGCCCCCTACCTCGTGGGCACCTCGTGTGCTCTCCGGATTCCGTTTTCTTGCACGATACGTTGGTCGGTAAAAATTCATTATATAATCTCCCGAAGGTTTTGACCCCCGTATCACGCAATTATCCTTTGTTCTTGTTTCGAGCTGTCTTGCTGCAGATTAGAGCAACATGTCGTCCCAGGATTCGGAAGGAGAAAGCTATGTGGATACCTTGCAGATCCTAAGGTCTATGGAGATGTGGAGCATTGTGGTTGGACTACGAGGAAGAAGAGGACTATGAACCCAAGAGGAAGGAGGAGATGAGCTCAGATGAAGATGAAGCCCCATTACCTCAACCTGGGGACATGCATGTGTAGTTCAAAAAGTCAAGCCTCCCTGATAGAGCAAAGAAATTTAAGATCGAGTTTATCCCATTTCGTCTCTTGCAGGAAAACAAGCAGGAATTATGCAAAAAGATATTAATCCTGGAGCAGGAGATTGATGACTTGAGGGATCAAAATTCTGTCCTCAAGCACAAATTAAGGAAGAAGACTACGCCATCAACTAAACCATCATCTTCCTCACCAACAAAGGAGACATAATCACATGGGTATGGGCACTCCCCTTGGCAACTGCCAAGCTTGGGGGAGGTGCCCCGGTATCGTATCACAACCACACTCCTAACTTTACTGTTTTTCTTAGTTTGATCCTATTAGTAGTATCTTGATCTAGTAGAATAAAGTTTATGGCATGGTCTAGTTTTGAGTTTTGCTTTATGATCTCTCTATGTAATCGAGTCCGTGAGCTATATAATAAAGATTAGTGTTGAGTCAAGGGCTTGATTATCTTGCTATGATCTTGAGTGAATAAAAGAAAATAGAAAAGAATAAAAAGAAACAAAGAGATCATATTGATCTTATCGAGAGTAATGACTTCACATAGAAAGAGTATGATGATTAAAAATTGTTGAGAGTTGACAAGCATAGCTTTGGTCATCGTTGCAATTAATAGGAAGTAATAAGGAAAGAGAGGTTTCACATATAAATATACTATCTTGGACATCTTTTATGATTGGGAGCACTCATTAAAATATGACATGCTAAAGAGTTGATGTTGGACAAGGAAGACAACGTAATGGGTTATGTTTTCTTATATCTGAGATAAAGTATATTGTCATGGATCATCCAACATGTTGAGCTTGCCTTTCCCCCTCATGCTAGCCAAATTCTTTGCACCAAGTAGAGATACTACTTGTGCTTCCAAAAACCCTTAAACCAGTTTTGCCATGAGAGTCCACCATATCTACCTATGGATTGAGTAAGATCCTTCAAGTAAGTTGTCATCGGTGCAAGCAATAAAAATTGCTCTCTAAATATGTATGATTGATTGGTGTGGAGGAAATAAGCTTTATACGATCTTGTGATGTGGAAGAAATAAAAGCGACGGACTGCATAATAAAGGTTCATATCACAAGGGGCAATATAAAGTGACGTTCTTTCGCATTAAGATTTTGTGCATCCAACCCTGAAAGCGCATGGCAACCTCTGCTTCCCTCTGCGAAGGGCCTATCTTTTATTATTATCTTCTACCTTATGCAAGAGTCATGGTGATCTTCACCTTTCCTTTTTACATTTTATCCTTTGGCAAGCACAGGGTGTTGGAAAGATCCTGATACATATATCTAATTGGATATGGGTTAGCATGAATTATTATTGTTGACATTACCCTTGAGGTAAAAGGTTGGGAGGCGAAACTATAAGCCCCTATCTTTCTCTGTGTCCGATTAAAACTCCGTAACCACAAGTATTGCGTGAGTGTTAGCAATTATGAAAGACTAAATGATAGTTGAGTATGTGGACTTGCTAGAAAGCTCTGACATAGATTCTTTCTGAAGTTATGATAAATTGCAATTGCTTCAATGACTGAGATTATAGTTTGCTGGTTCTCAATAAAGTTTCTGATTCATACTTGGCATTGTGAATAGATTATTACTTGAGCATAAGAAATCATATGACAATATCCATTTATGTTGCTGTTATGAGAATAATCATGATGCCTTCATGTTCGCATTTTATTTTATCGACACCTCTACCTCTAAACATGTGGACATATTTATCGTTATCGGCTTTCGCTTGAGGACAAGCGAGGTCTAAGCTTGGGGGAGTTGATACGTCCATTTTGCATCATGCTGTTATATCGATATTTATTGCAATATGGGCTGTTATTACACGTTATGTCATAATAATTATGCCTATTCTCTCTTATTTACAAGGTTTACATAAGGAGGGAGAATGCCGGCAGCTGGAATTCTGGGCTGGAAAAGGAGCAAATATTAGAGACCTATTCTGCACAACTCCAAAAGTCCTGAAACTCCACGAAAGTTATTTTTGGAAATAATAAAAAATATTGAGCGGAAGAAGTACGTCAGAGGGGGCCCCACCTGGCCACGAGGGTGGGGGGCGCGCCCCCTGCCTCGTGGCCCCCCTGTTGGCTCTCCGGAGGCCATATTCTCCTATATGAAGTCTTTCGTCGAGGAAAAAATCATAAGCAACCTTTCGGGACGAGACTCCGCCGCCACGAGGCGGAACCTTGGCGGAACCAATCTAGGGCTCCGGCAGAGCTGTTCTGCCGGGGACACTTCCCTCCGGGAGGGGGAAATCATCGCCATCGTCATCACCAACGCTCCTCTCATCGGGAGAGGGCAATCTCCATCAACATCTTCACCAGCACCATCTCCTCTCAAAACCCTAGTTCATCTCTTGTATCCAATTCTTGTCTCCAAGTCCGGGATTGGTACTAGTAGGTTGCTAGTAGTGTTGATTACTCCTTGTAGTTGATGCTAGTTGGTTTATTTGGTGGAAGATCATATGTTCAGATCCTATATGCATATTAATACCCCTCTGATTATGAACATGAATATGCTTTGTGAGTAGTTACGTTTGTTCCTGAGGACATGGGAGAAGTCTTGCTATTAGTAGTCATGTGAATTTGGTATTCGTTCGATATTTTGATGAGATGTATGTTGTCTATCCTCTAGTGGTGTTATGTGAACGTCGACTACATAACACTTCACCATTATTTGGGCCTAGAGGAAGGCATTGGGAAGTAATAAGTAGATGATGGGTTGCTAGAGTGACAGAAGCTTAAACCCTAGTTTATGCGTTGCTTCGTAAGGGGCTGATTTGGATCCATATGTTTCATGCTATGGTTAGGTTTACCTTAATACTTTTGTTGTAGTTGCAGATGCTTGCAATAGAGGTTAATCATAAGTGGGATGCTTGTTCAAGTAAGAACAGCACCCAAGCACCGGTCCACCCACATATCAAATTATCAAAGTACCGAACGCGAATCATATGAACGTGATGAAAACTAGCTTGACGATAATTCCCATGTGTCCTCGGGAGCGCTTTTCTCTATATAAGAGTTTGTCCAGGCTTGACCTTTGCTACAAAAAGGATTGGGCCACCTTGCTGCACTTTATTTAATTTTGTTACTTGTTGCTCGTTACAAATTATCCTATCACAAAACTATCTGTTACCACTTATTTCAGTACTTGCAGAGAGTACCTTGCTGAAAACCGCTTATCATTTCCTTCTGCTCCTCGTTGGGTTCGACACTCTTACTTATCGAAAGGACTACGATAGATCCCCTATACTTGTGGGTCATCATGCCCTCACGGCGATTCTTCAAAACCCTCACGGCCAACTCCTCAAGCTGCTCCAGCTCCACCAAAGTCCTCACCTCCTCTGACAAAATCCTCAGCACCTGTGCATCTCGCCACGTGCCAAAGGACTACAGGCATCTCCATTGCCCCAGGAGCTTCTGCTAGTTCTTCAGCTCCACCAAATTCTTCAACTGGCCCCTCTCTGCTGAAGAAAAAGGCCACTGCTGGACAAGGCTCTCGCCAAGTCCTCATAAGAAGCAGGTCGCCTTTCAAGTACTGTCTGATGAAGACAAAGCTGATGATGAAGAACTTGCTGAAATCATCAGAGACAGGTAGCTCAAGGCCGCTAGAGCCAAAGGCACAAATGTGCCTCTACTTTTGGATCCAAAATTGATCCTTGATTACATTGACCTCTGGCACAAGGACCCCAACACTCCTATGCCTGATTTCAAGCTGACTCCTGGCCAAATTCATATGTTCACTGCCTTCATCTAAGAAGAACAATGGAAATTTGAGAAGGCAAGGCAGTTGAAGAAAGCGCAGTACAGGAAGGAGCGCTTCCTGAAGAAAAACGTTGTCTCTATGACAACTGAAGAACTTATCACTATTCAATCTGAGATTAAGAAACTCAGTGATGAATTTGACGTATATCGCGCTGACTGGCTTGGAGCCAAAGTCAGGTTTGTGAACCTAACTGAGAAGTTCACTTCCAATGTTGCAGCTCCATCGCAACAAGAAATTCCTCAGGCTGAGGCATCAGCTCAGCCAATTGAAGAACATGCCAGCAACGCTGATGACAATCAGGCTGCTGAAGAAACTGCTAGGGCAACCACTAGTGTTGCACCTGAAGAAACTGTCAGGCCAGCTGAAGCTTCTGTCGCTGTGCCTGAAGTAAATGAACCAAATTCCTCTGCTCCTACTGCACCTACCCCAACTCCAATTCTTCCTTCTGCATCAGATGTGAAGAAGACCAAGGCTGCAAAGCGTGCAGCTGTGAAGAAAAGGAAGGCATCAACTTCATCAGATTCTTCAGCTCCAAAGAAGATGAAGCCTCTAACTAGCTCTTTTTGAAAATCCAATTGATGCTATTCCTGTCTCATCCATGCCATCAAAGGACCTTGTTCCTTTTGATGAAGAATACGTGATCCCAAGTGGATCAGATGAAGATATTCCTTCTGCTGCTTCGTCAGAGCAGTTGGATGAAGAAATTGAAGCGGATGCAATCCCTTCAACCCCTTTAGTCTCATCGCCCATGCCTCAGTTCACTGCTGAAGAGGCCGGCGTTGAAGAAAAGAGTGAAGAAGAAGATGTGGACATTGGATGTACAACACCAGTGCTGAACGATGATTTTTGGGAAAGTCAGCACCCCAACTCTCCTCTGTTCACACCTCTGCAACAAATTCCTCAGTCCCCAGTGACTACAGTTCAAATGGGATCTGAAGAACCTCATGCCACACCGTCCGTTCATGAAGAGATTCCAGCCACTAGCGCTGAAGAAAATGTTAATGAAGAATTGAAGACCCAGGCTGTCACTGAAGAAGAAGCTGGAATTCCTCAGCCTGTTGAACCTGAGATTGCGATTCTTGAAGTGGTAATGCAATTGACTGATACTCCTCAGCCCAAGCCAAAGGATCCCTTCTTGATGAAACATAAATTCAAGGCTGATGACTTCTTCGGCGAGCATGTTTTCTTCACTGACTATAATCCTTATGACTCTGCTCGTCTTAGAAGGAAGCGCTTCTGGACTGCCAGCCAAGCAAATTTTTATTCTTCACTCCTCTTCAACAAGGACAAAGTCTTCGACCACGAGCATATTCCTCACGTGGATATGGAGTCACTGCCTTGCTTTACCTCCGTCCTTAGTGTGCTTCATGATGCAGGACTGCTCAACTTTTGCTCTGGCATTATTGATTGGAATGAAGATCTTATTCTTCAGTTCTACGCAATGCTGCACGTCACAGGTGATGCTGATGACATCAACACTTGGGTGTTGGACTGGATGACCAAAAATACTCATTATAAAGCACCGGCCTCTGAACTATTCATGCGCTGCCAATCAGTCCTCCCCTTGAAGGTGCTCGTTGTCTGTACCAAGAGCCTGAACTCACTGCTCATTACATGCAAGTGCTGATGAAGCCTCTGAAGCCCAGTCAAGCCCCAAGGACCAAATTCCTGTAAGTGCATCTAATGCCCCTTAGTGATTTTGGTGTATTGAAGACTTATTGGTTAAGGGACTAATGTGTTTATGAGTGTACACAGGTCCATAAGTCTATGAGGAGTTTGATAATTACAGAAAAAGTCGACCCCTAAAAATGAAGTCCTTTGACTGAAGACTTTGGATTTCTGAAGACTTTCTGAAGACTTTGAAAGTGAAGAAATTGGTGTGACCTTGAAGACTTGGCATTCATTCGAGGAACATGAAGCGTGAAGACTTTTGTTTTTATAGTTTCATTTTCTCTTTCTTGAGTCATAGGAAACACTGCATTACGAAGCCGCCGGACACGAAGATTTGCCCGGGGAGGAACGTTTCTCCTCGGACGGCGTCACTATCGATGATTGAAGGGGCCATCGAACCTCTTGTCGACGGCACAGTGGAACTCTCAATGAAAGCACCAATGTCGGTGTCAAAACCGGCGGATCTCGGGTAGGGGGTCCCGAACTGTGCGTCTAGGATCGATGGTAACAGGAGATGGGGGACACGATGTTTACCCAGGTTCGGGCCCTCTCTATGGAGGTAATACCCTACTTCCTGCTTGATTGATCTTGATGAATATGAGTGTTACAAGAGTTGATCTACCACGAGATCGTAATGGCTAAACCCTAGAAGTCTAGCCTGTATGACTATGGTAATGTGTATCCGCCTATCCGGACTACGCCCACCGGTTTATATAGACACCGGGGGGATCTAGGGTTTACATAGAGTCGGTTACATAAGAAGGAATCTTCATAATTTGTAACGCCCACGATGCGGCTATATCTCCCACGTGTCGAGGCACGACTTAGAGGCATAACCGCATTGTGGTTTTGTCGCAAGAAGGGTCATCTTCACACAATCCCATGTAATGAATAAGAATGGGATAACGAGAGTTGGCTTACAATCGCCACTTCACACAATACATAAATATAATTCATACATCATCCAAAATCCACACATAGACCGACTACGGTCAAATCCAAATGAAAATAAGATAACCCCAAATGCTAGATCCCCGATCGTCCCAACTGGGCTCCACTACTGATCATCAGGAAAAGAAACATAGTAACGACCACGTTCCTCGTCGAACTCCCACTTGAGCTCGGTTGCATCATCTGCACTGGCATCGTTGGCACCTGCAACTGTTTTGGTAGAATCTGTGAGTCACGAGGACTCAGCAATCTCACACCCGCGAGATCAAGACTATTTAAGCTTATAGGAAAGGATGGTGTAATGAGGTGGAGCTGCAGCAAGCACTAAGCATATATGGTGGCTAACATACGCAAATGAGAGCGAGAAGAGAAGCAACGCAATGGTCACGAAGCTAGAAATGATCAAGAAGTGATCCTGAAACTACTTACGTTCATGCATAACTCAAACCGTGTTCACTTCCCGGACTCCGCCGAGAAGAGACCATCACGGCTACACACACGGTTGATGTATTTTAATTAAGTCAAGTGTTAAGTTCTCTACAACCGGACATTAACAAATTCCCATCTGCCTCATAACTGTGGGCACGGCTTTCGAAAGATAATACCCTGCAGGGGTGTCCCAACTTAGCCCATTATAAGTTCTCACGGTCAACGAAGGATAAACCTTCTCCCGGGAAGACCCGATCAGTCTCGGAATCCCGGTTTACAAGACATTTCGACAATGGTAAAACAAGACCAGCAAAGCCGCCCGATGTGCCGACAAATCCCGATAGGAGCTGCACACATCTCGTTCTCAGGGCACGCCGGATGAACACTACGTACAACTAGAAACAGCCCTCGAGTTTCCCCAAGGTGGCGCTGCAAGTGGCTCTAGTTTGGACCAGCACTCAGAGGAACACTGGCCCGGGGGTTTAAATAAAGATGACCCTCGGGCTCACGAAAACCCAAGGGAAAAAGGCTTAGGTGGCAAATGGTAAAACCAAGGTTGAGCCTTGCTGGAGGAGTTTTACTCAAGGCGAACTGTCAAGGGGGTCCCATAAATCACCCAACCGCGTAAGGAACGCAAACTCAAGGAACATAATACCGGTATGACGGAAACTAGGGAGGCAAGAGTGGAACAAAACACCAGGCATAAGGCCGAGCCTTCCACCCTTTACCAAATATATAGATGCATTAATTAAATAAGATATATTGTGATATTCCAAAAATATCCATGTTCCAACATGGAACCAACTTCAACTTCACCTGCAACTAGCAACGCTATAAGAAGGGTTGGGCAAAAGCGGTAACTTAGCCAAACAACGGTTTGCTAGGAAAGGATGGTTAGAGGCTTGACATGGCAATATGGGAGGCATGATATAGCAAGTGGTAGGTAGCGCAGCAAAGCAATAGAGCGAACATCTAGCAAAGCAAAGATAGAAGTGATTTCGAGGGTATGGTCATCTTGCCTGCAAGGTTCTCAGAGTTGTCGAAAGGTTGATCCTCGTAAGCGTACTCAACAGGTTCCTCATTCACGAACTCGTCTCCCGGCTCTACCCACAGCAAGAACACAAGCAATGGAACCACAATCAATCACGGGAAAAGCACAAGCAACATGATGCAATACATGCATGATATGCGAGATATGATATGCAATGCGTATGCGTGCTCCGGAAGAAAAAGGATGAACAAGGTAGTAACTTGGCAAACCAAGTATGCCACTAGAAAGATGAGATGATTTCGGTCGAAATCGATATAAAGATCACCGGAAACGGATGCACGGTTTGCAAATGGCGAGCAAAACAAGAATGACACGATTCTGCGATTAATAGCATGATAGCACTTAGAATGCAACAAGTAACTATGCTACAACACTCCAACATAGCAACAAAGCATATGAAAGTAATCTACAGGAGATGCTTGACAAAAGATGAACACTGAGCTACGGCTAGATCACAAAATAACAGGTTCAAACAAGCATGGCAAAAGTGCAAAAGATATCAGGATAGCAGACTTGGAGAAAATACTGGACATGGCTGAAACAGCATCAGGTAGCAATGTTCAGAGCAAGCAAAACACATGATACAGGAAATTAACATAGCAAAACAAGGCATGGCATGAATCTACTAAATGCATAGAACAAAAGTCCCTTACTGACCATGAGCCAAAAAGGACCAGAAGATATGATGGCACCCATGTAAACATAGCAAGTTTCGTTAACAGGTTTCAAACGGCAGAAAACAGAGCATGGCAGTAAACAGAATTATGAAGGCATCTTGGTGAGCTTGATTCACTCACCACAAAACAATGCATGACAAAACAAGCATACCTACAGCAAGATGGCGTGTTAATGATGCTAACCATGGCAAGAGAAAATACATAGCATGAATGGATCAACTACAACAACCTTGGCAAAATTGAATAACATGTAAACAATCTGCCAGGAACATTTTGTAGCAAAAGTAGAGCAATATTAAGACATGCAATGGCACTCCATAATTGCAAACAGGGGTATGGATGGATATACCACAACTATATCTACAAAACATCCTTACTGAACATCATCAAAAGGAGCATGGATCTCTCTGTAGCCACATGGATACATGGCAACAAAATAACAGCAGTCACAGACTTGGCAAAATTCCAAGTCCCTGAAAACAGAAACATCACGAAGCCTAGTTTGTATGCTTGTGCTAGTCACCACATAGATCAAAAAAATACATTGCATACACCTCTGTAAATATGGCATGGCATAGATCAAAACACCTGTAGAGCTCATGCCCATAAGATGCACACATCAATTGCAACAAAAATAACAAATCACCAAGTTCTGATAAGTAACAGCAGTAAACATCATATAGCATTCTTGCACCAGAGATTTGGGCATCAAGATGAACTTAAACAAGCATGGCACAATGGAAAAAAATGAAGAGCATCTCGTAATGAACATTTGGATATATCATGCGCGCAAAACGGAGCAGTATACACGGAGTTATGATGCGATGAACAGAGCCACATATTGCAAAATCTTCGGGACTTGGAATTTCGGGGGGGGGGGGGGGGAAGAAGTCAACCTTCTCGTTTAGATCTGGATCGGGCCGCTCGCCGGAGCTGCGACCGGAGGAGGGCGCCGGCGTGGAGAGGAGGGAGAGGGAGACGGCGGCGACCGGTGTGGGACTCGGGGGAGACGGGGCCGTGGCGGACGCGGGCGGCGTCGGCGACCTGCGGTGGACGGCGGGAGGCGGTGATGGCGGCGACCTGGCGGCGATGGCGGCGGGGCACGGGCGGAGGACGGGCAGCGGAGCACGGGGGCGCACGGGCGGGGCGCACAGGTCCGCGGGGGCCGGCGAACGGGCCCGGCGGGCCGGCGGCGCGGGCGACGTACGGGCGACACGTGGCGCGGCGTGAGAGGGCGAGGGCGGCGGCGGAATTTGTCCGGCGCCGGGCGGACGTGTCCGACGCGCGGAGGGAGAGGGCTAGGGTTTCGGGACCCGGAATTTGGAGGAGGGGTGCACGTATTTATAGGTAGAGGGAGCTAGGAGACTCCAAATGGAGTGCGGTTTTTGCCCACACGATCGTGATCGAACGACCGAGAGCATGGCGGGGACTTAGAGGGGTTATTGGGCTGTTTGGAGGGGGTTTTGCTGCAACACACAAAAGGACTTTGCGGTTACCCAGTTAACCGTTGGAGCACCAAACGACCTCCAAATGGAACGAAACTTGACAGGTGGTCTACCGGTGGTATACCAAGGCCACTTGGCAAGACTCGGTCCATTCCGAGAACGTTCAACACCCGCTCACGAAAAGAAAACAAGAGGGGTGCGCCGGTGCATGTGGGAGTGCCGGATTGCAACATGGACAACGGGGAAAATGCTCGGATGCATAAGAAGAACACGTATGCAAATGAGATGCACATGATGACATGATGTGAGATGCATGCCATGAACAAAATGCAAAACGAAAAACAAAATCCGACCACGAAGGGAATATCATAACACATAGCCGAAAATGGCAAGAGTTGGAGTTACAAATACGGAAAGTTACATCCGGGGTGTTACATAATTGGTCGCCAAGCTTGCCTTCCACGCCAAGTAGAGTCCAATCCGGGTCTTCGGCCTTCATGTCTTCACAGCCCATTAGTCCGGCCCAATGGATAATAGGCCGGACGCCCGAGGACCCCTTAGTCCAGGAGTCCCTCAGTAGCCCCTGAACTTGGCTTCAATGGCGAGGAGTCCGGCGTGCAGATTTGTCTTCGGCATTGCAAGGCGGGTTCCCTTTTCTAACTCCAAGATAGTCTTCGGATGTGATGATTGTATCCGGACCTGTAACGCATACCACACACAACCGCAGAGAGAATATAATATTTGCACGAGTCTAATCTGCTGATAGCTTTTTACAACATGACATCATGTCTGTCCGGTCATTATTTCGAACCGTTTTTCATCTGCCACCCCACGTTTCGAGACGCGGTTGTTATTGTCACGTCCTGTCGAAGCAGAGATCGTGTCCCCTTATTGCGGGATCCTCATCAATGCGGGCATGGCTAACCCAACCGTGCCATTTACACAGCCCCTGGGAATAGGCGAGCTTTTAGGGCGAGTGGGGAGGCGCTTGATAATCGCAGCCTTCATAAGGGGGTAAGGATCCCCTTTTTTCACCTACGCCCTTTCCCTCTCCTCTGCCCATCCATTCTCGAGCTCCAGCGCCCAAGCTCTAGCTTTCTCCATAAAAAAAGCACTCCAGCCATGTCCGGATCCGGAGGTGGAGGCAAGTGGATGGCCTTTTCCGTCAAGAAGAAGGACATCAAGGAGCTCCGGGAGGCAGGATACCTGGCCAAGGAGATTGCTCATCGGCTCCCGGCCAAGGGACAGATCGTCCCTACCCCGGAGCCCTGTGAGAGGGTTGTGTTTCTCACACACTTCGTCCTCGGACTGGGATTCCCTCTACACCCATCCGTCCGCGGGTTGATGTTTTAATATGGGCTGGACTTCCATGATCTAGCCCCCAACTCTATCCTCAACATCTCGGCATATATTGTCGTGTGCGAGGCTTTTCTCCGCATCCCACCTCACTTCGGCCTATGGCTGAAGACCTTCAATGTGAAGCCGAAGGTAGTGAGCGGCCAACAAGCAGAGTGCGGAGGCGCCATGGTGGGCAAGATGCCCAATGTTGTCTGGCTCGAAGGCTCCTTCGTGGAGACGGTGAAGGGGTGGCAATCGGGGTGGTTCTACATCATCGAGCCGCGCGACACCAACTGGGCGGCGGCCCCCGAATTCCGATCCGGAGCTCCGATGCGGCTCACCTCCTGGCAGGAGAAGGGCCTGACCTGGGGTTCTTCGGACGAGCTGACTAGGCTCCAGACATGCGTCTGGAACATGATGACCAAGAAAATCAAGCTCGTCAACGTGATCCAGGTTATGCTTTTTCGTCGGATCCTATCGTGCCAACGCCGGACTTGCCATTTGTGGGAGTTTGATCCGGCCAAACACCAGACGCTACTAGAGTTCTTCGACATGATGCACGAAGACATCTGGAAAGTGCTCTTCAAGGCCGGTGAGACACCACTGCCCACGACCGAGGATCGTGGGCTTAGCTTAAAACGCTAGGCTAATTCGGTAGGTTCTTTCATGTTTTCAAGGTGTACCCTTTACTGGCATATTTTGAAGGAAAGGTCTAAGCATTCCTATTAATGTTTCCAGGCCTGGATAGAGACAACGGAGCGGATTAACTGTCCGGCTCCGCTTCCCGAAGACCAAGAATTCCCACTTCTGACGAAGATGCTGTTTCCGGCACCTTATGAGGTGCCGAAGAAGACGGCCTAGAAAGCGGCCAAAGGGGCCAAGAAGGGCCCTCGCCAAAAAGGCGCCCCGGACGTGACGTCTGAAGAAGACACTTCTTCTTCGTCCGCCGATGACGACGATGAAGAGGAGGAAGAAAACGACTCCCCACCTGAAGTGGGGAGGAAGAAGAGAGCGGCCCCCACAAATCTGGAGGCGAAAGCGCCTAAGAGGGTTAAAGGCTCCCTCGCGGATAACTCCGCGTGGGATGTTGATAGCAGTCCGGAGCGACATTGCCAGACTAAGCCTCGGGCCACTTCGTAAGTACCAGAATCCGCAAACGTCTGGCCTTCCTGGTTTGTAATATTGACATATTTTAAACTTTGTCACTGCAGTCCGGCATGCGACAGGTCCCCGCAATCCTCGACAGAGGATTCGCTGGACTCGAAGGAGATGGCTAGCATGTCTCCGCCACCTGCTCATTCTGTCTCGCCCAAGGGTGATGACGAGGTGGTGTCCCAAAAGACCTTCCCAGACTGGGGGGAGTTTCCGGAGATCATCGGGGTGACACCCCAGGATGACTCCTTGGCCACCGGACACATGGGGAAAAAAGTCCCCATGGGGACTGGTGACAGGCCCCACGAATTCCCTTCGGACCTCAGCCAGACACCGTTCCGGAGATCTACACGGCTCCGGGGTCCAGCGAACGGCATTCCCCACAAGGAGGGAATGTGCTTGTTCCGCCGGTGACCACTGTCCAACCAGAGGCACCGGATAATCTGCTGGAGGCGCTACGAGGCGCCACTATCGTGGATGAACATCGTGTCATTATGGGCACTGTAATAGAGAAGGTTCAGTTCGTCAAAAGCGGACTGACTGAAGCCTGCACTAGCCTTCTAACGGGCTTTGAGGTGAGTAATGTGATTGTAGAAAAAATGTCATAGTATAGACAGTAGCCCCTGATGCTCTGCTCGGTGTTCGGAAAGAAAAAGCTGAACAGAGGATCGAGAAGAATTATCGCAGGAGTCTAACGTAAGTTGTCTATGTGAATAACTAGGTATCGCTGCAGGCTGCCACCGCTCAAGCTGCGGAGGTCTCCGGACTGAAGTGGAAATTGGAGCGGGCTGAGGAGGAGCTCGGCCTCATGAAGAAGCAGCTGGAGGATAGTCAAGGTATGCAGTAACCTGCGGGTATATTTCAAGAAAAAATGAATAGTCCGTCCGGACTAAAGTGCCATAAACTTTATTAGGGGCCGCAGCCGAGGTGGCAGCCCTCAAGTAGGCGTTAGCCGAGGCCGAGGACAACGCGGCCAAGGAACGCGTTGCGCGCAAGAAGCACGAGGCTCGGGTTAGCGAGGTGCAACAAGAGCTCCAGGATGCGGTCAAGAAGTTTGAGTCCTTGGAGCATGATTGTAAGGCACAAGAGTCCGAATTGGCGAAGGCCCGCCAGAGCGTATAGGATGCACGAGCCGAAGCCCAGAACGCCCTCCAGGAAATTCAGGTGGCCAAGGAGATTGCGGCGGGTAAGTCTTTCACCATGCAAAGCAAGTATATAGAAGAATCAGTCCTTGTACTTATCCGAATTTGGGTTTTCCAGGGGTGTTTACGGATCTGCCGCGCAGCATATCAGATGCTGCCGAGCATTATAGAGCCGAAGAAGGGATGTCTACGGAGAAGCTGTTCTGGTCTCAATATCTTGGACCCGAACATCCGGTGCCCTTTAGCGACCAGCTGAAGCAGTTGGTCGAGCTGCACAGGTCAGCGGAGCTAGCCATGAAGGACCTGATAGTCCAGCTGTGGCCTGCTGAGCCTGTACCTAGCAGCTACTTTGGACTTGTTAAGCGGCTTGTGAGTGCCTGTCCGCGGCTCGAAGCCGTGAAGCGGTCGGTTTGTATTGAAGGTGCGCATATGGCATTTGCCCGCGTCAAGACGCATTGGGCAAAGCTGGATGCAAGAAGCTGATGACCGATGGGCCGCCGGAGGGCAAGGAGCATCGTCGACCCGAGCTCTATTTTGATGGTGTCCTGGAGGGGTCCCGCCTTGTGGCGGAGCAATGTTCGAAGGATGTTATATTCCCATGAGAACATTTGTATTATCCTGTCCTGTAATATGGAGCAATTATGTTATGTAATATAATGCCCGTGATTTTAAATTTTACCTCCTGTGCAGCCGTTTATGAAATCTGAGGGTTGACCGGTCGTCGGCTTCTACCCCCACGTAGATAGTACAGGGGTGTTGGGGATAAATCTAAACACTCTTTACTCCATATTCTGGTCCTTAAAGGAGGTGTTTAGCGCAATGAACAAGGCAATCAGACTATGCGGCCTTTACCGCCCTCACTTAGCCATAGGAGTTTGACAATTAAGAAAGTTGGCAAAGCCCCTGGTATTCGGAAGACCGAACTAGGGGTGCTATACACGCCTAATCGGAGGGACCGATTCTTCGCAAGAAGCGGAAAAAATCTCTAACGATTTGGAACCTCTCGAACAGCTGACCGGCTCTCGCCGCATCATGATAGCCAGTTTTCGGCTTTCTCTACTGAGGTGCTCGTCCGGAAGAACCGGGACACAATCGTAGTAGTTCTCCCTTTACTACCCTAGCCGATATAGCGGAATGTAAGGTAGTAAGCACAGGAGCCGGGCAACCCAACTATTGACCAAAGACATGATTCGGAGCCGATGCATATAATGCTATAAGTTTGGGGTGCCGAACTATACTATAAAAGTGTTCGGACTTTTATTGCCGTAGTGTGGGGTGTGATGAAGCCCCTGGCGTAGTAATACGTACCATGGTGTACGTGTGCAATGAGTGATAAATACCAAGGCGAGGAAACGGGAAAATGAAATAATAAGCTGACGCTACCGTGTATTCACCATTGTGATGTAACTAGTACGTCTAGGCGTACTTCGTACAAGTAATGCGATAAGCAATTAAGGCTATTTAATGCGCCACAACAAAGGGCGAGCTACGTGCTGGTATGTAAAACAAGTATGGCAATCGTTTAGTAGAGACCACCTGGATATTCCCTTGTAAGCCGGAGCTCCTTGCCTCCTTGGTGTGTTCTGCAAGCGGGTCATCCGTATAAACCTTGAAAAGAGAAAAAACCGTATTAAAAAGAAAAAGAAAAAGCATGCGAATCCAGGGTTGGTCAAGCCGCACTGTGGACGCGAACGAGATATGCCTCCGTCAGGACCCATAGGGTTTTGAGTGCGTAGCTATGTACGCGCGGTACCAATGCCCGGTTGCAGTGTAGTTCGGACCTTTTTAACGGTGTCCAGGGGCTCGGCGGCCGGATTATGGTGCCGCTTGAGAGGGCCGCACTGTACCTCTGCTGCTAGGGTGGCGGTGCGCTCCTCTTTTTGGAGGGAGCGTTCCGTATTGCCATTGACCGTTATGACGCCGCGTGGACCGGGCATCTTGAGCTAGAGATAAGCATAGTGTGGCACTGCGTTGAATCTAGCAAACGTGGTTCGTCCGAGCAGTGCGTGGTAGCCGCTGCGAAAGGGGACGATATCAAAGATTAACTCTTTGCTTTGGAAGTTGTGCGGGGAGCCGAAGACCACCTCCAGCGTGATTGAGCCTGTGCAATGGGCCTCTACGCCTGGTATGACTCCTTTAAAGGTAGTCTTTGTGGGTTTGATGCATGAGGGATTAATACCCATCTTCCGTACTGTATCCTGATAGAGCAGGTTTAGGCTGCTGCCACCGTCCATTAGGACTCGTGTTAGGTGGAATCCGTCGATGACTGGGTCGAGGACCAGTGCGGCTGAACCACCATGGCGGATGCTAGTTGGATGATCTCGGCGGTCGAAGGTGATCGAGAATGACGACCACGGATTGAATTTTGGGGCGACTGGCTCTACCGCATAGACGTCCCTGAGTGCGCGCTTGCGCTCCCTTTTGGGGATGTGTGTAGCGTATATCATTTTCACCGCTTTGACTTGAGGGGGAAATTTCTTTTGCCCCCCAGTGTTCGGCTGCCGGGGCTCCTTGCCATCGTCCTCGCTCTATGATTCCCCTTGTTTCTGCTATTTACCTTGCTGGCTTGTTTAAAGACCCGGCAATCTCTATTAGTTTGGTTGGCCAGTTTGTCTGGGGTGCCATGTATCTGGCAAGGACGATCGAGTATGCGGTCCAAGCTGGATGGTCCTCCGCTGCTCCTTTTATAGGGCTTCTTTCGCTGGCCGGACTTGGAGCCACTGAATCCGGCGTGAACTGTAGTGTCATCGGTGTTATCGCCATTGCTTCGGTGTTTGTGTCTGTTGCGCCGGAGCTTGCCAGTGCTGTTCTTGGCCTCAGAGGGGCTTGCTTCGCTGGCTGTGTTCTTGCTGCGAGCCAGCCAGCTGTCCTCACCCACGCAAAAGCGGGTCATGAGTGACGTAAGGGCTGCCATAGACTTCGGCTTTTCTTGGCCGAGGTGGCGTGCTAGCCATTCGTCACGGATGCTGTGTTTGAAGGCTGCTAGGGCCTCGGCATCCGGACAGTCAACGATCTGGTTCTTTTTGGTTAGGAACCTAGTCCAGAATTTTCTGGCTGATTCTCCAGGTTGTTGAACTACGTGGCTTAAGTCATCGGCGTTCGGTGGCCGGACATAAGTTCCTTGGAAGTTGTCCAGGAAGGCTTCTTCCAAGTCCTCCCAGCTGGCGATAGAATTTTCAGGCAGACTGTTAAGCCAGTGCCGAGCTGGCCCTTTGAGTTTTAGTGGGAGGTATTTAATGGCGTGGAGGTCATCTCCTCGAGCCATATGGATATGGAGAATAAAATCCTTGATCCATACTACAGGATCAGTTGTGCCATCGTATGATTCGATATTGATGGGCTTGAACCCCTCGGGGAATTCGTGATCCAGTACTTCATTTGTGAAGCAGAGAGGGTGTGCGGCACCTCTGTATCAGGCCGCATCACGGCATAGCTCTGATGGAGTCCATCTGCGGCATTCGGCCCGGGCGTGGTTAGGTTTGTCACGTCCGAATAGGTAGCCGTCGTCGTGCCTCGAGGCACGTCCACGCGATCCGTAGATCGATCTTGTATGTCCTGCTCTACTGTCTAGGGTCTGCCGGAGGTCGTACGTGTGACCCCGAACTCTTCCGTCTCTATTTTTACGGGGCGGTGGGGCAGGCTGCTGTTCGGCCTGAGTTGCCGCTTTATCCCGATCGTGGGGTGGCCGGTCGGCCGCCCTGTCTCGACCACGTGGTGGTCGTTCCGCATTACGTGAGGGAGATATGTGCTCTGGTGCCTCCTCATCGAATTGAGGTAGCAGTCTGCGTTTCAGGTAGCTCTTGGATGGGCGCTTGAGGCCGTATTCTTCAGCTGTCAGGACATCAGTCCATCTGTCGACGAGCAGATCTTGTTCAGCTTGAAGCTGTTGCTGTTTCTTTTTCAGGCTCCTTGGAGTGGCTATGAGATGAAGCTTAAAACGCTCCTGCTCCATAGGATCCTCAGGCACGATGAAGTCTTTGTTGCCGAGGCTTGTCTCCTCCTCGGAGGGTGGACGGTAACTATCGTCCTCCGAGTCATCTTCTATGGCCTGTTCATCAGGGTTGTCTTGCCTGTTGTCATGTTCCTCCTGTTCGGATGCAGCTCCGACAGGGTCTTCATTGTTTTCGGCGTCGCCCGGAGTACTATTTTCTCCGATGGCAGTGTTGCTGTCTTTTGAGCGACGAGGCTTAGAACGGCGTTTGGGGCACCGGCGCTTGGACTGCGTCTCAGAGGGTTTATTCGCGTCTGGCTCTTCTTTGTCGTCGCCAGATCCTTTAGGTGTATCAACCATGTACACATCGTACGAAGAGGTAGCCGTCCAACATCCAGTGAATGGCGGGTCTTGGCCTTGCTCCTTGTCGGCATCGTCGTCCATACCGTCAATGTCTTCGGAGCCTTAGTCAAGCACGTCGGTTAAGTCATCGACAGTGACTATGAAGTGGGTGGCGGGTGGGAAGCAAAATTCCTCGTCATCCGCCTCCAGCTCGAACCGAACATAGCTCGGCCATGAGTCCTTCTCCAAGGGCAAATTCTTTAAAGAGTTTAGCACGTCACCCAGGGGTGAATGCCGGAAGACGTCTGCGGCGCTAAATTCGAAAATCGATAACCGATCCAGCTCGGTGTTCACAGGCGTACGTGGTCCAGAACTTACAGCCGGAGACGGGTCCGGAGTTCCATTGACGCAAATATTGCGGGATGTAGAGTCCGTGTGTGGCTCCAACGCCGCGGACTTTGTGGCCTCGGATGGCACGATCTTCTTCGGTTCTGAGGCCGTTGCAGCAACAAGAATCATCTCCTGGATGTAATCCGATGACAGATTTAAGTCATGTTCATCGGGGCGAGGTGGAGCGATCGCTGCGGTCTCAAACTCATTGAAGATCAAGTCTCCACGGGTATCCGCAACGTAGTTCAAGCTTCCAAATCTGACCTGATGACCAGGGGCGTAGCTATCGACCTACTCCAAATGGCCAAGCGAGTTGGCCCGCGGTACGAAGCCGCCGGACACGAAGATTTGCCCGGGGAGGAAGGTTTATCCTCAGACGACGTCACTATCGACGATTGAAGGGGCCATCGAACCTCTAGTCGACGGCACAGTGGAACTCTCAATGAAAGCACCAATGTCGGTGTCAAAACCGGCGGATCTCGGGTAGGGTGTCCTGAACTGTGCGTCTAGGATCGATGGTAACAGGAGACGGGGGACACGATGTTTACCCAGGTTCGGGCCCTCTCTATGGAGATAATACCCTACTTCCTGCTTGATTGATCTTGATGAATATGAGTGTTACAAGAGTTGATCTACCACGAGATCGTAATGGCTAAACCCTAGAAGTCTAGCCTGTATGACTATGGTAATGTGTATCCGCCTATCCGGACTACGCCCACCGGTTTATATAGACACTGGGGGGATCTAGGGTTTACATAGAGTCGGTTACATAAGAAGGAATCTTCATAATTGGTCGCCAAGCTTGCCTTCCACGCCAAGTAGAGTCCAATCCGGACACAGGTACAGTCTTCGGCCTTCATGTCTTCACAGCCCATCAGTCCAGCCCAATGGATAATAGGCCGGACGCCCGAGGACCCCTTAGTCCAGGACTCCCTCAATGACCATGCTTGTGTTCTGTTATGTTTACATCTGAGTACTTATTCTGCTGCAAGTAGTTCTTCACTTAGGAATTTCCTCACCCAGAAATTCCTCAGTGAAGAATTCATAAAAATTGCCTATTCACCCCCCTCTAGTCGATATAACGCACTTTCAATTCCTCGTGAAGGAATTGCTGTATGTGCCAAGAACAGTCTATCGCATTCTGACGAAGACTTTGAGTCCAATCAAAGGCCACGACTCATCAGATGAGGAAATCGTTGGCATCATGAAGAACCTGCTATTCAACATCATACATGATATTCCTGTCAATTATCATGATTTCTTCATGAGGACTCTGGAAAATGTTGCGCTCTCTCCGTTTGACTTGAAGCCTTACGCACCTTGGATTATGAGATTCCTCAGGATAAGGTCTTCACTCAACTACAAGGCTGATTTTCAGAATCACCTCAGCTACTTGCCCCTAATCGAAGTCCTCAAGCGGACAGAATCCTCAGCTGATGATAAGGGCAAGGTTCCAGCTGATATTGATGAAGGCATTCGTCCATTGGATGGTCAGTATCGCAAAGCTGCATCTTACTCCACCAATGATGACTCTGCCACTCATGACTCTGCTGCAAATGCATCCAAGCCAAATCCTCAAGCCACTGCTCCCAGGGTGATGACTGACCGTGAGCTCCTTCTTAGTCTTCACCAGAAGGTGGATCGAAATCACAAATGGGTTAAGCATCAGTTTGGTTCTATTCTTCACAACATGACTGCTACACATAATGCAGTGAAGAAAAACCACTACTACCTCCATGAGATCTTCGGTCGCACCTGGACTGTCTTATCACATCTGTATGGTGAAGAAGATCTAAAGCAAATGGGTCTCAAGGAGGAATTTGACTGGTCTGCACCTCCACCGAAGAAATTCAAGAAGGTCAAGGTTCCTTCCTTGGTGGCCAGCTCATATTCTTCATCACGCGACACCGACGAGTATGAAGACTTGGACGACACTGCGGCAGGCCCTACAACAACAAATGACCCCAACAATGCCGGCGCTCCTTCTTCAACCTGATATTCTTCAAGGGCGTTAGTCCTCATCTTTTTGACCCTTTTGGTCATGATGACAAAGGGGGAGAAATTTGAGTTAGTCTTCAAGCGGGTCTATCTATATGGGCGTTTTTTTGCTAAGTTACAACTCTCGTTCTTCTGAGACTTTATTCGATCGAGTTGTAAACTTAAACTCTATGGTGGATGATACTTTTGCTGAGTTTTTCTGCATGCTTATTCCTCGTTAATGTTAATGCACGCATGCTGAATTACATCAGTCACCATATTTCATCATGCATTTCAAATTCTTCATATTATATGTCAAATGCGTGTATGATTTACAAATATAGGGGGAGATCTCCATGATTCTACTCTTCAAGTGTGCATTGCTTCAAAAGCAAATACCTCACTATGCACGTCTTCAGGGGGAGTTCTTCTATATCTTGTTATCAAATTCCTCAATATCAGTATTTACACTTCATATGTTTATCCCCGTTGAAAACTTAACCTATATTGTCATCAATCACCAAAAAGGGCAAGATTGTAAGTGCGTCTAGTGCCCCTTAGTGATTTTGGTGTATTGAAGACCTATAGGTTAAGGGACTAATGTGTTTATGAGTGTACACAGGTCTATAAGTCTATGAGGAGTTTGATATTTATAGAAAAAGTTGACCTCTAAAAATAAAGTTCTTTGATTGAAGACTTTGGATTTCTGAAGACTTTCTGAAGACTTTGAAAGTGAAGAAATTGGTGTGACCTTGAAGTCTTGGTATTCATTCGAGGAACATGAAGCGTGAGGACTTTTGTTTTCGTAGTTTCATTTCCTCTGTCTTGAGTCATAGGAAACACCGTACTATTAAAGGGGGTCGAGGAAATACTAAGGAAAAATTTCCAAGTGATGCTCAACTCAAATCCTACACCTACCAATCCCTTCGAGTGAAGCCATTGGAAATCTCATACAGTTCAGTCAATTTCTTGAGTGTCACATACGAAGTTCTTCTGGACGCTGAGGAATTTGTTCTGACTAAGGAGTTAGGAATTCGCCAGTGCGGATTGCCTACACAGTGAGGAACATGATAGCCCTGAGGTATTTGATACCCAAAATTCCGACCGTTGTTGTGCCACGTGCCAGCTGTCCCAAAATATCTACCCACCCAACGGTCATATCATTGAAGGGCATTTATGTCGTATCATGTCGGGCTGCTCCCTAGGCTATAAATAGCCGCCCCCTACAACCACTAGCTGGTTGGCTGCTCCGAGAGAAACTGACACTTGTCATTTGAGAGCATTTGTCGGCGTTCTGGGAACGGGGGTCCCCAGACTTGTCTGCCTGTGGCCCACGGCGTGGCTAAGTCAGCGGGCCATGCGGCCCATCTTCATCAACAAGGCATCCAAGACCCTCGCGAGGGGCCAAGCCACGCGAGGCGGGCGACGCAAGACCCCCTCAGAAGTGGCCTAGCAAGGCAGGCTCACGAGGAGCGGAGATATCAAGGCGGGGCAAACCTCACGAGGCTTTCGTGACGTGAGCCATGACAATCGAGACCAGGCAGGCGCCAGGCGGGCTCCAGCGCGCGCAGCGTCCTTGTTTCCCCTTTGGTGCTAACGACGCAAGCGCAGGCGAGGAGTACCGAGGCATCAGGCAAAGGTTGCCATATCGGTGCAACGATACCAAGACCAGAAGAACGGCAGGACGGAGGTCATCGTGGAGCCCAAGACGGCGTCACCACCAGAGCCTTTAGCAAGCGAAGACTGCTTTTTGTCAGGATAGCTTGTACCAGCTGCCCCCCTTCAAATTTTCCCGCCGTTGTTGGCTCCCTTCCCACTCGATATTTGGGGAGAGGACCAGGGCCTATATAAGTAGAACTAGCCACCACAGTAGAGGCAGATCTCAGCTTGATCTGATCTGATCGAGAGCCTACCCTAGCCACAAGAACACCTCAACCTCAGGAGGCTGTTCTTCCCCTTGTACTGTTCATCATCAGCCCAAGAGGCAATCCACCGCCACCACACTGGAGTAGGGTATTACACCACAACGGTGGCCCGAACCAGTATAAATCTCGTGTCTTTCTGTGCTGCGAGTTCGTCGAGTTCGTCCGCGAGATCTTAGTGAGCTAGGGCGTGGATCGGTAGGAGGGAAAGACTTCGTGCGCACCCCAGAGTTCGAACCTTAAGGGTTTTGTCGGAACCCCACATCCGACATTTGGCGTGCCAGGTAGGGGTGCGCCGGAGCTTCTTCTCCGCCAATCGACTTGTCGATGCTCCGCGGCCACGATGTCTGGCGACCCAAGGGCTGACTCCGACCGCTGGGCAGCCCGGCCGGCCCGGGCGGCGCCACCTGCCCACGAAGCCCTCGACCCCGCGCTCCAGGCGGCGCGAGTGTTGTCCAACACTGCGGGGCGCGGGCGGCGCGGCCAAGCGTCGTCCACCCTCACCCCGCGGCAAGTGCGAGCCGCTGCAAGGGCAGCAAGCCACGCCGCAGCGACGGCGCCGCATTCGCAGCGGGAGCAGGCAAACATGCGAGCAACGCTCACGGTGGCGCGAGAGCTGCTGCGGTGCCGGCTGATGGAGAGCAGCCAGGATGCACTGCTAGAACGCGTTGCCGAGCTGCTGGATGCAGCAGCGTCAGGAGCACCGCCCTTCTATCATCAGCTTCCTCCTCAGGCCACTACAGGGTCTCACAGCGGGCCCCGCCACAACCACGCGCCATCAGGTGTGCCAGGGGGCTTCGTCAACACCAGCACGGCCGGCGGCGCCAGGGGCTCTGCCGCCCCCATGCCGCCTGCGACAAGCATAAGCACAAGCGTCGCCTCCCATGGCCCAAGTGGGATGCCGCGCTATCATCCTCAGGACGCCACGCTGGGCCGGGCAACATGGAGTGTGGGGCACTACGGCGAGGTGTTCGGGGTGACGGCCCCGGAAGCCTACGTGCCCCGCATGATGGACCAGGATTACGCACAGGAGGACGATCCTGGCTCGTTCATCGGAGAAGGTTGGGAAGAAGAGCGCTGGGAGTTGAGGCCTTCCAGGAGCTGCCGGGGAACCACCACGACCGCGTGTGCAACGACAACTACAGGGTAACCCTAATCCCTCAGGAGCAAGCTTACGATAACCATGAGTCGCAGGAGGAACAGATCACCACAACAGCTGGCGGCCCCAGCTCGGCGGCCTCCCTGCCAGCAGGGGATCACGTTGGGTGCTGCAGAAGAGGGGTCGGGAGCCAGGCCCCTCCCCACGGCGCGTGAAGCCAGGGGACACCCGGAGGTAGGCCCTCTGCCGGGGAGGTGCCGGCGAGCCTTTCCTCGGCAAAGGACCCGTGGTCGCCGAGGGCACCGCTGGCGTCCCCTTTTCCCCCTTTGTGTCGTCCTGGTAGCCGGTCGGCTCAAAGGTGGTCGAGGGTGGCGCAAGGCGGGGCCCTCGTCTGGCGATATGAAGCAAGGCCGGTACCTGTGAAGAAGGCCCAGTGCCTGTGAAGCTCGCCGCCCGTGACACTCTCATGTAATAATGAGTTGGGGCTGTACACGTCCCGGAGTCTCAAGGGTGCCGGCCTCAGGCCCTGGGGCTCCCTCCCACGCCTAGTGGCAGCACTTAGCTCCGCGCTGTTGAGAAGACTTGAAGACCAGAAGACTAGACTAGGTGCCGGACGCGGCCATTTGCTTTGGATCTCTCTTTCTGTAGCTTTGCTTTCTGGATCTAGATTTACGTTGAAGCCGAGTTTTTGCCGATGCGCGCGGGGGGTGCCTCTTCTCGTTCAAGTAGTTTCTTGCCTTCTGGATTTCGTTTTGTCTGGGACTCATGTCCATCGCCTTCCCCTCATGAGCCCCTCGCGAGTGGGACTGCGCGAAGCACACGCGCGCCGAGCGCGCGCTAACGCTGCAATTGGCGCTTGCCTCTTGCGGGGCCCCTTCTGACAGGTCGACAAGCTCCGCAGGATTCTCAGAAACTCGTAGCCTCGTGACCCAGCTCGAGGCTGGCGCTGACTAAGGTAAACCACAACGGGAAACTCACCCATGGACTCATGAGTCCACGAGGGCACAAATTCAATACCGTGTAGGAAAGTAAAGGCTGCAACTTGCTTACATGAGGGGCTCCCCCTCTCAAAATGGTCTTACAAGTTTTCCAAGGGCCACGCCCGAGTTTTTGGGTACAGCGCAAAACGACAGGAGAACATGGGATCAACCAGATATCTCACTCGCTACATCGCCCTCGGACGCGTCACTCGCGTCGTCGTCATCTTCGCCGGCACCGTCGCCGCCTTCGGCGACGCCTCCATCGCTGTCGGAGTAAATGGCCACGGGTAGCCTAACCGACTCCCCCTGGCTCTTCAAAAAATTATCAGGCCATTCGAGCCTTCAAGCATACAGAGCATAGGGCCGCCTTCCCCCGGCCGGCTATCCCCAGGGCCGACTACCTGAAGGCGACCCGGCCTCAGAAACCTTCCCAAAGAAAGCTATGAGATGGCCGACTCCAGGGAGCCGGCCCCAAGATGAACGGCTCCCAGAGGCCGGCCATGAAGAAAGCCGACTCCCAGAAGCCGGCCAAGACTGCACCCACCAAGACTGCATCCACATAACGGTGATAAGACGGGGCGTCGCCGCAGTACAGCCCACTACCCCCGAATCCCAGAACAGGCATGGTCACAGGGCGCCATACAGGTCAGCCATCACCCGTCCGGCGCGGCACTGTAGCCATGTTCACCTCGATGTCACCCACGACAGACGCCAGTACGGCTCGCGGGCGGCGGGCCCCTTTAGCCAGAGAAACCCTCGAAGGTGGCCTGGCCTCCCCTAGTCGGCCAGGGGCGTAGCCGGCTCCCAATAGCCGGCTACCTCCCCGCCTCGAAACATGTGCCTCCTTAAGGAGACAAGACGAGGTGAGGCTACAGTGAGAGCCCGCAAGGCGGCGGCACTGTAGCCATGCTTACCTCGACAAAGCCCTCGTCATCAGAGGCGAGGCAACAGTAACCAGCCGCCGACAAGGCCCCCAAGCGGTGGGGCCGGCCTGTCGGCCAAGAGGCCGGCAGCCGGCGGGACCCACCAGTCGGCGGGCCCCAATGGCCGGCGGAGAAGCCGGCGAGCATAGACACTGATGGCTGGGACCCGTGCCCAGCCACGGGTAGGCCTATATAAGCCCCCCGGGACACCCATGCAAAGGGTTAATCTCATAGAGTTTCACACACCACATAGAGAGAAAAGGAGAGCTAGCCTTGCCCTTCTTCTTCCTCTAGCCAAACAGCTCAAGGAGCACTTGTAGCTACTTGTATTGATCTAGTGATCTGCGGAGACCCCGCAGAGCAGGACTAGGGGTGTTATCTCCACGGAGAGCCCCGAACCTGGGTAAGATCCGCCGGCGTGCATGTCTTCGCCTTATCCCGTTTCCAGGCACCGACGATGTCTTATTGGCTCCCACAATGGTAAGCCACCCGTTGGCATATGTCGCACCTACCACCCGACATTTGGCGCCCACCGTGGGGCCAGGTGCACCGTCGTCCGGAGACCTGTTCTGGACGGGAACCCTTTTCCTCCCCCGCGAGCGTAGCCAGCCTGCTATGCCCGATGGCGCTTGCCTTGACGCGCAGCAAGGCGTCGACGATGCCTGTGCAGCGAGCTGCCTCGCCGACCTTCTTGGCAAGACTCGCATCTCTGACGAGCCCGCGTTCGACGCGGGCACAGACTACCCCGAGAGCCGCCTCGTCAGCCTCCTCGACCAGCTGCACGTCTCCAGCGAGCTTGCTGTGGACTTGGAGTCGGTCGGCTCCACCGACCCGATGCTTGTCGACTCCGACACGGCATCGCTCGACGCCTACCCCTCCGACGTGGTAATCTTCGACGACCCTCTCCCTCGAGCCGACAGTGCCAGCAGCGCTCTCACTGAGGTGCTGGTCATCAGCCACGGCGCCGACTCGGGCGAGAACGCCCACGACGCCCTACAAGCAGTGATGCATGACTTGTCCGTCCCCATCCCGGCCGACGCTGACGCCGAGACTCTGGAGGCACGCCGCCTCGCCCTCATTGCGGAGGGCCAGAAGATAGCCTCCATGAGATGCCTCACTGAGGCTCACCAGCGCGAAGTCGACCACGCCGCCTTTGGTACGCCGCCTCATGGCGGGCCGAGCCGAGCCGGCCTCGTCAAGAAGCGCGGCGCGGTCATCACCAGCATGCTGGGGGCAGACCGCCCAGTCTACGCCACACCGCTCGAGAATCTGTGAGCCGCTCAGGCGGCCGTAGAAGAGCTGAACGGGCTGGGGGCTGATGAGCTCCCCTACATGACAAGGCGCATCCAGCAGCTGATCGACGCGGCCGCAGTGCAGCATGAAGCCGGTGCCCGCGCTGAGAGTCCTCCCCCACGCCGAGAACACGCCGCGACATCCCGGTCGCCGACTGCGAGCGGCGCCCACGCAATGAAAGACAAGGAGCCGGCTGCTAGCCGCAGCCGGACTCGAATCACCATCGAGCGCGATGTGGAAGGCCGCCCTCGAGCGGTGGAGCGCCAAGGCAATCCGCCTCCCCCCCGCCTCGTGGGAAGAGATATCCCACCCCGCCGCCTGTCACGCATCCGACTCTCGGTGGCCGACTAGGCCACCGCGAAGGAGTCGGCGAGAACGATGCCCGCCACCGGATCAACCGCCTAGCACGATCCCTGGCACTAGAAGAAGAAGACGATGTCGGCCCCCCTTGCTTTGGCCCCCGCATCCGCGACGAGCCCTTCCCCAAAGGGTTCTCGCTCCCCAGAGACACGCCCAAGTACAACGGCTCTGTGAAGCCGGAAGATTGGCTGATCGACTACTCTACCGCTGTCAGCATAGCGAACGGCAACAGGCGCATAGCCGTGAAGTACGTCCCTCTCATGCTGCAAGGCACAGCACGCACCTGGCTAAACAGCCTCAAGCCCTACAGCGTCAACAGCTGGCTGGACTTCACGGAAGTCTTCGTCCGCAACTTCACCAGCATGTACAAACGGCCTCCCAAGCCCCGCCAGCTCTCCTTGTGTGTCCAAGGGCCCAGCGAATCGACTCGCGACTACCTCACGTGGTGGGCCGAGCTCCGCAACTCCTGCGAGGGGGTGCACGAGGTTCAAGCCATAGAATACTTCACCACCGGGTGTCGAGAGGGCACCCTCCTTAAGCACTGACTCCTCTGCGATGAGCCAGCTACCCTCGACGAGCTGCTGGTCATAGCAGACAAGTACGCCACGGCCGACTCCTCGATGAAGACCGAGCTCCGAGTGGACGCCTCTGGGAAGGTGCTCGCTCTGGCTCCCAAGACGCCGGCTGGTGAATCCAACCGACGCCCCTACCAGAACGACCACAAGCGCAAGGCCCCTATGCCGCCTTCCACCAGTCGGCAGGTGGCCACTGTCGAAGACGAGCAGCCCGAAGAGCGGCCAGCTCCCAAGAAGAAGGGCGGCAGGCCGGCTTGGCAGCCGGCCTTCTCCTACGAGCAGACTCTCGATGCCCCTGCAAGTTTCACAGCGGCGCGAAGCCGTCCAACCACACGACCCGAAAGTGCCACTGGCTCACACGAATCTCCAAGGGCGAGGGGCTGGTGCCGCCTCCGCCTCCCGGCCCGCCGCCTCCAGCCCCCCAGCAGCCGGCTGCTCGACCAGCAGTTGGAGCCATTCAAGATGAGTTCCCAGATGAGCACGCCGCCTACATCGTCTTCACGAGCCAGGTTGAAGACAAGCGCAGCCGGCGCCTATAGGACCAAGAGGTCAACGCGGTCGCCTCTAGCAACCCCGAGTTCATGCATTGGTCTGAAAGGCCTATCAGTTGGAGCCGGGACGATCACCCAGAGGTGATGCCGTCTCCTGGCTCCTACGCGCTGGTGTTGAACGTCACCCTCGCGACGAAGAGGCGAGCTGCCCGATTCTCCCGCGTGCTGATTGATGGCAGAAGCAGTATCAACATACTGTACCGCGACACCATGGAGAAGTTGAACCTCAAGGCGAAGCAGCTCATGCCAAGCCGGACTGTGTTCCATGGCATCGTACCCGACCTGTCCTGTTCCCCAATTAGCAAGATCAAGATGGATGTTCTCTTCGGAGACAAGGATTACTTTCGCCGAGAAGCAATCTGGTTTGAGGTAGTGGACCTAGAGAGCCCTTACCACGCCTTGCTTGGCCGACCTGCCCTGGCCAAGTTCATGGCTATGCCCCACTACGCCTACCTCAAGATGAAGATGCCGAGCTCGAAGGGGATCATCACTGTAGCCGGCGACTACAAGAAGTCCATCGAGTGCGCTGCAGCCAGCAGCCGGCTGGCCGAGTCCCTCGTGGTAGCAGAAGAGAAGAAGATGCTGGAGCGAGTTGTGGCCATGGCCGGCAAGCAGCCGGCCCTGTCCCCCAACCCCAAGGAATATGATGCTCAGGGCTCCTTCCAGCCGGCCAAGGAGACGAAGAAGATACCTCTGGACCCGGAGAACCCGGAGAGGTTTGCCGTCATTGGCGCAAACCTGGACAGTAAATAGGAAGGCGAGCTCGTCGACTTCCTCCGTGAGAATCGAGACATCTTTGCATGGTCCCCAAAGGACATGCCGGGTGTTCCGAAGGATTTCGCCGAGCACAAGTTACACGTCCGAGCGGGCGCGAAACCAGTCAAGCAGCCTCTCCACCGACTGTCGGAGGAGAAGAGAAGAATCATAGGAGAAGAGATAGCCCGGCTCCTGGCCGTCGGCTTCATTATGGAAGTGTTTTTCCCAGAGTGGCTTGCCAACCCGGTTTTGGTGTTGAAGAAGAACAACAAATGGCGTATGTGTATAGACTACACTAGCCTCAACAAAGCCTGCCCCAATGATCCGTTTGCCCTACCACGGATTGATCAAGTGATAGACTCCACAGCCGGATGCGAGCTGTTGAGTTTCTTGGATGCCTACTCAGGATACCACCAGATCAAGTGGGACCCAGCGGACCGCCTGAAGACCGCCTTCATCACACCATTCGGAGCTTTTTGTTACCTGACTATGACATTCGGCCTGAGGAATGCCGGTGCCACTTTTCAGCGTTGCATGCAGAAATGCTTCCTCAAGCAACTCGGCAGAAATGCCCACGTCTACGTAGACGATGTTGTGGTGAAGACGGAGAAGCGCGACACCCTGCTGGAAAACCTCAAAGAAACATTTGCCAACTTGCGCCGATTCCAGATCAAGCTCAACCCCGAGAAATGTGTGTTCGGAGTACCAGCCGGCCAGCTTCTAGGCTTTTTGGTCTCCGAACGCGGCATTGACTGCAACCCTGTGAAGATCAAGGCCATTGAGAGAATGGAGATTCCCACCAAGTTGCGAGACGTTCAGAAGTTCACCGGGTGCCTGGCCTCCCTAAACCGCTTTATCAGCCAGCTAGGGGAGAAGGCTCTCCCCCTGTACCGGCTCATGAAGAAATCCACTCACTTCGAGTGGAACGACCAAGTAGACCAAGCCTTCCATGAGTTGAAGAATATGCTGACCACTCCACCTGTCCTGGCGGCACCGACTGAGAAGGAGCCCATGCTCCTCTACATTGCCGCGACTAGCCGAGTGGTCAGTACAGTCATTGTGGTCCAGCGCCCAGAAGAAGGCCGAGCCCAGTTAGTCCAGAGGCCGGTATATTATTTAAGCGAAGTACTGTCCACCTCAAAGCAAAACTACCCGCACTACCAGAAGATGTGCGATGGAGTGTACTTCGCCGCCAAGAAGCTGAAGCCCTACTTTGAAGAGCATCCCATCACGGTCGTATGCACCGCCCCGCTTGCCGAGATCATAGGCAGCCGAGATGCATCTGGCCGGGTGGCTAAGTGGGCCATCGCGCTGGCCCGTTACACAATCTTCTACCAGCCCCACACCGCCATCAAGTCCCAAGCATTGGCCGACTTCCTTGTCGACTGGGCCGAGACCTAGTACCTACCGCCGGCTCCCGACTCCGCTCATTGGCGGATGCACTTCGACGGGTCCAAGATGCGCACCGGCTTGGGAGCCGGCATCGTCCTCACCTCTCCCAAAGGCGACAAGCTCAGATACACGCTGCAAATGCATTTTGCCGCCTCCAACAATGTGGCTGAGTATGAGGCGCTCATACACGGGCTCCGGCTAGCCAAAGAGCTCGGCATACGCCGGATCCTGTGTTATGGTGACTCGAACTTGGTGGTCCAACAGTCATCTGGCGACTGGGACACCAAGGATGCAAACATGGCGAGCTATCGATTCCTCGTCCAGCAGATCAGTGGATACTTTGAAGGGTGCGAGTTCTTTCACGTGCCACGGGCCGACAACGACCAAGCAGATGCCCTGGCACGGATCGGCTCCACCCGACAGGCTATACCAACCGGTGTCTCTCTCCAGCGCCTCCTCAAACCGTCTATCAAAGTGTCTCTAAAATCGGACTCTATCTTCGTACCGCCCGCCCCTGATGCAGCCGGATCCGACTGTAGGAACCCAGCAGGCGGCTCGGGGACTTTGACAAGCGGCCCGGGGACTGCCGTAGTCGCACCCGGCTCGGGGACTTCAGAACCCGGCCTGGGGACTACAGCAGTCGGCCCGGGGACTGCAGCGGCACAAGAAGCGGTGGCCGACTCCAACTCTCCACCACCCAACCCACCCACCCGGGTCACAGTGGCCGTACTGACAGTAGAAGAAGTCACAGCTCCATCATGGGCCTAGCCCATCCTCAACTTCCTAGTCAACAGAGAGCTGCCGACTGATGAGATCTCGGCAAGACTAGTGCAACGCCGAGCCGGAGCATACGCAATAATAAACAGAGAACTTGTCAAGCGTAGCATCACTGGAGTCTTCCAGCGCTGCGTCGAGCCAGAGAAGGGCATAGCAATCCTCAAGGATATCCACCAAGGCGAATGCGGCCACCACGCAGCCTCAAGATCACTTGTCGCCAAAGCTTTCCGCCATGGTTTCTTCTGGCCGACTGCTTTGAAAGATGCCAAGGAATTAGTCAAATGCTGCAAAGGATGCCAAGTCTTCAGTTCCAAGCAACACCTGCCGGCTTCTACACTCAAGACCATCCCCCTCACCTGGCCCTTTGCCGTTTGGGGGCTGGACATGGTGGGCCCATGCAAGATAGCCCGCGGCGGCATGACACATCTGCTTGTCGCCGTGGACAAATTTACCAAGTGGATTGAAGCGAAGCCGATCAAGAAGCTGAACGGGCCGACTGCCGTGACATTCATCGCAGACATCACTACTCGGTATGGTCTGCCACACAGCATCATCACCGATAACGGCACAAATTTTGCCAAGGGAGCACTGGCACGTTTCTGCGCGACACAGGGCATCCGACTGGACTTAGCGTCCGTTGCCCACCCGCGGTCAAACGGCCAGGTCGAGCGAGCAAACGGCCTCATCCTCTCCGGCATCAAGCCCCGACTGGTCGTACCACTGGAGCGTTCGGCCGGCTGCTGGCTCGATGAGCTACCGGCTATCCTCTGGAGTCTGCGTACTACCCCAAACAAGTCAACCGGCTTCACTCCATTCTTCCTTGTATATGGTGCCGAGGCTGTCATCCCAACTGACATCAAGTTCGACTCGCCTCGGGTCACCATGTACACGGAGGCGGAGGCCAAGGAAGCACGAGAAGACGGCGTCGACCTGCTGGAAGAAGGCCGACTGTTAGCACTCAGCCGGTCCGCCATCTACCAGCAGGGTTTGCGCCGTTACCACAACCGGAAGGTCAAGCCAAGATCCTTCCAAGAGAGCGATCTTGTGCTCCGGCTGATCCAGCGAACAGCCGGCCAGCACAAGCTCTCGACCCCTTGGGAAGGCCCTTTCGTCGTCAGCAAGGCACTAGGCAACGACTCCTACTACCTGATCGACGCACAGAAGCCAAGAGCACGCAAGAGGGATGATTCCGGCAAGGAGTCGGGACGACCATGGAATGCCAACCTCCTGAGAAGATTTTACAGTTAAAAGCAGTATGTATCATGCTACCTTTTGTATTAAGTACGAGACAACGGCCCCCCCGAGGCACACTCGTGGACTGCCCTCCTTTATCTATGAATGACAAGTGTCATACTCACGAATGTATTAGTACATTTGATTTTCTATCTGGCACCGGGTTCGACTAGTCGGCCCGGGGACTGACCGCCTTAAGTTATATTAAAAGTTCTACCTGAAGTCAGACAAGTAGTGTGCCAGCACCAGAGCCCTCTCTTGTTGTAAGTCGCAGCTCGAAGAACCGACTGTCCGACTGGAAAGAGCCAAAGGCAGAAAGGACGCCCACACGAAAAATGGCTAAGGACTAACGAACTTATATAACACAAGCCGGCCTCCAACCACGCCTACCGGCTGACAAAACAGCTGGCTGGCCGGCCTCCTAGTCACTTCGCTATCCAACAAAGCTAGAGTACTTGCCCTCCCAACTGGCCAAGCACTTCTCCAGCCACAAACTGCAGAGCAGCTGTCCGGCTGGGAAGGCGGCAACCAAGGGAGGGCGACAAAGGAAACAGCCGAAGGACGACAAGCAAAGAACAAGGGAAAGCCAAACGCATGCATACTTATATTTACACATAAGGCCTTCAACAGGCCGGCAGTCAGTATAGTTCGAATAAACCCCCAGTGGGTGGAACTGTGCAAACTTAACAAAATACTGTTCCAAGAGTAATAAAACAGGAGAGTAGAGGCAGCAAATTAGACTAAGGGCGCAGCAGGGGAGCCAGGCTGGTCGGTGGAGACGGTGGCACCGGCTGGAGGAGTGGCCGGCTGGCAAGTCTCGGCTTGATCATCGCCGGCTGCAGGCGGTGCGCTCGCACGTGCCTTGTTGCTAGAGGCACGGTCAAGCTGAGGCCGACCGGCCGCTCCACCATCTGGCGCGGCGTCTTCACCCTCCTCCTCCTCCTCCTCGCCCTCGTCGCTGGAGTCGATCTCCTCCGCCGAGTCCTCGCCATCTGCCGGGTTCAGCCCGAACCACTCCTCCGGCTGGGCAACGCCGTTGTCGTCCACCTCAGGAGCAAAGGCGCTGGTGTCGGTGTAGTCGGTGATCGCCGAGGCTCGCTGGATGATAGCTGGCCGCACCGGCTCCAGCTCCGTGTCGGCCTCCTGCCGCCAGGTGGCCAGCTGGTCCAAATTCAGCTCGGGATACCAGGCCTTGACGAACTCTAGCGCCCGCCTGGCGCCGGACCGAGCCGTAGAAGCCTTCCAGGCCTCGAAGCGGCCGGCCGCCACCTCCAGCCAGTCGGCAGTCCGACTGGGGGTGTGGGGAATCACCTCACCAGGCCAGAGAGCGGCCAGCACCTGCGCCCCTACACGCTGAAGCCGGCGGAGCATGCGGTGAGCCGGCTGGAGGCGGGCTTGAATCGCCAAGAGCTGTTCCTCCAGCGACCGGCGAGCGTTCGGCGCGATCTCGACGCCAGCCTGCCTTTGTGCCTCGCGGTGGGCCTCGACTACCTGGTTGGCGGCAGTAGAGTAGCCAGGGAAGTACTCTGCGCAAGAAAGAAAGAGAAAGAAGAGAAAAATACCAAGTCAGAAAATGAACCAAACGAAAAGCGGCAAGCAAGGGACGAAGAAGAGGGCGGCCTACCGTCAACCAAGTCTTCGATCTGGCCGTAGCCATTGATCAACGACTGCCTCGCCTCGGCCCAGCTCACCGCCTCCGTCTCATATTCGGCTTGAAGGGCGGCCTTGCTGTCCTGCACCGCCTTCAAGGCCGCCTTGTGGCTCTCCTCCTGGTCGGCTAGCATCTTGGCCAGGCGATCACGCTCCTGGGCCAAGGCGTCAAACTCGGCTTCCTTAGCGCGAAGGGCGGCCTGAGTCCCACCCAGCTACTCCCTCAGTTTGGCATTGGCCGCTGCAGGCATGGCAGAGAAGAAAGAAGCAATAAGGAAGAAGTCGTCAAGAAAGATCCGACCCGACTGCTCAGCAGTCGGCCCGAATCTCGGGAACTACACCCAGTGGGTGCGCTGACACGCCCCCACATGAGATAAAAGATGAAGCACTTACGCCGGCTCTCAGATAGATCAGCATTCTTCTGGGTCAGCTCCCGAGCCTGGGAATTGAATGCAGCCGCGCGGATGTTGTGGTAGTCCTGCAAGTCAGGCAGAGAAGCGAATGAGAACAAGATAGCAAACAAAGCCCGCTAAGAAGTTCCAAGCCGCCTGCTCAGCAGCCGACTCGGAACTCGGGGACTACACCCAGTGGGTGCACTGACGCGCCCTCACGGAAGAAACCAAGATCAAAAAAGCAAAAACGGGAAGACATACCCGAATGGCGCCCGCGTCGCGAGGAACTCGTCATTGTATTGCCTCAGCACTGCGGCCTAGGACTGAAGCCGGTTCCGGACTTCTTGCGCCACCACATTCACCACAGCCGTCCCTCCACCCAGCGTCCACCCCGAGCTGGCGCTGGCCGCCTCCACGTCCCGGGCCGACGAGCTGGAGCCCGCGGCCTTCTGCGGGTCCGAAATGGCCTTCCCCGCGCGCTGGCGCGACGGCGACTGGACCACCAGGTCCGTCCTCGCAGCCGACTCGCCCCCAGCCGATTGCGCAGGCGGCACGTTAGGTCGGCTGCCTTGGTCCGCCCCAGTCGGAGAGGCCGGTGCCGCGTCCCTCTCCGGGACGGCGACGTCGTCCTCCCTCTCCAACCCCGGCAGGTCGCCGCCGGCTTCCTCCGGCGGGGGCTCCGAGACCACGGACGCCGCGACACGCAGAGGGGTGACAAGCAAGGCCCCCTCCGCTGTTGCCGTGGCCGCAGCCTCTCTTGGGCCTTGGCCGCCGCGTCGGCACGCGCCTTCGCCGACTCCTCCTCCTTCTCCTGTGCCGCCTTGGCGGCAGCCGCCCCCAGCTCCTCCGCCTCCCGCGCCTCCCACGCATTTCGCTCCGTCGCCGCCTGAAGCTCGGCGCGGGGTTCCACACGGCGGGTGCTCCCGGATCCTCCCGGCGATCCAACCACGGAGGCGGCGGCAACCCGCTCAAGAGAAAGCGGAGCCGTGATTTTTGAGAAAGGGCAAGGATTCAGAGATCAACAAGAAAAGAAGAAAGAGTATGCCAAAGAATATACACTTACGCTGACACCGTCTGCGGCTGCTTCACCGCCTTGCGGAAGCAGGCCGCCTTCGCGGCCGCTTCATCCCGCCTGGTCGCCGCCGCCCCGCTCTTGGGCTTCTTCAGCCGACTGCCGAACAAGCCCGACGCGGCCCGGCGCTTCTGCCCGCCGCCCCGAGTAGGCGGCGCGGCGGAGGAACCCGCGTCATGGCCGGACGCCGGCTGGCGGCGTCGGACGATTTCCGCCTCGTCGTCATCCGGCCAGTCGTCGAAGCTGACTCCAAGCCCGGAGCCGCCTGCTTCGCCGCCGGCTTCGCCGCCTCCCGCCTCGGTGTTGTCGTCCATGGCGGCCGCCCCCAAATCGTGGTCCTCCAAGTCATGCTCCGCCCGGTCGGGAAGAAATTGGCGATCCGCCCCTAACCCGGCCGCAGGTCGAAGGAGAGGGCTCTGCCAAGACGTGCCGACTGGACAGAGTCGGCCAAGAAAAACTCGGCGACAAAACTAAGAGAAGAAAGGATAAAGAGAGCATACCGTAGGCGGAGGATGTGCACGGGAGTATGGCTCCTTGCCAAACCGCCACTCTGCGGAGAGCTTGCAGTTCGCAAGATAATTCACCATATGAGCCACCTCGTCGTGCGGCATATCCTTGGTGCACATCCGACTCGGATCGAGTTGGCCGCTCATCTGACAGATCAAGTGAGGGCGGCTTTGAAGCGGAAGCACCCGGCGCGCGACAAAGGTGGCCAGCAAGTCGGACCCAGTCAGGCCCTCCGACTGGATCATTACCCGGAGTCGGGCGACGGCCGCAGCTCCAGCCTGCGACAGCTTCACGGCCCGATAGGACCACTGGGGTCGCCTCCCAGCCGGCGGGCCGGCTAGGTAAGCCGGCAAGTTGACGTAGTCGCCTTGCGGGGCGACGTTCCTCACGTAGAAATAAGACTTCTGCCAGCGCTTCACCGACTGGATCAGCGTGATGACGGGGAAGGGGTTGTCGGCCGCCGGCCTGCGCATCGCGATGAAGGCGCCGCTCTGAGCCGGCACGCCCTCCATGCGGGTGCCGAGCTTGGTTTGGAAGAACTCCCCCCAGAGCTCAAGGGTGGGGAGAACGCCAAGAAAGCCTTCGCACAGGGTGACGAAGGCGGACAGCAGCACCACCGTGTTCGGAGTGAGGTGGTGTGGCTGGAGTTGATAGAAGTCGAGAAAGGAGTGGAAGAAAGCGCTCGCCGGCAGGCCGAGGCCGCGTAGGAAGTGCGAGCGGAAGATTACCCGCTCGCCTTGCTCCGGCGCCGGCGTGATCTCCTTCTCCCGCGCGAGACGGACCCGCACCTGGTCCTTGCCGGGCAACCGCCGCGTCTTGCGGAGGAAGTCGATGTGGTCCATATGGACGTTGGAGCCGTCCCAGTCCCCGTCGTACTGCATGGTGGCGAGAAGCTAACGAGGAAGAGTGCGGCGGCGGAGAAAGCACGGGCCTGCGGCGGCAAAGCGGCGGGGCGGAGTGAAGATTGGTGGGACGGCGCGGCGGCGAGGCGCTGCTGCGAGGGAAAGTAGGAGGAAGAAGATGGCGAAGAGGAGAGGAGCGTGCGAGCGTCTGCCGCTTCCCCTCCTCCCCCTACTTATAGCCTCGTGCGGCGAAGCCGGGGAGGCGAGGCGTGGGGAGGAACGTGGGATTAACTGTGCCCACTCCCCCACGTCCCGCGATTATTGCGCCCTAACGGCGTGCGGAAACCGCCGCCGGAAGATGTGCGGACATCTTTGGGCCACAAAGAATCCGCGCCTGGGCCTAGCCGTAGGAGTGGTGGGCCCCCGGCCTGCGGCGACGTCCTGTCGCGCGCGTGGGTTGGCAGGCTTTTTTCAGCCGAAGGATGCCACATGGTTCACGGGCGGAACGCGGCCGGCCCGCAGCCTGGCGCACGCACCAACAGACTCCCGCCTTTCGACTTTAGAAATTTCGCGAAGACAGCACGCCCAACCGAAGCCGGCTCCCAGCTGCTGGCTCGTCAAGATAAGAAGCTGACCGAGCTTCTCGACCTCCTCTCAGCCTCGAAGCCCAACCAGCTTCGGGGACTACTGTCGGAGTAGATGGCCACGGGTAGCCTAACCGACTCCCCCTGGCTCTTCGAAAAATTATCAGGCCATTCGAGCCTTCAAGCATACAGAGCATAGGGCCGCCTTCCCCCGGCCGGCTATCCCTAGGGCCGACTACCCGTAGGCGACCCGGCCTCAGAAACCTTCCCAAAGAAAGCTAAGAGATGGCCGACTCCAGGGAGCCGGCCCCAAGATGACCGGCTCCCAGAGGCCGGCCATGAAGAAAGCCGACTCCCAGAAGCCAGCCAAGACTGCACCCACCAAGACTGCATCCTCCTAACGGTGATAAGCCGGGGTGTGGCCACAGTACAGCCCACTACCCCCGAATCCTGGAACAGGCATGGTCACAGGGCGCTGTACGGGTCAGCCATCACCCGTCCGGCACGGCACTGTAGCCATGTTGACCTCGATGTCACCCACGACAGACGCCAGTACGGCCCGCGGGCTGCGGGCCCCTTTAGCCAGAGAAATGCTCGAAGGCGGCCCGGCCTCCCCTAGTCGGCCAGGGGTGTAGCCGGCTCCCAATAGCCGGCTACCTCCCCCCTCGAAACATGTGCCTCATTAAGGAGACAAGACGAGGTGAGGCTACAGTGAGAGCCCGCAAGGCGGCGGCACTGTAGCCACGCTTACCTCGACAAAGCCCTCGTCATCAGAGGCGAGGCAACAGTAACCAGCCGCCGACAAGGCCCCCAAGCGGTGGGGCCGGCCTGTCGGCCAAGAGGTCGGCAGCCGGCGGGACCCACCAGTCAGCGGGCCCCAATGGCCGGCGGAGAAGCCGGCGAGCATAGACACTGACGGCTGGGACCCGCGCCCAGCCGGATTACCATTGTACCCCTAGGGGGTAGGCCTATATAAGCCCCCCGGGACACCCATGCAAAGGTTTGATCTCATAGAGTTTCACACACCACATAGAGAGAAAAGGAGAGCTAGCCTTGCCCTTCTTCTTCCTCTAGCCAAATAGCTCAAGGAGCACTTGTAGCTACTTGTATTGATCTAGTTGTCATGCGGAGACCCCACAGAGCAGGACTAGGGGTGTTATCTCCACGGAGAGCCCCGAACCTGGGTAAGATCCGCCGGCGTGCATGTCTTCGCCTTATCCCGTTTCCAGGCACCGGCGATGTGTTACTGGCTCCCACAATGATAAGCCACCCGTTGGCATATGTCGCACCTACCACCCGACAATCGCCGTCGTCAACCACGTCGCCTTCGTCTACGGCAACCACCACCGCGCCGTTGTCAGAGGCGAAGGCCCTGACCAGCGCGTCCACGTTGTCCTCCACCCACCGCGCCAGGTCGCCCCGGACGGCCTGCGGTACGGGGGCAATGGCGGCGTCGAAGTCGAAGTCGGGGAAGGTGTTCCTGAGGTGGCTGAAGACACGGGAGAACGCGCGCCCGAGCAGGCCCCGACTTCTCTCCTCCACGAGCTGGCGAGCCCTGTCAGATCGGGTTTCCAGGCGCGTCACCACGTCGGTGAAGAAGGTCAGGTGGCTGGCATAGTCATTCGAGTGGGGGCAGGTGCATTCTCGTCGCAGATGTAGCTCAGGGCGCTATTGGCCCTGTTCCGGAGATCCAGAAGCATAGGGGCATGCTCGCGCTCCAGCGTCCGACGTTGGAGCACTTCCTCCCTGTTTTGCCGTGCGACGGCCTCGGCGTCATCAACCCGCTCCCGAAGAGAAAGCAGATCGACGCGGGCGGAGGCCAAGTACGCCTGCGCCGTGACCAGGGCGGCAGCCATGGCCTCCGCACGCCTCTCAGCCTCGTCCAACCTGGGCCTGAGGACAGCAGCCCTGCCCGCACCCTCCGTACCTGCAAGCTTCAACTTCAAGTCATACCTTCCCTCCAGGTCTGCGCGAACCTCGGCTACCTGGCGGTCCACCTCCTCCTGGACCCTGGCCTCGTGAACCCCGACGGCATCTTCTGCTTGGGTAACTTGATGCTCCCTCGTCTCCAATTGCTCAAGCTTGAGGCTGCGCTCCATGGCCTCCAGCGCTGACGCCTCCCCGCGCTTCCGGACCTGTTCCTCCTCGGCGGGCGTCCCCCTCAGCGACGCAAGGGCGGCTCTGCGCGCCTCCACCTGCTGCTCTAGGGACGCGCTCCAGGCGTGGAGCTCCCACGCGCGCTTCTCCGCGGCCTCGCGACGGCGGTCGGCCTCACGAGCCTCCTCCAAGGATCGGGAGCAAGCCTCGCGGGAAACCTTGAGGGACGCCTCAGCCTTCGCATTGTCAAGATCACGCTGGTAGCGGCCAAGGTCGATAGCCACCCTCAGCTTGCGCCGTTCCTCCGCCAACCGGAGACCTTCAGCCTCAAGGCGCGAGTCGACACCTGCGAGCTCTTCACCAAGCCGGCTCATCGCGCCCATCGCCTCCTAGAAAAGCTCATGACGAACGACGCTCCGCCCGCGCTTGAACTCGAACGCAAGGCCCGCCTCGTCCATCACCTCGGGGGCTGCGGGTGGGGTATCAAGTGGCGCACCACCTCTCGGCAGGGCGCTGGGGGCTGGCGCTGCACCTGACGTCAACCAGTCCTGGCGAGGAGCCCAAGCCAATCGGGGCTCGCTACTCGAAGAGGAACCGAAGATCGAAGCCAACCAGCTACTGTCCATCACCAAAGGAGGGGTCCTGGGCACGCCCGCCAAGCTCCACGCCAGACCGTGGGGGAGGGGCGACAAAGCTGCGGGTTCAGCGCGCCATGAACGCAAGAGGGCTCCTTCAACCAACCCTGCTCCAGGGGCAGCAAGTGGACTCGGAGCGCTCAAGGCCGACGGAGGAGTCGAGGAAGGAGGGGGCCGTTTCTCAGAAGGGGCAGCCACCTCGACGGAAGGAGCCCTGAAGAACTAACGTCAGGAAATGGAAACATCACACAAGGAGCCACAGCGATACGGTACTTACACGTCGACGGCGATATACTTCCTCCGCTTCAGCGGCCCAAAGATGTTGTTGTCGCTCGAGGATCCTTTCCTGTTGCAGAGCTCCTCGAAGTCCACACAGAGCCGACCGAAGCGCTGGACGTGGTGGCCTGCGCGTGGCGAGGCCGAGGAGGAGCTCGGAGGGCCTACTTCAGGGGTGCCCGGCTACGGTGAACAGTCGGGCGCCGCCTCACCACAACCTCCCAAGGCTCCCGGAGCCTTGGCCTCGGGAACCGCATGCCGCACCTCTGCAGCGTCCAACGTCTCGGGGGAGGGGACACAAGCTCCCAAGGACGACGCCCTAGGATCACTATACGGCATGTGCTCCTCAGCACTTGAGCCACCAACCTCCGTCGGGGCTCGCCCTCCTGCACCCTCACCAGGGGCGAGCTCGGCACCGGCAGCAAGGAAGGGAACCACGTCGACGGGGTTCTCGCAGGGCCCCACCAGGCCGATCGGCCGCAGCCCCCACTCATCGAAGGAGGGCATGCCCTCGGCAAATTCATCCTTGTTCTTGCAACGGTACAGCAGGCAGTTCTTCCCAGGCAACTCATCCGGCAAAGGGATACCCGTCAGGACCTTCAGCACTGTTTGCCGCATCTCGAGAGGGAGCACGGACTCCTGAAACCTCATATGGTCCTGACTATTGAGCAAGGTCCACATCGGGTGAGAGTGGCGCTGAAGGGGGACTACCCGGCGCTTGACGAATTCCTTCACCACCATGGGCGCGGTCACGCCGCGGTCCTTCAGCTTCCTCAGCCTAGCCCAGACGGGAGCGAGGCGGGGGCTCGTGAGCTTCTGGTGGCCCCAGCCGGAGTTTGGAACAGCAGGCCCTACCAGGAGATGAAGGAGGGGGCTGAGCACGCCGGCATCAACAAACACCCATCGTGTATGAAACTTGCTCGTGGATGAAGGGAGCTCGAAGTCAATCCCTGCGCCCACCATCGCGGCTGCGGCCAGGAAGCTCACGCACCCCGAGCATTGCTGGGGGCCGACCAGATGCAGCGAGAAGTAATGACGGAGGAGGGCCACCGAAGGAGCGATACCCACCATGGCTTCGCACACAAAGGCGAAGACATCAAGAAGAGTCACCGAGTGAGGGTCAAGATGCAGCATGTGGATCTGATAATGCTCGAGCACCGCATTGAAGAAGGCAGAGAAGGGAGGAATCAGGCCAGCCCAAAGGGCATCAATGAAGATTGGGACTTCAGTGGCTGCCCGAGCCATGCGAGTGTGAGACGCAGGCCAAGCCACCGTCTCTCCCCACTCGTTGAAGCTGGAAGAAAGCATCGGACGCACCTTGTCCACGGCCTCGTCGTTGAGCACTCGGGATCGACCTAGCGCCGGCTCAACGGCTGGTGGAGCGCTTAGCGGAGACAAGGGCTTCTTTCCCTTATGTGCTTATTTCGGCGCCATGGCAAGGAAGCGGGCGGAGGGCAGGTCAGATTGGAGAAGAGAAACAAAGTCTCGAGGAAGCAGGGAGAGTGGGGAAGCGAGGCGCAGACGACGGAGGAATAACTGTGTAACCTGCGGGGGCCGCATAGCCAGGCGGATTCAAAGGCAGCGTGGGGAAGCAGAGACGCCCACGTCCAATCAACCGCCATGCGTCAACCGAGGCCGCAGGCTTTTGGGGACCGCGGCGCTCCGTACTTGACCCTTGGCTTCGCCGCGAAGCCAAGCCCGAGCGCACCTTGGGCCCGGGGGCTACTGTTGGCGTTCTGGGAACGGGGGTCCCCAGACTTGCCTGCCTGCGGCCCACGGCGTGGCTAACTCAGCGGGCCGTGCGGCCCATCTTCATCAACAAGGCATCCAAGACCCTCGCGAGGGGCCAAGCCACGCGAGGCGGGCGACGCAAGACCCCCTCAGGAGTGGCCTAGCCAGGCAGGCTCATGAGGAGCGGAGATATCAAGGTGGGGCAAACCTCACGAGGCTTTCGTGACGTGAGCCATGACGATCGAGACCAGGCGGACGCCAGCGCGCGCAGCGTCCTTGTTTCCTCTTTGGTGCTAAGGAGGCAAGCGCATGCGAGGAATACCGAGGCATCAAACAAAGGTTGCCATATCGGTGCAACGAGACCAAGACCAAAAGGACGGCAGGACGGAGGTCATCGTGGAGCCCAAGACGGCGTCACCGCCAGAGCCTTTAGCAGGCGAAGACCGCTTTTTGTTAGGATAGCTTGTACTAGCTGTCCCCCTTCAAATTTGCCCGCCGTTGTTGGCTCCCTTACCGCTCGATATTTGGGGAGAGGAACAGGGCCTATATAAGTAGAACTAGCCACCAGAGTAGAGGCAGATCTCAGCTTGATCTGATCAAGAGCCTACCCTAGCCACAAGAACACCTCAACCTCAGGAGGCTGTTCTTCCCCTTGTACTGTTCATCATCAGCCCAAGAGGCAATCCACCGCCACCACACTGGAGTAGGTTATTACACCACAACGGTGGCCCGAACCAGTATAAATCTCGTGTCTTTCTGTGCTGCGAGTTCGTCGAGTTCGTCCGCGAGATCTTAGTGAGCTAGGGCGTGGATTGGTAGGAGGGAAAGACTTCGCGTGCACCCCAGAGTTCGAACCTTGAGGGTTTTGCCGGAACCCCACATCCGATAGCATCCCATCCTCCGAGGACTTTGAGTGAAAATCATCAAGTGAGGAAAACCCAAACCCGAACACCTACAAACCCAAAGTGATTGAGCATCACTGAAGAGATTGATCCTGCGTGGATCCGATGCTTGTTACCTTTGAAGACTGTGCTTCTTCCAGATGGTTAGGCGTCATGGTCTGAGCATCCATGAGGAAATTGTGGATCGCCGAGTGACCAAGTTTGTGAAGGTTTGGAAGTCACATGAAGACTTACCACGAATGATTGGGCGAGGTCTGTGTGACCTTAGCTCAAGGAGAATATGGTGAGGACTGTGTGTCCGGGACTGTGAGTCCTGAGGTTTAAATACCTAGCCGCTCCAACCAGATTTACAACTAACACAGCAGTTGGAACTGGTCTACCAAATCATTGTCTTCACCAAGCTTACTGGTTCTATTTCCTCAACTCTTTCATTTCCTCATTCACTGTGTTGTGTGCTTGTTCATATCTGTTTGAAGACTTTGACTGAAGACTTTCTCAATTTCCTCAGTTCAATTTCTTTAGTCTGTTTGTCTTCATCCTGTTTTATCCTGTGCTTACACTTTCTGCACTCTGTGCTTGTCTTCAATTCATCATGATGACCATGCTTGTGTTCTGTTATGTTTACATTTGAGTACTTATTCCGCTGCAAGTAGTTCTTCGCTTAGGAATTTCCTCACCCGCAAATTCCTCAGTGAAGAATTCATAAAAATCGCCTATTCACCCCCCCTCTAGTCGATATAACGCACTTTCACCTTGCACATCATAATGAACTTAGTTTGCTTTTGGGTTATGAAGAAATGAAACGTATAACTAAGCATATTCCAGAATATAACCTTGAGAAATTCCTCGATATTGATCTAGAAGAAATTTTTATGTATTGTGCGGTGAATTGCATTGAAAATCCTTATATTGCCAATTACATAAAGAAAAGAAGACAAATAGAGGATGAAGAGAATACTAATGAAAGGGAAGAGACTTCCCAATATCCTCCTATTATTTCTTATGATGAATCAGGTAACGAGGAGGAGTCTTCTATTCAACCAATTTCATCAATAAGGATCTCAAAAAAGATGTTTAAACCCACACATGATGTGAAGAAGAAAAAGAAAAGACGGAGGAGCAAAGGTAGAAAGGTATCCCTCCCAAATGATGTTGGTCCTATTACTCATTGTGATGATGATAGTTGCTATACTATTGGTGCTATCCATACTATTAATGATGAGAGTGATTATGCTTATGATATGAAAAGGCCCAAGCTTGGGGATGCTATGTTTGATGAGAATGACATGTTTGAGAATATATTTGCTGCAATTAATGTTTGTCCCAAGCTTGGGGGTGCTATGTTTAATGAAGATGATAGCATGCCTCCTACTTATGATGATTATATTGATGAAAGTGGGTTTGGAAGAGTGTCAACTTTAGGAAGTAATGATCCCACTATTTTGGAGGATGTTGAATCCTATTGTGATAATTATGAAAGTGGATTTGGAGAGGTCATGACCTTATTTAGTGATGAATCCACTATTTTGGAAGAGGTTTCAATTGATTATGATGAGAACAAAGTTGCTACTTATGATGATTATTGTGATGACACTTATGTTATAAAAAGTAGTGATGATTATATTTATAAAACTTGTCATGATTATGATTACCCTTTTTCTGAACATTACTCTTTTAATGTGGAAACAATTTATAGTATTCGAGTTTCTTATGATACTCCCACTATTCCGAATGAGAAGAATTTTGCTTGTGTGGAGAGTAGTAAATTTTCTATGCTTGTAGATCATGAAAAGAATTCTTTAGGTGCTGGTTATATTGTTGAATTCATTCATGATGCTACTAAAAATTATTATGAGGGAGGAATATATGCTTGTAGGAATTGCGGTAATATCAAGTTTCCTCTCTATGTGCTTAAAGTTTTGAAGTTATGCTTGTTTTGCCTTCCTATGCTAGTTGACTGTTGTTCCCATAAGTTGTTTGCTCACAAAATCCCTATGCATAGGAAGTGGGTTAGACTTAAATGTGCTAGTCATATTCTTCATTATGCTCTCTTTATGTTTCAATTCTTATCTTTTAGGTGAGCATCATTGAAATCATCATGCCTAACTAGGGGCGTTAAACGTTAGCGCTTGTTGGGAGGCAACCCAACTTTATTTTTGTTTCTTGCCTTTTGGTTATGTTTAGTAATAAATATTGATATAGCCTCTGGTTAGATGTGGTTTTGTGTTCTAATTAGTGTTTGTGCCAAGTAGAACCTTTGGGAAGACCTGGGTGAAGTCTTTTTGATCTTGCTGTAAAAAACAGAAACTTTAGCGCTCACGAGATTACCTACAACTTTTTACTGGAGAGCTATATTTAGTTGATTCTTTTTGCAGATGATTAATAGAAAAATTCCTCAGGTCCACCAATTTATTTTAGAATTTTTGGAGTTCCATAAGTATACGTTTGATACAGATTACTACAGACTGTTCTGTTTTTGACAGATTCTGTTTTCTATGTGTTGTTTGCTTATTTTGATGAATCTATGAGTAGAATCAGAGGGTATGAACCATAGAGAAGTTGGAATACAGTAGATATTACACCCATATGAATTTAGAATGAGTTCACAACAGTACCTAAGTGGTGATTTATTTTCTTATACTAACGGAGCTTACGAGTTTTCTGTTAAGTTTTGTGTTGTGATGTTTTCAAGTTTTGGGTAAAGATTCGATGGACTATGGAATAAGGAGTGGCAAGAGCCTAAGATTGGGGATGACCAAGGCACCCCAAGGTAATATTCAAGGACAAACAAGAGCCTAAGCTTGGGGATGCCCCGGAAGGCATCCCCTCTTTCGTCTTCATTCATCGGTAAGTTTATTTGGAGCTATATTTTTATTCACCACATGATATGTGTTTTTCTTGGAGCGTCATTTTATTTTCTTTTCTTTTGCTTGCTGTTTGAATAAAATACCAAGATCTTAAATTCTTAAATGTTAGAGGGTCTTCACATAGTTGCATAATTATTCGACTACTCATTGATCTTCACTTATATCTTTCGGAGTAGTTTGTTGTTTGCTCTAGTGCTTCACTTATATCTTTTAGAGCACGACAGTGGATTTATTTTGAAGAAATAGATGAACTCTCATGCTTCACTTATATTATTTTGAGAGTCCTAAACAGCATGGTAATTTGCTTTGGTTATGAATTTAGTCCTAATATGATGGGCATCCAAGATGGGTATAATAAAAACTTTCATATAAAGTGCATTGAATACTATGAATTTTGATACTTGATAATTGTTTTGATATATGAAGATGGTAATATTAGAGTCATGCTAGTTGAGTAGTTGTGAATTTGAGAAATACTTGTTCTAAAGTTTGTGATTCCCGTAGCATGCACGTATGGTGAACCGTTATGTGATGAAGTCGGAGCATGATTTATTTATTGATTGTCTTCCTTATGAGTGGCGGCCGGGTTTGTAGGACAGTAGCAAATTTCCCTCAAGTCATAACCAAATAACCCCGCAGGAGGCATAGGTTGAAGATGGTCTCTCTCAAACAACCCCGCAACCAAATATCAAAGAGTCTCTTGTGTCCCCAACACATCCAATACAATGGTAAATTGTATAGGTGCACTAGTTCGGCGAAGAGATGGTGATACAAGTGCAATATGGATGGTAGATATAGGTTTTTGTAATCTAAATATATAAAAACAGCAAGGTAACTAATGATAAAAGTGAACACAAACGGTATTGCAATCCGTTGAAACAAGGCCTAGGGTTCATACTTTCACTAGTGCAAGTTCTCTCAACAATAATAACATAATTGGATCATATAGCTATCCCTCAACATGAAACAGAGAGTCACTCCAAAGTCACTAATAATAGAGAACAAACGAAGAGATTATTGTAGGGTACGAAACCACCTCAAAGTTATCCTTTCTGATCGATCTATTCAAGAGTCCATAGTAAAATAACACGAAGCTATTCTTTCTGTTCGATCTAACCTAGAGTTCATACTAGAATAACACCTTAAGACACAAATCAACCAAAACCCTAATGTCACCTAGATACTCCAATGTCACCTCAAGTATCCGTGGGTATGATTATACGATATGCATCACACAATCTCAGATTCATCTATTCAACCAACACAAAGAACTTCAGAGAGTGCCCCAAAGTTTCTACCGGAGAGTCAAGACAAAAACGTGTGCCAACCACTATGCATAAGTTCACAAGGTCACTAAACCCGCAAGTTGATCACCAAAACATACATCAAGTAGATCACGTGAATTGTCAGTGTCAAAACCGGCGGATCTCGGGTAGGGGGTCCCGAACTGTGCGTCTAAGGTCGACGGTAATAGGAAACGTGGGACACAATGTTTACCCAGGTTCGGGCCCTCTCTATGGAGGTAATACCCTACTTCCTGCTTGATTGATCTTGATGAATATGAGTATTACAAGAGTTGATCTACCACGAGATCGTAATGGCTAAAACCCTAGAAGTCTAGCCTATCTGACTATGATTATGATTGGTCGCCTCTACAGACCTAACTCTCCGGTTTATATAGACACCAGAGGGGACTAGGGTTACATAAAGTCGGTTACAGAGAAAGGAATCTTCATATTTGGTCGCCAAGCTTGCCTTCCATGCCAAGGAGAGTCCCATCCGGACACGGGTAGAGTCTTCGGTCTTTGTATCTTCACAGCCCATCAGTCCGGCCCAAGTCCAACAGGCCGGACGTCCGAGGACCCCTTAGTCCAGGACTCCCTCAGTAGCCCGTGAACCAGGCTTCAATGACGAGGTGTCCGGCGCGCAGATTGTCTTCGGCATTGCAAGGCGTCTTCCCCTTTCCGAATACTCCAAGATAGTCATCGGACGCAACGAGCATGTCCGGATCTGCAACACAAGTACCACACACAACCGCAGAGAGTATACTATTTCACGAGTCCAATCCGCTGACAAATTTTTGTAAGGTGACATCACATCTGCCTGGTCATTATTTTGAACCGTTTCTTGTCCTGCCGTTCCATGTTTCAAGGCGCGACTTTTATTGGCACATCTTGTCAAAGCAGAGATCGGGTCCCCTTATTGCGGGATTCTCATGAATACGAGCGCGGGTAACCCAACCGTTCCATTGGGATGATTCCTTAGGAATAGGCAGGTTTTCAGGCTTAGCAGGAGGCATTCGATACCCGTTATCTTTATAAAGGAGCCAAGGGCCGTCTCTTTTTTACGTCGACCCTTTCCTCAGCCCTTCCAACTTCGAGTTCTAACACCCAAGGTTCGACTTCATTGCTTCAAGCTTCCCAATCCGGACCCAACCCACAGGGCCGATGGGTAGCTTCCTCTGTTACAAAGGAGGACATTGCGAATCTCCGTGCGGCCAGATACCTAACCGCGGAGATCCCCCACATGCTTCCTGCTCGAGGACAGGTTATTCCTACTCCCAGATCCGGCGAGAGGGTTGTATTCATCTCCCACTTCCTCCAAGGGCTAGGATTCGCTCTTCATCCCTTTGTCCGGGGGCTCATGTTTTATTATGGACTAGATTTTCACGATCTTGCCCCAGATTCTTTCCTTCACATCTCGGCGTTCATTATAATGTGCGAGGCTTTTCTCCGTATTCCCCCACACTTCGGCTTATGGCTCAAGACCTTTAGTGTGAAGCCGAAGGTAGTTGACGGGGAACAAGCGGAGTGCGGCGGTGCTACAGTGAGCAAGCTTACCAATGCTCTCTGGCCAAAAGGCTCCTTCACCGAAACTCCCAACCTATGGCAGCGGGAGTGGTTTTATGTCACTGAACCCCGTGGTACCAAGTGGGCAGCTATACCTGCATTCTGATCTGGCCCTCCGTCACAGCTTGTATCATGGATTAATAAGGGGCTGGACTGGGGATCAATTGACGAAGTGCAGACTCTACAGAGCCGCATCCGGAGCCTCCTTGAGAAGGACATCGATCTTATCAACGTGATTCAAGTAATGCTGGTCCGTCGGGCCCTGCCGTGCCAGCGACGACCTCTCCGTATGTGGGAGTTTATTCCAGAAGGACCACGGACCCTCCAACACTTCTTCGGCACTACGCAAAAAGGAATGTGGAAGTTGTTTTTCGGGAAACGAAAACAGTGGCCGGACACCACCGAGGACATTGGCCTCGACTGCAACCATCCGGATACCTCGGTAAGCCCTCGACTCCCGAACAATTTTTAGCTATGTATGCCGTAATACGATACTGAGAAAACTATCTTCTTCCAGGGCTGGATAAAGAAAGCGGAGCGAATTAGGTGTTCGGCCCCCCTTCCCAAAGACTCAGCAGATCCCGTACTAATGAGGATGTTGGCCCCGGCACCGTACCAGATGCCTGTGAAGGAGGGAAAGGCGAAGAGCGGGAGGACCAAAGGTAGCGTCCATCCCGAAGGTATATCACACACTGTGTCCAGGGAGATCAGAATTCCATCGGTCGAAGACAAAAGTGAAGGAGAAGCCAACATCCCTTCTCCCCATGGTAAGAAAAGGGCCGCCTCCGAAGGCTGGGTGGAAAAGGCTCCTAAGCGAGGCAAGATGCCCCTGTCGGGTGGCTCGGGCTTGGAGGACGATGCCATCGCACAGTCCCACAGTGAGGACAAGCCTTTAGCCAAATCATAAGTGAACAAGGGTGTTTTAAATATATCCCGTTCCTTTCCTGGTACCAAGGTAACATCTAGAATATATGTTTTTGCAGCTCGACACACAGTCTTCTTCAACAATCCACTTCCTCGAGGGATCTTCTCCCGGAGATGATGGAAAGCGAAACGCCTCCACCGGCCTCCTCGCCTAATAGGGTGGACTACTTCGAGGTGTCGTCCCGGAGGGTCTCTCCTGATCAACAAGTGGTGCGAGGGATGATGAAGACACTACCCGAAGGTGATACTTCGGTAGCCCAGGGTCCGGGGGCCAGCAATAAAGGCCTCGGACTGTCCGGCTTGCAGCCGGAGATGACTCTATGGATGAATAAACGGATCCCTTCGAAGGAAGGCCGTACTCCTACAGTAGCTTCTGGAGATCCAGAAGTGTCGGATATATTGATGAACATGTTGCGACAGGCGTCCGTCTCAAAGGAACATCGTACCTTGATGGGTACGGTGGTTGAAAAGGTTCTGTCCGCGAAAAGCGGATTGAATGAAGCCTTCACGAGCCTGCTAAGAGGCTTCGAGGTTTGTACTGTAATATTTTCGATTGTGTTTTATTCACAAAATGCACCTGTGTATAGATAGTAGCCCCTGAGACTCTGATTGGTTTCCCAAGGGAGGCGATCAGAGGATCAAAAAGATATGCCCAGGAAATAATCTGATTAATTGGAACACAGGCTGTTACCTCCCTGGCTACAGCCCGAGCTACGGAGGTTGCAAATCTGCAGCAGAAGATTGATGAGGCGGATGATGACATCACGCTTATCAACAGGCGTCTTGATAAGACGCAAGGTATGTTTTTGGGGCAGTCATTATATGCACGTGCTTATAATATAAGCATGATGCTAAGAATTGTATACTAAGATATGCATGACTGCAGATGGTGTGCCATAGTTGAGATCCTTCGGGCTGAGCTAGCCCGGGCCAAGGAGCAGGCCCGGATTAGTAATGCGGCTGCCGAATTAAAGGCCGAACAGGCTGCTCGGCGCCAATACGAGGAGAGAATATCCACGATGGTGCTTGAGCTAAAGGATGCTGCTAGCCGCGGCGAACTTCTCGAGAAGGATAATAAAGCCAGAACGGCTGATCTTGACAAGGCCTTACGAGAGGCGAAAGAAGCGCGGTCCGAGTCTAGAGCGGCCCGGGAGGAGATCCGGCAAGCTGGGGAGATCGCGGCTGGTAAGCCCTTTTTGTTACAAACTAAGTTCGGCGATCCGAATTATGCCCCGCTTAATCAAGTGTGGAGTTCTCCAGACGCATTGTTGGACTTGTCGAAGAGTGTCTCCGATGCGACGCAGTTTTTCCAGCGCAAGAAGGATGTGCAACAGAAAAGCTGTTCTGGTCGCAGTATAGCATGCCGAAGCATCCGCTATTGCTGAATGAAAAGATGGCCCAGTGGGCAGAGCTCCACAAGGTATCCAGATCTGCCATGAAGGATGTCGTGGTCCGGCTGTGGCCGACCGAGCCAATTCCGGATAGTTATTTCAGTTTGGTGCAGCGACTTGTTGATGCGGTACCGCGTATCGACGCCGTTAAGCGGTCGACGTGCATTGAAGGTGCACTGATGGCCTTTGCCCGCGTCAAGACATACTGGGCAAAGATGAAGGCCACCGACGTTGCAGTGAAGAGTCCACCCAAGGGCAAGGACCACCACGCACCAGAGCATTATTTCGAGGATGTCTTAGAGGGTGCCTGCTTGATAGAGGGTCAGTGCTCGAAAGACATGATATTCGAGTGAAATGTATTGAAATTGTAAAAGACAATATTATGATATAATAAAGCTATTTTTCATTTTTAGTGTCGCCTAAAAGCGTTGGTTCCTCCTGTGCGGCCGTTTTTGTATAATCTGAAAGTTTTCCAGTCATCAGCTTCAGCCCCCTCGTAGAAAATACGGGGGTGTTCAGAAAAGCACTTGATCACTCTTAACCCAACGTCTTGGTCCACGAAGGAGGTGTCAATGTGGCGAACTAGGCAATCGGACTATAGGGCATTAACACTTTCACTTAGCCATAGGAGTTTTAAGGTGGGTCTACGATATAGACCCTGGAATGTACGTGGTTATCCCAATACGGTGCGTTACATGTATGACCTGAAGAAAGGTCCTTCGTGTAATACGGAGGGAATCGCGAAAGTTTCCGATAAGTCATCGAGTGGTTGACCAGCTCTCCCCACATCATGACAGTCAGTTTTCGGCTTTCTCTACTGAGGTGTTTGACCAGATGAACCGGAAACACAATCGCAGTAGTTCTCCCTTTACTACCCTAGCCGATAGAGCGGAACATAAGGTAGTAAGCACAGGAGCCGGGCAACCCAACTATTGACCCAAGACATGATTCGGAGCTGATGCATATAAGGCCAAACTCGCGACGCCGAAGTATGCTATAAAGCTATTCGAACTTTGTTGGCAACTCCTTTTGTTCCCATATCGAGCCCCTGGCAAGTTATATCTGGGTGCATGTGTGAAACAACCAAAGGAGCACAATTCAGTTCTTTAGAGAAAAGTGAATACTGGATACGGATTATGTTCACTGGAACCTGAGTGATATGCCAATCATCATTTTATAGATAATAACGCCACAACCCCGGCTATTTGACATGCCAGGGGTCGACGGCTGAGAAAAAGGCACTTTACAGGCTCGCAAAATAGGGAGTGCGGTCTACAAAACTTTGTTTTGGACCTCCTGTCACACGTCTACGCCGCCTTTCCTCGGTGAAGGGGCTCCTTAACCGGAGTAGCCTTTGGGTGAATGTACGAACCCGAACTCCGATAGAGTCAGTGAGATGACCAGCCTTTGAGCCACCCGTGGTAAAGGATAATGAAAACAGAAGATTAGTTAGAAAAGAAAGAAGAAGGAGGTTATGGGAGTACTTGTAGGCCCGTCCGTATTGTGCTTCCGCCGATGCCCAGGGTATTTTAAGTGCATAGTTATGTATGTGCGGTACAGATTTCGCAGGTATATGAGGCGGACGACGGAAGCCGAACTGGTAGTCCAGCTCCAAAATTGGTCGGTCCTGTTGAATGGAGACCGGCAGCTTAATGGCCGACAAGGTATGCGGTTTAATAAGACCGCTTTGTACTTCGGCTGAAGTAACCGTAGTATGATCCTCTGTCCGGAGGGAGCGCTTCTTATGCTCCCCTGTAGAGGTGTGTGTCACGTATACCATGTTCACTGTTTTTACTTCAGGGGAAATTGCTTCTGCCCCCCGGTATTTGGTTGGTGAGTCTCTTCATTGTCGCTATCGCCGGGCGGCCTCTTCCCCTTGTGTTCGACGTTGAGCTTGCCGGCCTGTTTGAAGACCCAACAACTTCTGTTGGTGTGATTAGCTGGTTTATCGGGGTTGCCATGAATCTGGCAGGGCCGATCCAATATCTTGTCTAAATTGGATGGTCCGTCTCTGTTTGCCTTGAATGGCTTTTTCCATTGACTGGATTTGGGGCCGCTGAATCCGGCATTGACCGTTGTGTCGTGCGTTCCCTCATTGTCATTGCGACGTTTGTTTTTATTGCGTCATGGCTTGGCGTTGCCGTCTCGGACTTGGAAGTGCCCGGATCGCTGGCGCTGTTGCTTCTACGAGCGAGCCAGCTGTCTTCTCCCGCGCAAAAGCGGGTCATCAGGGTGGTAAGGGCTGACATGGATTTTGTTTTTTCCTGACCGAGGTGGCGGGCGAGCCACTCGTCCCGGACGCTGTGTTTGAAGGCCGCTAGGGCTTCCGCGTCCGGACAGTCGATGATTTGGTTCTTTTTAACTAAGAACCTAGTCCAGAGCTACCTGTCTGACTCTCCGGGCTGCTGGACGATGTGACTTAAGCCATCGGCATCTAGTGGCCGGAGATATGTACCTTGGAAGTTGTCGCGGAAGGCGTCTTCCAAATCCTCCCAGCTGCCAATAGAGTTTTTAGGCAGACTGTTTAACCAGTACCGAGCTGGCCCTTTGAGTTTTAGTGGGAGGTATTTGATGGCATGAAGGTCATCTCCGCGGGCCATATGGATATGGAGAAGGAAATCCTCGATCCATACCGCGGGATCAGTTGTGCCATAATATGATTCGATATTCACGGGTTTAAACCCTTCTGGGAATTCGTGCTCCATTACTTTGTCTATGAAGCAAAGAGGGTGTGCGGCGCCTCTATATCGGGCCACATTGCGACGTAGCTCCAATGGAGTCCGTCTGCGATTTTCGGCCCGGACGTGACTAGGCTTGTCACGTCCAAGTAGATAGTCGTCGCCGCGTGTCGGGGCACGTCCTCGCGATCCGTAGATCGATCTGGTATGTCCTGCTCTACTGTCCAGGTCTTGCCGAAGGTCATATGTATAACCCCGAGCTGTTTTATCTCTGCCTTTACGGTGAGGTGGGGCGGGCTGGTGTTGGGCTTGAGTTGCCGCTTTGTCCCGACCGCGTGGTGGTCGGTTAGCCGCATTGTGCGATGATGGTCTGGGCTCCGGCGCCTCATCATGGAACCGAGGTAGCAATTTGCGCTTCGGGTAAGTTTTGGCTGGGCGCTTGAAGCCGTATTCCTCGGCTGCCAGGACCTCAGTCCATCTGTCGTTGAGCAGGTCTTGATCAGCTTGGAGCTGCCGCTGCTTCTTTTTTAGGCTCCTTGCAGTGGCTATTAGCCGGCACTTAAAGCGCTGCTGCTCGAGAGGTTCTTCAGGCACGATAAAATCCTCGTTGCCAAGGCTCACCTCATCCTCGGAGAGCGGAAGATAATTACTGTCCTCCGAGTCTTCATGTATGGCCTGTTCATCAGGGCTGACTTGCCCGTCCTCCCGTTCGTCCTGTTCGGAAGTTGCCTCAGCGGGATCTTCATTGTCTTCGGCATCGTTCGGAGTATTGTTCTCTCCCATGCCGGTATTGCCGTCTTTTCCCCGACGTGACTTAGAGCGGCGCCGCTGATGCCGACGCTTTGGCTGTGTCTTAGGATGTTTATCCTCGACTGGATTTTCTTTGTCATCGTTGTTAGTTTGCTTAGGTGTATCCACCATGTACACGTCGTAAGAAGAGGTGGCCATCCAGCGTCAGGTAAACGGCGGGTTTTGGTCCTGCTCCTCATCGGCATCGTCGTCCATACCGTCGATGTCTTCGGAGCCGTAATCAAGCGTGTCGGTTAAGTCTTCGACAGTGGCTATGAAGTGGGCGGTGGGTGGGAAGTGAAGTTCCCCGTCATCAGCCTCCAATTCAAACCGGATATAATTCGGTCGCAAGCCCCCCCTCGCTAAGAATAGTGCTTTTAACGAGTTTAACACGTCGCCAAAAGGCGAGTGCCGAAAAATGTCCATGGAGCTGAATTCAATGATCGATGACTGATCGAGCTCGACGCACGTGGACGCACATGGTTCGAAACCTGTAGCCGGATACGAGTCCGAGGCTCCGGTGACACAGATTCCACTCGAGGTTGGGTCTGTGTGCGGCTCTGACGCCGCTGGGACTGTGGCATCCGTGGCGGTGTTGAGCTTCCTGTCTTCAGATGGCGCGATCTGCTCTGGATCTAAGGCCAGAGAAGTTACAGGTGCTATCTCCTGGGTATGGTCTGATGATAGGTTTAAGTCATGTTCATCGTGGTGACGGGGAGCGGCTGCCGTGGTCTCGAATCCGTCGAAGATCATGTCTCCGCGGATATCCGCGACGTAGTTCAAGCTCCCGAATCTGACCTGACGGCCAGGGGCGTAGCTATCGATCTGCTCCAAATGGCCAAGCGAGTTGGCCCGCAGTGCGAAGCCGCCGAACACAAAGATCTGTCCGGGGAGGAAGACTTCTCCTTGGACAGCATTGCTATAGATGATTGAAGGGGCCATCAAACCTTTTGAGGACGGCACAGTGGAACTCTCAATGAAAGCACCAATGTCGGTGCCAAAACCGGCGGATCTCGGGTAGGGGGTCCTGAACTGTGCGTCTAAGGTCGAGGGTAACAGGAGACGGGGGACACAATGTTTACCCAGGTTCGGGCCCTCCCTATGGAGGTAATACCCTACTTCCTGCTTGATTGATCTTGTTGAATATGAGTATTACAAGAGTTGATCTACCACGAGATCGTAATTGCTAAAACCCTAGAAATCTAGCCTGTCTGACTATGATTATGATTGTTCGCCTCTACAGACCTAACCCTCCGGTTTATATAGACACCGGAGGGGACTAGGGTTACATAAAGTCAGTTACAGAGAAAGGAATCTTCATATTTGGTCGCCAAGCTTGCCTTCCACGCCAAGGAGAGTCCCATCCGGACACGGATAGAGTCTTCGGTCATTGTATCTTCATAGCCCATCAGTCCGGCCCATGTCCAACAGGCCGGACATCCGAGGACCCCTTAGTCCAGGACTCCCTCATGAATATCCCATTGTCACCACAGATAAGCACATGCAAGACATACATCAAGTGTTCTCAAGTCCTTAAAGACTCAATCCGATAAGATAACTTCAAAGGGAAAACTCAATTCATCACAAGGAGATAGAGGGGGAGAAACATCATAAGATCCAACTATAATAGCAAAGCTCGCGATACATCAAGATCATGCCAAATCAAGAACACGAGAGAGAGAGAGATCAAACACATAGCTACTGGTACATACCCTCAGCCCCGAGGGTGAACTACTCCCTCCTCGTCATGGAGAGCGTCGGGATGATGAAGATGGCCACCGGTGAGGGATCCCCCCCTCCGGCGGGCTGCCGAAATAGGGTCCCGATTGGTTTTTGGTGGCTACAGAGGCTTGCGACGGCGGAACTCCTGATCTAGGTTATGTTCTGGAAGTTTGGGTATATATAAGAGGTGTTGGCGTCGGGAACAAGTCAGGGGGGTCTCCGAGGCGGCCACGAGGTAAGGGGGCGCGCCCGGGGGGTAGGGCGCGCCCCCACCCTCGTGGGTCCCTCGGGACTCTTCTGGCCCATCTCTGATACTCCGTGGGCTTCTTCTGGTCGAAAAATAATCTTAGTGAAATTTCAGATCAATTGGACTCCGTTTGGTTTTCCTTTCCTGCGATACTCAAAAACAAGGAAAAAAAACAAAAACTGGCATTGGGCTGTAGGTTTATAGGTTAGTCCCAAAAATCATATAAAATAGCATATAAATGCACATAAAACATCCTAGATGGATAATATAATAGCATGGAACAATAAAAAATTATAGATACGTTGGAGACGTATCAAGCATCCCCAAGCTTAATTCCTGCTCATCCTTGAGTAGGTAAATGATAAAAACAGAATTTTTGATGTGGAATGCTACCTTACATATTTATCAATGTCATCTTATTTATTGTGGCATGAATGTTCAGATCCGAAAGATTCCAGACAAAAGTTTAATATTGACATAAGAATAATAATACTTCAAGCATACTAACTAAGCAATTATGTCTTCTCAAAATAACATGGCCAAAGAAAGCTCATCCCTACAAAATCATATAGTTTGGCTATGCTTCATTTTCGTCACACAAAATGCTCTCATCATGCACAACCCCGATGACAAGCCAAGCAATTGTTTCATACTTTAGTATTCTCAAACTTTTTCAACTTTCACGCAATACATGAGCATGAGCCATGGACATAGCACTATGGGTGGAATAGAATATGATGATGGAGGTTGTGTGGAGAAGACAAAAAGGGAGAAAGTCTCGCATCGACGCGGCTAATCAATGGGCTATGGAGATGCCCATCAATTGATGTCAATGCGAGGAGTAGGGATTGCCATGCAACGGATGCACTAGAGCTCATGTATGAAAGCTCAACAAAAGAAACGAAGTGGGTGTGCATCCAACTTGCTTGCTCACGAAGACCTAGGGCATTTGAGGAAGCCCATTGTTGGAACATACAAGCCAAGTTCTATAATGAAAAATTTCCACTAGTATATGAAAGTGACAAAATAAGAGACTCTTTATCATGAAGATCATGGTGCTACTTTGAAGCACAAGTGTGGAAAAAGGATAGTAGCATTGTCCCTTCTATCTTTTTTTGGGCCTTCCCTTTTTTGGCCTTTCTTTGTTTTTGAACGGGACAATGCTCTAATAATGATGATCATTACACTTCTATTTATTTACAACTCAAGGATTACAACTCGATACTTGAACAAAGTATGACTCTATATGAGTGCCTCCGGCGGTGTACCGGGATGGGCAGTGAAACAAGAGTGACATGTATGAAAAAATATGAATGGTGTCCTTGCCACAAATACTATGTCAACTACATGATCATGCAAGGCAATATGACAATGATGAAGCGTGTCATAATAAACGGAACGGTGGAAAGTTGCATGGCAATATATCTCGGAATGGCTATGGAAATGCCATAATAGGTAGGTATGGTGGCTGTTTTGAGGAAGATATAAGGAGGCTTATGTGTGATAGAGCGTATCATATCATGGGGTTTGGATCCATCAACGAAGTTTGCACCAACTCTCGAGGTGAGAAAGGGCAATGCACGGTACCGAAGAGGCTAGCAATGATGGAAGGGTGAGAGTGCGTATAATCCATGGACTCAACATTAGTCATAAAGAACTCACATACTTATTGCAAAAATCTACAAGTCATCAAAACCAAGCACTACGCGCATGCTCCTAGGGGATAAATTGGTATAAAAAGACCATCGCTCGTCCCCGACCGCTCCTCATAAGGAAGGCAATCAAAGAACACCTCATGCTTCAAATTTGTCACATAACGGTTACCATACGTGCATTCTACGGGACTTGCAAACCTCAACACAAGTATTTCTCAATTTCACAATTACTCAACTAGCACGACTCTAATATCACCATCTTCATATCTCAAAACAATCATCAAGTATCAAACTTCTCATAGTATTCAATGCACTCTATATGGAAGTTTTTATTATACCCATCTTGGATGCCCATCATATTAGGACTAATTTCGTAACCAAAGAAAATTACCATGCTGTTTAGGACTCTCAAAATAATAAAAGTGAAGCATTAGAGTTCATCTATTTCTTCAAAATAAAACAACCGTCGTGCTCTAAAAGATATAAGTGAAGCACTAGAGCAAACTGCAAACTACTCCAAAAGATATAAGTGAAGATCAATGAGTAGTTAAATAATTATGTAACTATGTGAAGAATCTCTAACATTTAAGAATTACATATCTTGGTATTTATTCAAACAGCAAGCAAAAAAAAACTGACGCTCCAAGCAAAACACATATCATGTGGTGAATAAAAATATAGCTCCAAGTAAAGTTACCGATGAACAAAGACGAAAGAGGGGATGCCTTCCGGGGCATCCCCAAGCTTAGGCTCTTGGTTGTCCTTGAATATTACCTTGGGGTGCCTTGGGCATCCCCAAGCTTAGGCTCTTGCCACTCCTTATTCCATAGTCCATCGAATCTTTACCCAAAACTTGAAAACTTCACAACACAAAACTTAACAGAAAACTCGTAAGCTACGTTAGTATAAGAAAATAAATCACCACTTAGGTACTGTTGTGAACTCATTCTAAATTCATATTGGTGTATTATCTACTGTATTCCAACTTCTCTATGGTTCATACCCTCCGATACTACTCATAGATTCATCAAAATAAGCAAACACCACATAGAAAACAGAATCTGTCAAAATCAGAACAGTCTGTAGTAATCTGTATCATTCTAATACTTCTGGAACTCCAAAAATTCTGAAATAAGTTGGTGCACGTGAGGAGTTTTTCTATTAATCATCTGCAAAAAGAATCAACCTAAAAGCACTCTTCAGTAAAAAATGGCAGCTAATCTGGTGAGCGCAAAAGTTTCTATTTTTTTACAGCAAGATCGCATAGAATTCACCCAAGTCTTCCCAAAGGTTCTACTTGGAACAAACACTGATTAAAACATAAAACCACATCTAGGAAGAGGCTATATGAATCACTTATTACTAAACAGGAGCAAAAGCAAAGTACAAAATAAAAATTGGGCTGCCTCCCAACAAGCGCTAACGTGTAACGCCCCTAGCTAGGCATGATGATTTCAATGATGCTCACCTAAAAGATAAGAATTGAAACATAAAGAGAGCATGATAAAGAATATGACTAGCACATTTAAGTCTAACCCACTTCCTATGCATAGGGATTTTGTGAGCAAACAACTTATGGGAACAATAATCAACTGGCATAGGAAGGCAAAACAAGCATAACTTTAAGATTTTCAACACATAGAGAGGAAACTTGATATTATTGCAATTCCTACAAGCATATATTCCTCCTTCATAATAATTTCCAGTAGCATCATGAATGAATTCAACAATATAACCATCACATAAAGCATTATTCTCATGATCTACAAGCATAGAAAATTTATTACTCTCCACATAAGCAAAATTCTTCTCATTCGGAATAGTGGGAGTATCATAAGAAACTCGAATACTATAAATTGTTTCCACATTAAAAGAGTAATGTTTAGAAAAAGGGTAATCATAATCGTGACAAGTTTTAATATAATCATCACTACTTTTTATAGCATAAGTGTCATCACAATAATCATCATAAGTAGCAACTTTGTTCTCATCATAATCAATTGAAACCTCTTCCAAGATAGTGGAATCATTACCAAATAAAGTCATGACCTCTCCAAATCCACACTACTGCAGGATGCTGCTAATGCGACACTACGATCAGAGACCCTTTCACGAAACTGTGTGCGATGCATCAATCACAAACGGGGATGCAAAAAAACCATCAAAAAAGGTGCAAAACATTTGCAATGGAGGATGCATCAAACACGGTTCAGATTTTAGTTGCGTGTGCGATCCAGGGCATACGGTTCAGTCCAATGAACTGTTTGTGATGAGGCAGAGCAAAAGAAATGGGCAGCCTGATGAAGGTGTGTGCGATATAGAGCATATGGTTCACTTGGATGAACTGTTTGTGATTAGGCAACACAAAAGAAACGGGCGGCCAGATGAAGGTGTGTGCGATATACAGCATACGGTTCACTCGGATGAACTATTTGTGATTAGGCAACACAAAAGAAATGGTCAGCCAGATCAAGGTGTGTGTGATTGAGGGCATACGCTTAAAAAGGATTAACTGTTTGCGCTTAGGCAAGAGAACAGAAACAGGTAAGCCAGATCAAAGTGTCTGCGATTGATGGCATACACTTCACATGGATGAACTGTTTGCGATTAGCCACAACAAACTGAAACGGTTAGATAGATCAACGTGTGTGCGCTAGACGGGTAACCGATTCTAATTAAAAGACGTGTGCTGACATTGCCTATTGCAGTGCACCCTATGGTGCAAACGCCACGTACGCGACCGAGAAGGCGTACGTGCCCACTTTACGCCTTCCGGGAATAGTGCCGCACTTATAACCGTCAGTAAATTTTGAGCATGCGTCCCGTCACATTCCAAATTGCAAACCTGTTCACACCGACCAAAACCTAAATGGTTTCCCACTTAGGAGCGTATTACTACGCGGTCATAAATACTACTACTCCAAGATGACTGCACATTTCTCCTCAACTCCTCATCCACAAAGAGTCAAAAACAAACAAATCATTCATCATCGTTCCCTTGCGTCCACCATGGCCAACGTGAGTTCTGGGTCGAGAGATTGCCACCAGGGAGAGACGAGCCTCGAAGCGGGAGCACGAGAGATGTCCCGCCTCGCCGCAAAATCAGCCAACATGTCCCGCCGCATGGCCCTAGCAGCAGAGAGGTCCCGCCGCGCTGCCGAAGCAGCACGGAGGACCCACCGCGCCGTCGATGCAGCAGACTGGTCCGGCCGCGCCGCGGAAGCAGAAGAGATGTCCTGCCACGCCGCGAATGTAGCAGAGATGTCCTCCCTTGTCGCGGCGGCCTGGGAAAATGCCTCGCGGGCAGGCGAGGACTCTTACAGGCGCATGCGTGCTCTCATCCTTAGGCAGATGGATCAGATCTCCAGGTGGGCGAGGTTGTAGGATGACCTGCAAGCCTCGTTTGAACAGTCTACCGATGTCATCCGGCAACTAAATGAGAGCAATGCGAAGCTCCTGGCCGAGCGCGACCTGCTGAGGGCGAAGATCGTTGGAAGTGCGGAGCAGCTGGAGCAGACCACTACCTTGTTGAAGAGGACCGACGTCATCGTCGAGAAACTTATGGACGAGAATGCCATGCTGCGCAATGAGCGCAGAAGGCTGGTGGAGGAATCCATGGATGCTCTCAACCAGCATGTTGACGACAAGAAAGAGCTCGTCGCCGCTCGCCGCGGAGACTAGTTCCCGCGGCCTGCAGCAACGCATCAAGAAAGTAGAGATCAGCGAGCTAGATCGTTGTCTTCCTTCTTCTTTTGCCCTTGTGTATTTCGGGCGTCGCCGCATGTGGCTTTTTTAATTATGTTTCTAAATATGTAAGACAATTATTATCCACTATCATCGTCCTTATATTCATCATGCTTGCTATAAGTCGCAGTCGATGCTATATAGGTCCGTCGGATCTTACATCAAGATATGTGCAAAACTTTCTTTTCAGATTTTCATTTTTCTCTCTTAAATCTCAGTCCAGTGAGACATATAGCCACGCCGTAGAATAGGTGCTCGGGCGCCATTAATGGAGAAGTTGGGAGGGAGGTGCGCGACGGGTAGCGGTCAAAGGGCTCTCCTCCCGATGAGCACGCGTAGGGGTCTGATCGCATGCCTCCCGTACTCAAATAGCTACCCCGCACGACACCTCCTAGCCAATAAAAAAAGGGGACGCGTGGCCGCACGTAATTGGTAAGTCAAACGCCCACGGTTTCAATAATACTTGTGTTTTTGATTTGTAACGTGACAACACTTGTTCCAAAATGACTTTGTTGATTGCTAATGTGTGAGCCTTCGCAAATCGGACAGAAAAATTACCACAGCATGTTGGTGCCATGTCATGGGACCATGCCAAGTTTCATGATTTTCAGGCGTGTTTTGGAATTACAGGAATTAAAAAACCAAGTTTCTCAATCTTTCCGGCCGAGCCACGACACCCAGATGTTTGAATTTCACTCCCATCTCTTGCATGGGACTTAGAAATTCACCCAAGGACACACATGTGATTTTTCAAACAACTTTGGTGCACTGGAGCATGTGCTTGTAGTTCAAATTTGAATTATGCACATTAAATGCCCAGAAACTCAATTAATGTATAAAAAAGGCCAAACGAGCCCGGAATAATTCCAAAATTTAGCACGGTACTTCTACTTGGTCTAACCTGGCTGTGTAAAAAATTAAGGCGGGAGAAGGCAGTGTACGTATGTCGTTTCGCACACGGAGGTGACACGTTCCCTCTCGGAACCAGGAGCCTTCTTGAGGGAAGCTCCGGTTTGCAAGAAGCCTACACCAAAGCTTGTCCCAATTCGGCCAAAAAATTACCGCAGCATGTTCGTGCCATGTCATGAGACCATGCCAAGTGATTTTCAGGCGTGTTTTCGAATTGCAGGAATTAAAAAACCAAGTTTCTCAATCTTTTCGGCCGAGCCACGACACCCAGATGTTTGAATTTCACTTCCATCTCTTGCATGGGACCTAGAAATTCACCCAAGGACACACATGTGATTTTTCAAACAACTTTAGTGCACTGGAGCATGTGCTTGTAGTTCAAATTTGAATTATGCACATTAAATGCCCAGAAACTCAATTAATGTATAAAAAAGGCGAAACGAGCCCGGAATAATTCCAAAATTTAGCATGGTACTTCTATTTGGTCTAATCTGGCTGTGTAAAGAAATCAAGGTGGGAGAAGGGAGTGTACGTATGTCGTTTCGCACATGGAGGTGACACGTCCCCTCTCGGAACCACGAGCCTTCTTGAGGGAAGCTCCAGTTTGGAAGAAGCCTACACCAAATCTTTACCCAATTCGGCCAAAAAATAACCGCAACATGTTGGTGCCATGTCATGACACCATGCCAAGTTTCATGATTTTCAGGCGTGTTTTGGAATTACAGGAATTAAAAAACCAACTTTCTCAACCTTTACGCCGAGCCACGACGCCCAGATGTTTGAATTTCACTCCCATCTCTTGCATGGGACCTGGAAATTCACCCAAGGACACACATGTGATTTTTCAAACAACTTTGGTGCACTGGAGCATGTGCTTCTAGTTCAAATTTGAATTATGCACATTAAATGCCCAGAAACTCAATTAATGTATAAAAAAGGCGAAACGAGCCCGGAATAATTCCAAAATTTAGCACGGTACTTCTATTTGGTCTAATCTGGCTGTGTAAAAAAGTTAAGGCGGGAGAAGGCAGTGTGCGTATGTCGTTTTGCACACGGAGGTGACACGTTCCCTCTCGGAACCACGAGCCTTCTTGAGGGAAGCTCCGGTTTGCAAAAAGCCAACACCAAAGCTTGTCCCAATTCGGCCAAAAAAATTACCGCAGCATGTTCGTGCCATGTCATGACACCATGCCAAGCTTCATGATTTTCAGTCGTGTTTTGGAATTACAGGATTTAAAAAACCAAGTTTCTCAACCTTTACGCCCGAGCCATGACGCCCAGATGTTTGAATTTCACTCCCATCTCTTGCATGGGACCTAGAAATTCACCCACGGACACACATGTGATTTTTCAAACAACTTTGGTGCACTGGACATGTGCTTGTAGTTCAAATTTGAATTATGCACATTAAATGCCTAGAAACTCAACTAATGTATAAAAAAGACGAAATGAGCCTGGAATAATTCCAAAATTTAGCACGGTACTTCTATTTGGTCTAATCTGGCTGTGTAAAAAATTAAGGCGAGAGAAGGCAGTGTGCGTATGTTGTTTTGCACACGGAGGTGACACGTTCCCTCTCGGAACCACGAGCCGTTTTGAGGGAAGCTCCGGTTTGCAAAAAGCCTACACCAAAGCTTGTCCCAATTCGGCCAAAAAAATTACTGCAGCATGTTCGTGCCATGTCATGACACCATGCCAAGTTTCATGATTTTCATGCGTGTTTTGCAATTACAGGAATTAAATAACCAAGTTTCTCAATCTTTCCGGCCGAGCCACGATGCCCAGATGTTTGAATTTCACTCCCATCTATTGCATGGGACCTAGAAATTCACCCAAGGACACACATGTGATTTTTCAAACAACTTTGGTGCACTGGAGCAGGTGCTTGTAGTTCAAATTTGAATTATGCATATTAAATGCCCAGACACTCAATTAATGTATAAAAAGGCCAAACGAACACGGAATAATTCCAAAATTTAGCACGGTACTTCTATTTGGTCTAATCTGGCTGTGTAAGAAAATTAAGGCGGGAGAAGGCAGTGTACGTATGTCGTTTCGCACACGGAGGTGACACGTTTCCTCTCGGAACCAGGAGCCTTCTTGAGGGAATCTCCGGTTTGCAAGAAGCCTACACCAAAGCTTGTCCCAATTTGGCTAAAAAATCACTGCAGCATGTTCGTGCCATATCATGAGACCATACCAAGTTTCATTATTTTCAACCGTGTTTTGGAATTACAGGAATTAAAAAACCAAGTTTCTCAATCTTTCCGGCAGAGCCACGACGCCCAGATATTTGAATTTCACTCCCATCTCTTGCATGGGACCTATAAATTCACCCAAGGACACACATGTGATTTTTCAGACAACTTTGGTGCACTGGAGCACGTGCTTGTAGTTCCAATTTGAATTATGCACATTAAATGCCCAGAAACTCAATTAATGTATAAAAAGGCCAAACGAACACAGAATAATTCCAAAATTTAGCATGATACTTCTATTTGGTCTAATATGCCTGTGTAAAAAAATTAATATGGGAGAAGGCAGTGTAAGTATGTCGTTTCACATACGGAGGTGACACGCGTTCCCTCTCGGAACCAGGAGCCTTCTTGAGGGAAGCTCCGGTTTGCAAGAAGCCTACACCAAAGCTTGCCCAATTCGGCGAAAAAAATTACCGCATCATGTTCGTGCCATGTCATGATACCATGCCGAGTTTCATGATTTTCAGCCGTGTTTTGGAATTACAGGAATTATAAAACCAAGTTTCTCAATCTTTCCGGCCGAGCCACGATGCCCAGATGTTTGAATTTCACTCCCATCTCTTGCATTGGACCTAGAAATTCACCCAAGGACACACATGTGATTTTTCAAACAACTTTGGTGGACTGGAGCACGTGCTTGTAGTTCAAATTTGAATTATGCACACTAAATGCCCAGAAACTCAATTAATGTATAAAAAAAGGCCAAACGAACACGGAATAATTTCAAAATTTAGCACGATACTTCCATTTGGTCTAATCTGCCTATGTAAAAAAATTTAGGCGGGAGAAGGCAGTGTACGTATGTCGTTTCGCACACGGAGGTGACACGCGTTCCATCTCGGAACCAGGAGCCTTCTTGAGGGAAGCTCCGGTTTGCAAGAAGCCTAAACCAAAACTTGTCCCAATTCGGCCGAAAAAATTACCGCAGCATGTTCGTGCCATGTCATGACACCATGCCGAGTTTCATGATTTTCAGCCGTGTTTTGGAATTACAGGAATGAAAAAACCAAGTTTCTCAATCTTTCCGGCCGAGCCACGACGCCCAAATGTTTGAATTTCACTCCCATCTCTTGCATGGGACCTAGAAATTCACCCAAGGACACACATGTGATTTTTCAAACAACTTTGGTGCACTAGAGCACGTGCTTGTAGTTCAAATTTGAATTATGCACACTAAATGCCCAGAAACTTAATTAATGTATAAAAAATGCCAAATGAACACGAAATAATTCCAAAATTTAGCATGATACTTCTATTTGGTCAAATCTGCCTGTGTAAAAAAATTAAGGTGGGAGAAGGCAGTGTACGTATGTCGTTTTGCACACGGAGGTGACACGTTCCCTCTCGGAACCAGGAGCCTTCTTGAGGGAAGCTACGGTTTGCAAGAAGCTTACACCAAAGCTTGTCCCAATTCGGCCAAAAAAATTACTGCAGCATGTTGGTGCCATGTCATGACACCATGCCATGTTTCATGATTTTCAGTCGTGTTTTGGATTTACAGGAATTAAAAAACCAAGTTTCTCAATCATTCCGGCCGAGCCACGACACCCAGATGTTTGAATTTTATTCCCATGTCTTGCATGGGACCTATAAATTCACCCAAAGACACACAAGTGATTTTTCAGCAAACTTTGGTGCATTGGAGCATGTGGTTGTAGTTCAAATTTGAATTATGCACATTAAATGCCCAGAAACTCAATTAATGCATAAAAATGCCAAATGAACCTGAAATAATTCCAAATTTAAACACGACACTCATGTACTAGTTGCATGTTCACTGTACGTAAATGTTCTAGCAATTCAAACACCATCCTTTCCCTCCATATGTAGCGACCAGACCTCAAATGGCCTGTGCTGCTGTGCACCAGTGTCATCCCTGGATCAGTAATGCTGACACGCACAGTACAAATGGAGGATTTATAAAAGAGTAGCAATCACACACTTATTACATCAAATATCTCCGAAGAGATCAAGTATAATAAACATGGCTTAAGGCCATCTAAAACGATAACAGCGGAAGACTTGGAAGATAAGTGAGTCCATCAACTCCAGCAGCATCACTGAGTATAAGACCACGAACTAAGGCACCTTACTCGTCGTCTGAAAAGTCTGCAACATGAAATGTTGCAGCCCGAAAACGGGTCAGCACATAGAATATGCTGGCAAAGCAACACATAGAGAGCAATGAACAATGATAAGGCTATACTATATGCATATATGGCTGGTGGAAAGGCTCTATGGTTACAGTTTTGCGAAAAGCCAATTTTATCCTACTACAAAGGAATAAATTTTATTTAACTATCATGGTGGTTGAAACATTGAGAAGGTACCTCCAACTCAATCCCAATTAAGTAACATCATTAACCCAACAAAATTAATTATAAGTATCACGGTGATGAGATTCAAATGATAATCCAGGTACTAGATACTCAAGTTGTCCATAACCGGGGACACGGCTAATCATGATCAGTTTGTACACTCTGCAGAGGTTTGTGCACTTTTCCCACAAGACTCGATCGCCTCCGCTTGATTCTCGCACTGCATGATGTTTGAGAAACGGATGACCGAGACACAGTCTTTCAGAAACAGTCACTCTCTACTCTGGATGGACCGGTACACCTACTTTCCCCTACATCTGCTAGTCCACCTCTTCAAGAGATCCTGTAACCTACTCAGCTATGCTAGAGCCCATAATAGCTTGCGGCTGCACACGGAAGTTTCTAGCATGAAAAATCTTATGATCCCTTTGAGCCTGGGTGGCGGACCTTATACATACAGACAACACTGGGTTCTCCAGGTGTCTCAATCCACCCAGATGTGAGTTTTAGTTGCCACCTTAAGTTGAACCATTATTAAACACTCACATCTGTCATGAATATCTCTCAAACCCAATCCACGTCTACGAGCATAGCATGGCAATAATATAAGCAACGTAGAAGTAACTCCCAAGGGTTTGATAAAGAACAGGTAATAGGTACTACCTCAACTACTTCCCAATACCCACAGTTTAATTAGATCCTAATCATGCAATGTGTTTGAGGAAATAGATCTAATGCAATAAAACTGGGTATGAACGGGGTATGATCAAAGTGTTACTTGCCTTGCTGATGATCCGCAAAGCCTAGCGAGTCGAAGTAACAAGCGGCACACTCCGGGTACTCTATCGCAAACAAACAAGCATACAATCAGTACTCAGCTAATGCACAGGTAAAACTCGAATGAAAGATCCAACCAGAAAGTTCAACTTAAGAACTCCGGTTTGCAAAAGAATCAACTCGAAAGAAACAACGAAAGTCAAACGGCGGAAAAAGAAACTTCGTTTGCTAATCTGGATCTAGGTCAAATTTTACTGTAGCAAAAACTTGTTTGAGTAGGTTAAACGGAAAGAGAATTTCGAGACGAAACTCTAGGCGCTTGAATCACCTGATTCCGATAAACGAGCGAAAAGTTAAACAGGTTCGAAGTTTCGATCAGAAATCGAATCTGAGAAAATAACGAGAAAATCCGACGAAAAAGAAAATCGGACGAACGGTTAAATAACGGACGTTCGTTAACAGAGAAAAACCGACGAACGCGTTCGTTAAAACGAACGGTTCGGTGAACGCTCGTAAAATAAGAAAACCGAAAAAAAACCGATCTAGGTTTTTTTTAAACAAAAGGGTTTTTTTTTCAGAAAAACCGGTCAACTTGAACGGCAGTACCTCGGCGGGGCTCGCTTCGGCGAGGGCTCCGGCGGGCGGGGTCGGCGGCGAGGGGGTGCGGGGCTCGGGCGGCGGTTCCGGCGGGCGAGGGGCGGGCTCCAGCGCTCCCGGCGGCGAGGGGCGAGGCGAACGGCAGGCGGCGGCGGGCGGCTAGATGCGGGGCGGCGGCGGCGGCTTCTCCGGCGATGGTGGCGGCGAAAACGGAGGGGGGGTGCTATATATAGGTAGGGGGGCTAGAGGTTTGGGGGAGGGGCAAAGCCCGAGGCGGCGGCGGCTTCGTGCTCCCGGCGGACTCCGGCGGCGTGGGGAAGAAGGAGAGCGCGGGCGGGCCGGCCTGGCTTCGGCTGGGCCTCGGCCCAGTCGGGCAAGCGCGTATTATTATTTTTAAATTGTTCCGCGGAAAATATTGCATAGAGAAATAAATAAAAATCGGAAAAATACGGAATAAATTTTCCCCGTCTAGTTAGAAAATCTAGAATAGGGTGAACATTTTTAAAATCAAAAATAAATATTTTGAAAACATGCATATTTTTAAATGCAATAAAAATTGCAAATAAAATCCAATAAATTCCAAATAATGTTTTTAACATTTTTCCTCCAGTATTTCAATGTTTTTGGAGAATTCATATTTTCTCCTCTCGTTTATTTTAAAATGAAATATTCTTCCGGAGAGAAAAATAATCAAAAACCAAAATCCTCGTTGGAAAATCAAATAAGAAAATTCGAGAAAATCCCCAACTCTCTCCGAGGGTCCTTGAGTTGCTTAGGATTTATCGAGGATTTGTCAAAATGCACAAAACATGATATGCAAATCATGATCTATGTATAACATTCCAAATTGAAAATTTGGGATGTTACAAACCTACCCCCCTTAAGATGAATCTCGCCCTCGAGATTCGGGTTGGCTAGAAAACAGGTGGGAGTGGTTTTTCCGTAGATCTTCCTCTCGCTCCCAGGTGGCCTCATCTTCTGTGTGGTGACTCCACTGAACTTTGCAAAATTTGATAACCTTGCTGCGGGTAACTCGGCTGGCATACTCGAGAATCTTAACTGGCTTCTCCTCATAAGTCAAATCGCTTTCCAAATGAATCGCTTCCAGTGGCACAGTATCTCTCAGTGGTATCTCAGCCATCTCTGCGTGGCACTTCTTCAACTGCGAAACGTGAAATACATCATGTACTTCAGACAATCCTTCGGGCAATTCCAGCTTGTAAGCAACTTCTCCCATACGTTCCAACACTCTGTATGGTCTAATAAAACGGGGTGCTAACTTTCCCTTAACTCCAAAGCGCTTCACTCCTCGAAGTGGTGATACTTGAAGATACACTCTATCTCCGATTTCGTGAACTGTTTCCTTGCGCTTAGAATCAGCATAACTCTTCTGCCTGGATTGGGCTACCTTGAGCCTATCGCGAATCAACTTCACTTTCTGATCAGACTCCTTAATCAAATCTGGTCCAAACAACTGACGGTCTCCAACTTCGTCCCAACTTGATCCATAATCTAGCGCACATGCTCTCAACATGTCCTCCAAAATCTGGTTGACTCTCTCGGTCTGTCCATCTGTCTGTGGGTGAAATGCTGTACTAAATTCTAGCCTGGTTCCCAATGTTTCATGTAACTGCTTCCAAAACTTCGAGGTAAATTGGGTTCCTCTGTCTGATACAATGGTCCTCGGAACTCCATGCAAACATACTATCCTGGTCATGTATATCTTTGCCAACTTAGCGCTGGTGTAAGTGGTCTTCACTGGAATGAAATGAGCCACTTTCGTCAAACGGTCGACTACAACCCATATCGAGTCATAGCCTGAACGAGTCCTGGGTAATCCTGTGATAAAATCCATGCCTATTTTATCCCACTTCCATTCGGGTATCGGCAATGGCTGTAGCAATCCTGCTGGCTTCTGATGCTCTGCCTTCACTCTCTGACATACATCACAAACTGCTACAAACTCCGCAATATCCTTCTTCATTCTGGTCCACCAGAAAATATTCTTCAAATCCAAATACATCTTGGTATTCCCTGGGTGAATCGAGTACGGTGAATCATGGGCTTCTTGCAAAATCAACTTCCTGATCTCCGGATCATTTGGCACATATACACGGTCCTCGAACCATAAGGTATCGTGCTCATCCTCACGAAATCCCTTGGCTTTTCCTTTGCTCATTTTCTCCTTTATCTCTTCAATCTCCTTGTCTGTCTTCTGAGCTTCTCTGATCCTTTCCATCAAGGTAGACTGAATCTCCAATGTCGCTAAATAGCCTCTAGGGACTATCTCCAAACATAGCTCACGTATGTCCTCGGCTAACTCCTGAGGTAACTCTCCTGTCATGAGGGTGTTGACATGACTCTTGCGGCTCAACGCGTCTGCTACTACGTTAGCCTTTCCGGGGTGATAATGCAATCTCATATCATAGTCTTTGATGAGCTCCAACCATCTTCTCTGTCTGAGATTTAACTCCTTCTGCGTGAAAATGTACTTCAAACTCTTGTGATCCGTGTACACCTCACAATGGTTTCCGATGAGAAAATGTCTCCATGTCTTCAATGCATGCACCACGGCTGCTAATTCCAAATCATGCGTAGCATAATTCTTCTCATGGGGTTTAAGTTGTCGTGAAGCATACGAAACAACTCTTCCTTCCTGCATAAGCACTGCTCCAAGTCCTCGACGAGAAGCGTCGCAATAAACTTCATAGTCCTTGCGTTGATCTGGCAGTATCAACACTGGTGATGTAACCAATCGTTTCTTTAACTCCTGGAAACTAGCTTCACATTCCTCAGTCCAATTAAATTTGGTGTCCTTCTTCAATAGCTCAGTCATGGGCTTAGCAATCCTTGAGAAATTCTCGATAAATCTCTGGTAGTATCCTGCGAGTCCAAGAAAACTCCGGATTTCTCCAACTGTAGTGGGTGATTCCCAACTGGTCACTGTGTCAACCTTGGCAGGGTCTACTGCTATTCCTTCTCCAGAAATAACATGTCCAAGGAATCCAACTTCCTTCAACCAAAACTCACACTTGCTGAACTTAGCATATAACTGATGTTCTCTGAGCTTCTCAAGCACCAATCGTAAATGCTCCTCATGCTCTTCTTCATCCTTGGAAAATATTAAAATATCATCAATGAACACCACGACGAACTTATCCAAAAACTCCATAAACACTTTGTTCATCAGGTTCATGAAATAGGCCGGTGCGTTAGTCAGTCCAAATGACATAACGGTATACTCATACAATCCATATCTGGTGGTAAATGCCGTCTTGGGTATATCCTGCTCTCGAATCTTTAACTGATGGTATCCTGATCGTAGATCGATCTTGGAAAATACTTTAGCTCCTTGCAGGCGGTCAAACAAATCATTGATCATCGGCAGTGGGTACTTGTTTTTGATGGTCACTTCATTCAATCCTCGGTAATCAACGACCATCCTTAGTGATCCATCTTTCTTCTCTACTAGAAGTACTGGTGATCCCCAAGGTGACGAGCTTGGGCGTATATAGCCTTTATCCAGTAACTCCTTGATCTGCTTCTTAATTTCCTCCAAATCCTTTGCGGGCATCCTGTACGGTCTCTTAGATATTGGCCCTGTGCCTGGCAAAAGTTCAATCAAGAACTCAATGTCTCTATCTGGTGGCATGCCTGGCAACTCTTCTGGAAATACATCAGGATAGTCCTTCACCACTGGTACTTCCTCCTGTACAACTCCTGATAAGGAATTCACTTGAGTCCTCTTCCGCATATGCCTGGATACATACTTGATCCTCTTTCCTTCAGGGGTGGTAAGCAAAATAGTCTTGCTGGCACAATCAATGTTTCCTCCATACAACGATAGCCAATCCATTCCCAAAATCACATCCAAACCTTGCGATTCCAAAACAATGAGGTCTTTGGGGAAAACATGCCTTCCAATGGCCAACGGTATCTTAAAACATCCTTGGGTGGCCATATACTCCGCTCCTGGCGAGGTTACTAACATGGGGCTCTTGAGAACTTGGGTGGACATCTTAAACTTGTTTACGAATCCCCTTGATATGTATGAATGCGATGCACCAGTATCGAAAAGAACAGTTGCAGTAAATGACTTAACCAAAAACTTACCTATTACTGCATCAGGCTGAGCTTCAATCTCCTCCACGCTCACGTGGTTCACATGTCCTTTGTTGAACGGGTTCGGCTTCTTCCCAGAGCTTCCATTGCCATTTCCATTTTGGGCTTGGGACAATCGGTAGCGTAATGTCCCGTCTTCTGGCACTTGAAACAGGTAATGTGACTTAGATCTCTCTTGGTTGGGGTAGATGGGTTGGTGCGGTTTTGTCCGTTTCCTCCTCCATTCCCATTACCATTCTTGGAGCCATTATGGTTGTGCGAACTACCTCCTCCATGGGTATGCTGAAACTGTCCTCCCGGCTTCGGGGTAAATCGTGGCTTCTGCTGGGCTCCAGAATTATACTTCCCTTGTCCATACTCCCTCTTGCGGTTTTCAATCTGCTGCTGCTTCCCTTCAATCATGAGAGCTCTATCTACCAGCTCCTGGTAGTTGTTGAAAGTTGCTACCATCAACTGCATACTCAGCTCATCATTCAATCCTTCCAGAAACTTCTCCTGCTTGGCTGCATCCGTAGCAACGTCATCTGGTGCATAACGTGCTAACTTACTGAAATCTTCCACATACTGGCCTACGGTGCGTCCTCCTTGGCGTAGGTTGCGAAACTCACGCTTCTTCATAGCCATAGCTCCTGCTGAAACATGAGCTATACGGAAAGCTTGCTGAAACTGGTCCCATGTGACAGTGTCAATAGGGTGCGTGGTTGTATAATTCTCCCACCATGATGCTGCGGGTCCATCAAGCTGATGTGCGGCAAAACGCACTCTTTCCGCGTCTGTGCATCCTGCAGTGGTCAACTCCCTTCCAACTTTGCGGAGCCAATCATCTGCTACAATCGGCTCGGTGCTACTGGAAAACACCGGCGGATTTAGCCTTAAGAAACGGGCTAAGTGGTCAACAGGTGGTGGTGGCGGTGGGTTGTTGTTGTTGCCTTGGTTCTGAACTAACACTTGCATCAAGGCATTCTGTTGCTGAATCAACTGGGTGATCTCTGGCGGGAAAACAAATCCGGTGTCGCGTCTCGGAGGCATCTGATAGGTTTAGAAAAGATGAGAATTAAGAATAGAATGAGGTCTAGAGAGAAAACACTACCCATATGCTCATGAGACAAATTCAAACAATATCACTCAATCAATCCAAACAAGGCAAAACAATCGATCTAACTAGCGTTACAAAGTGCTTGAGCTATACTACTAAATGGGGGAAAACTACTACTGATATGGTAGTCTACTAAAAATTCTGATCCGTTGAAGACTCCATGATGTCTGCTCCAGCTTCATCAATCCATTCGCCTTCACTTGGTTCCGAGTCGGTGTCGTAGATGATGATGTAGTTATCCGGACAAGTGCATTCGTCGACTTCTGCTTTTGGCACTGGATTTCCCACGAATGATCCAATCTTATTCTCCAGGTCGTCAATCTTCCCGACTAGTGCGTTGATTTCCTCCAGATAATCTTCGCGTATAGTCTTGAGTTCTTCTTGGAGCTCCTTGATCTTCGTGATTGCCTTCTTCAGTTCTTCCTTGTCCGTGCATATCTGATTCTCCTGGCGTCGAATATGTTGGTTCTGCTCCTGGATGAAAGCTGCAATTAATCCATCCTTCTTGGTCTTGATCATCTCCCATTGCGCGTCTCGACGTCCACAAATTTGATAAATTGTATCCTTAAGCTCCTGGTGATAGACTTCTCCAATGCGTCCCATGGCGATATGTGCGGCCATGCTCTTCCCTAAGCTCCAAGTTGGTGCTTCGAAAACCAATCTCATGGGTTCCGTAATTGGCGCAAACATCCTTCCTCTTCAGGTAATGTGGCGTTGTAGGTTCCGGTGACGCTTGGTATTCCTATGTTCAAGTACTTGGTGACTTCCTTCAAATGTCGTCCAAACGGCGTGTCTTCATCCGGTTGCATGAACTTGCTCCTTGCATTCGCCATTCCTAAAAGAGTAGAAAGTGGAGAGGAGTCAGAAATGAGAAGAGGGAAGTTTTCTAGGGCTTAGGCTTAGTGGTCGTGTCCTATAGTCAACGTGTGCTCTGATACCAACTTTGTAGCGACCAGACCTCAAATGGCCTGTGCTGCTGTGCACCAGTGTCATCCCTGGATCAGTAATGCTGACACGCACAGTACAAATGGAGGATTTATAACAGAGTAGCAATCACACACTTATTACATCAAATATCTCCGAAGAGATCAAGTATAATAAACATGGCTTAAGGCCATCTAAAACGATAACAGCGGAAGACTTGGAAGATAAGTGAGTCCATCAACTCCAGCGGCATCACTGAGTATAAGACCACGAACTAAGGCACCTTACTCGTCGTCTGAAAAGTCTGCAACATGAAACGTTGCAGCCCGAAAACGGGTCAGCACATAGAATATGCTGCCAAACCAACACATAGAGAGCAATGAACAATGATAAGGCTATACTATATGCATATATGGCTGGTGGAAAGGCTCTATGGTTACAGTTTTGCGAAAAGTCAATTTTATCCTACTACAAAGGAATAAATTTTATTTAACTATCATGGTGGTTGAAACATTGAGAAGGTACCTCCAACTCAATCCCAATTAAGTAACATCATTAACCCAGCAAAATTAATTATAAGTATCACGGTGATGAGATTCAAATGATAATCCAGGTACTAGATACTCAAGTTGTCCATAACCGGGGACACGGCTAATCATGATCAGTTTGTACACTCTGCAGAGGTTTGTGCACTTTTCCCCACAAAGACTCGATCGCCTCCGCTTGATTCTCGCACTGCATGTTGTTTGAGAAACGGATGACCGAGACACAGTCTTTCAGAAACAGTCACTCTCTACTCTGGATGGACCGGTACACCTACTTTCCCCTACATCTGCTAGTCCACCTCTTCAAGAGATCCTGTAACCTACTCAGCTATGCTAGAGCCCATAATAGCTTGCGGCTGCACACGGAAGTTTCTAGCATGAAAAATCTTATGATCCCTTTGAGCCTGGGTGGCGGACCTTATACATACAGACAACACTGGGTTCTCCAGGTGTCTCAATCCACCCAGATGTGAGTTTTAGTTGCCACCTTAAGTTGAACCATTATTAAACACTCACATCTGTCATGAATATCTCTCAAACCCAATCCACGTCTACGAGCATAGCATGGCAATAATATAAGCAACGTAGAAGTAACTCCCAAGGGTTTGATAAAGAACAGGTAATAGGTACTACCTCAACTACTTCCCAATACCCATAGTTTAATTAGATCCTAATCATGCAATGTGTTTGAGGAAATAGATCTAATGCAATAAAACTGGGTATGAACGGGGTATGATCAAAGTGTTACTTGCCTTGCTGATGATCCGCAAAGCCTAGCGAGTCGAAGTAACAAGCGGCACACTCCGGGTACTCTATCGCAAACAAACAAGCATACAATCAGTACTCAGCTAATGCACAGGTAAAACTCGAATGAAAGATCCAACCAGAAAGTTCAACTTAAGAACTCCGGTTTGCAAAAGAATCAACTCGAAAGAAACAACGAAAGTCAAACGGCGGAAAAAGAAACTTCGTTTGCTAATCTGGATCTAGGTCAAATTTTACTGTAGCAAAAACTTGTTTGAGTAGGTTAAACGGAAAGAGAATTTCGAGACGAAACTCTAGGCACTTGAATCACCTGATTCCGATAAACGAGCGAAAAGTTAAACAGGTTCGAAGTTTCGATCAGAAATCGAATCTGAGAAAATAACGAGAAAATCCGACGAAAAAGAAAATCGAACGAATGGTTAAATAACGGACGTTCGTTAACAGAGAAAAACCGACATACGCGTTCGTTAAAACGAACGGTTCGGTGAACGCTCGTAAAATAAGAAAACCAAAAAAAACCGATCTAGGGTTTTTTTTAAACAAAAGGGTTTTTTTTTCAAAAAAACCGGTCAACTCGAACGGCAGTACCTCGGCGGGGCTCGCTCCGGCGAGGGCTCCGGCGGGCGGGGTCGGCGGCGGGGGGTGCGGGGCTCGGGCGGCGGTTCCGGCGGGCGAGGGGCGGGCTCTGGCGCTCCCGGCGGCGAGGGGCGAGGCGAACGGCGGGCGGCGGCGGGCGGCTAGATGCGGGGCGGCGGCGGCGGCTTCTCCGGCGATGGTGGCGGCGAAAACGGAGGGGGGGTGCTATATATAGGTAGGGGGGCTAGAGGGCTTGGGGGAGGGGCAAAGCCCGAGGCGGCGGCGGCTTCGTGCTCCCGGCGGACTCCGGCGGCGTGGGGAAGAAGGAGAGCGCGGGCGGGCCGGCCTGGCTTCGGCTGGGCCTCGGCCCAGTCGGGCAATCGCGTATTTTTTTTAAATTGTTCCGCGGAGAATATTGCATAGAGAAATAAATAAAAATCAGAAAGATACGAAATAAATTTTCCCCGTCTAGTTAGAAAATCTAGAATAGGGTGAACATTTTTAAAATCAAAAATAAATATTTTGAAAACATGCATATTTTTAAATGCAATAAAAATTGCAAATAAAATCCAATAAATTCCAAATAATGTTTTTAACATTTTTCCTCCAGTATTTCAATGTTTTTGGAGAAGTCATATTTTCTCCTCTCGTTTATTTTAAAATGAAATATTCTTCCGGAGAGAAAAATAATCAAAAACCAAAATCCTCGTTGGAAAATCAAATAAGAAAATTCGAGAAAATCCCCAACTCTCTCTGAGGGTCCTTGAGTTGCTTAGGATTTATCGAGGATTTGTCAAAATGCACAAAACATGATATGCAAATGATGATCTATGTATAACATTCCAAATTGAAAATTTGGGATGTTACACCATAACACCATTTTATCTTTCGAAACATAATGAAAAAATCAGGTATACAACAAACAGTTTACTAGAAAGAATCGTGTAGGATGCGATATAAAATATCTTGGTGCATCGTCTTGTCTAGTTTACGCAGGAAGCTTCGTCGTCTACAGTCCACCGCCCCTGCTTGAACCACACTTGCGCGCCAGTTTCTCACGGCACCGAGTGAAATTTTTTGGCCACCGCAGAAATATCTATCTCCCCGCCCCCTCCCTCCTACCAAAAGCCACATTTCCACTGTTCCTCCATGCTTTCCAAGTTCAAACCTTCACTACTGCTTACTGGCAGCTCAGCCTCCTCACTGGCGACCCTTCTTCCTGCAGCATCGCCTCCTCACCGGCTACCCTTCTTCTTGCAGTGCCGCCTCCTCGCCGGTGACCCTTCTTCTTGCAGCGCCACCTCATCGCCGACGACCCTTCTTCTTGCTGCCCGGCCTCCTCGCCGCCGACCCTTCTTCTTGCTGCGCGACCTCATCGATATGGTCAGGTAATCCACACCCCACCCACACCATCCTCCTCATTTCCCGTCCCACATGCCCTGACTCACGGAGCGACACCTTCCACCGAAATCACTGCCCCCTCCTCCAATTAAGCGCCACCCACAGCCATTTTACACGCAGTATAACATGGAGCTGAGTAGCATGCGGCCGCGTGTGCGAACGAGGTCGCTATGGCTGACATGCGTGTCGACCGCCAGATCTTGGAGGAGCACCTCGTCTTTGAGGCCACCGTCGACACCGCCGCGCGGTTGTCTACGTTAAAATACAGTTCGTGATGTTTTCTCGAGGCCACCGCCAGTGCCTTCTAGTGATTTGTCCTCTATAATGTTAATATGCAATCTGATGTTCAGTTAACAGTTTGGTCCTCTGAAATGTAATGTTCAGTTAACACTTTGGTCCAACAATTGCTACATTTCGTAGTACTGTTCTCAAGCATTCTTTGTTTTGTTAATTGTCTTATCTTCTAGTACATGTTTCTATTCTGCAATGTCGTGCTCAGTTAACTATTTTGGTTCATTTGGTCTGCTGTCCATTTAACTGTTTGGTTCAGTTCTGCAATTTGATTTTCATTTGCTGTGGGTACAATTTTGTATTGTTATGCATGTGACACCAATCGAATTTGGCTGTACTCAACACATATTCTACTGATAGTATGGCAACTCTCAGTTAACCTGATCAAGATCTTCCTTATGTGTGTTGCAGGGAAACAATGGGAGACACTGCGGTTTACCATCGAGGTTTGTTCAAGCAAGGTCCTTTGGCTAATAGCACATTATTGTGCAGTTGTAGGAATCATTCTAATATTTAGGTTTCTTACAATTTGGTCTTGCACATGTAGGTCCTGCTGTCAGAGGCTTAGACCCACTGTTCGACCCATTTTGCATATGGGGAAATGAGATGTCCATGAATATCAGTCAAGTCAAGAAACTCAGAAAGATTGTTAGGATGAAGAAACTTGCGACGAATAACAGCAAGATCTTCGTTTGCACAATGAAGAAGACATCAGTCAACTATAGGATGGTACCAACTCTTTTACCTTTTTTTTACCCCTTGTGCCATTTCAAAATTTACAACAACGATTTATGCATAGCTTTGTTTTTAGTACTTTTCAAAGCAGATCACTGATGATTACCTCTCACACCACCTGCATGATCAAGAGGCGAGGAAGGTATTCATTCAACACCCACGGTACAATATTCAAGTCTTGCTGAAGAGGACGAAGGTTGGGCGGGCAATTATCCATAGCCACTGGCCTAAAGTTGCAAGGACATTCAACATCACTGAAGGCTCAATATTTGCCTTCCGCTTCTACAGTTTCCCAGATGAGATTCATCTGTCTATTTACCGTGTATGATGCTACTTTCCAAAGGTTTTTGATGCTGCATGTGAAACTTGGTGCTGTTGTGTAATGGCATAACTGAGTGCCGAAGCTATCTGATGTAATTCGATTATGAAATCCTGGTTGCTTTTATACTGATATGAAATACCTGGCGTGTTTTATAAGAAATATCAGTTTGATTAGTACATGGATTATCAATAATAGGCTAATTACCCTGCTCATTGGGGTTTTCTATTGCAAACGGTTACTCAGACAGCACCGTGGGCGATGAACTCAAACAACCCGCACGGTTTCTAGAAAGTAGGCATGTTCGATCAACTAACAATCACACACGGCTTCCGGCAGCGAACTGTTTGCGTTAGGCCACCTTGCACAAACGTTTCCACACAAAGAACTGTGTGGGATGTACATACCTACGGAAATGATTTTCTGGGATTCACCGTGTGGGATGTACATACCTACGGAAACGATTTCTGGGATTCACCGTGCGGGATGTACATACCTACGGAAATGATTTCTGGGATTCATCGTGTGGGATGTACATACCTACAGAAATGATTTCTGGGACTCACCGTGTAGGATGTACATACCTACGGAAATGATTTCTGGGATTCACCGTGTGGGATGTACATACCTACGGAAATGATTGGGTTTTTATGCCTCGTCCGATCACACATGGCCCCAGCCTGGGTCCCAGGAGGGCCTATCCCCGACGATTTATGGGTCGTGTAGGAAGGACACCCTATCGCACACACTCACTTGGCGACGGTTCCAAATGCCGTCGTGAAAAGGGGTTTTAAACCGTTTGTTTAGGACGTCGTTGTACCAGTGCCACTTTAATAATTATCACCATAAGATTCAACACCCTCCAAAATAGTGGGATCATTACTTCCTAAAGTTGACACCCTTCCAAACCCACTTTCATCAATATAATCATCATAAGTAGGAGGCATGCTATCATCATGATAAATTTGCATATCAAAACTTGGGAGGCTAGAAATATCATCTTCATTAAACATAGCATCCCCAAGCTTGGTACAAACATTAATTGCAGCAAATAAATTATCAAACATGTCATTCTCATCAAACATAGCATACCCAAGCTTTGGCCTTTTCATATCATAAGCATAATCACTCTCATCATTAATAGTATGGATAGCACCAATATTATAGCAACTATTATCATCACAATGAGTAGTCGGAGCAACATCATTTGGGAGGGATGCCTTTTTACCTTTGCTTCTCCGTCTTTTCTTTTTATTCTTCACATCATGTGTGGGTTTAATCCTCTTTTTGGAGCTCCTTATTAATGAGATTGGTTGAATAGAAAGCTCCTCCTTGTTACCTGATTCATCACAAGAAAGAATAGGAGGATATTGGGAAATTTCTTCCCTTTCATTAGTATTCTCTTCATCTTCTATTTGTTTTCTTGTCTTTATGTAATTGGCAATATAAGAATTTTCAATGCAATTCACCGCACAATACATATAAATTTCCTCTAGATCAAAATCAAGAACTTTATCAAGGACAAATTCTGGCATATCCTTAGTTATACGTTTCATTTCTTTATAACCCACAAGCAAACTAAGTTCATTATGATGCGCAAGCGAAATCAGGTCATCACAATTTTTGGACACGATACGATCATGAAACAATTTGCATTGGATATTTAAATGACCACGTTCATTGCAAAGTTCATAAGGATGGCTACGAAAATTTAAACTTTCAGCACAAACATCTAGCCTTTCTTGCAACCATTTGGTTTCTAAATACTTATGCCTCTTGCAAAATCTATCTTCCCTATTTGGTGTGTACTTGCAAACTCTATGCACTCCACAAAAATTGACATGCTTATAAGAGACATTTTCATCATGACTAGTGCAATCATCATTAGTACCATGGATATTCAAAGAGTTTGTACTAACAACATTGCAATCATGCTCATCATTCAAAGATTTAGTGCCAAACATTTTAATGCATTCTTCTTCTAACACTTGAGCACAATTATCGGAATCCTTATTTTCATGAAAGATATTTAAAAGATGAAGCATATGAGGCACCTGCAATTCCATTTTTTGTAGTTTTCTTTTATAAACTAAACTAGTGATAAAATAAGAAACTAAAAGATTCGGTTGCAAGATTTAAAGATATACCTTCAAGCACTCATCTCCCAGGCAAAGGCGCCAGAAACTAGCTTGATGTCTACAACACAACCTTCTTCTTGTAGACGTTGTTGGGCCTCCAAGTGCAGAGGTTTGTAGGACAGTGGCAAATTTCCCTCAAGTGGATGACCTAAGGTTTATCAATCCGTGGGAGGCGTAGGTTGAAGATAGTGTAACGCCCACGATGCGGCTATATCTCCCACGTGTCGAGGCACGACTTAGAGGCATAACCGCATTGTAGGTATTGTTGCAAGAAGGGTCATCTTCACACAATCCCATGTAATGAACAAGAATGGGATAACGAGAGTTGGCTTACAATCGCCACTTCACACAATACATAAATTAATTCATACATCATCCAAAATCCACACATAGACCGACTACGGTCAAATACAAATGAAAATAAGATAACCCCAAATGCTAGATCCCCGATCGTCCCAACTGGGCTCCACTACTGATCATCAGGAAACGAAACATAGTAACGACCACGTTCCTCGTCGAACTCCCACTTGAGCTTGGTTGCGTCATCTGCACTGGTATCGTCGGCACCTGCAACTGTTTTGGTAGAATCTGTGAGTCACGAGGACTCAGCAATCTCGCACCCGCGAGATCAAGACTATTTAAGCTTATAGGAAAGGATGGTGTAATGAGGTGGAGCTGTAGCAAGCACTAAGCATATATGGTGGCTAACCTACGCAAATGAGAGCGAGAAGAGAAGCAACACAACGGTCGCGAAGCTAGAAATGATCAAGAAGTGATCCTGAAACTACTTACGTTCATTCATAACCCGAACCGTGTTCACTTCCCGGACTCCGCCGAGAAGAGACCATCACGGCTACACACACGGTTGATGTATTTTAATTAAGTCAAGTGACAAGTTCTCTACAACCGGACATTAACAAATTCCCATCTGCCTCATAACCGCGGGCACGGCTTTCGAAAGATAATACCCTGCAGGGGTGTCCCAACTTAGCCCATTATAAGCTCTCACGGTCAACGAAGGATAAACCTTCTCCCGGGAAGACCCGATCAGTCTCGGAATCCCGGTTTACAAGACATTTCGACAATGGTAAAACAAGACCAGCAAAGCCGCCCGATGTGCCGACAAATCCCGATAGGAGCTGCACATATCTCGTTCTCAGGGCAACACCGGATGAGACTAGCTACGAGTAAAAGAAGCCCTCAAGTTTCCCCAAGGTGGCCACGCAGGCAGCTCGATTCGAACCAACACTCGAAGGAGCACTGGCCCGTGGGGGTCTAAAATAAAGATGACCATCGAGCTCGCGAAAACCCAAGGGAAGTGTAGGTGGTAGGTGTTCAAATGGTAAAATCAAGGTTGGGCCTTGCTGGAGGAGTTTTATTCAAGGCGAACTGTCAAGGGGGTCCCATAAATCACCCAACTGCGTAAGGAACGCAAACTCAAGGAACATAATACCGGTATGACGGAAACTAGGGAGGCAAGAGTGGAACAAAACACCAGGCATAAGGCCGATCCTTCCACCCTTTACCAAATATATAGATGCATTAATTAAGTATGAGATATTGTGATATGCCAAAAATATCCATGTTCCAACATGGAACCAACTTCAACTTCACCTGCAACTAGCAACACTATAAGAAGGGCTGAGCAAAAGCGATAACTTAGCCAAACAACGGTTTGCTAGGAAAGGATGGTTAGAGGCTTGATATGGCAATATGGGAGGCATGATATAGCAAGTGGTAGGTAGCGCGGCATAGCAATAGAAAGAACAACTAGCAAAGCAAAGATAGAAGTGATTTCGAGGGTATGGTCATCTTGCCTGCAAGGTTCTCAGAGTTGTCAAAAGCTTGATCCTCGTAAGCGTACTCAACAGGTTCCTCGTTCACGAACTCATCTCCCGGCTCTACCCACAAGAAGAACACAAGCAATGGAACCACAATCAATCACGGGAAATGCACAAGCAACATGATGCAAAACATGCATGATATGCGAGATATGATATGCGATGCGTATGCGTGCTCCGGAAGAAAAAGGATGAACAAGGAAGTAACTTGGCAAACCAAGTATGCCACTGGAAAGATGAGATAATTTTGATCGAAATCGATATAAAGATCACCGAAAACGGATGCACGGTTCGCAAATGGCAAGCAAAACAAGAATGACTCGATTCTACGATTAACAGCATGATAGCACTTAGAATACATCAAGTAACTATGCTACAGCACCCCAACATAGCAGCAAAGTATATTACAGTAATCTACAGGAGATGCTTGACAAAAGATGAACACTGAGCTACGGCTAGATCACACCATAACAGGTTCAAACAAGCATGACAAAAATGCAAAAGATATCAGCTTCACAGACACTGTGAAAAAACTGGACATGACAGAAACAGCATCAGGTAGCAATGTTCAGAGCAAGCAATCAACATGCTGCAGGAACTTAAAATAGTAAAACAAGGCATGGCATGAATCTACTAAATGCATAGAAAAAAAGTTCCTTACTGACCATGAGCCAAAAAGGAACAGAAGATATGATGGCACCCATGTAAACATAGCAAGTTTCGTTAACAGGTTTCAGACTTAGCAGAAAACAGATCATGGCATTAACATAAATTATGAGGGCATCTTGGTGAGCTTGATTCACTCATCACAAAGCAATTAATGACAAAACAAGCATACCTACAGAAAGATGGAATCTTTGTGAAGCTAACCATGGCAAGAGCAAATACATTGCATGAAAGGATCAACTACAACAACCTTGGCAAAATTGAATATCATGTTAACATTCTGCCGGAAATATTTTATAGCAAAAGTAGAGCACAATTAAGACATGCTATAGCACTCCATAATTGCAAACAGGGGCATGGATGGATAGAGCACAACTATATCTACAAAACAACCTTACTGAACATACGCAAAGGATCATGGATCTCTCTGTAGACACATGGATACATGGCATGAAAATAACAGCAGTAACAGACTTGGCAAAATTCTAAGTCCCTGGAAACAGAAACAACACGAAGCCTAGATGCATGCTTGTGCTAGTCACCACATAGATCACAAAAATACATGGCATACACCTCTGCAAAGATGGCATGGCATAGATCAAAACACCTGTAGAGCTCATGCACATAAGATGCACACATCAAATGCAACAAAAATAACAAAACATCAAGTTCTGATAATTAACAGCAGTAAACATCATATAGCACTCTTGCACCAGATATTTGGGCATCAAGATGAACTCAAACTAGCATGGCACAATAGAACAAAATGAAGAGCATCTCGTGACGAACAATTTGATATATTACACGCACGAAACGGCGCTATGTGCACGGAGATATGATGCGATGAACAGAGCAATATTATGCAAAAACTTCGGGACTTGGAGAATTTCGGGGGGGGGGGGGGGGGAAGTCAACCGTTCGGTGGATCTGGATCTGGCGCGGCTTGGGCGCGCGGTCGCCGAGCTCACCGGAGTTGGAGCCGGGAAAGGGCGGCGAGGCACCGGAGAGGGAGGAGGAAGGCGCCGGCGGCGGGCGGCGACCCGGGCGACGGGGAGGTGGGCGCGGGCGTGCTCGGGCGCGGGGACGGAGGACGGCGGAGCGGCGGGGAGCGCCAGCGATGGCGGCGGGGGAGCTCGCCGGCGGCGGAGATCCGGGGCGCGGGGGAGCCGCGGGAGGCGCTGGCGGGCGCGGGCGGCCGCGGGTGCGGGGACGCGGGCGGCGGGGGCCGGCGGACGGGCACGGCGGGCTTCGGCGGCGGCGGCGTACGGGCGCCACGTGGCACGGCGTGAGTGGGCGAGGGCGGCGGCGCAGTTTGTCCGGCGCGGACCGGACGTGTCCGGCGCGCGGATGGAGCGGGGTTAGGGTTTGATCTGCGTGAAAATGTCGGGGGGATCACCTATTTGTAGCTAGAGGGAGCTAGGAGACTCCAAATGGAGTGCGGTTTTCGCCCACACGATCATGATCGAACGACCAAGATCATGGAAGGGACTTAGGTGGGTTATTGGGCTGTTTTGGAGGGGTGTTGGGCTGCAACACACAAAAGGCCTTTGCGGTTACCCGGTTAACCGTTGGAGCATCAAACGACCTCCAAATGGAACAAAACTTGACAGGCGGTCTACCGGTGGTGTACCAAGGCCACTTGGCAAGACTCGGTCCATTCCGAGGACGTTTAACACCCGCTCACGAAAATAGACAAGAGGGGTGCGCCGGTGCATGTGGGAGTGTCGGATTGCAAAACGGACAACGGGATAAATGCTTGGATGCATGAGACGAACACGTATGCAAATGAGATGCACGTGATGACATGATATGCAATGCATGACATGAACAAAAGCAAAACCCAACCACGAAGGGAATATCATAACACATAGCCGAAAATGGCAAGAGTTGGAGTTACAAATACGGAAAGCTACATCTGGGGTGTTACAACACTCCACCACTACGAGAGGATCTCGTCCCGAGATCTAGGATGGCACCGGAGGGAAACGGAAGAGGAAAAGGTAAAACAAAGTTGCTTCTTTGACAAACGAGTGAAACCAAAGAACCTTGAGAGGTTAAACAATTTTTAGAAAAGAATACAACGGAGATGAACGAGATTACAAACACTCCGTTGGAAAAGGAGAACAAGGAACATTATGAGAACCTTATGGGTTGAAAGACATGAAACAAGGGCTTAACGAACCAAAAGAATATGAAACCACACCTGTCGTGGAATTGTCACGGCAGATGTCCTTAGTGTCAGGACTTAGTCGCGAGGCTAGCGCATCTATGTGGTAGCTTGAGAGGGGTTGGGCGGAATCGAGAGACGCAACACAAGACAAGGATTTAGGCAGCTTCGGGCCCCGGGAAACATCATCCGGTAATAGACCTACATGCTGTTTGTGGCTAGATCTCATTATGCTCATAAGAGAGTCGCCGGGAAGTCGGCTCTTTGTGTCTAGCCCTAGAGATTGTTTCTTGTTGCTTGTCCCTCTTTGGGGTGCCCTGCCCCTCCTTATATAAGTTAGAGGGGCAGGTTACATGCGGAGTCCTAGTAGGACTAGGACTAGTCTATCTTTTCTTACAAGTTGAATACAAGTCCGGGTCTTGCTCCCTCGTAAAGGAAATATCCGTCATCCCTTTGTGTTGGAAATATGCCCTACAGGCAATAATAAATTGGTTATTATTATATTTCCTTGTTCATGATAATCGTTTATTATCCATGCTAAAATTGTATTGATAGGAAACTCAGATACATGTGTGGATACATAGACAACACCATGTCCCTAGTAAGCCTCTAGTTGACTAGCTCATTGATCAATAGATGGTTACGGTTTCCTGACCATGGACATTGGATGTCGTTGATAACGGGATGACATCATTAGGAGAATGATGTGATGGACAAGACCCAATCCTAAGCCTAGCACAAGATCGTGTAGTTCGTTTACTAAGAGCTTTTCTAATGTCAAGTATCATTTCCATAGACCATGAGGTTGCGCAACTCCCGGATACCGTAGGAATGCTTTGGGTGTACCAAACGTCACAACGTAACTGGGTGGCTATAAAGGTGCACTACAGGTATCTCCGAAAGTGTCTGTTGGGTTGGCACGAATCGAGACTGGGATTTGTCACTCCGTGTAAACGGAGAGGTATCTCTGGGCCCACTCGGTAGGACATCATCATAATGTGCACAATGTGACCAAGGAGTTGATCACGGGATGATGTGTTACGGAACAAGTAAAGAGACTTGCCGGTAACGAGATTGAACAAGGTATCGGGATACCGACGATCGAATCTCGGGCAAGTAACATACCGATTGACAAAGGGAATTGTATACGGGATTGATTGAATCCCCGACATCGTGGTTCATCCGATGAGATCATCGTGGAACATGTGGGAGCCAACATGGGTATCCAGATCCCGCTGTTGGTTATTGGCCGGAGAACGTCTCGGTCATGTCTGCATGGTTACCGAACCCGTAGGGTCTACACACTTAAGGTTCGATGACGCTAGGGTTATAGGGAATAGATATACGTGGTTACGGAATGTTGTTCGGAGTCCCGGATGAGATCCCGGATGAGATCCCGGATGTCATGAGGAGTTCCGGAATGGTCCGGAGGTAAAGATTTATATATGGGGAGTCCTGTTTTGGTCACCGGAAAAGTTTTGGGTGCTATCGGTAACGTACCGGGACCACCGGGAGGGTCCCGGGGGTCCACCAGGTGGGGCCACCGGCCCCAGAGGGCTTCGTGGGCCGTGTGGGAAGGGACCAGCCCCTAGGTGGGCTGCTGCGCCTCCCACAAGGGGCCCAGGGCGCAGGAAGGGGGGAAGGGGGAAACCATAGGCTCAGATGGGCCTAAGGCCCACCTAGTGGTGCGCCCCCCCTCTCTCCCCCCTTGGCCGCCCCTCCAACTCCTATCTAGGGCTGGCCGCACCCCTTGGGGGGGAACCCTAGATGGGGGCGCAGCCCCTCCCCCTCCCCTATATATAGTGGGGGTTTTTGGGGCTGCCATAGACATGAGAACATCTCTCTCTTGGCGCAGCCGTACCCCTCTCCCTCCTCGTCTCTCGCAGTGCTTGGTGAAGCCCTGCTGGAGTGCCATGCTTCTCCATCACCACCACGCCGTCGTGCTGCTGCTGGACGGAGTCTCCCCAACCTCTCCCTCTCTCCTTGCTGGATCAAGGCGTGGGAGACGTCACCGGGCTGCACGTGTGTTGAACGCGGAGGCGCCGTGGTTCGGCGCTTAGATCGGAATCAACCGCGATCTGAATCGCTATGAGTACGACTCCTTCATCCGCGTTCTTGCAACACTTCCGCATAGAGATCTACAATGGTATGTAGATGCACTCCCCTTCCCCTCGTTGCTAGATTACTCCATAGATTGATCTTGGTGAGGCGTAGAAATTTTTGAATTTCCTCTACGTTCCCCAATAGTGGCATCATGAGCTAGGTCTATGCGTAGTTTCTATGCACGAGTAGAACAAAAAGTAGTTGTGGGCATCGATTTTGTCAATTTACTTGCCGTTACTAGTCTTATCTTGATTCGGCGGCATCGTGGGATGAAGCGGCCCGGACCGACCTTACACGTCCTCTTATGTGAAACAGGTTCCACCGACTGACATGCACTAGTTGCATAAGGTGGCTAGCGGGTGTCTGTCTCTCCCACTTTAGTCGGATCGGATTCGATGAAAAGGGTCCTTATGAAGGGTAAATAAAAATTGGCATATCACGTTGTGCCTTTTGCGTAGGTAAGAAACGTTCTTGCTAGAAACCCATAGCAGCCACGTAAAACATGCAACAACAATTAGAGGACGTCTAACTTGTTTTTGCAGGGTATGCTACGTGATGTGATATGGCCAAAAGGATGTGATGAATGATATATGTGATGTATGAGATTGATCATGTTCTTGTAATAGGAATCACGACTTGCATGTCAATGAGTATGACAACCGGCAGGAGCCATAGGAGTTGTCTTAATTTATTGTATGACCTGCATGTCAATGAAAACGCCATGTAATTACTTTACTTTATTGCTAACCGTTAGCCATAGTAGTAGAAGTAATAGTTGGCGAGACAACTTCATGAAGACAAGATGATGGAGATCATGATGATGGAGATCATGGTGTCATGCCGGTGAAAAAGGTGATCATGCCGCGCCTCGAAGATGGAGATCAAAAGGCGCAAGATGATATTGGCCATATCATGTCACTTTATGATTTGCATGTGATGTTTGTCATGTTTACATCTTATTTGCTTAGAACGACGGTAGCATAAATAAGATGATCCCTCACTAAAATTTCAAGAGACGTGTTCCCCCTAACTGTGCACCGTTGCAAAGGTTCGTTGTTTCGAAGCACCACGTGATGATCGGGTGTGATAGATTCTAATGTTCGAATACAACGGGTGTTGATGGGCCTAGCATGTACAGACATGGCCTCGGAACACATGCGAAACACTTAGGTTGACTTGACGAGCCTAGCATGTACAGACATGGCCTCGGAACACAAGAGATCGAAAGGTCGAACATGAGTCGTATAGTAGATGCGATCAACATGGAGATGTTCACCGATGATGACTAGTCCATCTCACGTGATGATCGGACACGGCCTAGTTTGACTCGGATCATGTATCACTTAAATGACTACAGGGATGTCTATCTGAGTGGGAGTTCATTAAATAATCAGATGAACTTAATTCATGAACATAGTCAAAAGGTCTTTGCAAATTATGTCATAGCTTACGCTTTAGTTCTACTGTTTAAGATATGTTCCTAGAGAAAATTTAGTTGAAAGTTGATAGTAGCAATTATGTGGACTGGGTCCGTGAACTGAGGATTGTCCTCATTGCTGCACAGAAGGCTTATGTCCTTAATGCACCGCTCGGTGTGCTGAACCTCAGCATCGTCTGTAGATATTGCGAAACATCTGACATACACATTTTGATGACTGCGTGATAGTTCAGTGCGTAATGCTAACGGTTTAGAATTGTGGCACCAAAGACGGTTTTGAAACGTCGCAAAACATATGAGATGTTCCGAAGACTAAAATTGAGATTTCAGACTAGTGCCTACGTCAAGAGGTATGAGACCTCTGACAAGTTTCTTAAGCCTGCAAACTAAGGGAGAAAAGCTCAATCTTGAGCCTGTGCTTAGATTGTCTGAGTACCACAATCGCTTGAATCGAGTGAGAGTTAATCTTCCAGATGAGACAGTGATGGTTCTCCATAGTCACTGCCACCAAGCTATTAGAGCTTCGTGATGAACTATAACATATCAGGGATAGACATGCTGATCCTTGAGCAACTCGCGATGTTTGACACCGCGAAAGTAGAAATCAAGAAGGAGCATCAATTGTTGATGGTTAGTAAAACCACTAGTTTCTACAAGGGCAAAAGGGATACTTCATGAAACAGCAAATCATTTGCTACTCTAGTGAAGAATCCCAAGGTTGAACCCAAACCCGAGACTAAGTGCTTCTGTAATGAGGGGAACGGTCACTGAAGCAGAACTACCCTAGATACTTGGTAGATGAGAAGGCGGGCAAGGTCGACAGCAGTATATTGGATATACCTTATACGAAAGTGTACTTTACTAGTACTCCTAGCAGCACCAGGGTATTAGATACCGGTTCGGTTGCTAACTGTTAGTAACTCGAAATAAAAGCTGCGGAATAAACGGAGACTAGCTAAAGGTGAGATGACAATATGTGTTGGAAGTGTTTCCAAGGTTGATGTGATCAAGCATCGCATGCTCCCTCTACCATCGAGATTGGTGTTAAACCTAAATAATTGTTATTTGGTGTTTGCGTTGAGCATAAACATGATTGGATTATGTTTATCGCAATACGGTTATTCATTTAAGGAAGAATAATGGTTACTCTGTTTATTTGAATAATACCTTCAATGGTCTTGCACCTAAAATGATTCTCGATCGCAGTGATACACATGTTCGTGCCAAAAGATATAAAATAGTAATGATAGTACCACATACTTGTGGCACTGCCATTTGAGTCATATTGGTATAGAACGCATGAAGAAACTCCATGTAGATGGATCTTTGGACTCACTCGTTTTTGAAAAGATTGAGACATGCGAACCATGTCTATTGGTATATATGCATGAAGAAACTCCATGCAGATGGATCGTTTGGACTCACTTGATTTTGAATCACTTGAGACATGCAAATCATACCACATGGGAAAGATGACTGAAAGGCCTCGTTTTCAGTAAGATGGAACAAGAGAGCAACTTGTTGGAAGTAATACATTTTGATGTATGCAGTCCAATGAGTGCTGAGGCATGCAGTGGATATCGTTATGTTCTTACTTCACAGATGATTTGAGTAGATGCTGGGTGTATTTACTTGATGAAACACAAGTCTGAATTATTGAAAGGTTCAAGTAATTTCAGAGTGAAGTTGAAGATCGTCGTGACAAGAGGGTAAAATGTCTATGATATGATCATAGAGATGAGTATCTGAGTTACGAGTTTGGCACACAATTAAGACATTGTGGAAAGTGTTTCACAATTAATACCGCCTGGAACACCACAGTGTGATGGTGTGTCCGAACATCATAACTGCACCCTATTGGATATGGTGCATACCATGATGTCTCTTTACCACTATCGTTTATGGGTTAGGCATTAGAGACAACCGCATTCACTTTAAATAGGGCACCACGCAATTCCGTTGAGACGACACCGTTTAGAGAAACCTAAGTTGTCGTTTCTTAAAAGTTTGGGGCTGCGACGCTTATGTGAAAAAGTTTCAGGCTGATAAGCTCGAACCCAAAGCGGATAAATGCATCTTCATAGAATACCCAAAACAGTTGGGTATACCTCCTATTTCAGATCTGGAAGCAAAAGTAATTGCTTCTAGAAACGAGTCCTTTCTTGAGGAAAATTTTCTCTCGAAAGAATTGAGTGGGAGGATGGTAGAGACTTGATGAGGTTATTGAACCGTCACTTCAACTAGTGTATAGCAGGGCACAAGAAGTTGTTCCTGTGGCACCTACACCAATTGAAGAGGAAGCTTATGATAGTGATCATGAAACTTCGGATCAAGTCACTACCAAACCTCGTAGGTCGACAAGGATATGTACTACTCCTGAGTGGTACGGTAATCCTGTCTTAGATATCATGTTGTTAGACAATACTGAACCTACGAGCTATGGAGAAGCGATGGTGGGCCCATATTCCGACCAATGGTTAGAAGCCATGAAATTCGAGATAGGATCCATATATCAGAACAAAGCATGGACTTTGGTGAACTTGCCCGATGATCGGCAAGCCATTGAGATAAATGGATCTTTAAGAAGAAGACGGACATGGACGGTAATGTTACCGTCTATGAAGCTCGACTTGTGGCAAAGAGTATTTTCACAAGTTCAAGGAGTTGACTACAATGAGATTTTCTCATCCGTAGCGATGCTTAAGTCCGTCGGAATCATGTTAGCATTAGCTGCATTTATGAAATCTGGCAGATGGATGTCAAAACAAGTTTCCTTACCAGTTTTCGTAAGGAAAGGTTGTATGTGATACAATCAGAAAGGTTTTGTCGATCCTAAGGATGCTAAAAGGTATGCTAGCTCCAGCGATCCTTCCATGGACTAGAGCAAGCATCTCGGAGTCAGAATATACGCTTTGATGGAGTGATCAAAGTTTTTGGGTTTATACAAAGTTTGTTAGAAACTTGTATTTACAATAAAGTGAGTGGGAGCGCTACAACATTTCTGATAAGTATATGTGAATGACATATTGTTGATCCGAAATGATGTAGAATTTCTGGAAAGCATAAAGGGTTGTTTGAAAGGAGTTTTTCAAAGGAAGACGTGGATAAAGCTGCTTACATATTGGGCATCAAGATCTATAGAGATAGATCAAGACGCCTGATGATACTTTCAAAGAACGCACACCTTGACATGATTTTGAAAGAGTTCAAAATAGATCAGCAAAGAAGGAGTTCTTGGCTGTGTTACAAGGTGTGAGTATTGAGTAAGACTCAAGACCTGACCACAGCAGAAGAGAGAGAAAGGACGAAGGTCGTCCCCTATGCTTTAGACGTAGGCTCTACAGTATGCTATGCTGTGTACCGCACATGAAGTGTGCCTTGCCATGAGTTGGTCAAGGGGTACAATAGTGATCCGGGAATGGATCACATGACAGCGGTCGAACTTATCCTTAGTATCTAGTGGACTGAGGAATTTTCTCGATTATGGAGGTGAAAAGGAGATCGTCGTAAAGGGTTACGTCGATGCGAACTTTGACACTAATCCGGATGACTCTGAGTAGTAAACCGGATTCGTATAGTAGAGCAGTTATTTGAAATGGCTCCAAGTAGCGCGTGGTAGCATCCACAAGATGACATAGATATTCGTAAAGCACACACGGATCTGAAAGGTTCAGACCCGTTGACTAATAACCTCTCTCACAAGAATAACATGATCAAACCAGAACTCATTGAGTGTTAATCACATAGTCATGTGAACTAGATTGTTGACTCTAGTAAACTCTTTGGATGTTAGTCACATGGTGATGTGACCTGTGAGTGTTAATCACATGGTGATGTGAACTAGATTATTGACTCTAGTGCAAGTGGGAGACTGTTGAAAATATGCCCTAGAGGCAATAATAAATTGGTTATTATTATATTTCCATGTTCATGATAATCGTTTATTATCCATGCTAAAATTGTATTGATAGGAAACTCAGATACATGTGTGGATACATAGACAACACCATGTCCCTAGTAAGCCTCTAGTTGACTAGCTCGTTGATCAATAGATGGTTACGGTTTCCTGACCATGGACATTGGATGTCGTTGATAAAGGGATGACATCATTAGGAGAATGATGTGATGGACAAGACCCAATCCTAAGCCTAGCACAAGATCGTGTAGTTCGTTTGCTAAGAGCTTTTCTAATGTCAAGTATCATTTCCTTCGACCATGAGGTTGTGCAACTCCCGGATACCGTAGGAATGCTTTGGGTGTACCAAACGTCACAACGTAACTGGGTGGCTATAAAGGTGCACTACAGGTATCTCCGAAAGTGTCTGTTGGGTTGGCACGAATCGAGACTGGGATTTGTCACTCCGTGTAAACGGAGAGGTATCTCTGGGCCCACTCGGCAGGACATCATCATAATGTGCACAATGTGACCAAGGAGTTGATCACGGGATGATGTGTTACGGAACGAGTAAAGAGACTTGCCGGTAACGAGATTGAACAAGGTATCGGGATACCGACGATCGAATCTCGGGCAAGTAACATACCGATTGACAAAGGGAATTGTATACGGGATTGATTGAATCCCCGACATCGTGGTTCATCCGATGAGATCATCATGGAACATGTGGGAGCCAACATGGGTATCCAGATCCCGCTGTTGGTTATTGGTCGGAGAACATCTCGGTCATGTCTGCATGGTTCCCGAACCCGTAGGGTCTACACACTTAAGGTTCGATGACGCTAGGGTTATAGGGAATAGATATACATGGTTACCAAATGTTGTTCGGAGTCCCGGATGAGATCCCGGACATCACGAGGAGTTCCGGAATGGTCCGGAGGTAAAGATTTATATATGGGAAGTCCTGTTTTGGTCACCGGAAAAGTTTCGGGTGCTATCGGTAACGTACCGGGACCACCGGGAGGGTCCCGGGGGTCCACCAGATGGGGCCACCGGCCCCAGAGGGCTGCGTGTGCCAAGTGTGGGAAGGGACCAGCCCCTAGGTGGGCTGCTGCGCCTCCCACAAGGGGCCCAGGGCGCAGGAAGGGGGGAAGGGGGAAACCCTAGGCTCAGATGGGCCTAAGGCCCACCTAGTGGTGCGCCCCCCTCTCTCCCCCCTTGGCCGCCCCACCAACTCCCATCTAGGGCTGGCCGCACCCCTTGGGGGGGAACCCTAGATGGGGGCGCAGCCCCTCCCCCTCCCCTATATATAGTGGGGGTTTTGGGGCTGCCATAGACATGAGAACATCTCTCTCTTGGCGCAGCCCTACCCCTCTCCCTCCTCGTCTCTCGCAGTGCTTGGCGAAGCCCTGCTGGAGTGCCATGCTTCTCCATCACCACCACGCCATCGTGCTGTTGCTGGACGGAGTCTCCCCAACCTCTCCCTCTCTCCTTGCTGGATCAAGGCGTGGGAGACGTCACCGGGCTGCACGTGTGTTGAACGCGGAGGCGCCGTGGTTCGGCGCTTAGAACGGAATCAACCGCGATCTGAATCGCTACGAGTACGACTCCTTCGTCCGCGTTCTTGCAACGCTTCCGCATAGCGATCTAAAATGGTATGTAGATGCACTCCCCTTCCCCTCGTTGCTAGATTACTCCATAGATTGATCTTGGTGATGCGTAGAAAATTTTGAATTAACGCTACGTTCCCCAATACTTTCTCCTTAAGCCGGCCCACCATAACATGAGCCGGCCTTCTGGGCCTTGGGCCTACTCTTCTGTTTGACCCGCCGTCGGGGCCAGCATTAAGTCGCCAGGCTCATGAGTCGCCAATCCACCGTCAGGTTACGATGAAGCGCCAAGTCCGGCTGGGTCATACTCCCGGCCGGGTCATACCGCGGGGTATATCCCCGACATTAGCCCCCAGTTTAATTTGGATTCATTCATGTTAAACTGATCCTGTAAAATAAACACAAGAACAAACTTGATAGGTTGTGCTCCGGGTTAAATATTTTCCTGAACCGGCACCTGATCATCTTTAAGTCCTTGTCATTTTCCTCCTGGATGCATACTGAAGATCTTATAGCAAATCTCTTTTAACAGATATGTCCAAACCTTGCCAATGCAAAAAATCCAGGCACTTCTTCTAAAAAATCCGGGTCAATAGGCCAGCTTCATAACCAATTTGCTGACATTGGCTCTTGTAGAGAAATATTATAAGAAATAATCCATTTGAGTCGGCCTTCAATGCTCTGACTTGAAAAAAATATTAGTCTTGAAATATTCAACTGATATTCAACCGGCTTAAAGATGTAGATCTTGCCAATTTATGATTGCCAAAATCGCCGGGTTATAAATAAATAATGCCGGGTCATAATTATTGCAGACACCGGGTTAATCTGGTCTACTCCAAACTGAGAATTTGAAGATTTTTTCTCCCTTATATGCATATCACCTGTAGCCCCCAAGTGACGGGTTGTCATGCTTACAGCAACCTGGGACCTGTAATTGCCTTATGCTCATAAAAACTTCAACCAGTGTAGCCCCCAAGGGTCGGGTCATTATGCAATAATGAGCAGGGACTTTGTAGATATAACCATGTAAACTTGAGCAGCAACGTGTAGCCCCCAAGGGCCGGCTTAGTAAGATATTACTGAGCTTGGACTTTGTATATGATTCATTGATAATAACATCATATGATGTAATCTCCACCATGGGGCTTGAATCCACGTCCACAAGGTTAAGAGCTTTGTACTCTACCAACTGAGTAGTGGATCTTTCAATATAATAGATTAAGGCTTGTGTACCTTGAATTTTCGACAGGAGCAATTGGTAGCCCCCAAGGGCCGGCTCATTACAATGTGATGAGTCGGGTCTTCAATAAGTTGAGCAAAAAATGTCCTTACATTAGCCCCCAAGTGCCATGGTGCATGCTGGCAGTGACATGGGACTTGCATATTTGATGTGATCTCAATTTAAATAATGTAGCCCCCAAGTGCCGGGTCGTAAGCCTGCAGCGACTCGGGACTATTCCTTCCATTGTAGAATAAATCATATACATTGATAAAATAATAGCCATTGCGCCACAACGACTTTGAATACCTCATCTGTTGATAATTAACTCCGGAGTTTAAATACTCGGCGGCTCTTGGCTGATGGCGATTTAATACGCCTCCATTGTAAGCCGGAATTTGTACAACCCGGCGGCTTATAGCCTTTGAGAAAATCAAGAATTGATAACCCTTTTGAGACACCAATTTCCATCTTTGATGATGGGCTTGAATTTAATCATTTATGTAAGTCATAGCTCTGTAAATCCTGCAGAGTTTAAACAACATATGCCCTGGCGACTTAACGTCAAAAACTAGGGCGGGTAACCACCCAAATGTAGTCTTATCCTGCACATAATTAGATCACAAGATCCCTTGGCGGTTTACCGCAGGGCGGGTCATAATATCTCACATATAACCATTGATGTGTAACAAGGAGTCACAGATAAGCCTGTTATGAATAATAACTTTGAAACATAACTATAATAATAATATTATACCTGTGATATTGAATTTTCACTGCCGGTTTATGTGACCTGTGCAGTAAGGGTGATAACCCAATCTTTAGAAATCAAGACTTCCAAATGTTTATGATTGTCATATGATGGCGACTTATCATCCAAAGTCAAACCGGGTTAAATATAAACCACTCATATACACTTTAGATATGATCAAAAGAGCTTCAAATAAAATCCAAAAATTGTTTGCAAAAAGAGATTTCAAAAAAATTTGAGGCTTCTGATTCGAATACGATCAGAAAACCGTCCCAAAGGGGTTAAGCTAAGATTCGAATACGATCATATAGCCCCCAGTGGCTTTGGTGTTGCCGATCAAGAGGGTACCGACAGCTATGTTCTCTTTGGTTCGAATACGACCTATGTTTGAACAGGAAGCCCCCAAATGACCTTGAGAGTTGTTTAACGACGCTGATTCGAATACGATTCACGTCGGTTCCCAAAAGGGGTTGAGCTATGATTCGAATACGATCAAGAAGCCCCCTAGTGAGCTCGGCAGTGTGCCAATCAAAAGGGTACCGACAGCTATGTTCTCTTTGGTTCGAATACGACCTATGTTTGAACAGGAAGCCCCCTAGTGATCATGAGAATATTTAACGACTCTGATTAGAATACGATCAGGGTCACACCAAAAGGGTTAAGCTAAATTCGAATACGATCAGCTCCCAATGGTCATTAAAGCAGGGTACCTATGTTTGGGTTGTGCTTTGTAACAGACTCTTTTTGGTCCCTTTAATTTTTCCTGAGAACTCGAACTTTTGCGAGAGATAAATTCTTTTTGAACCGGAAAAACTGGATATTGAGAGTTTCAAAGCTTTGTGATAAACAAATTTACCTTGAACCGGATTTGAGAGCTTCAAAACTTTGTGGCAGATAAATTTCCCTTGAACCGGATTTTAAACCGGATATTTAAGAGCTTCAGTGCTTTGTGGGAGATGTCAAGTCTCTTGAGCCAGATCTAAATCGGAATCCTTCTTTTTAAGCTGGAAATTTTCTGACGGCCTTTAAACTTTTTACCAATATGGCGGTAGCCTCCGGGACCGGGTTATTTTTTCCTCCAATGACCCGGAGTTCTTGAATGCATTGAAACCGACCAATGCTGACGAGTCATATCATTGTAGCCCCCGAGTCTCAACACGACTCGAGGAGTTGGCTTTGAGATTCTCCATATTGATCATAGCATAAGGTGTGTATCATTGGTATTGATAGCGCGATGTGAATCCACAGAAGGTTGAAGTGACTGCGGCGGGTTATAAATGATCCCATATGAGCCGTGTCAGCAACTCGACCAATGGTTCTTTCCAACTGGATATTTTGAAGTTAACCAAACTGTAGTGGCGGCGACTTGTGCGCCTGCCCATTCAACCATCCAGTGCAGATAGCGGCTGATAATACATGATAATTCGCCTCCAATTTGTTGGAAGAAAACCGGGCTTCCCAAGCAGTGACTCGCTCATATTCAGTAAACAGCTCATGCATACAGGTGCGGCCCAGTGTGTTTATATAGACCAACCCGCGAGAGACGGATGGTAAAGACGACCGTTGCATCAGAGGCGGCACAGACAAATGAGCCGGCCGTGGTGTTGTAAGCCGGTCCGGACGAGCGAATCGATCGCTGGCGCGGTAAGCCGCGCGGATGGGCGAGTCAACCACGTTGTGTTGATGTAGTGAACAATTGTCCTGTATCAAAAACCTCGCAAGCCGGAGTAATTGCTCTTTTTAAAGAAAACAATATATAATATATAAAAATTTACTGGATTGATTTCACCTGATATGTCAGGCCAGAAATTATCCACCGCGGAGTCGATGATCATCACGGTGAAGCTGAAACCAATCACGGTCGAGTCGGCCGCGGGAGCAGACAGATGAGCCGGCCGCGGCGTTGTAAGCCGGTGCGGTCGGGCGAGTCAATCGCAGGAGCGGTAAGCGACGCGGACGCCGAGTCGGCCGTGGGGGCGAACGAGTAAGTTTTTCGTCACCTTGTAAGCCGGCGCAGACATGTGAGCCGGCCGTGAGGATGGACGGGCAAGTCGTCCGTGGCATTTGTAAGGCCGCGCGGATGGGCGAGTCGGCTGGCGCGTTGATGTAGACCGGACCGCAGGGGTGGCGGCTTGCGCCCACCTGTTGAACAGTAAGCGGTCGCAGATGCCGTTACATGATGATGCTACCGCACACTCCATGGATACGACATTACACCATCTTTATGATGAATCATTGTCCTGCACATAAAAGTGTATATACCAAAGTGATTGTTTTTTTGACAAAAAACAATATGCGCTAATAAAATAATCTTAGATGGATATCACCTGATTTGTTCGGATGACCGATGATCCATTCAACGCAACAGAAAACAACTCAGGTAGACCGGCAACCCATGGCGGGTCAACACAGCAGGGGCGACTCAACACAGCCCCGGCGGCTCATCGCACGGCAGGTGCAGCTCAGGCTTAAATCGCGGCGGGCGGTTCAGAAGCGGAAACCGGTAAAGGCGTCGGCGGCTCAATGCGCGGTCGTGGAGATGGCAACTGGTAGCCCAAGGTGCGGCAATTGTCCTGTATAAACAATATCGCAGACCAAGGCAAAGATAAACTGTTCTTTGACAAAAAATAATATGTACCAATAAAATATATTTTAGATGGATATCACCTGACGTGCCAGGCCGGAAATAATCCGCCATGAAATTGATGATTGCTAGGTGAAGTTTGAAGTCGCTCACGGGTGAACCGGCCGCGGCGTGGTAAACCGGTGCAGACGGGTGAGTCGACGGCGATGTTTATAAGCCGGCGCGGATAGCGAGTCGGCCAATCATGTTGACGTAAACTGGTCTGCAGAATGACGGCTTGCACATAGATTCATCGAGCTTGATGGTATGGTCATATGCTAGCGCATTATAATGGTGGCGCGAGCTATACATCCATGACACGGCCATAGCTTTTGCAATGAATAATTGCTCCTGAATAGATAATATCGCAAGCCAGAGTAATTTGTTCTTTTAAAGAATAAAAAATATATCAATAAAAATTGATTGGACAGATTTCACCTTGATATGTTAGGCCGAAAATTATCAGCCACGGTGTTTGAAGATCACGATGGTGAAGCGGAAATTAACCACCAGTGAGTCGTTCGCCGAAGCGGACAAATGAGCCGGCCATGGCGTTGTAAGCCGGTGCGGGCAGGCGAGTCGATCGCAGGTGTTGTAAGCTAACACGAACGAGAGAATCGGCCGCAGGTGCGTACGGATGTAAACTGAAAAGCGGGGGCGGTGACTTGTACGTGTATCCGTCAAGCAACATGACACGAACAGATGCCAGTGCAGAGTTATACTGGTACGCACTCCATATCCGCTGTACAACACACTTGTCCTGAATGACTATCCTGCATAAAAATATTACGGGACAAAGTAATTGTTTTCAGATGAAATAATGTATGTGATGAAAAAATAAAGGGAAAATAGCACCTGATATTTGTTATCGGGTGAACACGGACACTGGCGCCGTATAACGCTGGATGTAGTTAGACAGATTGTTGTCTGAGTACTGGTACTCCCGTACCATGGCCTTCACGAGGATAGCAATAAGTGCCTTGCTTTAATCCTTGCGCAATTTTTTTTCTGGCGGCTCATGGGTTGAACGGATAGGACAAAGGGCATGCAGCACCCTGCCGTGCACGTGGGAAGCACTGCTGCGCTCCTCTCTTCGAGGTTTGACCCTGGACAGCGTGCACCAGCAGATAAAACGAGCAGCTGGGCCCAGCCATCCCACGCGACATTAGATTGGTATAAACTGCTTTTTTTATCTGGACTCTGGGTCTTCGAAGAGTACGATAACAGTTCAAATCCCTTAAGCCTTTGTGATGGCACATCAGTCTGATTTTGTATTGTACTAGTAGTGCAATCCGTACGTAGCCGGCTTTATCTCCTTTTCCTTGATCCACCTGAATATCCTCTCAACCGATGCAGCAGCCGTGCAAGCACATGATACATCGGCGGTCGTCGCAAATTTTTTTTTGCAACTGCAGCATACGCATGTGCGGTCGGTGACGTGCACGCTTGGGCCTCCGGCCATGCTTTTTGTTTCTTCTTTTGTACAATGACATGTAGTCGCACCAGCAGCTATGGTTTGGAAGTAGTATAATCAGCGGCAACAAAGCATGCGGATATCGACGCGTTGATCAAACCGGAACGCTGCCTTGGGACTTAATTCAATACCTCCTTTGGTCTATAGAATAGTATTCGGACTACCACAACGGGATTTTCTTGACCGTCTTAGATTGGCAACTTGCGGCTGTCCACGGAAACGATATGGCTGGTGTATCATCAGGGCGCCTCCGGCGGCCATTCGCAGCCTTTAGCTCTTGTCATGGCTCTGTAGAATTAATCACAACTATGATCATAAACAATGAACACGTCGGCTCTGCCAAATGACTGTCCCACGCCGGGTCATCTTGCACAATTCTTCCGCGCCGGTTCTTCTTTATCCGACTGATCGCAAAGTTCTCGAAACCCTAAGAACAGATCCCTCCAAGAACTCAACACCACCATGCGCGAGCCCCACGGTGGGCGCCAACTGTCGTGGAATTGTCACGGCAGATGTCCTTAGTGTCAGGACTTAGTCGCGAGGCCAGCACATCTATGTGGTAGCTTGAGAGGGGTTGGGCGGAATCAAGAGACGCAACACAAGACAAGGATTTAGACAGCTTCGGGCCCCGGGAAACATCATCCGGTAATAGCCCTACATGCTGTTTGTGGCTAGATCTCATTATGCTCATAAGAGAGTCGCCGGGAAGCCGGCTCTTTGTGTCTAGCCCTAGAGATTGTTTCTTGTTGCTTGTCCCTCTTTGGGGTGCCCTGCCCCTCCTTATATAAGTTAGAGGGGCGGGTTACATGCGGAGTCCTAGTAGGACTAGGACTAGTCTATCTTTTCTTACAAGTTGAATACAAGTCCGGGTCTTGCTCCCTCGTAAAGGAAATATTAGTCATCCCTTTCTCCTTAAGCCGGCCCACCATAACATGAGTCGGCCTTCTGGGCCTTGGGCCTACTCTTCTGTCTGAGCCGCCATCGGGGCCATCATTAAGTCGCCAGGCTCATGAGTCGCCAATCCTCCGTCGGGTTACGATGAAGCGCCAAGTCCGGCCGGGTCATACTCCCTGCCGGGTCATACCGCGGGGTATATCCCCGACAACACCGATATAAGGAGATAGCCAAGGAACAAGAATGACATAATTTTGATGGCACTCCGGTTGAAAAAGAGAAGGAAACTTGATAAGATGAAAAGAAATTGAAGAGATGACACCACACTCCGGTTAAATGGATAAGCAAGGAAAGAAGATGGTCTTGACAAAACGAGAAGATGGGTCGAAGAGAGCGATATCACAATGCTTTCGGTAGAAATGAAAAGAACGGAGAAGAACGGAGTTGTTGAAAAATCAACAAAGAAAGGATATGATCTTCGTGGGCTTATGGAGATATCTCAAAACTTGAGGTGAAATTGTGCCACTAACGAAAACAATTGCTTGCTTGAGATCAACGAAGAGATGAAAACTTCTCTCGCCGAGAGGATAGGAGAAAACTTGGATCATTGATGAGCACCACAATACCAACATTCCTTAGGGAAGGCTTTAGGTGAAATATAACCCAAGATAACTATAATGAAGAAACGATGGGTTTAAATATCTCATTCTTGATAACTTATGAATCATGAAACATGAATAATATTATCAAGAATGACATAAAACCACCTCAAAAGATAAGGGAGAAAGAATTGCACTTTGGAATGCAGGAAGAAAAATATTTGAGCTCTTCCAACAAGAATCTTGAGAACACTCCGAGAATGAATTAAATCCTCGATGAACCTCCATGAAAAACTCCGGTAATAAAAGGATGATAGAAAGAAAGAGAAGTTGAAAACACCAGGTGAAGCCTTGAAGTGATAAGATGAAGCTTTGAAATGATATAACCGAGAAAACTTGGAACTCCGGAAAGAAAGATGAACAAATGAAATCAAGAATTTTGATGAACCTCCGGAATAAGGAATTGAATTTACTCGATGAAACAAGAATAAGAATTACATTATGCTCATCCTTCACCAATTAATTGATGACAAGCAATGGATTTGTCATACTACTTATTCTCGTAGAAAGGATTAAGATAGATATGGCGCAAACTTGGGAAGGTCTTGATGGAACCACCGGTAGGATTTGGAAACAACGAATGAATTGATATGATAACGAAGGAATAGAAATCTTGAACGAACCACCGTAAGAATTGAAAATGAACGAAGAAAAGATAAAGAAACATCGGGAAGAATTAGAAAATGAACGAAGATACTTGAGAGAATTTAGATACAAGTGAACACAGAGATCCCGAGCTGACTAGATAATACTTGAATGATGCACTGGAAGAATTCGAGAAACAGAGCTGAAAGCTGATAATGAATAATTCTGAGATGATAAGTTCCAGAGAATCAAACTGAAAAGACTCCTGAATTGCTCCGGATGGGTGAAAAGAATTCTCACACTCAAAACAATTACGAGAGGATGGCAACAAGTTAGAACAACGCATCTTTGAGAGAATGGATTAGATTGAAACCACCGAGGAAGATAAGAGAACAAAGAATGATAAACTTGAAGCTCCATTAGTATCTTCATGGGAAATCACCGGATAAGAACATTGACTGAAAAGAATGGACAGACTTCCCATCTATAAGATGGATACTTGATTAAGAAATCTGAGTCCTTGAAGAAAAAGGGTGGGAGGGCACGAAAACAAAGGCAACTTGGGCAGATGGAATGGATACCATTGAGAAAACTTCGAATTGATCTTGCGAATGTTGGGATGACTGGATGCACTTGAAGAGAAGCACACCGGTTGGAAAGAATTGGGATGACAATCTCGATGATCAAGAAGGATTGGTATTCACATAGAAGTATGAGAACACCGCTTAGGAAAGGTAGGGAATCAACACCTGACAGTGAAGCAACTCGAATACCACAACTTAAAACAAAACAAAGGATTGGCTCGCAGAATAAGCCGGAACAAACATATGATAGAGATTTCGTCCGAAGTTTTCGCGGTGGGGCCCACACGGGCTCGATCGTACAGCACCGTCATGTACAAGGCAGTGCACATGACATATGAAGCGTCCCCGAGTCGGCATATCCAAGGACTCTTTAAGACACTACGAGACCACTGTAAAACCAACCGTGGAAAGGCGGACCACTAGACGTCGAACCCCAATCTCATATCATGCGTCTGTCGGAAAGATATCCTAGGAGCTACTTGAATTCCCACTTATAAACTCCCGAAACTTTCTGGTTATGCAATCAGGTGTTGGGGATACAGGGGACACAATATATATCACCCAAACTAGCAATCCCTAGATCCAGCTGTATCCATCCGTCAACACATAACCAAGAAACCTTCGGAAATCGTGTACCTCAACCTTTGAAAAGCATCCGTTATACGAGTTATGGCAATACTCCCGAACTCCCGCCCCAGTACTGGGTGGCATCGAGGTTATCTCACCAACAACTGCATAAAAGAGATTTTCGATGTCGGCGAAACTCGGGTATTCCAGAACTGCAACGATAAAATTGTGACGACAACACCTCGGAGCTCAACTCCCCGGGACACTGCCACAACCCCTAAATGTCAGGAGGCACCAAGAACAATGTTCTCGTCACAAAACCATCGGAACGATTCCAAGATACCCGCGTGATCCTAAAAAAGATTTAGTGAAATTTCAGGAGAGAAGAGTCAAAACTTCTACGTCAGAAGGCCTCACCAGAGCGACGAAGGGACTGAGGAGTAAAAAGAATCCTACTCTCCGATATATATAATCCTAAGACTCAAAACATTTTTGTTCTAGACTCAACAACGCCAGCGATTCGATCAAGCTGGGGCTCCTAAGTCGGGGATGGCTCTGATTACCAACTTGTAACGCCCATGATGCGGCTATATCTCCCACGTGTCGAGGCACGACTTAGAGGCATAACCGCATTGTAGGTATTGTCGCAAGAAGGGTCATCTTCACACAATCCCATGTAATGAACAAGAATGGGATAACGAGAGTTGGCTTACAATCGCCACTTCACACAATACATAAATTAATTCATACATCATCCAAAATCCACACATAGACCGACTACAGTCAAATACAAATGAAAATAAGATAACCCCAAATGCTAGATCCCCAATCGTCCCAACTGGGCTCCACTACTGATCATCAGGAAACGAAACATAGTAACGACCATGTTCCTCGTCGAACTCCCACTTGAGCTCGGTTGCATCATCTGCACTGGTATCATCGGCACCTGCAACTGTTTTGGTAGAATCTGTGAGTCACGAGGACTCAGCAATCTCGCCCGCGAGATCAAGACTATTTAAGCTTATAGGAAAGGATGGTGTAATGAGGTGGAGCTGCAGCAAGCACTAAGCATATATGGCCCGCGAGATCAAGACTATTTAAGCTTATAGGAAAGGATGGTGTAATGAGGTGGAGCTGCAGCAAGCACTAAGCATATATGGTGGCTAACATACGCAAATGAGAGCGAGAAGAGAGGCAACGCAATGGTCGCGAAGCTAGAAATGATCAAGAAGTGATCCTGAAACTACTTACATTCATTCATAACCCGAACCGTGTTCACTTCCCGGACTCCGCCGAGAAGAGACCATCACGGCTACACACACGGTTGATGTATTTTAATTAAGTCAAGTGACAAGTTCTCTACAACCGGACATTAACAAATTCCCATCTGCCTCATAACCGCGGGCACGGCTTTCGAAAGATAATACCCTGCAGGGGTGTCCCAACTTAGCCCATTATAAGCTCTCACGGTCAACAAAGGATAAACCTTCTCCCGGGAAGACCCGATCAGTCTCGGAATCCCGATTTACAAGACATTTCGACAATGGTAAAACAAGACCAGCAAAGCCGCCCGATGTGCCGACAAATCCCGATAGGAGCTGCACATATCTTGTTCTCAGGGCAACACCGGATAAGACTAGCTATGAGTAAAACCAGCCCTCAAGTTTCCCCAAGGTGGCCCCGCAGGCAGCTTGATTCGAACCAACACTCGAAGGAGCACTGGCCCGTGGGGGTCTAAAATAAAGATGACCCTCGGGCTCGCGAAAACCCAAGGGAAGTGTAGGTGGAAGGTGTTCAAATGGTAAAACGAAGGTTGGGCCTTGCTGGAGGAGTTTTATTCAAGGCGAACTGTCAAGGGGGTCCCATAAATCACCCAACTGCGTAAGGAACGCAAACTCAAGGAACATAATACCGGTATGACGGAAACTAGGGAGGCAAGAGTGGAACAAAACACCAGGCATAAGGCCGAGCCTTCCACCCTTTACCAAATATATAGATGCATTAATTAAGTATGAGATATTGTGATATGCCAAAAATATCCATGTTCCAACATGGAACCAACTTCAACTTCACCTGCAACTAGCAACGCTATAAGAAGGGCTGAGCAAAAGCGGTAACTTAGCCAAACAACGGTTTGCTAGGAAAGGATGGTTAGAGGCTTGACATGGCAATATGGGAGGCATGATATAGCAAGTGGTAGGTAGCGCAGCATAGCAATAGAACGAACAACTAGCAAAGCAAAGATAGAAGTGATTTCGAGGGTATGGTCATTTTGCCTGCAAGGTTCTCAGAGTTGTCGAAAGCTTGATCCTCGTAAGCGTACTCAACAGGTTCCTCGTTCACGAACTCGTCTCCCGGCTCTACCCACAACAAGAACACAAGCAATGGAACCACAATCAATCACGGGAAATGCATAAGCAACATGATGCAAAACATGCATGATATGCGAGATATGATATGCGATGCGTATGCGTATGCGTGCTCCGGAAGAAAAAGGATGAACAAGGCAGTAAATTGGCAAACCAAGTATGCCACTGGAAATATGAGATGATTTCGGTCGAAATCGATATAAAGATCACCGGAAACGGATGCACGGTTTGCAAATGGCAAGCAAAACAAGAATGACTCGATTCTGCGATTAACAGCATGGTAGCACTTAGAATACATCAAGTAACTATGCTACAGCACCCCAACATAGCAACAAAGCATATTACAGTAATCTACAGGATATGCTTGACAAAAGATGAACACTGAGCTACGGCCAGATCACACCATAATAGGTTCAAACAAGCATGGAAAAAATGCAAAAGATATCAGCTTCACAAACTTCGTGAAAAAACTGGACATGGCAGAAGCAGCATCAGGTAGCAATGTTCAGAGCAAGCAATCAACATGCTGGAAGAACTTAACATAGTAAAACAAGGCATGGCATGAATCTACTAAATGCATAGAAAGAAAGTCTCTTACTGACCATGAGCCAAAAAGGAACAGAAGGTATGATGGCACCCATGTAAACATAGCAAGTTTCGTTAACAGGTTTCAGACTTGGCAGAAAACAGATCATGGCATTAACAGAAATTATGAGGGCATCTTGGTGAGCTTGATTCACTCACCACAAAGCAATTCATGAAAAAACAAGCGTACCTACAGCAAGATGGCATGTTTATTAAGCTAACCATGGCAAGAGCAAATACATTGCATGAAAGGATCAACTACAACAACCTTGGCAAAATTTAATATCGTGTTAACATTCTACCAGAAATATTTTATAGCAAAAGTAGAGCAAGATTAAGACATGCTATGGCACTCCATAATTGCAAACAGGGGCATGGATGGATAGAGCACAACTATATCTACAAAACATCCTTACTGAACATACCCAAAAGGAGCATGGATCTCTCTGTAGACACATGGATACATGGCATCAAAATAACAGCAGTAACAGACGGCAAAATTTTGAGTCCCTGGAAACAGAAACATCACGAAGCCTAGATGCATGCTTGTGCTAGTCACCACATAGATCACAAAAATACATGGCATACACCTCTGTAAAGATGGCATGGCATAGATCAAAACACCTGTAGAGCTCATGCACATAAGATGCACACATCAAATGCAACAAAAATAACAAAACATCAAGTTCTGATAATTAACAGCAGTAAACATCATATAGCACTCTTGCACCAGAGATTTGGGCATCAAGATGAACTCAAACTAACATGGCACAATGGAACAAAATGAAGAGCATCTCGTGATGAACATTTCGATATATTACACGCACGAAATGGAGCTACGTGCACGGAGATATGATGCAATGAACAGAGCAATATTATGCAAAAACTTTGGGACTTGGGAGAATTTCGGGGGGGGGAGTCAACCGTTCGGTGGATCTGGATCTGGCGAGGCTCGGGCGCGCGTCGCCGAGCTCACCGGAGTTGGAGCCGGGAAGGGCGGCGAGGCACCGGAGAGGGAGGAGGAAGACGCCGGCGGCGGGCGGCGACCCGGGCGACAGGGAGGTGGGCACGGGCGCGGGCGTGCTCGGGCGCGGGGCGGAGGACGGCGGAGCGGCAGGGAGCGCCAGCGATGGCGGCGGGGGAGCTCACCGGCGGCGGAGATCCGGGGCGCGGGGGAGCCGGGGGCCGGCGGACGGGCCAGGCGGGCTTCGGCGGCGGCGGCGTACGGGCGCCACGTGGCGCGGCGTGAGTGGGCGAGGGCGGCGGCGCAGTTTGTCCGGCGCGGACCGGACGTGTCCGGCGCGTGGAGGGAGCGGGGTTAGGGTTTGATCTGCGTGAAAATATCGGGGGGATCACCTATTTGTAGCTAGAGGGAGCTAGGAGACTCCAGATGGAGTGCGGTTTTCGCCCACACAATCGTGATCGAACGACCGAGAGCATGGAAGGGACTTAGGTGGGTTATTGGGCTGTTTTGGAGGGGTGTTGGGCTGCAACACACAAAAGGCCTTTGCGGTTACCCAGTTAACCGTTGGAGCATCAAACGACCTCCAAATGGAACGAAACTTGACAGGTGGTCTACCGGTGGTGTACCAAGGCCACTTGGCAAGACTCGGTCCATTCCGAGAATGTTTAACACCCGCTCACGAAAAGAGACAAGAGGGGTGCGCCGGTGCATGTGGGAGTGTCGGATTGCAAAACGGACAACGGGGAAAATGCTCGGATGCATGAGACGAACACGTATGCAAATGAGATGCACATGATGACATGATGTGCAATGCATGACATGAACAAAAGCAAAACGAAAGGCAAAACCCAACCACGAAGGGAATATCATAACACATAGCCGAAAATGGCAAGAGTTGGAGTTACAAATACGGAAAGCTACATCCGGGGCGTTACAGATAGTCTCTCTCAAACAACCCTGCAACCAAATAGCAAAGAGTCTCTTGTGTCCCCAACACACCCAATACAATAGTCTCTCTCAAACAACCCTGCACTAGTTCGGCGAAGAGATGGTGATACAAGTGCAATATGGATGGTAGATATAGGTTTTTGTAATCTGAAATATATAAAAACAGCAAGGTAACTAATGATAAAAGTGAACACAAACGGTATTGCAATGCGTTGAAAAAAGGCCTAGGGTTCATACTTTCACTAGTGCAAGTTCTCTCAACAATAATAACATAATTGGATCATATAACTATCCCTCAACATGCAACAAAGAGTCACTCCAAAGTCACTAATAGTGGAGAACAAACGAAGAGATTATTTTAGGGTACGAAACCACCTCAAAGTTATCCTTTCTGATCGACCTATTCAAGAGTCCTTAGTAAAATAACACGAAGCTATTCTTTCCGTTTGATCTATCCTAGAGTTCATACTAAAATAACACCTTAAGACACAAATCAACCAAAACCCTAATGTCACCTAGATACTCCAATGTTACCTCAAGTATCCATAGGTATGATTATACGATATGCATCGCACAATCTCAGATTCATCTATTCAACCAACACAAAGAATTTCAAAGATTGCCCCAAAGTTTCTACCGGAGAGTCAAGACGAAAATGTGTGCCAACCCCTATGCATAAGTTCACAAGGTCACTGAACCCGCAAGTTGATCACCAAAACATACATCAAGTAGATCATGTGAATATCCCATTGTCACCACATATAAGCACATGCAAGACATACATCAAGTGTTCTCAAATCCTTAAAGACTCAATCTGATAAGATAACTTCAAAGGGAAAACTCAATTCATCACAAGGAGATAGAGGGGGAGAAACATCATAAGATCCTATAGTAGCAAAGCTCGCAATATCTCAAGCTCGTGCCAAATCAAGAACACGAGGGAGGGAGAGATCAAACACATAGCTACTGGTACATACCCTCAGCCCCGAGGGTGAACTACTCCCTCCTCATCATGGAGAGCGCCAGGATGATGAAGATGGCCACCGGCGAGGGATCCCCCAATCCGGCAGGGTGCCAGAACAGGGTCCCGATTGGTTTTTGGTGGCTATAGAGGCTTGCGGCAATGGAACTCCCGATCTAGGTTATGTTCTGGAAGTTTGGGTATATACAAGAGGTGTTGGCGTCGGGAACAAGTCAGGGGGGTCTCCGAGGCGGCCACGAGGTAGGGGGCGCCCAGGGTGTAGGGCGCGCCCCCACCCTCGTGGGTGTCTCGGGACTCTTGTGGCCCATCTCCGATACTCCGTGGGCTTCTTCTGGTCCAAAAATAATCTCCGTGAAATTTCAGGTCAATTGGACTCCATTTGGTTTTCCTTTTCTGCGATACTCAAAAACAAGGAAAAAAACAGAAACTGGCACTGGGCTCTAGGTTAATAGGTTAGTCCCAAAAATCATATAAAATAGCATATAAATGCACATAAAACATCATAGATGGATAATGTAATAGCATGGAACAATAAAAAATTATAGATACATTGGAGACGTATCAAAGACTACATGGAACAGACCACTCCTTCTCCAAAGGCGTCGCCAGCTTTTCGCAGGCTCCGCAAAGGCCTCAGGCCACAGGTCTCCATGCCGTGCATTCCAGAAGGAGAAGCGCAACACACTAGCTCAGTAGCACGTCAAGTGTTTTCTGAAGCCACTCCTTCTGCGACTGCCTCAGAGTCTGAAGCCAAGACTACTAAAGACATTCTGGCTGCATCAGTCGAAGAGAAAGAGAAGAAGAAAGAGAAGCCACACCCCCAGCAAGTGATCAAGTCATTCTCGAGGAGAATGTGATTGTGCCCGACCCTCCAGTCCTTGAATAGATGGAGGTTGAAAACGTTGAGGCTGCCACCAACAATGCCACTGAAGCCAATGACTCTGTCATGGCTGAAGACAATGTTAGCCTGAAGCTACTATGAAGGCTGAAGCCACCATGACGCCAATCATCTCTGATGGCGTCGTTCGTCCTCCAAGGCCACATACCATGGAACGTGGGTTCAATCACGAAGGTGAGCTTGTCACAGTCAGATGGCAGGTTATGGTTCCACCCACTGCTCCCAGACCACAGTATGATTATCATGTGGAGTAAAGGCCTCAAGTTCAGAATCCCAAGCAACGTATGCCAAGGCTTCCAAGTGCTGTCACTACTCAGGGCTCATTTTGTGTTCTCAGCTTCAGAGAGCACAACACTTTCTTTGACAGCGCCAAGAATCCATACTCGAAGCCCAAGCTCTCCTCTGATAGATTTTGGAGCCACTAGCAGCGAAGCTACTACTCATGCATCATATACAATCAAGACCGGATCTTTCAACACATGCATATGGATCGTGAAGCTATAGTTGGGCTGCCTTGTCTTGAAGAGGCTCTTGACTGTTTTCGGGATATTGGTTATCTGCCATTTGTGACTAACAAAGAACACTGGAATGAGGAGCTTCTGCTGCTGTTCTATGCTACACTCCACATTCGAGGCTACAATAGGGATTCGAAGACTTGGATCCTTGAGTGGATGACACGTGATGTACATCACGAAGCCAAAGCTCAAGACATCATCGAGCTTACTTCCATGCCCACTCCAGGTGAGTTATATGAACCTGGTTGTCAGCTTCATAGAAATGAGCTGCAGAGCATTTTTCAGAGGCCTGAGCCAAACATGAGCCAAATGCTTAGCATGATGAAGCCATTGCCACAAGATGCTAAATACCCAAAGGAGTTCTTTGTGAAGGATCTCGAGTACTTGCCACGCACAGTGTATCATATTCTGAGGCGTACTCTATGGCCCATCAAGGGACATTCTTCTGAAGCTAACCTTGAAGGCGCCATGAAGACTTTGGTATTCTATATCATCAATGGCATCAGGTTCAACACACAGGATTTCTTCATCAGACAACTTGTTGCTTCTGGGATTGATCTGTTTGGCCTGAAGTTCTATGCACCATGGGTGATGCGCTTGATTAAGCTTCATTCCACCATTGACTATCAACCCTCAGCGTGCAACCATCTTGTATTTCTGCTTGAGGTTGATCTGTATATTGAAGCCATCTACCCCGAGCCTACAAAGAAGCCACTCCACCTTCAGAATGCTGAATTTCAAAGCTTCTTGCAGCCAATCGAAGGAATTCTTCTGCCCAATGCTGCAACACCTGCATATCCTCTGGCCGGCAACATGCGCTTTCCTCTCCGAGCCAACACCGAAGCCACTGCAAGCACAATTGCCCAAAGGCCTCGGAAGCGTTCTCATGTACTCAATGACCGAGAGCTTCTGGTGGCATTGCATCAGAAGCAGGATAAGCATCATGACTGGCTGAAGTGTCAGATGCAGAGCCTCTTGGTGGATGTCAATCACATCCGTAACTTGGCCACCAACAACACATTTGTAGCCAATGAAGCCTGTCGGCGGTCCTGGAAGAGCCTCACACTGTTATGTCCTGAAGATGATCTGCGTGCAGATGGCTTCACCGAACACTTCAAGTTTGATTCCAGGTCTCCTCAAAATGCAAGCTGGCGTCGCACGATTCTGAGCATTCATCTTTGGTTGCAACTGTTGTTGCGAGAGTCGTCGATGAAGAAGACGACGCCACTTCACCAACCTTGGCTGCACTGCATCACGATACTGCGTCAGGCCCGTCTACACCACCAAACTCCAACGACGACCCTGCTCCATCTTCTACTCCAGCTGGGAACGAGTAGATCCTCTATGTCTTCAAACCTTTTTGGTCCTTACTGACAAAAGGGGGAGAAGCATATGAGGTTGATAGTCTTCAAGCGGGTCCATATGGGTGGTTGCATTATTTTGCTAAGTTCTTACAACTCTCGTTTTGAAACAATTTGGTTCTATGAGTTGTAACACTTAAACTTGATGGTCGTCTGCTTCATTTTTGCTGCCACTTTGTGATGCAATGATAAATTCCGCATGAAGTCATTCTGCAGACGTCCATATTTCATTGTGCATGTCATTTATCTTCATTATACTTATATGGATGATGAATTGTCTTTGTAAGTTGAAGAGGATCTCCACAAAGTAAAACCTGCCATGTGCAATTGCATTCAAAGGCAAACTATTTATATGCACATCTTCACGGGGAGCCTTTTGTAACTGATGAAGACAATGTTGTTATCCTTAACTCTCACATATTTTTATCCCCATTGAAAACTTCAACCGGTTTGTCATCAATCACCAAAAAGGGGGAGATTGTAAGTGCATCTAGTGCCACCCCTAGTTGGTTTTGGAGTATTGACGACAAACTTGGTTGAGGGACTAATGTGTTTGTGAGTATTGCAGGATAACATAGGTAGTAGTCCCTTACTGATTTAGTTTACCTACCAGAGATGACCCCTAAAAATGTGTGAAGACATTGAAGATAATGGTGGTTCGTGAAGACATTCACGATGAAGATTATGACATGAGAAGACATTCATATGAAGACTATGGAGTGCGAAGACATAGTTGTTTCGTAGTTTCCTTTTCTTCTTTGTTGAGTCATAGGAACCACCGTACTGTTAATTGGGGTCCAAGTGAACAAAGTCAGAGTGACTGAAGTGATGCTCAACCAAATCCTATGTCTTCGAGCGAAGACAATGAGAGCAAATCTTATCCAGAGCTGGATGAGTCAGCTTTACTTGTAGCCCAAGTCAAGCTATCGCATGTGTTTGAAATCCGACCGTTGGACACATGTCGGTTCCTTAGTGACCCAGGGTCATTTCGGACAAATCAGGTCGGGTTGCGTCATGGCTATAAATAGCTCACCCCCTACACCATAAATCGGTGGCTGCTCAGAGTTAGTGCACGGCTTTTGTCGTTTGAGAGCAACCCACCTCCGAAGCATTTGAGAGAGAGATCCTTGCGAGGACCAAGGCCAAAACACCCAGAGCCAAAGAGTGTTAGGCATCACTGAAGTCTTTCTGTCTGCGTGACCTGAAGACTTGTTACACTTGAGGACTGTGAATCCTCCAGCCGGTTAGGCGTCGCGTTCTGAGCATCCAAGAGCCATTGTGGATTGCCAGTGAACGAAGTCTGGGAATGTTTGGAAATCTACCTTGAAGACTTACCAGAGTGATTGGGCAAGGACTGGGTGTCCTTAGCTCAAGAGGAATAAGGTGAAGACACGGTCTTCTGAGTTTAATCTCAGCCTCCGTAACCAGACGTACAGTTGTCACAGCAACTGGAACTGGTCTACCAAATCCTTGTCTTCACCAAGCAACTGGTTCTATCCTCCACTTCCCTTACTTTACAGTTTGTCTTCGTGAAGTCATTGCCTACTTGCATGATTTGATTGTCTTCACTGTGCGAAGACTGTTTACTGTTTGGCTTCATACCGTCTTCCATCCCGATCCGTACTTCCTAGCTGTTGATAGTCTTCGTGCTTTCACTTCATTGCTTACTTGACTATGGCTTGTCTAGTGTAGTCTACCTTCCGCTGCATATCAATAGGTTCATTTCTATTGTTTGTCTTCAAATACCTCATGTTTTGAAGACTTTCATAAAAATCGCCTATTCACCCCCCTCTAGTCGATAACAAGCACTTTCATTTGAAAATACTTTGCAACCTAACACAACATTATTTATTTTTCTAACAAATTAAAGTGCACCAGGTCATGGCCAATTCTGGAGGACTGGGAGGAGGTATACGATGTGGAAATTCTCAACCGCGATCTCTTAGAGGCTCATCAATATACCATCAATAGTCTACAAGAGGTGAATGCCTCGCTGAAGGCGGAGACGGGTCAGCTGCTGAATGAGAAGGTTGATCTCTTTTTCAAGACTAATAGGATGAGGGAAGAGAGAGATCAGCTGATCAAGGAGAGACATAAGCTAAAGAATGGGAGAAAACTCCTCAGGGCCGAGAGGAATCCCTTAAGATGGAGATGGCAACAGACGCAAGATTCATCAGTTGAAGTTAATGCTTGATCAAGAGTAGACTATTTAGTTTGTGAAGTTGAATTATGTAGATCTTTAACTAGCTAGTAACTTTTGTGAAGTTGAACTTGTTAAGTTGATGAGTATCTATTGAATTATGTAGTGGCTAGTAACTTCTGTGATGTTGAATTATTTAGTTTGTGAAGTAGAATATAATGTTTTATTAGCGAAAAATCAATTTTCTGGCATTCGCCAACAGGGCACGACGGTTGTAAGGTACACTTACTACTGGCGTTGGCCACGTGGCACGTCATCAGCATGTGAAATACTGCTAACATGGGCACCAACGCCACCACTATTTTTTTTAAATGGCGCCATATTGGCGGTGTCGGATCTCCATGCCAGTAAGACCGTTTTTGTCACACCATGGCTAGGCTTTTGTGCGCTAGTGCAAAAGCAGATGGAACATTTGCTAGGATTTATAAGCTTATGGTTTGTTGATTCATATGTATCCAAATTTTATTCGCGACAAGAGCTTCATGCTTTGGTTTGGAAGAATAAAATGTTGTATGTAAAGTGTATATGTTAATATATGGAATCCGCGACACTCGCCCACACACCTACATCGACATAATCTGTTGTGAATTTACTGCAGTTACAAAAGGCTCCCCGTGAAGATGTGCATATAAATAGTTTGCCTTTGAATGCAATTGCACATGGCAGGTTTTACTTTGTGGAGATCCTCTTCAACTTACAAAGACAATTCATCATCCATATAAGTATAATGATTTAGTTTACCTACCAGAGATGACCCCTAAAAATGTGTGAAGACATTGAAGATAATGGTGGTTCGTGAAGACATTCACGATGAAGATTATGACATGAGAAGACATTCATATGAAGACTATGGAGTGCGAAGACATAGTTGTTTCGTAGTTTCCTTTTCTTCTTTGTTGAGTCATAGGAACCACCGTACTGTTAATTGGGGTCCAAGTAAACAAAGTCAGAGTGACTGAAGTGATGCTCAACCAAATCCTATGTCTTCGAGCGAAGACAATGAAAGCAAATCTTATCCATAGTTGGATGAGTCAGCTTTACTTGTAGCCCAAGTCAAGCTGCCGCATGTGTTTGAAATCCGACCGTTGGACACATGTCGGTTCCTTAGTGACCCAGGGTCATTTCGGACAAATCAGGTCGGGTTGCGTCATGGCTATAAATAGCCCACCCCCACACCATAAATCAGTGGCTGCTCAGAGTTAGTGCACGGCTTTTGTCGTTTGAGAGCAACCCACCTCCGAAGCATTTGAGAGAGAGATCCTTGCGAGGACCAAGGCCAAAACACCCAGAGCCAAAGAGTGTTAGGCATCACTGAAGTCTTTCTGTCTGCGTGACCTGAAGACTTGTTACACTTGAGGACTGTGAATCCTCCAGCCGGTTAGGCGTCGCGTTCTGAGCATCCAAGAGCCATTGTGGATTGCCAGTGAACGAAGTCTGGGAATGTTTGGAAGTCTACCTTGAAGACTTACCAGAGTGATTGGGCGAGGACTGGGTGTCCTTAGCTCAAGGGGAATAAGGTGAAGACGCGGTCTTCTGAGTTTAATCCCAGCCTCCATAACCAGACGTACAGTTGTCACAGCAACTGGAACTAGTCTACCAAATCCTTGTCTTCACCAAGCAACTGGTTCTATCCTCCACTTCTGTCGTGGAATTGTCACGGCAGATGTCCTCGCGCAAGGACTTAGTCGTGGAGCCATTGCAGCTAGGAAGCTTAAAGGGGTTAAACGGGACAAGGAACACGAGGGTTATACTGGTTCGGCCCCTTACAGTGAAGGTAAAAGCCTACGTCCAGTTGAGGTGGTATTGATTAGGGTTTCGATGACCAGGGAGCTTAATTGCTATGCCTGGCTCTCGACGAGATCTTACTTGTCCTTAAACCGCCGCCGGGTCGCCCCTTTATATAGAGAGGTTGACGCCCAGCGGCTCTCAGAGTCCCGGCCGGCTCATAAGAGTGTCCGGCTCGGACTCTCCACTATTCTTGCCTTATACTACAAGGTCTACCACAATGGCGGTTATCACTACGGGCCTTAAGCCATCTCCGGGTCTTAGGCCCATCATTGACCCGCCGTCTTCAAGCTTGGTACTGGGCTTCGCGTGATGACTATTATGAGTAACCCGGCCCCTTCTGGCGGGTGACTCTAAGGGTTATATCCTCAACATTAGGCCCCAGATTGATTTGAACCGGTTCATGTCAATCTTCAATTCTCTTGAAAGAAAATTTTCCGGCTTACATCTGTGCGAAGGTTTTAACCCGCCGTGACGTCATCTTCTGGATTCCTGATAACCAGCCATGACGTCATCTTCCATTAAGTTCATTTCTTTATTCCATTAAATCCCAACGGATCTTATCTTTAATGGTCATCCTGAAAATTGAGGCACCTCTGGGGCGAGATAATCACGCCGTGACCTCCTCGTTTCTCGTGCCCACTTATGAGCTTCACCTTATAAATAGCCCGGCCCATGAGCCTCCAGTCACTCATCGCCTCCATCTTCTTCCTCCTCTCGCCACTGTGCTGCCGCCCGAGCTCCGCCGCCGCCGCCGCGGGTTTCCTCGTCTTCACCAACTCAGGCCGCTGCATCAACCTGACGTGACCAGAGAAACGCGACGAACCCCCGCCGTAACTCCGCACCTGTAAGTCCCTGCGCCTCTCCACCGTAGATCCGCATTAGGGTTCCACTGTTCTTCGCTGTTCTTCGCGAGTTCCCTGTAGTTCTGCCACTATGGTCATGTTTCGATCCAAGAGTAGCACAGAGCTCCTGCGGTAGTTGTTGCACATCCATTTTGACACTAGTAGATCCCCTTTGTTTGAAATAAGGTCCCATTCTGAATCCATGGACTTCTTCTGCGTCAGTTTTAGGTCTAGAAATTTTTTCTCTTTAGCCAACCATTTGATCCAAAAGAATTACTGCGATCTGTGAAACTTTTTTTCACCACACTTAGTCAAAAAATTGCATCTGCTGAACTATGGCGGCTCACATTTCCGGCTTAAAGAAACCTCGCGCTGTAAAATGTCCGGCTCATTTATGATAAAGCTGTAGACAATTTGAATTACTCACAATACCTGCAGCGGCTTAGATAGCCCGATGCACTTAACCATATGTCATTAAGCCCCTCTCATAAGCCGCCATTGAGTATTAAACTGCAGACGTCTGCCGGCTTATAATTGAACCGAACATTTTCCTTTTGTCATAGGCTTCATCTTTTACAATGCCTCCCAAAGCTCCCAAGGCACCCATCACGTGCAACTGGATGAGGTCCAATGTCACCGACGATACCTTAGCCGATTTCGTAAAGATGGGTTACTTGCCCAAGAAGGAAATCATGTCTTATCACGCCCCTGACCCGTCGGAGGAGAGACCTCAACCTAAAGATGGTGAGGTGGTGATTTTTGCTGATCACATGAGCCGGGGCTTCGCACCGCCCGGCTCAAAATTCTTTAGGGATGTGCTGAACTTCTTCGATCTGTGGCCGCAAGACATAGGACCCAATTCCGTGTCAAATATATGCAACTTCCAAGTATTCTGCGAAGTCTATCTTCGAGAAGAGCCCAGCATGCTGCTCTTCAGAGAGCTATTTTATTTGAACCGCCAGAATGAGTGCGCCAACGGGCCGAGCCTGGAACTTGGTGGAATCTCCATTCAGCGCCGGAGAGACTGCCTCTTTCCTTATGCTGAGCCGCCAAGCCATCCAAAGGACTGGAACCAGACGTGGTTTTATTGCCAGGACACTTCTCCGGCCGACGAGAGCCCTCTGCCCGGCTTTCATGCCCTGCGTTTGGAGCCAAATCACCCTCTTCTAGACAAACTATCTCAGGCAGAGCGTCAACCTCTGATCCCCACCATTAATAAGATCAAGGCTCTCCTGGGAAACGGCCTCAACGGCATTGATCTGGTCCGGGTTTGGATCTCCTGGCGGGTGATCCCTTTGAGCCGCCGCCCCGGCTTAATGTGTGCTTACACGGGCCGGAAGGATGACCCTCTGCGGCACAGCCCCAATGATCTTCCTGAGGATGTTGTGGACAACATGACCAAGTCTCTCCTGAATGAGAGCTTAGCCGACTGTGGAAGGACCGGCTTGAACCCCTTCTGCCAAGCTAACCCGGCTCCGGCGGTAAGCCACTGACCCGAACACCTTGGTTTTCCTTTGAATAGTTTCCATCTTGAACCTTAAGAAATCTTTGCTGTATGTTTCAGGCTAATGACAAGTTCTGGAAGGTCAAATATGACCATGAAGCGGCCAAAAAAGCCAGGAAAGCCGCCAGGAGAGCCGCCCCTCGCAAGAAGGGAAGCAGGCCTACTGCCTCAGAGCTGCTTCAACTAAGTGACAGCTCCGAGTCAGAGGTAACCCTTGATTCTTCAGGCTCTTACTCTGCTTTTCATCTGTTTTAACTATCTCACTGACTTGATTATCCGCAGGATGATACCGGAGCAAGTAACCCGGTGACTGAAGAGGTAACAACACTTTCCTCCGACTCGGAGCCCTTGCCAAGGCTGAAAGTCCGAAGAGTAACCCGGAAAGTAAGATTTTCACATCCTTTAGCTTATCAAGATCCTCAATTTCTTTTGAAGCAACAGATTCATGAGAGCCGGCGGCACACCCGGACCAGCAAGGATGCAGACCTCTCCTCCGGCTTACCTGAAGCATCAAGGAAGCGCCAGACTGAGGTTATCTCCAACTTATATCCTTTTCACCCTTTCGCGGGCGTTATTCGTCAACCGCTCAATTCTTCTGATTCAAATTATCAGGAAACTTCACCTTCCTCTGGTGATTCTATGCAATCGAACCTGCCGGCTTTCAAGACCGCCCCCGGGTAACAATGATCATCTTATGTTGTACTTATCTTTACTCATGCTTCTGTACTAACCTTTTGTCCTTTCAGTGCCCAGGCAAAACTCAGCAAGAGGGCGAAGAAGAATAAACCGATCGAAGAGCCGGTCGTGACTGAGCCGGAGGTTTCAGCTCAAGAGCCGCCAGCTGCCTCTGCTCCTGAAGCCACCGCTCCAACTGACGAGCCAATCACAGAGACTTCTGCTAACCCGGAGATCTCCAACCCGGCTCAGCCGGCCGATGACCCGGACGTGGTAATTACCCGGACGGAGTTTGTCGAGCCGGGGAGACCCACTGCGCTGGCTAAGTGCTCTGCCAAGGAAGAGTTGCTAGAGCGCCGCAGGGCCAAGCTGGACATCACCAACTATGCTAACTTGAGCATTGGAGAGATCATCTCCGGCTATGTCAATCAGGTGCACAACAGCGGGGACCTGGAGATTGACATGGTGAAGCAGATACAGCAGAAGTCTGAGGTACCACTCTAGTGCTTACTGCATAGTCATCTTTACCATACTAGCCCCCAAGTCTACTACTTATGATAGAATATGTTGTAGACTTAACTTCCGGCTTACTTTCATAAACCGGTAATTGGTAGATAGAGACTTTCGACATGCATTAGCCCCCAAGTGCCAAGTGTCTTTGCTTGGAAAGTGCTTGGGACTTTAAAGTTGCATAATAATTATTCATACTATAACCCGGAAATTGTACAGGCTGCTTGCAAGAGATTTGAGGCTGATATCTCTGAGCTGAAGAACCGCCTGAAGACTCAGGAAACTGAGACCCGGAAGGCCAACGCCAAATTTGAATCCAGTGTCGCTGCTCAAGAGAAGCTGAAGAAGAAGTTTGAAGCTGAAAGGAAGACTTGGGCCAAAGAGAAGGCTGCTCTGGTAAGCCGGGCCGAACAGGCGGAGAAGGCTCTGACGGAAAGAACCGCCGAACTCTCCGGCTTAAAGTGCCATGTGTCACAGATGGTCGCCGCAATCTTCGGTAAGTCATTCCGCAGACTTTCAACAAGTTTACATTCTCTATGTCTCATAATTCCCATCATTGCTAGCGGCTTACCTGACGTTGTAAAACAGGTCCCAGAAGCGCCAACCTCAACCAAAATGTATTGACCAAGCTGAAGGCCGTGTACACTTTGGTGGAACAACTCTACACCGGGTCACAGCGCGCCTTGGCCGTTGTGGCCCTGTCCAATGAGGTTCCGACTCACCTGGCGGACGTACTTCGCCGGCTTGCCGTTCTTCCTCAGCGTTTCCAAGAACTGCGACGGGCCTCTGCAAGAGCCGGAACCATAGCTTCTCTGAGCCGGGCCAAGGCTTTCCTCCCGGAGCTAGACCCGGCAGAGATCGCGCTTGGATATCCCAGTCTGAAGGAAGACGACACTCCCTTTGACCAAAAGATTTTGCTAATTGTGTGAAGAGTGTGCGCCCGGTGGCTACCTTAATTGGGAATGACACCGACCTCACCAAGTATCAGCCGGGTTATGACTTAGAGAATCAGAGGATCCCCACTCCACGCTACGAAGCAATCAGCTTGATTCCTCCGACTCGTAAGCATACCTTCGCCCCGGAAGTTGACCCGGCCGGGTTAATTGACGAGGAGGCTCAATTTGAAGCTTTGAGCGGCATTGACTGGAAATCGTCAACTTTCCAGGTCATAGGAACAGCCGGAGGAGCGGAGAGGGATGAGCCGGAAGCTTCGACCCGGCAAGCATCTTGACTCTTTAGGCGGCCCATGGTTATGCTTGTTAAACAATGCCTCACCTTTTGGACTGGGGGAGTCTTGTAATAGAGTAGGACAAACATTTTAACTTTGTCGTGCCATCGTGCACGTGTTGAATGCTTAACTCCATTGAAGTTGCTTCCTTATATTCCTCCGGGTCATAACCGATCATTTATTTTCCTTAAGCTCGAATAGCTGTCTGGGACCATCCTGCATAGAAAACAAGTCACAAGTCTCTAGGCGGCTTACCGCACTGAGAATCATAAATCTTATACATATGACCCGGAATATGAATCCAAGTTACCAAAGACTGGTCCTCAGTTACATCCTTGATGTAACCGTAGTAGCATATTTACAGGCCTTCAAGTATACCTTCGGCTTATGTAACCCGGAAAATAAGGTTGGTACCTCAATTCCGGTTTACCAGTGTCAAGAATACTTACTATATGTTATCAGCATTGTGAATCAAAATTAAGTCGGCAAAAGAAAAAGCCGCCCTTGCACACTGCTGATGTGACCGACAGAACTTGTTGTAAGTCAGAAAATCACAAACTTAAGGGCTTCCGGTTCGAATACGACCAGAGAACCGTCCCAAAGGGGTTAAGCTAAGATTCGAATGTGATCATATAGCCCCCAGTGGCTTTGGCGATGCCAATCAAGAGGGTACCGACAGCTATGTTCTCTTTGGTTCGAATACGACCCATGTTTGAACAGGAAGCCCCCAAATGACCTTACGAGTCGTTTAATGACGCTGATTCGAATACGATCCACGTCGGTTCCCAAAGGGGGTTGAGCTATGATTCAAATATGATCAAAGAAAACTCCCCAATGAGCTCGGCACTTTGCCAATCAAGTGGGTATCGACAGCTATGTTCTCTTTGGTTCGAATACGACCTATGTTTGAACAGGAAGCCCCCAGGTGATTATATTGTGTACGGCTAGATTCGAATACGATCATAAGCCGGATCCACCTCCAAGTGACCATGTGATGGTGTAATGGAAATAACACTTTTACCTTTGGAGGAGAAAAGGACAGAGGTCCTGCTTTATTATTTAACATAATATATACATGGCTATAGAAATATGTACATTATGAGAGCCAGTGGCTCAAGTGTAATAAGGCCGAAGCAGAGCTATGTTCCACGGCCGACGGGTCTCTTCCTCCGACTTACGTGAATCTTTATGCTCCCGAACGTCAATAAGGTAGTATGACCCGTTGTGCAAGTTCTTGCTGACCACAAAGGGCCCTTCCCAAGGCGGGGATAGCTTGTGTGCATCTGTTTGATCTTGGATGAGCCGGAGCACCAGATCACCTTCCTGGAAGACCCGGGACTTAACCCAGCGACTGTGATAACGGCGCAGGTCTTGTTGGTAAATCGCTGAGCGAGCTGCTGCCACATCACGCTGTTCGTCCAACAAGTCAAGAGCATCTTGGCGCGCCTGTTCATTGTCCGCCTCCACATAAGCCGCCACTCAAGGCGAGTCATGACGGATGTCACTGGGGAGGACTGCTTCCGCTCCATAAACCATGAAGAAAGGCGTGTAACCCGTAGACCTGTTAGGAGTAGTATTGATGCTCCATAACACGGAGGGTAGCTCCTCCACCCAACAACCCGGCGTCCGTTGCAAAGGGACCAAAAGCCGGGGCTTAATGCCCTTCAAGATCTTCTGATTAGCTCTCTCAGCTTGACCATTGGATTGAGGATGAACCACTGATGAAACATCAAGTCGAATATGCTCTCGTTGACAAAACTCCTCCATAGCGCCCTTAGATAGATTGGTGCCATTGTCAGTTATAATGCTGTGTGGAAAGCCAAAGCGAAATATCACCCTTTTCATGAACTGAACCGTCGTGGCTGCGTCACACTTACTAACTGGCTCTGCTTCAACCCACTTTGTGAACTTGTCAACTGCCACCAAGAGGTGGGTCTTTTTATCCTTGGACCTTTTAAAAGGCCCAACCATGTCAAGCCCCCAGACCGCAAATGGCCAAGTAATTGGAATCATCCTCAACTCCTGAGCCGGCACATGAGCCCGTCGCGAGAACCTCTGGCAACCATCACATTTACTGACCAAGTCCTCCGCATCAGCATGAGCCGTCAGCCAATAAAAACCATGACGAAACGCCTTGGCCACAAGGGATTTTGAGCCGGCATGATGGCCACAATCCCCTTCATGAATCTCACATAAGATTTCTTGACCCTCCTCAGGGGAAACACAACGCTGGAACATTCCAGTAACACTGCGGCGATGCAGCTCACCATTGATGACGACCATTGACTTAGACCGCCGGGTTATTTGTCTGGCCAGAGTTTCGTCCTCAGGCAAATCTCCCCGGGTCATATAAGCCAAGTAGGGCACTGTCCAGTCCGGGGTGATGTGGAGAGCCGCCACCAACTGTGCCTCCGGGTCAGGGACAGCCAAGTCTTCCTCTGTAGGTACCTTAACAGAAGGGTTATGCAAGATGTCCAAGAAAGTATTAGGTGGCACCAGTTTTCGCTGAGAGCCCAGCCGGCTTAATGCATCAGCCGCCTCGTTCTTCCTGCGATCAATGTTCTCTACTTGGTAACCTTGAGAGTGTCCAGCAATGGCATCAACTTCACGGCGATAAGCCGCCATGAGAGGGTCCTTGGAGTCCCACTTGCCTGATACTTGTTGAGCCACTAAGTCTGAATCACCGAAGCATCTTACCCGGCTCAAGCTCATCTCCTTAGCCATCCGAAGACCATGGAGCAAGGCCTCGTACTCAGCCGCATTGTTAGTACAAGGAAACATCAACCGTAGCACATAATGAGACTTGTCACCTTTAGGGGAAGCCAATACAACTCCAGCCCCCGAGCCCTCCAATTGCCTAGACCCATCGAAGTGAATAGTCCAATATGTATTATCTGGCTTTTCTTCAGGCACTTGTAGCTCTGTCCAATCGTTGATGAAATCCACCAAAGCTTGAGATTTAACAGCAGTGCGCGGTACGTATTTCAGACCATGAGGCCCGAGCTCTATAGCCCACTTAGCCACTCTTCCTGTGGCTTCTCTGTTTTGGATGATATCTCCAAGGGGAGCAGAACTAACCACTGTGATAGGGTGACCCTGGAAATAATGCTTAAGCTTCCGGCTTGCCATGAACACACCATAAACAAGCTTCTGCCAATGTGGATACCGCTATTTGGACTCAATGAGCACTTCACTGACGTAATAAACCAGCCGCTGAACCGGATACTCCTTACCCTCTTCCTTGCGCTCCACCACCACAGCCACACTGACGGCTCGTGTGTTAGCAGCTACATATAGTAATAAGGGCTCCTTGTCAACCGGAGCAGCAAGGACTAGGGGCTCAGCCAGCTGTCTCTTCAAATCCTCAAAAGCAGTATTAGCAGCATCATTCCAGACAAAGTCATCAGTTTTCTTCATCAACTGGTACAGTGGCATGGCCTTCTCACCCAAACGGCTTATAAACCGGCTTAAAGCAGCGATACGACCCGCCAGGCGCTGGACATCGTTTATACACGCCGGCTTAGCCAGAGAGGTGATTGCCTTGATCTTCTCCGGGTTAGCTTCAATGCCTCTATGAGAAACCAGAAAACCCAAGAGCTTGCCTGCAGGAACACCAAAAACACACTTGGTCGGGTTAAGCATCATCTTGTAGACCCGGAGATTATCAAAGGTTTCCCTCAGGTCATCTATCAAGGTTTCCTTCTCTCTGGACTTAACCACAATATCATCCACATAGGCATGAACATTGCGCCCAATCTGGTTATGAAGACAGTTTTGTACGCTACGCTGATAAGTCGCCTGTGCACTCTTGAGCCCAAAAGCCATAGACACATAACAGAAGGCACCAAAGGGAGTGATGAACGCCGTCTTCTCCTGGTCCTTAACTGCCATTTTAACCTGATGGTATCCAGAATACGCATCCAAGAAACTTAAACGCTCACAACCCGTCGTGGCATCAATGATTTCATCAATACGGGGGAGAGCAAAAGGATCAGCCGGACACGCCTTGTTTAAGTCCGTGTAGTCCACACACATCCGCCAAGTGCCATTCTTCTTGAGCACGAGCACCGGGTTAGCTAACCACTCTGGGTGAAAGACTTCAACGATGAACCCGGCCGCCAAGAGCCGGGCCACCTCCTCACCAATGGCTTTCCGCCTCTCTCCATTAAACCGTCGAAGGAATTGCCTGACCGGCTTAAATTTCGGATCAACATTGAAAGTGTGCTCAGCGAGTTCTCTAGGTCCACCTGGCATGTCAGAAGGTTTCCATGCAAAGATGTCCCTGTTCTCACGGATGAACTCGATGAGCGCGCTTTCCTATTTCGGATCCAAATTGGCACTGATGCTGAACTGCTGAGACGAGTCACCTGGAACGAAATCAACAAGTTTAGTCTCATCAGCTGACTTAAATTTCGTTGCCGGCTCATGCTCCGTGGTCGGTTTTTTCAGAGATGTCATATCTGTTGGGTCAACATTATCCTTGTAAAACTTCAGCTCCTCTGTTGCACAAACAGATTCTGCATAAGCCGCATCGCCTTCCTCACACTCCAAGGCCACCTTTCGGCTGCCATGAACCGTAATGGTCCCATTGTGACCCGGCATCTTGAGCTGCAAATACACGTAACACGGCCGTGCCATGAACTTGGCGTAAGCCGGCCGCCCAAATATGGCATGATACGGACTTCTTATCTTGACCACCTCAAAGGTCAATTTTTCCACCATGTAGTTGTACTCGTCTCCAAAGGCCACTTCCAATTCGATCTTACCAACTGGATAAGCCGACTTACCAGGCACCACGCCATGGAAAACAGTATTGGACTGGCTGAGGTTTTTATCAATCAACCCCATACGACGGAAAGTCTCATAATAGAGGATGTTGATGCTGCTGCCTCCATCCATGAGCACCTTAGTGAACTTATATCCTCCCACCTGAGGAGCCACCACCAGGGCCAAGTGACCCGGATTATCAACCCGGGGAGGGTGATCCTCCCTACTCCACACAATAGGCTGCTCAGACCATCTTAAATAGCGTGGAATCGCCGGCTCAACAGCATTCACAGCCCTCTTATGAAGCTTCTGATCTCGCTTACACAGACTGGTGGTAAATACGTGATACTGCCCGCCGTTAAGCTGCTTTGGATTAGTCTGATAACCCCCCTGCTGCTGTTGATGACCCTGGCCAGACTGCTGATTAAAGCCCCCTTGACCGTTCTGAGGATTAGGATTTGAGCCGCCGCCCGGGCCATGAAAACCGCCAGCGCCTGAGCCGCCGCCCGGGCCATTGTTGCCATTAAAGGCATTGGAATTCTTAAAAGCCTTCATGATTGCGCAATCCTTCCATAGATGAGTAGCTGGCTTCTCCTTAGAGCCATCCCTTGGAAAGGCTCATTCAACAGCTGCTCCAGCGTCGGGCCTGACCCGCCGGCTCGGGGAGGTGGCCTCCCCTTGCGTCGCTGGTTATTACCCTGTGAGCTGGCGTTGGCCACGAACTCTAGGCTGCCGTCAGCCTTACGCTTGCCACCTCCTTGGTTCACCGGGTTATGATGAAGACCCTTGCCATTGCCGTTCTTCTTTCCCTTCCCTGTCCTTTCATCATCCGACGCAGGGTCCTTGGTACTATCAGAGTCGGCATACTTGACGAGAGCCGCCATCAGCGTACCCATATCATTACAATCACGCTTGAGCCGCCCGAGTTTCATCTTCAGGGGCAAGAAACGACAATTCTGTTCCAACATTAAGACTGCAGAGCCGGCATCCATCTTATCAGATGAATGTATTATCTCTTTGACCCAGCGAACCCAATGTGTTGTAGACTCACCCTCCTGCTGTTTACAGTTAGTCAAATCCACAATTGACATAGACTGCCTACATGTATCTTTGAAGTTTTGGATGAATCGGGCTTTCAGCTCAGCCCAAGACCCGATGGAATTCGGTGGCAGCCCTTTCAACCAAGTGCGAGCAGTCCCATCTAACATCATGGTGAAGTACTTGGCCATCGCCGCTTCGCTGACCTCCAGCAATTCCATGGCCATCTCATAACTCTCGATCCAGGCTCCGGGTTGTAAATTAGCCGTGTAATTAGGCACCTTCCTAGGCCCTTTGAAGTCCTTGGGTAGACGTTCGTTGCGGAGAGCCGGCACTAAACAAGGGACACCTCCAGTCCTTGTAGGGATACCCACGTCGACGGAAGCCGTCGGATAAGCCGGGGGTGTCTGGTAAGCCGTCAATTGAGGCACCTGCTCCGCCTCTTGCCGTGCTCTGTCTTGGTCTGCTGCGTGAAAGGCTCCGTTATGAGCCGGGCCATGGCCAGGCGGCAAGTCATGGCGTCGGACATTACTTGAGCCGGTCGCTGAAACCATGTGTCTGCTATAACTCGGGCTCCGGCCTGGACGAGGGGTTGAATGGATCCTGTCCCGGCTGTAAGAGTATGCCTCTTGCTGCGCCAGAGCTGTCTGAAGGAGCTCCCTGACCCGGCGGGTTTCAACCGCCGTTGGAGAGTCGCCATCGATTGGGAGAGCCGCCAGCCGTGCCGCCGCGGCGACCATGTTTTCCAACGGGTTGGCATAATGACCCGGTGGTATTGGCACGTACTGAGGCGGGGCAGGGTTCACCCGGGGCGGTCCCATTACTTGGGGCTGAATTGGTGTCCCAGCTCCGGGTACTATGATCTCTGGCGGGTTACTAGACCCTGCACCTGGCGTGTTGAAGAGGTTTCGAGGATCGTAGACCGGAGGGAGTCGAGATCGGGCCTTTTGATGCCTCCTTCTCATGACCTCATTGGACGCGTTCTGATCCATCGTTAGCCGGAAGGACTGCGCCTGAATCAACTGAGTCTGGGTGTCGAGAGCCGCCCTCTCCGCAGCCATCCTGATCCCTTCCGCCGCCAGATCCTCCTTGGCTTTCACTAGATCTAACTTTAACTGCGCCACCTCCGCGTCATGCTGAGCTTGATCCGCCGGGTCAACCGTGGCGGTCAACAGGGCCATCATCTTGTCCGTGAGATCCATCAGCACCTGAGCCGGCGAGGGTACCGGGTTTCCTGACCCGGCGGCAGGGTTTTGAACAGGCTGTGCACCGGCCATGAAGATTCCAACCCGGCTTGGCGGCTCAAAAGGGTCCAGAATACTGTCGCCGTCGGAACAACCCCCGAGCCTGCCATCCTGGAGTTGATATAACGAGTTTGACTCATCCGTAGCCGACTCGCCGTCAGAGCCAGCAGTCGCCTCATCACCAGATCCAGATCCTTCAGAGAGTCCTCCATGGACACACCCCACGAAAGCATGCTTCAAGGCAGGTAGAGCCCGGGCGGGCCGTGCACGCTGAGCCGTCTCGATGAGGTCGGTGCAGAGCTCCGGCTCAGGGCTCGGCTCACCAATTTTGCCAATGAAGACGTGGATTCCGCCAAAGGGGACCCGGTACCCGTACTCGATTGAGCCGGCGTCGGGGGCCCAGGTTGCATCGTCGATGTAGAGCTTGCCGCGACGACTCTTGGTCATCCGGCCCACAGCATATCCCTTGAGCCCTTCGAAGCTGCCCTTCAAGAACTCAAATCCACCGTGCGCTGGCCCCACGGTGGGCGCCAACTATCGTGGAATTGTCACGGCAGATGTCCTCGCGCAAGGACTTAGTCGTGGAGCCATCGCAGCTAGGAAGCTTAAAGGGGTTAAACAGGACAAGGAACACGAGGGTTATACTGGTTCGGCCCCTTACGGTGAAGGTAAAAGCCTACATCCAGTTGAGGTGGTATTGATTAGGGTTTCGATGACCAGGGAGCTTAATTGCTATGCCTGGCTCTCGACGAGATCTTACTTGTCCTTAAACCACCGCCGGGTCGCCCCTTTATATAGAGAGGTTGACGCCCAGCGGCTCTCAGAGTGCCGGCCGGCTCATAAGAGTGTCCGGCTCGTACTCTCCACTATTCTTGCCTTATACTACAAGTTCTACCACAATGGCGGTTATCACTATGGGCCTTAAGCCATCTCTGGGTCTTAGGCCCATCATTGACCCGCCGTCTTCAAGCTTGGTATTGGGCTTCGCGTGATGACTATTATGAGTAACCCAGCCCCTTCTGGCGGGTGACTCTAAGGGTTATATCCTCAAAAACTTCCCTTACTTTACAGTTTGTCTTCGTGAAGTCATTGCCTGCCTGCACGATCTGATTGTCTTCACTGTGTGAAGACTGTTTACTGTTTGGCTTCATACTGTCTTCCATCCCGATCCATACTCCCTAGCTATTGATAGTCTTCATGCTTTCACTTCATTGCTTACTTGACTATGGCTTGTCTAGTGTAGTCTACCTTCCGCTGCATATCAATAGGTTCATTTCTATTGTTTGTCTTCAAATACCTCATGTTTTGAAGACTTCCATAAAAATCGCCTATTCACCCCCCTCTAGTCGATAACAAGCACTTTCATTTGAAAATACTTTGCAACCTAACACAACATTATTTACTTTTCTAACAAATTAAAGTGCACCAGGTCATGGCCAATTCTGGAGGACTGGGAGGAGGTATACGATGTGGAAATTCTCAACCGCGATCTCTTAGAGGCTCATCAATATACCATCAATAGTCTACAAGAGGTGAATGCCTCACTGAAGGCGGAGACGGGTCAGCTGCTGAATGAGAAGGTTGATCTCTTTTCCAAGACTAATAGGATGAGCGAAGAGAGAGATCAGCTGATCAAGGAGAGACATAAGCTAAAGAATGGGAGAAAACTCCTCAGGGCCGAGAGGAATCCCTTAAGATGGAGATGGCAACAGACGCAAGATTCATCAGTTGAAGTTAATGCTTGATCAAGAGTAGACTATTTAGTTTGTGAAGTTGAATTATGTAGATCTTTAACTAGCTAGTAACTTTTGTGAAGTTGAACTTGTTAAGTTGATGAGTATCTATTGAATTATGTAGTGGCTAGTAACTTTTGTGATGTTGAATTATTTAGTTTGTGAAGTAGAATATAATTTTTTATTAGCGAAAAATCAATTTTCTGGCATTGGCCAACAGGGCACGGCGGTTGTAAGGTACACTTACTACTGGCGTTGGCCACGTGGCACATCATCAGCATGTGAAATACTGCTAACATGGGCACCAACGCCACCACTATTTTTTTTAAATGGCGCCATATTGGCGGTGTCGGATCTCCACGCCAGTAAGACCATTTTTGTCACACCATGGCTAGGCTTTTGTGTGCTAGTGCAAAAGCAGATGGAACATTTGCTAGGATTTATAAGCTTATGATTTGTTGATTCATATGTATCCAAATTTTATTCGCGACAAGAGCTTCATGCTTTGGTTTGGAAGAATAAAATGTTGTATGTAAAGTGTATATGTTAATATATGGAATCCCCGACACTCGCCCACACACCTACATCGACATAATCTGTTGTGAATTTACTGCTCAAGGAACATGGAGGATGAACCATCAACAACAAAGAGAAAACAAAATAGTGACGGAAGATCACCTAGGCATAGTCCACGAGATGGGGAAATGAATCAAGACGACTTCATTAAATCTGGCCAAATAATGCACCTTGGTTACACAAAAACATTAAAATTGGATATACATAGGCCAAGGGTTTCACCCTCTTTTTTTGCGAGAAAACTTCCAATCTATTCATCAACTGTCAAGATAGCTGACAGTAGCACAAAAAACACTAGAAGAAAAATTTGCATCTAGGTCTGTATATCACCTAGCGACGACTACAAGCACTGGAGTGAGCCGAAGGCGCGCTGCCTGTTAGGGAACGTACCATGCAATTTAAAAAAATTTCCTACGCTCACACAAGATCTATCTAGGAGATGCATAGAAACAAGAGGGGGAGAGTGTGTCTACGTACCCTCGTAGACCGAAAGCGGAAGTGTTAGCTTAACGCGGTTGATGTAGTCGAACGTCTTCTCGATTCAACCTATCAAGCACCGAACGTACGACACCTCCGAGTTCCGCACATGTTCAACTCGATGACGTCCCTCGAACTCTTGATCCAAAAAAGTGTCGAGGGAGAGTTCCGTCAGTGCGACAGCGTGGTGACGGTGATGGTGAAGTGATCCGCGCAGGGCTTCGCCTAAGCACTACGTGAATATGATCGGAGGCGTAAACTGTGGACGGGGGCGCCGCAAATGGATTGGAACAATTGATGTGTGTTAGAGATGCCCCCACCCCCGTATATAAAGGAGGGAGAGGGGAGGAGGCTGATACGTCTCCGTCGTATCTATAATTTTTTATTGTTCCATGCCAATATTCTACAACTTTTATATATACATTTGGCAACTTTTTATACTATTTTTGGGACTAACATATTGATCCAGTGCCAGTTCCTGTTTTTTGCATGTTTTTTGTTTCGCAGACAATCCATATCAAACGGAGTCCAAACGGGATAAAAACTTACTGAGATTTTTTTGGAATATATGTGATTTTTTGGAAGAAGAATCAATGCGAGACGATGCCCGAGGGGGCCACGAGCTAGGGGGCGCGCCCCTGACCCTCGTGGCCACCCTGTAAGGCGGTTGGTGCCCTTCTTTTGCCGCAAAAATCCAATATCCGGATAAAAAACGTGTCCATATTTCAGCCCAATCGGAGTTACGGATCTCCGGGAATATAAGAAACGGTGAAAGGCTAGAATCTGAACGCAGAAACAGAGAGAGAGACAAAAAGACAGATCCAATCTCGGAGGGTCTCTCACCCCTCCAATGCTATGGAAGCCAAGGACCAGAGGGGAAACCCTTCTCCCATCTAGGGAGAAGGTCAAGGAAGAAGAAGAAGAAGAAGAAGAAGAAGGGCCCTCTCCCCCTCTCTTCCGGTGGTGCCGGAACGCCGTCGGGGCCATCATCGTCACCGCAATCTACACCAACACATCCGTCATCTTCACCAACATCTCCATCACCTTCCCCCATCTATCTACAGCGGTCCACTCTCCCGCAACCCACTGTACCCTCTACTTGAACATGGTGCTTTATGCTTCATATTATTATCCAATGATCTGTTGCCATCCTATGATGTGTGAGTAGATTTTCGTTGTCCTATCGGTAATTGGTGAATTGCTATGATTGGTTTAATTTGCTTGTGGTTATGTTGTTGTCCTTTGGTGCCCATCATATGAGCGTGCATGTGGATCACACCATAGGGTTAGTTGTATGTTGATAGGACTATGTATTGGAGGGCAAGAGTGACAGAAGCTTCAACCTAGCATACAAACTGATGCATACGGGATTGAAGGGGGACCAATATATCTTAATGCTATGGTTGGGTTTTACCTTAGAAAGTTAATATTTGCGGATGCTTACTAATAGTTCCAATCATAAGTGCATAGAATTCCAAGTGAGGGATGACATGCTAGCAGTGGCCTCTCCCACATAAAACTTGCTATCGGTCTAGTAAAGTAGTCAATTGCTTAGGGACAATTTCGCAACTCCTACCACCACTTTTCCACACTCGCTATACTAACTTTATTGCTTCTTTACCTAAACAACCCCTAGTTTTTATTTGTGTGCTCTTTATATTCTTGCAAACCTATCCAACAACACCTACAAAGTACTTCTAGTTTCATACTTGTTTTAGGTAAAGCAAACGTTAAGCGTGCGTAGAGTTGTATCGGTGGTCGATAGAACTTGAGGGAATATTTGTTCTACCTTTAGCTCCTCATTGGGTTCGACACTCTTACTTATCTAAAGAGGTTACAATTGATCCCCTATACTTGTGGGTTATCAAGACCTTTTTCTGGCACCGTTGCCGGGGAGTTATAGCATGGGGTGAATATTCTCGTGTGTGCTTGTTTGCTTTATCACTAAGTAGTTTTTATTTTGTGCTCTAGTTTTCTACTTTTAGTTATGGGTAGGAAACGCAAAATACCAAAAAAAATAGTGGTACCTACTGAACCAATGGTTGAAGAACCACTCAAAATCTATCACACTACTGAAGCTTTTTACTTAGATCATCTTCGATCCCTATGTGCTCGGGCTGAAACCCCAACTAGCTTAGTTGAGGGGAAATCTTTAGATGAGCATGGTTGTTATGTGCGACAATGCAAAAGGGAAACTTTTACTGGATAAAATTCATCGTTTGCAGTGCTATGCTTGGAATTTATGAAATATATGATTGTACTTATTATTCTAAAGACCCTAAGAAACACCTTCCTTACCAACGTGAGTTTAGTGATAATGGAATCGTATCCTCGTATACTAAGGGTGTTTATAATTACTATGGTGTTCAACGGATAGAAGTATTTGTTGCTTTTAAGGGTGCATGTGAAATTGAATCTTTGTTTAAAGAGTTTGAAGATTTTGATGATTCAGTTTATAGACCTGAAAATTTATCTATCCTTAAATATTGCTATGAGAATTATAAAAACAATTATGATATTGATGAATTTATTGAGAAAGTCTCTGCTGTCCGAGAAGAGACTAATATTTTGCAGGAGTCTATGGGAGAAGAAATTGATGAAACTGTGAGCTCATTGGATGAAAAAGATGATGAGGGGAGTGAAGAACAAAAGGAGGACGAGCGGATTGATCACCCGTGCCCACCTTCTAATGAGACTAACTCTCCAACTCATACATTATTTAATGACCCTTCGTTCTTACCAAAGGATGAATGCCATGATAATTGCTATGATCTCGTTGATTCGTTTGAAATATCCCTTTTTGATGATGCTTGCTATGCTTGTGGCCAAGATGCCAATATGAATTATGCTTATGCATGGAGATGAACTTGCTATAGTTTCTTATGTTAAACATGGAATTGTTGCTATTGCACCCACGCATGATAGTCCTACTATCTTTTTGAATTCTCCCGACTACACTATATCAGAGAAGTTTGCCCTTATTAAGGATTATATTGATGGGTTGCGTTTCACTACTACACATGATGATTTTGATAGATATAATATGCATGTGCTTGTTGCTCCTACTTGTAATTATTATGAGAGAGGAACTACATCTGCACCTCTCCATGTTTCCAATATGATAAAATTGCAAGAAACTGTTTATACTATGCATTGGCATTTACTAGGTGTGCATGAATTATTCTTTTATGACATGCCGATGCATAGGAAGAGAGTTAGACTTCGTTGTTGCATGATATATGTTACTTTGTGCTCACTACTAAATCACAAATCATTGTTAATTAAAATTGTCTTCGATATACCTTGGGATCCGGGTGGATCCGTTACTTGAGCACTATATGCCTAGCTTATTGGCTTTAAAGAAAGAGCTGCCAGGGAGACAACCCGGAAGTTTTAGAGAGTCATTTATTTTCTGTTGTGTGCTTTTATAAAGTTTAAAAACAAAAATAATGTGCCAAGATTTGCCTTTAGGATGTTTACATTGCTTGTTGGTTTGTGCGGTGCAAAACAGAAACTTTGGCTGTAGTGCGCGATTTTACATTTTTTACTGGAACTTCAAATGGTTCTGAAACTTTTTGGACTATCCTTCTATACAAATTGTTTAATTTTTCAGAATTTTTGGAGTACCAGAAGTATGGTGAATGTTCAGATTACTACAGACTGTCCTGTTTAAGACAGATTCTGTTTTTGATGTGTAGTTTGCTTGTTTTGATGAAACTATCAATTTCTATCAGTGGATTAAGCCATGAAAAAGTTATATTACAGTAGCTACAATGCAAAAACAAAATATGAATTGGTTTGCAACAGTACTTAGAGTAGTGATTTGCTTTATTATACTAACGGATCTTACCGAGCTTTCTGTTGAGTTTTGTGTGCATGAAGTGTTCGAAGATCGAGGAGGTCTCGATGTGAGGAGAAGGAGGAGAGGCAAGAGCTCAAGCTTGGGGATTCCCAAGTCACCCCAAGTAAATATTCAAGGATACTCAAGCGTCTAAGCTTGGGGATGCCCCGGAAGGCATCCCATCTTTCTTCAACAAGTATCGGTATGTTTTCGGTTTCGTTTCGTTCATGTGATATGTGCAAATTTTGGAGCATCTTTTGCATTTAGTTTTCACTTTTCTTTGATGCACCATGATGGTATGAGATAGTACATGGTTGATTTATAGAATGCTCTTTGCACTTCACTTATATCTTTTGAGTATGGCTTTATAGAATGCTTCATGTGCTTCACTTATATCAATTGAAGTTTGGATTGCCTGTTTCTCTTCACATAGAAAACCGCCATTTGTAGAATGCTCTTTTGCTTCACTTATATTTGCTAGAGCGTGGGCATATCTTTTGTAGAAAGAATTAAACTCTCTTGCTTCACTTATATCTATTTAGAGAGTTGACAGGAATTGGTCATTCACATGGTTAGTCATAAAATCCTACATAAAACTTGTAGATCACTGAATATGATATGTTTGATTCCTTGCAATAGTTTTGTGATATAAAGATGGTGATATTAGAGTCATGCTAGTTGGTAGTTGTGGATTGTGGAAATACTTGTGTTGAAGTTTGTGATTCCCGTAGCATGCACGTATGGTGAACCGTTATGTAACAAAGTTGGAGCATGAGGTATTTATTGATTGTCTTTCTTATGAGTGGCGGTCGGGGATGAGCGATGGTCTTTCCCTACCAATCAATCCCCCTAGGAGCATGCGCGTAGTACTTTGTTTCGATGACTAATAGATTTTTGCAATAAGTATGTGAGTTCTTTATGACTAATGTTGAGTCCATGGATTATGCGCACTCTCACCCTTCCATCATTGCTAGCCTCTTCGGTACCATGCATTGCCCTTTCTCACCTCGAGAGTTGGTGCAAACTTCACCGGTGCATCCAAACCCTGTGATACGATATGCTCTATCACACATAAGTATCCTTATATCTTCCTCAAAACAGCCACCATACCTACCTATCATGGCATTTCCATAGCCATTCCGAGATATATTGCCATGCAACTTCCATCATCATCATATACATGACTTGAGCATTTATTGTAATATTGCTTTGCATGATCGTAAGATAGCTAGCATGATGTTTTCATGGCTTGTCCATTTTTTTATTTCATTGCTACGCTAGATCATTGCACATCCCGGTACACCGCCGGGGGCATTCATATAGAGTCATATTTTTGTTCTAGTATCGAGTTGTAATATTGAGTTGTAAGTAAATAAAAGTGTGATGATCATCATTATTAGAGAATTGTCCCATGTGAGGAAAGGATGATGGAAGCTATGATTCCCTCACAAGTTGGGATGAGTCTCCGGACTTTACAAAAAAATAAAAGAGGCCAAAGAAGCCCACCAAAAAAACAAAAAAAATGAGAGTAAAAGAGAGAAGGGGCAATGCTACTATCCTTTTACTACACTTGTGCTTCAAAGTAGAACCATGTTCTTCATATAGAGAGTCTCTTGAGTTATCACTTTCATATACTAGTGGGAATTTTCATTATAGAACTTATCTTGTATATTCCGATGATGGGCTTCCCCAAATGCCCGAGGTCTTCATGAGCAAGCAAGTTGGATGCACACCCACTTAGTTTCCAGTTTGAGCTTTCATACACTTATAGCTCTTAGTGCATCCGTTGCATGGCAATCCCTACTCCTCGCATTGACATCAATTGATGAGCATCTCCATAGCCCGTTGATTAGCCGCGTCGATGTGAGACTTTCTCCCTTTTTTGTCTTCTCCACACAACCTCCACCATCATATTCTATTCCACCTATAGTGCTATATCCATGGCTCACACTCATGTATTGCGTGAAAGTTGAAAAGGTTTGAGAACATCAAAAGTATGAAACAATTGCTTGGCTTGTTATCGGGGTTGTGCATGATTTGAATATTTTGTGTGATGAAGATGGAGCATAGCCAGACCATATGATTTTGTAGGGATAACTTTCTTCGGCCCTGTTATTTTGAAAAGACATGATTGCTTTATTAGTATGCTTGAAGTATTGTTGTCTTAATGTCAAAAGATAGACTATTGCTTTGAATCACTCGTGTCTTAATATTCATGCCATGATTAGATTACATGATCAAGATTATGCTAGGTAGCATTCCACATCAAAAATTATCTTTTTTATCATTTACCTACTCAAGGATGAGTAGGAATTAAGCTTGGGGATGCTGATACGTCTCCCTCGTATCTGTAATTTTTTATTGTTCCATGCCAATATTCTACAACTTTTATATACTTTTGGCAACTTTTTATAGTATTTTTGGGACTAACATATTGATCAAGTGCCCAGTGCCAGTTCCTGTTTGTTGCATGTTTTTGTTTCGCAGAAAATCCATATCAAACGGAGTCCAAACGGGATAAAAACTTACGGAGATTTTTTTTGGAATATATGTGATTTTTTGGAAGAAGAATCAACGTGAGACGATGCCCGAGGGGGCCACGAGGCAGGGGCGCGCCCCTGATCCTCGTGGCCACCCCGTAAGGCGGTTGGTGCCCTTCTTTCGCACAAGAAAGCCAATATCCGGATAAAAATCGTGTCCAAATTTCAGCCCAATCGGAGTTACAGATCTCCGGGAATATAAGAAACAGTGAAAGGTCAGAATCTGAACACAGAAACACAGAGAGAGATAGAAAGACAGATCCAATCTCGGAGGGGCTATCGCCCCTCCCATGCCATGGAAGCCAAGGACCAGAGGGGAAACCCTTCTCCCATCTAGGGAGAAGGTCAAGGAAGAAGAAGAAGAAGGGGGCCCTCTCCCCCTCTCTTCCGGTGGCACCGGAACGCCGCCGGGGCCATCATCGTCACCGCAGTCTACACCAACACCTCTGTCATCTTCACCAACATATCCATCACATTCCCCCATCTATCTACAGCTCTCCCGCAACCCGCTGTACCCTCTACTTGAACATGGTGCTTTATGCTTCATATTATTATCCAATGATGTGTTGCCATCCTATGATGTCTGAGTAGATTTTCGTTGTCCTATCAGTAATTGGTGAATTGCTATGATTGGTTTAATTTGCTTGTGGTTATGTTGATGTCCTTTGGTGCCCATCATATGAGCGCGCGCATGGATCACACCATAGGGTTAGTTGTATGTTGATAGGACTATGTATTGGAGGGCAAGAGTGACAGAAGCTTCAACCTAGCATCGAAATTGATGCATACGGGATTGAAGGGGGGCCAATATGTCTTAATGCTATGGTTGGGTTTTACCTTAATGAACGTTAGTAGTTGCGGATGCTTGCTAATTGTTCCAATCATAAGTGCATAGAATTCCAAGTCAGGGATGACATGCTAGTAGTGGCCTCTCCCACATAAAACTTGATATCGGTCTAGTAAAGTAGTCAATTGCTTAGGGACAATTTCGCAACTCCTACCACCACTTTCCCACACTCGCTATACAAACTCTATTGCTTCTTTACCTAAACAGCCCCTAGTTTTTATTCGTGTGCTCTTTATATTCTTGCAAACCTATCCAACAACACCTACAAAGTACTTATAGTTTCATACTTGTTTTAGGTAAAGCGAACGTTAAGCGTGCGTAGAGTTGTATCGGTGGTCGATAGAATTTGAGGGAATATTTGTTCTACCTTTAGCTCCTCGTTGTGTTCGACACTCTTACTTATCGAAAGAGGCTACAATTGATCCCCTATACTTGTGGGTTATCAGAGGCCGGCCCTAGGCGCGCCCCAAGTGGGAGGAGTCCCACTTGGGCTCCTAGTGGGATTCGGCCCCCCTTCCTTTTATCGGAGGGGGAAAGGGGGAAGGAGAGAGAGAGGAAGAAGGATAGGGGGCGCCGCCTCCTCCCCTTGTCCAATTCGGACTCCTCCCTTGGGGGGCACCCCTTGTGGGCTGGCTCGCCTCCCTGCATATCTTTGATACATCTCCAACGTATGTATAATTTTATCATTCTTGGATGTTTTACAATCATTTTATAGCAATTTTATATCATTTTTTGGGACTAACCTATTGACCAAGTGCCCAGTGCCATTTGCTGTTTTTTGCTAGTTTTTTACATCCATGAAATCAGTATCAAACGGAGTCCAAACACCGCGAAACTTTTTGTGGATTTTTATGGGCCAGAAGATCACCAATGGGTCAGAGCAGCACCTGGGGGTGCCCCGAGGGGGGCACAACCCACCAGGGCGCGCCTGGGGGGCAGGTGTGCCCAGGTGGGTTGTGCCCACCTCGGTGGCCTCCCGCACCCCCTCTTTACCCTATAAATTCACAAATATTCCAAAAACCCTCGGGGTTAACCTAGATCAGAAGTTCCGCCGCCGCAAGGCTCTGTAGCCACCGAAATCCAATCTAGACCCTTTTCGGCACCCTGCCGGAGGGGGAATCATCTCTGGTGGCCATCTTCATCATCCCGGCGGCCACCACGATGAGGAGGGAGTAGTCCACCCTCGGGGCTGAGGGTTTGTACCAGTAGCTATGTGTTTAATCTCTCTCTCGTGTTCTTGAGATGTCACGATCTTGATGTATCGCGGGCTTTGTTAATATAGTCGGATCATATGGTGTTTTCCCCTCTCTATCTTGTTGTGATGAATTGAGTTTTTCCCTTTGAGATTTCGTTGTTATCAGATTGAATACTTTTATGGATTTGAGAACACTTGATATGTGTCTTACAATTGAATACTCATGGTGACAATGGGGTATCGTATTGGTTCACTTGATATATGTTTTGCCACTCAACTCGTGGATTCCCGAGGTGACATTGGGGTAATCTATGCATAGGGGTTGATGCATGTTCCTGGCTTTATTTCTCCAATAGAAATCTTGGGGCACTCTTCGAAGTTCTTTGTGTTGGATTGAGTATTATGAATATGAATTTGCTTTGGTGTTATTTTAGTATGAACTCTAGGATAGATCGAACGGAAAGAATAGCTTTGTGTTATTTTAGTACGAACTCTTGAATAGATCGAACGGAAAGAATAGCTTTGAGGTGGTCTCGTACCCTACAAACAATTTATTCTTATGTTCACCGCTAGATTGGAACTTTGGAGTGATTCTTCGTTGCACTTTGAGGGGTGGTTATATGATCCAATTATATTAGCATTCTTTGGAGATTGCACTAGCGAATGTACGGACACTAGGCCTCATTTTCAAGTATTGCAATACCGTTTTTGTGCCCGTTTACTATTTGCTACCTTGCTGTTTTTATTTATTCAGATTATAAAAATATATTTCTACCATCCATATTACACTTTTATCACCATCTCTTCACTGAACTAGTACAACAACAACAAAGCCTTTAGTCCCAAACAAGTTGGGGTAGGCTAGAGGTGAAACCCATAAGATCTCGCAACCAACTCATGGCTCTGGCACATGGATAGCAATCTTCCACGCACCCCTGTCCATAGCTAGCTCTTTGGTGATACTCCAATCCTTCAGGTCTCTCTTAACGGACTCCTCCCATGTCAAATTCGGTCTACCCCGCCCTCTCTTGACATTCTCCGCACGCTTTAGCCGTCCGCTATGCACTGGAGCTTCTGGAGGCCTGCGCTGAATATGCCCAAACCATCTCAGACGATGTTGGAAAAGCTTCTCCTCAATTGGTGCTACCCCAACTCTATCTCGTATATCATCATTCCGGACTCGATCCTTCCTCGTGTGGCCACACATCCATCTCAACATACGCATCTCCGCCACACCTAACTGTTGAACATGTCGCCTTTTAGTCGGCCAACACTCCGCGCCATACAACATTGCGGGTCGAACCGCCATCCTGTAGAACTTGCCTTTTAGCTTTTGTGGCACTCTCTTGTCACAGAGAATGCCAGAACCTTGGTGCCACTTCATCCATCCGGCTTTGATTCGATGGTTCACATCTTCATCAATACCCCCATCCTCCTGCAACATTGACCCCAAATACCGAAAGGTGTCCTTCCGAGGTACCACCCGGCCATCAAGGCTAACCTCCTCCTCCTCACACCTAGTAGTACTGAAACCGCACATCATGTACTCGGTTTTAGTTCTACTAAGCCTAAACCCTTTCGATTCCAAGGTTTGTCTCCATAACTCTAACTTCCTATTTACCCCCGTCCGACTATCGTCAACTAGCACCACATCATCTGCAAAGAGCATACACCATGGGATATCTCCTTGTATATCCCTTGTGACCTCATCCATCACCAATGCAAAAAGATAAGGGCTCAAAGCTGACCCCTGATGTAGTCCTATCTTAATCGGGAAGTCATCAGTGTCGACATCACTTGTTCGAACACTTGTCACAACATTATCGTACATGTCCTTGATGAGGATAGTGTACTTTGCTGGGACTTTGTGTTTCTCCAAGGCCCACCACATGACATTCCGCGGTATCTTATCATAGGCCTTCTCCAAGTCAATGAACACCATATGCAAGTCCTTCTTTTGCTCCCTATATCTCTCCATAAGTTGTCGTGCCAAGAAAATGGCTTCCATGGTCGACCTCCCAGGCATGAAACCAAACTGATTTTTGGTCACGCTTGTCATTCTTCTTAAGCGGTGCTCAATGACTCTCTCCCATAGCTTCATTGTATGGCTCATCAGCTTAATTCCACGGTAATTAGTACAACTCTGAACATCCCCCTTGTTCTTGAAGATTGGTACTAATATACTCCGTCTCCATTCTTCTGGCATCTTGTTTGCCCGAAAAATGAGGTTGAAAAGCTTGGTTAGCCATACTATCGCTATGTCCCCGAGACCTTTCCACACCTCAATGGGGATACAATCAGGGCCCATCGCCTTGCCTTCTTTCATCCTTTTTAAAGCCTCCTTCACCTCAGACTCCTGGATTCGCCGCACAAAACGCATGCTGGTCTCATCAAAGGAGTCGTCCAGTTCCATGGTAGAACTCTCATTCTCCCCATTGAACAGCTTGTCGAAGTACTCCCGCCATCTATGCTTAATCTCCTCATCCTTCACCAAGAGTTGGCCTGGTCCGCCCTTGATGCATTTGACTTGGCCAATATCCCTCGTCTTCCTCTCTCGGATCTTGGCCATCTTATAGATGTCCCTTTCACCTTCCTTCGTGACTAATCGTTGGTAGAGGTCCTCATATGCTCGACCCCTTGCTTCACCAACAGCTCGCTTTGCGGCCTCTCTCGGATCTTGCCCGACATCTTGTACTTCACCGAACTAGTGCACCTATAAAATTTGCCATTGTACTGGGTGTGTTGGGGACACAAGAGATTTTTTGTATTTGGTTGCAGGGTCATTTGAGAGAGACCATCTTCATCCTACACCTCTCGTGGATTGATAAACCTCAGGTCATCCACTTGAGGGAAAATTGCTATTGTCCTACAAAACTCTGCGCTTGGAGGCCCAACACGTGTCTACAAGAATAAAGTTGCGTAGAAGACATCAAGCTCTTTTCTGGCGCCGTTGCCGGGGAGGCGAGTGCTTGAAGGTATATCTTTAGATCTTGCAATCAAATTCTTTAGTTTCATGTTTATCACTAGTTTGGTTTATAAAAGGAAACTACAAAAAAATGGAATTGATGTTGCAATATATTATTCATCTTTATAATGTATTTCATGAAAATGATGGAAAGGAAAATTGCGCTCAATTGATAGAAGAAGAATTCAATAGAATGTTTGGTATAAATGATGAGCATGATTGCAATGTTGTTTGTATGAATTCTTTGAATATCCATGATGCTAATGATATGCAAAGCCATAAGCTTGGGGATGCTATGTTTGATGAAGATGATATTTTTAGTCCCCCAAGATTTGATGTGGAAATTTGTTATAATGATTATTTGCCTCCTATTTATGATGAGTATAATGATGAAAGTGGATTTGGAGAGGTCATTACTTTATTTAGTGATTAATCCACCATTTTGGATGAGGCTTCAATTGACTATGATAACAAAGTTGCTATCTATGATGATTATGGTGATGACATATATGCTATAAAGAATAATGATAACCATGAAACTTGTCATCGTGAGTTTAATTTTCACTCTCATGATAGTTATTTTGTTGAGTTTGCTCCCACTACTATTCATGAGAATAAATTTGCTCATGTGGAGAGTAATAAAACTTCTATGCTTGTGGATCATGAAAAGAATGCTTTGCATGACAGTTATATTGTTGAATTCATTCATGATGCTAATGAAAATTATTATGAGAGAGGAACATATGCATCTACATATCTCAATAATATCAAGTTTCCTCTCTATGTGTTGAAATTTTTGAAGTTATGCTTGTTTTGCCTTCCTATGCTAGTTGATTATTGTTCCCATAAATTGTTTGCTCACAAAATCCCTATGCATAGGAAGTGGGTTAGATTTAAATGTGCTAGTCATATGCTTCATGATGCTCTCTTTGTGTTTCAATTCTTATCTTATATGCGAGCATCATTGAAATCATCATGCCTAGCTAAAAGGCATTAAAGAAAAGCGCTTGTTGGGAGACAACCCAACACTTTTACCTACTGGTTTTGAGTGTTCACATGGTTAAGCTACTGTAGTGATCATGTTTTTTTGATTTTGTTTCAATAAAGTGCCAAGTAAACCCTTTGGGATCATGTTGGGTGATAGTTGATTTGATCTTGCTGAAAAACAAAAACTTTTGCACTCACGAAAATAATTCTAATTTTTAATAAAAGAGTGCTTTTGAGTTGATTCTTTTTGCATAAGTTTAATATACAAATTTATCACGTGGTCCTAATTTTTTCACGTGGTCCAGATCATTACAGACTGTTCTGTTTTTGACAGATTCTGTTTTCCATGCATAGTTTGCTTGTTTTCTAGTTTCTATGGCTTATATTGCTCAATATAAATTGTGGAAAATATGCTACAGTAGGCATTGTGTGGAAACAATTATGAATCTTGTCTTTGACATTACCGAAGTGAAATGGTTTGCTCTTTATCATACTAACCTATCTCATGAAGTTCCGTTAAGTTTTGTGTGATTGAAGTTTTCAAGTTTTGGGTGAGATATCGATATGAGGAGAATAAGGAGTGACAAGACCCTAAGCTTGGGGATTCCCAAGTCACCCCAAGGTAAGATCCAAGCAACTATCCTTGGGGGTGCCCCGGAAGGCATCCCCTCTTTCGTCTTCAACATTATCGGTAACCTCACTTGGAAGTATGTTTTCGTTCATCACATGATATGAGTTTTGCTTGGAGCATCATTTTATTTCATTTATATTTGCTTGATGTTATTTAGAATAATGTTTTTCTTCTTTTATTTCAATAAAAGTGTCATTGATAGCCTTTACTATGCTTATTTTACAAGTCTACATGTTGCTGTTTGAAAACAGAAAGTTTATCGATGTTGCAAAAATTCCCTAGAAAAGTCGGAATTTGATAAAATGTTGAAACTTTTTACAAAATAAGCTCTGGTAAATTTTCTACAATGTGGTAGATTTTCATAACTTTTGGAGTCAGGGAAGTATTCATACTCTTGCATTCTTTACAGACTGTACTATTTTGGTAGATTGCTGTTATGTTTGCATATGTTTGCTTTTTTAATGATTCTATTTGAGGATAGGAGTATTAAATATGCAGAGGCATTTAGTATGCAATGTTGAATAATAATTTTAGTGATTTTCTACAGTAGAGAATGATAAGGTTTTTGCATTGATTTATACTAACTTATCTCAGGAGTTTTGTTGAGTTTTGTGTGGATGAATCTTTTGAGATTTAGGAAACCGTGATATGAGAAGAATTAAGGAGACACAAAAGCTCAAGCTTGGGGATGCCCAAGGCATCCCAAGATAATATTTCAAGAAGTCTCAAGCATCTAAGCTTGGGGATGCCCCGGTGGGCATCCCTGAAGGAAATATGCCCTAGAGGCAATAATAAAGTTGTTATTTATATTTCCTAATAAAGTTTATTATTCATGTTATAATTGGATTAACCGGAAACTTAGTACATGTGTGAATACATAGACAAACAGAGTGTCACTAGTATGCCTCTACTTGACTAGCTCGTTGAATCAAAGATGGTTAAGTTTCCTAGCCATAGACATGAGTTGTCATTTGATTAACAGGATCACATCATTAGAGAATGATGTGATTGACTTGACCCATTCCGTTAGCTTAGCACTTGATCGTTTAGTATGTTGCTATTGCTTTCTTCATGACTTATACATGTTCCTATGACTATGAGATTGTGCAACTCCCGAATACCAGAGGAACACTTTGTGTGCTACCAAACGTCACAACGTAATAGGGTGATTATAAAGGTGCTCTACAGGTGTCTTCAATGGTACTTGTTGAGTTGGCATAGATCAAGATTCGGATTTGTCACTCCGATTGTCGGAGAGGTATCTCTGGGCCCTCTCGGTAATGCACATCACTATAAGCCTTGCAAGCAATGTGACTAATGAGTTAGTTGCGGGATGATGCATTATAGAACGAGTAAAGAGACTTGCCGGTAATGAGATTCAACTAGGTATTGAGATACCGACGATCGAATCTCGGGCAAGTAACATACCGATGACAAAGGGAACAACGTATGATGTTATGCGGTTCGACAGATAAAGATCTTGGTAGACTATGTAGGAACCAATATGAGCATCCAGGTTCCGCTATTGGTTATTGACCAGAGACGTGTCTCGGTCATGTCTACATAGTTCATGAACCCGTAGGGTCCGCGCGCTTAAAGTTCTGTGACGATCGGTATTATGAGTTTATGTGTTTTGATGTACCGAAGGTAGTTCGGAGTTGAGGGAGTCCTGGATTAGGGGGTCCTCGGACTGCCGGACTCTATACTTTAGCCGGACTGTTGGACTATGAAGATACAAGATTGAAGACTTCGTCCCGTGTCCGGATGGGACTCTCCTTTGCGTGGAAGGCAAGCTTCGCAATTCGGATATGTAGATCTCCTCCCTTGTAACCGACTCTGTGTAACCCTAGCCCCCTCCGATGTCTATATAAACCGGAGGGTTTAGTCCGTAGGACAACAACAATCATAATCATAGGCTAGCTTCTAGGGTTTAGCCTCTACGATCTCGTGGTAGATCAACTCTTGTAATACTCATATCATCAAGATCAATCAAGCAGGAAGTAGGGTATTACCTCCATCGAGAGGGCCCGAACCTGGGTAAACATCGTGTCCCCCGCCTCCTGTTACCATCCACCTTAGTTGCACAGTTCGGGACCCCCTACCCGAGATCCGCCGGTTTTGACACCGACATTGGTGCTTTCATTGAGAGTTCCACTGTGCCGTCGCGACAAAGGCTTGATGGCTCCTTCGATCATCGACAACGATGCGGTCCAGGGTGAGATTTTTCTCCCCGGACAGATCTTCATATTCGGCGGCTTCGTACTGCGGGCCAACTCCCTTGGCCATCTGGAGCAGATCGAAAGTACGCCCCTGGCCATCAGGTCAGGTTTGGAAGCTTGAACTATACCGCCGACATCCGCGGAGACTTGATCTTCGACGGATTCGAGCCCATGTCAGGTGCGCCGCACAGTCACGATGAGCTGGACTTAGTTCTGCCGTCGGACAGTGTTCGGGAGATCGGACCTGCAGCTACTCTGTCCCTCAATCCGGAGCAGACCGTGCCATCCAAGGACGGGTGGATAGACCCCGCCACGGAGGCCGCGCACGCAGCGGCGATAGAGCCGAATACTGACTTCACCTCCTATGAGACCCGTGTTGCCGGACACTTGGATTCGTCCCCGGTCACGGGCTCCGAACCGCCTGCATCCGTGCCTATCGAATCTGATTGGGCACCGATCATGGAGTTTTCCTCCGCGGATATCTTTCAGCACTCACCACTGGGCGACGTGCTAAATTCATTAAGGTCTCTCTCCTTGTCAGGAGACCCTTGGCCGAACTATGTCCGGCTGGAGTGGGATGCGGACGACGAAGTAATTCGCTCCCCACCCACCACCCACTTAGTAGCCACTATCGACGATTTAACCGACATGCTCAATTTCGGCTCCGAAGACATCGACGGTATGGATGACGATGCAGGAGACGAACAGGAACCACCACCCATAGGGTGCTGGACCGCCACCTCATCATATGATATGTACATGGTGGACACCCCCAAAGAAGGCGATGGCGATAAGGCGACAGAGGATAATCCCTCTAAGAAGCAATCCAAGCACCGGCGTCAGCGGCGCCGCTCTATGTCCCGCCATAGCAAAAGCAGTGATACCGGCACAAGAGACAATAACGCTCCGGATAGTGCCGAAGACGATGACAATCCCTTCCAGCCAGGCCTCGAGCGGGAGGATGGGCAAGCTAGCCCTCAAGAACAGGCAGCAGACGGAGAATCAGAGGATGACAATTACATGCCTCTCTCCGAAGACGAGGTGAGCCTCGGCGACGAAGAATTTATCGTGCCTGAGGATCCCGTCGAGCAGGAGCGCTTCAAGCGTCGGCTTATAGCCACAGCAAATAGCCTGAAGAAAAAGCAACAACAGCTTCGAGCTGACCAAGACCTGCTAGCGGGTAGATGGACCGAGGTCCTGGCGGCCGAGGAATACGAACTCGAACGCCCAACCAAGAGTTACCTAAAGCGCAGGTTGCTACCCCAACTCGAGGAGGAAGCATTAAACCCCACATTACCAGCGTATGATGCGGCTGATCGGCCACCTCGTGGCCGAGACAGAGTGGCATATCAGCCTGAAGTTCAGCCCGCACCCCGCCGCCATTCAAACAAAAACACCAAGGCCCGGGGCAACACACGGGACCTGCGAGACGTATTGGAAAACAAAGCAGGACATACAAGATCGATCTACGGATCACGGGGGCGCGCCCCAACGCGTGATGATGATCGTCACGCCGGATACACTAAAAGCAAATCCGGCCGGGCCGAATACAGCAGTCAAGACTCGTATGAACTGCTTCGTGACATAGCCCGGCCCAGAGGCGCCACACACCCCCTATGCTTCACGGACGAAGTGATGGATCACGAATTCCCAGAAAGATTTAAGCCCATGAACATTGAGTCATATGATGGTACTACAGACCCCGCGGTATGGATCGAGGATTTCCTCCTTCACATCCACATGGCCCGCGGTGATGATCTACATGCCATCAAGTACCTCCCACTAAAACTCAAAGGACCGGCTCGGCATTGGCTGAATAGCTTGCCAGCAAACTCCATTGGCAGTTGGGAGAATCTGGAAGACGCATTCCTTGACAACTTCCAGGGCACTTATGTGCGACCACCGGATGCTGATGACTTGAGTCACATAACCCAGCAGCCAGGGGAATCGGCCAGGAAATTCTGGCCCGGTTCCTAACTAAAAAGAACCAAATTGTCAACTGTTTGGATGCGGAGGCCTTAGCAGCATTTAAGCATAACATCCATGACGAGTGGCTCGCCCGACACCTCGGCCAAGAGAAGCCGAAGTCCATGGAAGCCCTCACGACACTCATGACCCGCTTTTGCACGGGCTAAGACAGCTGGCTAGCTCGCAGCAATAACACATCATGAAATCCTGGCAATTCAGATGCAAAAGATAGCAACGGCAGACCACGTCGCAACAGACACAAGCACCGCAACAACGGCGACAACGCCGAAGACACGACAGTCAATGCCGGATTCAATGGCTCTAAATCCGGTCAGCGGAAAAAGCCGTTCAAAAGAAGCAATCCGGGCCCGTCCAGTTTGGACTGCATACTCGATCGCTCGTGTCAAATTCACGGCACCCCCGATAAGCCAGCCAATCACACCAACAGAGAATGCTGGGTGTTCAAGCAGGCCGGCAAGTTGAATGCCGAAAACAATGTAAAGGGCCTGCATAGCGACGACGAGGAGGAGCCCCGGCCGCCGAACACAGGAGGACAGAAGAAATTTCCTCCCCAAGTGAAAACGGTGAACATGATATACGCAACCCACATTCCCAAGAGGGAACGGAAGCGTGCACTAAGAGACGTCTATGCGATGGAGCCAGTCGCCCCAAAGTTCAACCCATGGTCTTCTTGTCCGATCACTTTCGATCGCAGGGACCACCCCACTAGTATCCGTCATGGCGGTTCGGGCGCATTGGTTCTTGATCCCATCATTGACGGATTTCACCTCACTCGAGTCCTTATGGACGGTGGCAGCAGCCTGAACCTGCTTTATCAGGACACAGTGCGCAAAATGGGTATAGACCCCTCGAGGATCAAACCCACAAAAACCACCTTCGAGGGTGTCATACCAGGCGTAGAGGCATGTTGCACGGGCTCAATCACACTGGAAGTGGTCTTCGGATCTCCGGACAATTTCTGAAGCGAGGAATTAATCTTCAATATCGTCCCCTTCCGTAGTGGCTATCATGCACTACTCGGACGAACCGCATTTGCTAGATTCAATGCGGTACCGCATTATGCATACCTTAAGCTCAAAATGCCAGGACCTCGCGGAGTTATAACAGTTAATGGAAACACAGAACGCTCGCTCCGCACGGAGGAGCACACTGCAGCCCTCACAGCGGAAGCACAAAGCAGCCTTCTGAGGCCAACCACCAATTCGGCGAAAAGGCCCCCGGACACCTTCAAGCGAGTCCGGAGTAACCTGCAACAGGATCTCCAGGCACGTTCAGAGCTCGGATAGCAATTTGGCCTCCGTCATAGTCTCAGTCAAGCGGCGAAATTTGTGCTGCACGTACATAACTACGCACTCAAGATACCATGGGCATAGGCAGAGGCACGGCTATGGCACGGCCCACAATGCGGCTCAACCGCCCCAGTGCACGTATACCTTTATCATTTTTTCTCTTTCAGGACCTTACTCTCTGGAAGACCTCTCCGGCAGTCTGATTGTTGACTCATTGCGAGAAGGAAATACCAAGGAAGCAAGACGCTCTGACATACAAGGGAATCCCCAGGTGGTCTCTGATAACGATCGAATACCTGTTTTACATACCCATACGCAGCCTGCCCTTGGATAGGACATGTCAAATAGTCCTATTTTTTGCTTATTGCACTACTTGTATCCGTACGCTTTGACGTATTATTTAAATAACAATGCATAGCGTTAGCCTATTATTGCATTTCTTTTTTCCTTGTCTGCTTATTTACGACAAATTGCACCCGTACATTCTGGTACGACCAGTGCGCCAGGGGCTTCAGTGTACCCCATAACACGGCGTGAAAAGTCCGAACACTTTCGACAGTGCGGCACCCCGAACTTATAACATTATATGCATCAGCTCCGAATCATGTCTTGGGTCAATAGTTGGGTTTGCCCGGCTTCCATGTTTTGGTACCTTACGTTCCGCTATATCGGCTAAGGTAGCGCTGGGAGAACTACTCCGATTGTGTCCCGGTTCTTTCGGACGAGCACCTCAGTAGAGAAAGCCGAAAACTGACTGTCATGATGCGGCGAGAGCTGGTCGCTGTTCGAGAGGTCTCAAGTCCTTAAAGACTTCTTCCGCTTCGGGCGAGGAGTCGGCCTTGTCCGACTTAGGTGTATATACCGCCCCAAATTCGGCCTTCCGAATACTAGGGGCTTCGCCAAAATTTAAAATTGTAGACTTCTATGGCTAAGTGAGAGTGATAAAGTTTTATAGTCCGATTGCCTGGTTCGTTGTGCTGAACACCTCCTTCGAAGGACCCAAAATTGGGATAAAGAGTGATCAGGTTTATCCCGAACACCTCAGTACTAGTTACATGGGGCAGAAGCCGACGACTGGCCAACTCTCAGATTTTATAAACGGCCGCACAGAAGGTAATATTTTAAATTAACAAAGCGTTACATAGCGCACACGAACTCGTTTCATATTACAGGATCACATGAGTACATTCATTCAAATATTACATCCTTAGCACATTCCTCCGCCACAAGGCGAGCACCCTTCAGGACACTGTCATAATACTTTTCGGGGTGGCGATGCTCCTTGCCCTCCGGCGGCCCCTCCTTCACCAGCTTTTCGGCGTCCAGCTTCGCCCAGTGCACTTTCGCCCAGGAAAAAGCCATGATCACTCCCTCGATGCAGACAGACAGCTTTATGACTTCAAGCCTTGGGCAGGCATTCACAAGTCGCCTTACCAGGCCGAAATAGCTGCCAGGCAGGGGCTCGCCAGGCCACATCCGGACTATAAGGCCCCTCATGGCCAGTTCGGCCGCCTTGTGAAGCTCGACCAGTTGCTTCAACTGGTCGCTCAAGGGCATCGGATGTTTGGTCCCAGTATACTGAGACTAGAACAACTTCTCCGTCGAGCTCCCCTCCTCGGCCCGGTAGAACTCCGCGGCATCCGACACACTGTGGGGTAGATCTGCGAACGCTCTGGGAGAGCTCCGAATTCGGGTAAGTAAAAGGAAAGTTTCCTTCACATACTTGCTTTGCATAATGAATGCCTTACCCGCCGCTATCTTCTTAACCGCCTCAATTTCCCGGAGGGCCTTTTGGGCTTCGTCCTTGGCACGTTGTGCGTTTTCGAGGGCCTTCACAAGCTCGGACCCTTGCGTCTTCGAGTCACGCTCCAAGACTCGTGTTTCTTGACGAGAGCCTGGAGCTCTTGCTGCACCTCATCGACTCGGGCCTCTTGCTTCTCTCGCTCGATGCGCTCCTTGGCCGCTTTGTCTTCGGCCTCGGACAGCACCTTCTTCAGGCCGCCACTTCGGTCATGGCCCCTAGCAAAATTCATGACGATCCTATTATTCAAAAACCACATTTTTCTTTATCAATATACAGACAGGGTATCACTTACCTTTATTCTCTTCGAGCTGCCTCTTGGTAAGACCGAGCTCTTCCTTGGACCGCTCAAGGTCCCGCTTCAGTGCGGCAACCTCCGCAGTACGAGCGGCAGCGGCCAGCAGTGAAGCCTGCTTATTCACATAGACACATTCTGATTAGACTCCTGCGATTATTATTTGATCCTCTATTCGGCCTTTCTTCGTGAGCGCCAAACAGAGCATCAAGGGCTACTGTCTATGTTGTAACATTTCTTATAATTCTATTACTTACCTCAAAGCCTGTTAGGAGGCTCGCACAGGCTTCAGTCAGTCCGCTCTTGGCGGACTGAACCTTCTTGACCACTGCACTCATAACAGTGCGGTGATCTTCGTCAATGGAAGCACCGCGAAGTGCTTCCAGCAAGTTGTCTGATGCCTCTGCATGGACAGAGGCCATCGGCACAGACGGCTTGCCCCCCTTAGCGAGGGGTTGCCTGACAAAATCCGGAACCACTCGAGGTTCCGGCGCAGTATTCGGCTGGGGGCTAGACTTGCTGCCCCCGGCGTTAGGGCCCAGGGGAGTCTTGCCCCTCGTGCGCCCAGCGCCTGGAATGCCGCCTTGAGGCACCTCCGGAACTGTCTCCCCCCGGTTCAGTGCCCTTTGAGACAACACCTCGGCATTGTCCGTAGGGCGGGGGGGAGGAGGCGGTCGGGAGTGAATCGCTGTTAATATCCGACGGGCCCAAAGAATCATCCGACGAAGATACGTCGATATGGGCTCGGGATGGACTGCATAATCATGTTCGGCGTGACAAGAAGCAGTACGATAAAATGTACCAAGAACTATTATGGTATCCGGATACTCACGGCTTCGCCAGGGGCTTGTCCCTGGGTAACCACTCCTCGTCGCTGAAAGCGGCCGTCGTGGAGCAGTCCGGGAGGAGGGTCCTTCCCTTCTTGGACCCTTCGGCCTCCCCTGATGGGGCAGCCTTCCTTTTCCTGTCCCCCCCCCCCCCGGGGCTGGGGGGAGAACTTTCCTCTTCCTCCTCCTCGTCTTCGCGGGAGGAGTGCGCCTTGGTGTTTTCGGACGATGAGTCTGATATAACCTTGCGCCGGAGACCTTTCCTGGTCCCCGTGGCCTTCTTCTTGGCCTTCTTCTCCAGCGCCTCATAAGGCGCTGGAACCAGCATCTCTGTTAGGAGAGCATCTGCTAGATCTTCGGGTAGGGGGGCTGGACAATCAATCTGCTCCGCTGTCGCTACCCAGTCCTGTTGAATGGCGTGGAGGCTTAGATCCCACGCATGGTTATACTGGGGAAAAGAACATCTTATGAGATATAAAAGACTTACCGGATTGGCAGGGCGCTTTGCGCTGAGTCCGCGGTCCTCGGTAAGGGGAGGAGGTACCTCGGCACCCTTGAACAACACCTTCCAGACGTCCTTGTGCGTCGTGTCGAAGAGCTCTCGCAGCGTCTGGTGCTTAGCCGGGTCGAACTCCCACAAATTGAATGCCCGTCTTTGACACGGGAGGATCCGGCGGAAGAGCATGACTTGGACCACGTTGACAAGCTTGATTTTCTTGCTTATCATGTTTTTGACGCGGGTCTGGAGTCTGGTCAGCTCCACCGATGAACCCCAGGATAGGCCCTTCTCTTTCCAGGAGGTGAGCCGCATGAGGATTCCGGATCGAAATTCGGGGGCCGCCACCCAGTTGGTGTCGCGCGGCTCGGTGATGTAGAACCACCCCGATTGCCACCCCTTTACGGTCTCCACATAGGAGCCTTCGAGCTAGGTAACATTGGGCATTTTGCCCACCATGGCGCCTCCGCACTCCGCTTGCTGGCCGACCACCACCTTCGGTTTAACATTGAAGGTCTTCAGCCACAGGCCGAAGTGGGGCTTGATGCGGAGGAAGGCCTCGCACACGACGATAAACGCTGAGATGTTGAGGATGAAATTGGGGGCCAGATCATGGAAATCTAGCCCGTAATAAAACATGAGCCCGCAGACGAATGGGTGGAGGGGAAATCCCAGTCCGCGGACGAAGTGGGTGAGAAATACCACCCTCTCATGGGATTCTGGAGTAGGGATGATCTGCCCCACGTCTGGGAGCCGGTGCGCGATATCTGCGGCTAGGTATCTGGCTTCCCGGAGCTTCGTAATGTCCCCCTCCGTAACGGAGGAGACCATCCACTTGCCTCCCTCTCCGGACATGTTTGGAGTGGTTTGCGGAGAAAATGCGAACTTGGGCACTGGAGCTCGAGTGCGCAAGAATGGATGAGCAAGGAAGAAGAAGGCGCGGGTAAAAAAGATGAATCCTTGTCCCTTTATAAGGGCGGAAGAAACTATGCGCCTCCCCACCTGCCTGGTAAACTCGCTAATTCCCCAAGCGCCTTAATTGATGGCGCGGTTGGGTTACCCACACCCGTATTGATGAGAATCCCGTGATAGGGGGACACGATCTCTGCTTCGACAAGACGTGCCAAGAAAACCGCCTCGCAATATGTGCAGCAGCTGGTTGGGAAAAACGGTTCGAATAATGACCGGGCCGTGGCGTGATGTCACGCTATGAAACTTGTCAGCAGATTAGATTTGTGGAATATTATACTCTCTACAGCGGTATGTGGAATTTATTTTGCAGAGCTGGACATGATCCTTGTGTTCAAAATCTTCTATGGAGTATTCGGAGGAGGAACCCGCCTTTCAATGCCGAAGACAATCTGCGCGCCGGACTCATCGTCATTGAAGCCTGGTTCAGGGGCTGCTGAGGGAGTCCTGGATTAGGGGGTCCTCGGACTGCCGGACTCTATACTTTAGCTGGACTGTTGGACTATGAAGACACAAGATTGAAGACTTCGTCCCGTGTCCGGATGGGACTCTCCTTTGCGTGGAAGGCAAGCTTGGCAATTCGGATATGTAGATCTCCTCCCTTGTAACCGACTCTGTGTAACCCTAGCCCCCTCTGGTGTCTATATAAACCGGAGGGTTTAGTCCGTAGGACAACAACAATCATAATCATAGGCTAGCTTCTAGGGTTTAGCCTCTACGATCTCGTGGTAGATCAACTTTTGTAATACTCATATCATCAAGATCAATCAAGTAGGAAGTAGGGTATTACCTCCATCGAGAGGGCCCGAACCTGGGCAAACATCGTGTCCCCCACCTCCTGTTACCATCCACCTTAGATGCATAGTTCGGGATCCCCTACCCGAGATCCGCCGGTTTTGACACCGACAGGAGTCCCGGATATGATCACGGACATGATGAGGAGTCTCGAAATGGTCGAGACATAAATATTGATATATTGGAAGACTATGTTTGGACTCCGGAATGGTTCCGGGTAAGTTCGAGCAATTACCAGAGTACCGGGGGGTTACCGGAACCCCCCGGGGGCTATATGGGCCTACATGGGCCTTAGTGAGAGAGAGAGGAGGCGACCAAGAGGTGGGGGCAGGCCCCTCAAGCCCAATCCGAATTGGGAGGGGGTCAGCCCCCCTTTCCTTCTTCTCCTCTCCCCCTTCCTTCCCCCTACTATTGTGACTAGGAAAGGGGGAAACCTACTCCTAGTAGGAGTAGGAATCCCCCCTTGGGGCGCACCATGAGGGCCGGCCGGCCCCCTCCTCCCCTCCTTTCTATATACGGGTGAGGGGGCACCCCATAGACACAAAATTTGATCATTGATCTTTTAGCCGTGTGCGGTGCCCCCCTCCACCATAATCCACCTCGGTCATATCGTCATAGTGCTTAGGCGAAGCCCTACGCCGGTAGCTTCATCATCACCGTCATCACGCCATCGTGCTGACGAAGCTCTCCCTCGAAACTCTACTGGATCGTGAGTTCGTGGGACGTCATCGAGCTGAACGTGTGCAGATCACGGAGGTGTCGTACGTTCGGTACTAGGATCAGCCGATCGTGAAGACGTACGACTACATCAACCGCGTTGCCATAACGCTTCCGCTTTCGGTCTACGAGGGTACATGGACAACACTCTCCCCTCTCGTTGCTATGCATCACCATTATCTTGCGTGTGCGTAGGAATTTTTTTGAAATTACTACATAACCCAACAGTGGTATCAGAGCCAGGTTTATGCGTAGATGTTATATGTACGAGTAGAACAAAAGTGAGTTGTGGGCGATAATAGTCATACTGCTTACCAGTATGTCATACTTTGATTCGGCGATATTGTTGGATGAAGCGGCCCGGACTAACATTACGCGTACGCTTACGCGAGACTGGTTCTACCGATGTGCTTCGCACACAGGTGGCTGGCGGGTGTCAGTTTCTCCAACTTTAGTTGAATCGAGTGTGCCTACGCCCGGTCCTTGTTGAAGGTTAAAAAAGCACATACTTGAAGAAAAATCGTTGTGGTTTTGATGCGTAGGTAAGAACGGTTCTTGCTCAGCCCATAGCAGCCACGTAAAACTTGCAACAACAATGTAGAGGATGTCTAACTTGGTTTTGCAGGGCATGTTGTGATGTGATATGGTCAAGACATGATGCTAAATTTTATTGTATGAGATGATCATGTTTTGTAACAGAGTTATCGGCAACTGGCAGGAGCCATATGGTTGTCGCTTTATTGTATGAAATGCAATCGCCATGTAATTACTTTACTTTATCACTAAGCGGTAGCGATAGTCGTAGAAGCAATAGTTGGCGAGACGACAACGATGCTACGATGGAGATCAAGGTGTCGTGCCGGCAACGATGGTGATCATGACGGTGCTTTGGAGATGGAGATCAAAGGCACAAGATGATGATGGCCATATCATATCACTTATATTGATTGCATGTGATGTTTATCCTTTATGCATCTTATTTTGCTTAGTACGGCGGTAGCATTATAAGATGATCTCTCACTAAATTTCAAGGTATAAGTGTTCTCCCTGAGTATGCACCGTTGCGACAGTTCGTCGTGCCGAGACACCACGTGATGATCGGGTCTGATAAGCTCTATGTTCACATACAACGGGTGCAAGCCAGTTTTGCACACGCGGAATACTCGGGTTAAACTTGACGAGCCTAGCATATGCAGATATGACCTCGGAACACTGGAGACCAAAAGGTTGAGCATGAATCATATAGTAGATATGATCAACATAGTGATGTTCACCATTGAAAACTACTCCATCTCACATGATGATCGGACATGGTTTAGTTGATTTGGATCACGTGATCATTTAGATGACTAGAGGGATGTCTATCTAAGTGGGAGTTCTTAAGTAATATGATTCATTGAACTTTAATTTATCATGAACTTAGTCCTGATAGTATTTGCATATCTATGTTGTAGATCAATAGCTCGTGATGTAGTTTCCCGTTTATTTTGTGATATGTTCCTAGAGAAAAATAAGTTGAAAAATGTTAGTAGCAATGATGCGGACTAGCTCCGTGATCTGAGGATTATCCTCATTGCTGCACAAAAATATTATATCCTTGATGCACCGCTAGGTGACAGACCTATTGCAGGAGCAGATGCAGACGTTATGAACATTTGACAATGCTCAGTATGATGACTACTTGATAGTATAGTGCACCATGTTTACGACTTAGAACCGGGACTTCAAAAATGTTTTGAAAGACATGGAGCATATGAGATGTTCCAAGAGTTGAAATTGGTATTTCATACTCATGCCCGTGTCGAGAGGTATGAGACCTCTCATAGTACTTTGCCTACAAGATGGAGAAGACTAGCTCAACCAGTGAGCATGTACTCAGATTGTCTGGGTACTACAATTGCTTGAATCAAGTGGGAGTTAATCTTCCAGATAAGATAGTAGTTGACAAAGTTCTCTAGTCACTATCACCAAGTTAGTAGAACTTCATGATGAACTATAATATGCAAGGGATGACGAAAGTAATTCCCGAGCTCTTTGCGATGCTGAAATTGGCAAAGGTAGAAATCGAGAAAGAGCATCAAGTGTTGATGGTTAACAAGACCACTAGTTTCAAGAAAAGGGCAAAGGGGTAAAGGGAACTTCAATAAGAATGACAAGCAAGTTGTCACTTCCATGAAGAAGCCCAAAGCTAGACCCAAGCCTGAAACTGAGTGCTTCTACTACGAAGAAAATGGTCACTGGAAGTGGAACTGCCCTAGATACTTGGCGGATAAGAAGGATGGCAAAGTAAACAAAGGTATATTGGATATACATGTTATTGATGTGTACTTTACTAGTGTTTATAGCAACCCCTCGGTATTTGATACTGGTTCAGTTGCTAAGAGTAGTAACTCAAAACGGGAGTTGCAAAATAAACAGAGACTAGTTAAGGGCGAGGTGATGATGTTGGAAGTGATTCCAGAATTGATAAGATCACCATCGCACACTCCATTTACCTTCGGGATTAGTGTTGAACATAAAATAAATGTTATTTGGTGTTTGCGTTGAGCATAATATGATTGGATCATGTTTATTGCAATACGGTTATTCATTTAAGTCAAAGAATAATTGTTATTCTGTTTACATGAATAAAACCTTCTGGGGTCATACACCCAATGTGAATGGTTTATTGAATCTTGATCGTAGTGATACACATATTCATAATATTGATGCCAAAAGATGCAAAGTTGATAATGATAGTGCAACATATTTGTGGCACTGCCGTTTATGTCATATTGGTGTAAAGTGCATGAAGAAACTCCATACTAATGGGCTTTTTGAATCACTTGATTATGAATCACTTGATGCTTGCGAACCATGCCTCATGGGCAAGATGACTAAGACTCCGTTCTCCGGAACAATTGAGCGAGCAACTGACTTATTGGAAATAATACATACTGATGTATGCGATCCGATGAGTGTTGAGGCTCACGGCGGGTATCGTTATTTTCTGACCTTCACAGATGATTTGAGCAGATATGGGTATATCTACTTGATGAAACATAAGTCTAAAACATTTGAAAAGTTCAAAGAATTTCAGAGTGAAGTGGAAAACCATCGTAACAAAAAAATAAAGTTTCTACGATCTGATCGTGGAGGAGAATATTTGAGTTACGAGTTTGGCCTTCATTTGAAACAAAGCGGAATAGTTTCGCAACTCACGCCACCCGGAACACCACAGCGTAATGGTGTGTCCGAACATCGTAATCATACTTTACTAGATATGGTGCGATTTATGATGTCTCTTACCGATTTACCACTATCGTTTTGGGGTTACGCATTAGAGATAGTTGCGTTCACATTAAATAAGGGCACCATCTAAATCCGTTGAGGAAGCGATGATAAGCCCAGATTCCGCGAAATGGCTTGAGGCCATGAAATCTGAGATGGGATCCATGTATGAGAACAAAGTGTGGACTTTGATTGACTTGCCCGATGATCGGCGAGCCATTAAGATTAAATGGATCTTCAAGAGGAAGACGGACGCTGATAGTAGTGTTACTATCTACAAAGCTAGAATTGTCGCAAAAGGTTTTCGACAAGTTCAAGGTGTTGACTACAATGAGAGTTTCTCACTCGTATCTATCCTTAAAGTCTGTCTGAATCATGTTAGCAATTGCCGCATTTTATGAAATTTGGCAAATGGATGTCAAAACTGCATTCCTTAATGGATTTCTTATAGAAGAGTTGTATATGATGCAACCAGAAGGTTTTGTCAATCTGAAAGATGCTAACAAAGTGTGTAAACACCAGTGATCCATTTATGGACTGGTGCAAGCATCTCGGAGTTGGAATGTACACTTTGATAGTGTGATCAAAGCATATAGTTTTATACAGACTTGCGGTGAAGCCTGTATTTGCAAGAAAGTGAGTGGGAGCACTACAGCCTTTCTGATAAGTATATGTGAATGACATATTGTTGATCGGAAATGATGTAGAATTTTCTGGAAAGCATAAAGGAGTGTTTGAAAGGAGTTTTTCAAAGAAAGACCTCGGTGAAGCTGCTTACATATTGAGCATCAAAGATCTATAGAGATAGGTCAAGACGCTTGATAAGTTTTTCAATGAGTACATACCTTGACAATTTTTTGAAGTAAGTTCAAAATGGAGCAGTCAAAGAAGGAGTTATTGCATGTATTGCAAAGTGTGAAGTTGAGTAAGACTCAAAGCCCGACCACGGCAGAAGATAGAGAGAGAATGAAAGTCATTCCCTATGCCTCAGCCGTAGGTTCTATAAAGTATGCCATGCTATGTACCAGACCTATTGTATACCCTACGCTGAGTTTGGCAAAGGAGTACAATAGTGATCTAGGAGTAGATCACTGGACAGCGGTCAAAATTATCCTTAGAAGACTAAGGAAATATTTCTCCGTTATGGAGGTGATAAAGAGTTCTTCGTAAAGAGTTACGTCGATGCAAGCTTTGACACCGATCTGGATGACTTTAAGTCACAATCCGGATACATATTGAAAGTGGGAGCAATTAGCTAGAGTAGCTCCGTGCAGAGCATTATAGACATAGAAATTTGCAAAATACATACGGATCTGAATGTGGCAGACCCGTTGACTAAACTTCTCTCACAAGCAAAACATGATCACACCTTAGTACTCTTTGGGTGTTAATCACATGGCGATGTGAACTAGATTACTCACTCTAGTAAACCCTTTGGGTGTAGGTCACATAGCGATGTGAACTATGGGTGTTAATCACATGGTGATGTGAACTATTGATGTTAAATCACATGGCGATGTGAACTAGATTATTGACTCTAGTGCAAGTGGGAGGCTAAATGAAATATGCCCTAGAGGCAATAATAAAGTTCTTATTTATGTTTCCTTATATCATGATAAATGTTTATTATTCATGCTAGAATTGTATTAACCGGAAACTTAGTACATGTGTGATACATAGACAAACAGAGTGTCACTAGTATGCCTCTACTTGACTAGCTCGTTGAATCAAAGATGGTTAAGTTTCCTAGACATAGACATGAGTTGTCATTTGATTAACGGGATCACATCATTAGAGAATGATGTGATTGACTTGACCCATTCCGTTAGCTTAGCACTTGATTGTTTAGTATGTTGCTATTGCTTTCTTCATGACTTATACATGTTCCTATGACTATGAGATTATGCAACTCCCGAATACCGGAGGAACACTTTGTGTGCTACCAAACGTCACAATATAACTGGGTGATTATAAAGGTGCTCTACAGGTGTCTCCGATGGTACTTGTTGAGTTGGCATAGATCAAGATTAGGATTTGTCACTCTGATTGTCGGAGAGGTATCTTTGGGCCCTCTCGGTAATGCACAGCACTATAAGCCTTGCAAGTAATGTGACTAATGAGTTAGTTGAGGGATGATGCACTATAGAATGAGCAAAGAGACTTGCCGGTAACGAGATTGAACTAGGTATTGAGATACCGACGATCGAACCTCGGGCAAGTAACATACCGATGACAAAGGGAACAATGTATGTTGTTATGCGGTTTGACCGATAAAGATCTTCGTAGAATATGTAGGAACCAATATGAGAATCCAGGTTCCGCTATTGGTTATTGACCAGAGACGTGTCTCGGTCATGTCTACATAATTCTCAAACCCGTAGGGTCCGCACTGTTAAAGTTTTGTGACGATCGGTATTATGAGTTTATGTGTTTTGATGTACCGAAGGTAGTTCGGAGTCCCGGATATGATCACGGACATGACGAGGAGTCTCAAAATGGTCGAGACATAAAGATTGATATATTGGATGACTATGTTTGGACTCCGGAATGGTTCCGGGTAAGTTTGGGCAATTACCAGAGTACCGGGGGGTTACCGGAACCCCCCGGGGGCTATATGGGCCTACATGGGCCTTAGTGGGAGAGAGAGGAGGCGGCCAAGAGGTTGGGGCGCGCCCCCAAGCCCAATCCGAATTGGGAGGGGGCCGGCCCCCCTTTCCTTCTTCTCCTCTCCCCCTTCCTCCCCCCTCCTATTATGACTAGGAAAGGGCGGAAACCTACTCCTAGTAGGAGTAGGAATCCCCCCTTGGGGAGCACCATGAGGGCCGGCCGGCCCCCTCCTCCCCTCCTTTATATATACGGGTGAGGGGGGCACCCCATAGACACACAAGTTGATCATTGATCTTTTAGCCGTGTGCGGTGCCCCCCTCCACCATAATCCACCTCGGTCATATCGTCGTAGTGCTTAGGCGAAGCTCTACGCCGGTAGATTCATCATCACCGTCATCACGCCGTCGTGCTGACGAAGCTATCCCTCGAAGCTCTACTGGATCGTGAGTTCGTGGGACGTCACCGAGCTGAACGTGTGCAGATCGCGGAGGTGTCATACGTTCGGTAGTAGGATCGGTCGATCGTCAAGACATACGACTACATCAACCGCGTTGTCATAATGCTTCTGCTTTCAGCCTACGAGGGTACGTGGACAACACTCTCCCCTCTTGTTGCTATGCATCACCATGATCTTGCGTGTGCGTAGGAATTTTTTTGAAATTACTACATAACCCAACAATCCCACCTTTCTTCTTCATCAATTATCGGTTAGTATAGGTTGATCCTAAGTTTTTGCTTCTTCACATGATGTGTTCTATTCTTGGAATTGCATATGTTTTGTTTTTTCTTGTTGTTTTAGTAAAATACTTAGATCTGAAAGTTTTTAAATAAAATAGAGTCCTCAAATAGTTTTTTTTGACACCTAGAGTCCTCAAATAGTTGCCAGGGAGGCTAAGTAAGTGGCACTCAGATCCCGTCAACGAAGCTCTTTTCTATGGAATTGCTCTTGTGCTTCACTTATATCCTATGAGTAAATTGTTGAATAAATTGAATGTCATGAAGTTGAAATCATATCATGCCTAGTGGTAGCTTCACATTGGGTTTAGAAAGTGAAATCTTTTGAGGCTTGACAATGACAATATTGGTCATACAAGCAATTCACGAATAATTAGTATAAGGAAGAGAACTTTCACATGCAAATACACTATCTTGGAAATATTTTGTGATTGTGAGCCCCCATCAAAATATTGTGTGCCAAAATTGTTGACGTTGGACAAGGAAGACAACGTAATGGTTTATGTTTGTTCATATTCACATAGAAGTTATATTGTCATAGATCCTTCAACATGTGGTGCTTGCCCCCCATCTTTGCTAGCCAAAAATTTCGCACCAAGTAGAGATACTACTTGTGCATCAAAAAACCCTTAAACCCAAATCTTATTTTCAAGAGTCCACCATACCTACCTAAGGATTGAATAAGATCCTTCAAGTAAGTTGTCATCGGTGCAATAAGGCAATAAAAATTGCTTCTAAAAGTGTTAGATCGTTTAGTGTAAGAGAAAATTGAGCGTTGTACAAACTTGTGATGGCAAAGAATAAAAGCGACAAACTGCATAATAAAGGTTGCTATCATAAGGGGCAATATAACGTGACGTTCTTTTGCACTAAGGGGTTGAGCATACAAAGAAATAAGCGCATGGCAACCTCTGCTTCCCTCTGCGAAGGGCCTATCTTTCACTTTTATGTATTATTTTCATGCAAGAGTCAAAGTTTTTCTCTCTATTCCTTTTTATTTTTATCTTTTGGCAAGCATCATGTGGTGAGGAAAGATCTAGGCGCATATCTCCAGTTGAATATGGGTAGCATGAGTTATTATTGTTGACATCACCCTTAAGGTGAATACATTGGGAGGCAAAACAATAAGCCCCTATCTTTCTATGTGTCTGGTTGAAACGTTTTGCTCATGTGTATGCGGTGAGTGTTAGCAATCATAGAAGACTATAAGATGGTTGAGTATGTGGAGCTCTTACTTAAACTCTGTTGAATAAGTTGAATTACAATTGCTTGGTGACTGAGAACATAGGTTGTTGAGTTTCAAGAGAATTCATTGTTTGAACCTTAACATGTGAATTGGTTGCTACTATAACATGAGAAGTCTTATAAGAAAGAATTGATGTTATGATGCTAGGAAAAGTGATTGAAATTATCATTGATCAAACTTATGCACTTTGCTAGCATTCACACTTCATAAATTATTTCTTTTATTATTTACCTACTCAAGGACGAGTAGGAATTAAGCTTGGGGATGCTGATATGTCTCCAACGTATCTATAATTTATGAAGTATTCATGCTGTTATTTTATCATTCTTGGATGTTTTACAATCATTTTATAGCAACTTTATATCATTTTTTGGACTAAACTATTGACCCAGTGCCCAGTGCCAGTTGCTGTTTTTTGCTAGTTTTTTACATCACAGGAAATCAATATAAAACGGAGTCCAAACACCGAAACTTTTTGTGGATTTTTTTATGGACCAGAAGACCACCAATGGGCCAAAGAAGCACCTGGGGGTGCCCCGAGGGGGGCACAACCCACCAGGGCGCGCCTGGGGGCCCAGGCACGCCTAGGTGGGTTGTGCCCACCTCGGTGGCCTCCCGCACCCCCTCTTTACCCTATAAATTCTCGAATATTCCGAAAACCCTCGGGGTTAACCTAGATGAGAAGTTTCGCCGCCACAAGGCTCTGTAGCCACCGAAAACCAATCTAGACCCTTTCCGGCACCCTGCCGGAGGGGGGGAATCATCTCTGGTGGCCATCTTCATCATCCCAGCGGCCACCACGATGAGGAGGGAGTAGTCCACCCTCGGGGCTGAGGGTTTGTTCCAGTAGCTATGTGTTTAATCTCGCTCTCTTGTGTTCTTGAGATGTCATGATCTTGATGTATCACGGGCTTTGTTAATATAGTCGGATCATATGGTGTTTTTCCCTCTCTATCTTGTTGTGATGAATTGAGTTTTTCCCTTTGAGATTTCGTTGTTATCGGATTGAATACTTTTATGGATTTGAGAACACTTGATATTGAAGGAAATATGCCCTAGAGGTGATAATAAAGCTGTTATTTTACATTTCCTTATATCATGATAAATGTTTATAATTCATGCTAGAATTGTATTAACCGGAAACTTGATACATGTGTGAATAAATAGACAAAAAAAGTGTCCCTAGTATGCCTCTACTTGACTAGCTCGTTAATCAAAAATGGTTAAGTTTCCTAACCATAGACATGTGTTGTCGTTTGATGAATGGGATCACATCATTGGGAGAATGTTGTGATGGACAAGACCCATCCGTTAGCTTAGCATAATGATCGTTAAGTTTTATTGTTATTGCTTTCTTCATGACTTATACATATTCCTCTGACTATGAGATTATGCAACTCCCGAATGCCGGAGGAACACCTTGTGTGCTATCAAATGTCACAACGTAACTGGGTGATTATTAAGATGCTCTATAGGTGTCTCCGAAGGTGTTTGTTGGGTTGGCATAGATCAAGATTAGGATTTGTCACTCCGAGTATCAAAGAGGTATCTCTGGGCCCTCTCGGTAATGCACATCACTATAAGCCTTGCAAGCAATGCGACTAATGAGTTAGTTATGGGATGATGCATTATGGAACAAGTAAAGAGACTTGCGGGTAACGAGATTGAACTAGGTATGATGATACCGACGATCGAATCTCGGGCAATTAACATACCGATGACAAAGGGAATAACGTATGTTGTTATTGCGGTTTGACCGATAAAGATCTTCGTAGAATATGTAGGAACCAATATGAGCATCTAGGTTCCACTGTTGGTTATTGACCGGAGATGTGTCTCGGTCATGTCAACATAGTTCTCGAACCCTTAGGGTCCGCACGCTTAACGTTCGATAATGATTTGTATTATGAGTTATGTGTTTTGGTGACCGAAGTTTGTTCGGAGTCCCGGATGAGTTCACGGACATGACGAGGAGTCTCGAAATGGTCGATAGGTAAATATTGATATATTGGAAGGTAGTATTCGGACACTGGAAGGGTTCTGGGGTGTCGGGTACATACCGGAGTACCAGAGGGGTTACCGGAACCCCCCGGGGAAAGATATGGGCCATATGGGCCATAGGAGGGAGGCTAACCAGCCCACAAGGGGCTGGTGTGCCCCCCACAAGGGAGGAGGCCGAATTGGTTTAGGGAAGGGGCGCCACCCCACTTTCCTTCTCCTAACTCCCTCTCCTTTCCCCTTTCCACCTCCATGCGAAGGAAAAGAAGTGGGGCCGAATCCTACTAGGACTCCTACTAGGACTAGGAGTCCTAGTAGGACTCCTCCCTTAGGGCGCGCCCCCTAGGGCCAGCCTCCTCCATCTCCCTCCTTTATATACGTGGGCAGGACACCCCTTGGAGACACACCAATTGTTCCAAGCCGTGTGCAGCGTCTCCCTCCACGGTTTACTCCTCCGGTCATATTCACGTAGTGCTTAGGCGAAGCCCTGCACGGATCACATCACCATCACTGTAACCATGCCGTCGTGCTGACGAAACTCTCCCTCGACCCTCTGCTAGATCAAGAGTTCGAGGGACGTCATCGAGCTGAACGTGTGCTTAACTCGGAGGTGTTGTACATTTGGTACTTGATCGGTTGGATCGCGAAGACGTTCGACTACATCAACCGCGTTAACCTAACACTTCCGCTTTCGGTCTATGAGGGTACGTGGACACACTCTCCCCGTCTCGTTGCTATGCATCTCCTAGATAGATCTTGCGTGATCGTAGGAAATTTTTTGAAATTGCATGCTACGTTACCCAACAGATATATGTCTTACAATTGAATACTCGTGGTGAAAATGGGGTATCGTACTGATTCACTTGATATATGTTTTGGCACTCAACTCGTGGATTCCCGAGGTGACATTGGGGTAATCTATGCATAGGGGTTGATGCACGTTCTTGTCTTTGTTTCTCCGATACAAACCTTGGGGCACTCTTTGAAGTTCTTTGTGTTGGATTGAGTATTATGAATATGAATTTGCTTTGGTGTTATTTTAGTAGAAACTCTAGGATAGATCGAACGGAAAGAATAGCTTTGTGTTATTTTAGTACGAGCTCTTGAATAGATAGAACGGAAAGAATAGCTTTGTGTTATTTTGTACCCTACAAACAATGTATTCTTATGTTCTCCGCTAGATTGGAACTTTGGAGTGATTCTTCATCGCACTTTGAGGGGTGGTTATATGATCCAATTATATTAGCATTCTTGGGAGATTGCACTAGCGAAAGTACGGACACTAGGCCTCATTTTCAAGCATTGCAATACCGTTTTTGTGCCCATTTACTATTTGCTACCTTGCTGTTTTTATTTATTCAGATTATAAAAATATATTTCTACCATCCATATTACACTTTTATCACTATCTCTTCGCCGAACTAGTGCACCTATACAATTTACCATTGTATTGGGTGTGTTGGGGACACAAGAGATTTTTTGTATTTGGTTGCAGGGTCGTTTGAGAGAGACCATCTTTATCCTACACCTCTCACGGATTGATAAACCTTTTTTTCGCGAATACGCAAAAGGCTTGCGTATCATTGCATTGATAGGTAGAAAAGAGTGTTAACAGCAATTACAGGAACAACCTCTGACGAGCACGATCACGCAGCGCGGCGTGAGTCAGGAGGTTATGCATACAACAGAAAGGGGTGTATGCATCCCCAAAGCATAAAAGGAACTACTCATCGGGCAGGATGAGGCCGAGTCCTCGGGCGCCCGCATGAGCCCAGCCGCAGGCTTCCTCCCTGATCGTCGCCAAGGTCCTAGAGATGGAAGGCCGGGCGGCGTCGAAGACACAAGCGTTGCGTTGCTTCCAGATCTCCCATGCGATGAGCAAGGCCAGGGTGGTGAAACCACGCCGTAGGCAAGCAGGTGTGGTGGCAGCCGAAGCGGCCAACCAATTGATGAATGGGGTGTCCGCGGTGGGGGCGGATGCCGGCAACCGACACCAAGTGAGGGAGTCGTACCAAACCTGTCTAGAGAATGGACAACCCGAGAGGAGGTGAGCCATGGTTTCCGTAGCCTGGTCGCAGAGGGGGCAAACGGAACCATGGGGGAGGTCGTGCCTGGCAAGGCGCTCCGCCATCCAGCACCGATCCCTGAGCGCGAGGCAGAAGAAGATCTTCACCCGAAGAGGGGCCCAAGGGCGCCAGATGAGCCGCCAGTGGGGGAGCTCAATGGAGCCGAAGAACATGGCGCTGTAGCAGGAGCTCGCAGAGTATGTGCCATTCGTAGTCCATCGCCACGAGAGCGAGTCTGGGGAGTCCGAGAGAGTAACCTAATGCAACCGCTGCCAAAGGTGGACGTACTGAACCAGAGCCGCCGGCCCCAAGGACCCAGAGATGTCCCGCACCCAAGAGCGATCGTCAAGGGCATCGCGGACCGAAGGGATCTTGTGCCGACGTCGTGACACCTTGTCGAAGGTTAGCGGGGCGAGCTCCGCAATAGACCTGCCGTCGAGCCAGGGGTCAACCCAGAAGCGGCAGGAGCGGCCATCTCCGAGGGCCCACGACGTGGAAGCACGGAAGATGGCCTGGGTCTCAAGGCAGCTCGGCATGTGCAGGTGGTGCCAAGGCCGGGAAGGATCTGTTGCTTAGAGCCATAGCCAACAAGTCCGGAGCGCAATCCCGGCGCGCTGGAAGTCAGGGATGCCAAGGCCTCCGAGCGAAATAGGGCGACAGATCGTGCTCCAGTTGACGAGACAGTGGCCTCCGTTGGCCTCCTTGCGTCCGCGCTAGAGAAAAGAACGGACCAATCGGTTCAGCTGCTTGAGGATGGGTGGAGTGAGAGCCATGGCCATCATGATGTGCAGCGGCATGGCCCCGAGGACGTGGCGAGCAAGTGCCAGCCTCTCACCTTTGGAGAGCAAGGAAGCCCACCAAGGCGATAGCTTGCGCTCGAGCTTGTCAATGAAGGGTTGGAGCGCGGCGGAGGAGATCTTCCTGATAGAAAGGGGCAGGCCAAGGTATTTGGTGGGGAAATCCACGATCGGGTAGGCGAGGCCGCGATGGATAGCGGCGCGGTCCTCCGAAGAGCACTGGATCGGGGAAGCAGAGCACTTCGCAAAGTTCGTGTGAAGGCCGGAGACAGCGCCATATACCCGAAGGAGCTCGCGGACCACGGCGAGGTCGTGCTCGTCCGGGTGGCAGAAGACGACGACATCATCAGCATAAAGGGAGATGCTGGATGCCATGTGGCGTGGGGTAAGGTGGCAGAGGACGCCGTCGGTGACGGCCCGCTGGAGGAGCCGATCTAGGACGTCGATGACTAGCACAAACATCATGGGGGAAATAGGGTCGCCCCGACGGAGCCCCTTGTGGTGCGCACTAGGGGGCCCGGCACAGCCGTTGAGGGGTCGCCCTGACGGATTGATAAACCATAGGTCATTCACTTGAGGGAAAATTGCTATTGTCCTACAAAACTCTGCGCTTGGAGGCCCAACGCGTGTCTAAAAGAATAAAGTTGTGTAGTAGACATCAAGCTTCCCCCGGAGGGTTCCGGTAACCCCCCCCCCCCCCCCCCCCCCCCCCCCCCCCCGCGTACTGCGATATGTACCCGATACATTCTGAAACACTTCCGGTGTCCGAATACTATCATCCAATATATCAATCTTTACCTCTCAACCATTTTGAGCCTCCTCGTCATGTCCGTGATCTCATCTGGGACTCCGAACAATATTTGGTCACCAAATCACATAACTCATAATACAAATCATCATCGAACGTTAAGCGTGCGGACCCTACGGGTTTGAGAACTATGTAGACATGACCGAGACACATCTCCGGTCAATAACCAACATCGGAACCTAGATGTTCATATTGGTTCCTACATATTCTACGAAGATCTTTATCGGTCAAACCGTAATGACAACGTACGTAATTCCCTTTGTCATTGGTATTTACTTGCCCGAGATTCGATCGTCGGTATCTTCATACCTAGTTCAATCTTGTTACCGGCAAGTCTCTTTACTCGTTACGTAATGCATCATCCTACAACTAACTCATTAGTCACATTGCTTGCAAGGCTTATCATGATGTGCATTACCGAGAGGGCCCAGAGATACCTCTCTGATACTCGGAGTGACAGATTTTAACCTCGATCTATGCCAACCCAACAAACAGCTTCGAAGATACCTGTAGAGCATCTTTATAATCACCCAGTTATGTTGTGACGTTTGATAGCACACAAGGTATTCCTCCGATATTCGGGAGTTGCATAATCTCATAGTCAAAGAAATATGTATAAGTCACGAAAAAAGCAATAGCAATAAAACTTAACGATCATTGTGCTAAGCTAACGGATGGGTCTTGTCCATCACATCATTCTCCTAATGATGTGATCCCGTTCATCAAATGACAACACATGTCTATGGTTAGGAAACTTAACCATCTTTGATTAACGAGCTAGTCTAGTAGAGGCATATTAGGGACACTGTGTTTTGTCTATGTATCCACACATGTATCAAGTTTCCGGTTAATACAATTCTAGCATGAATAATAAACATTTATCATGATATAAGGAAATATAAATAACAACTTTATTATTGCCTCTAGGGCAAATTTCCTTCACCGCTGTCATCGCCCCTCCCTCCTCGGATCAGGGCAAACATTGTTGTAGTAGATAGTCGGGAAGTCGTCGTGCTAAGGCCCCATAGGACCAGCGAACCAGAACAGCAACCGCTGCCGATAAAGAGAAGCATAGATCGAAAGGATCCAACATGCAGACACATAGACGTAGACGAACTAAGACCGGGTCCAAAAGGATTCACCGAAGACAAACGCCAACCGGATCCCACGAGATCCGCCGGAGACACACATCCACAGGCCCTTTGACGATGCTGGAAGCATCACCGGGACAGGGCTAGGCGGGGAGAACCTTATTTCATCTTCAAGAAGCCGCCGCCGCCTCATCTTCTTGATCATGGCACAAACCCTAACAAAACTCAAAAGACACCTAAAACGGAGCCCTCCCGCCGGCAAGGGCCGGGATCCACCATGCCTCCATGGTCCAAGGACCATAGGAGATGAGGCAGATCAGCGGCGGCGCCAGCGAGAGGCAGGGAAACCAACTTAGAAACAAACAATGAGGATGGATTAGCTTTTAGCCTCCTTTTCGAAGAGAACAAACTCAACAATTGTGGAAAACCCATCATTTCCATTGCATTCCGAAGAAAACTTAGACTATCTTGCCATATATGTATTATGATGCATTTGGATGTTTGTGTTCGACCCTGGAATCATGAGTTGGTATTGTTTAGCCTCAAATACGGGTATTTGGATGGTCACCGTATTGACCCTTGGAAACTTGGCTCAATTCCGAGCTCGACTCTCTCACAAATGCGTGCTCCCTCGCTCGATACCGAACCTGAGATGTCTGTATTCCACTGAATCGTATCGCTCTCGCAAAACGTACTGATTCACTCATCCCAAACAGAAATTAAGAAAGGAAGACGCTGGACAGAAGAGATGTGACGACCTCCAACCTCGCAGCCCCCAAACACCTCCCTACCAAGCGGTCAGCTTGGTAAGCCACAGCCTTTCCCCCGCCTTTCTCCCCGCGCTGATGCTTCGGGTGCAGCCGACTAGACCCGACACGTCGTCCTTGCTACCTACTGCCGTCCTCCCCGGCGGTTCTAGGTGAAATGGTTGACATGGCATGGGTGGCATCCTCCCTAGGATGACTTCGTTTGGAACGAGGCAGAGTCTAGTAAGTGTACGACGACCGGCTAGGGAGGTAAATGCAAACGAGTGGCGACTGGCTAGGACAGAAACGCGGACGAGCAACAATGACAAGGAAGATTAACAGAACAAATGCAATTCAGGACATGGTCATCCAAACAAAAATTGGAGTTGGGTGCCCTCCTCAGATTCCAGCATGACCGTTTTTGCCACACAAAAATTCTTGAATTGTAGTCCATTTCAATGCATTGGTTGATTTGGTAGTGCATCCAATTCAACTCAACGGGCTCAATAAAGACACCCAAACAAAATGTTAGATAGGTCCAACTTACAGACACAACAACTATTCTCCGGATTTCATCGAGTTGCATGAAGTGAAATCACTCCAAGGCAATTATCCCATGATTGTGATAGCGAGTGCCTCCACCCCAAGCTCAAATACTCCTGTTATGATCAGCAAAGTCCAAAAGTAATTAAGAGAATGCACCAAATAAGCTAGCGGATGCTCTTCTCGACAATATTGGTTCCAAGTTTCAACCAATCTAATCTACCTACGCACCCAGTGGCGGATCCAGGAATTTAACATTGGGTGTTCAAAAAAAATTGTTCACCGCAATACAAATACAAATTGTTCACTAGCAGATATATTTTTCTAGGTCTACTCCATATAAAGTTTCCTGCTTTGTAGTTTTTGTAGGGAGGGCATATGTCCCCTAGCCATGATGTACCTGTGCTCATGCGTTAAAGAGCTATGGGGATGTTTGGTTTGTGACAAGGCTGCCTTAGGTTTCACGCTGTAGGTGGGGCGATATGCAGAGGACAGTGGTATCCCCGGCATCTCCGACTATGGCGGCCGCCGCCGCAACCCTCTATGCTGCGACACTTGGTCCCGTACTGGGTTGTCGCTCCTCCCTAGTAGTGGCGGCGGGCATGGCACTGGGCGACTCGTCCGCGTGGAGCTCCTGTGCCAGTGGCTTCCCCGCGTGGCAGCGGATGTGGCTCGCCATGCCCATCAGGTTGGGTCGCGGGCAGTGGTAGAGCCAGAAATTATGTATGAGGAGGGCCAAGTGCTGCTAAAACAGGTTGGGCAGGGCCAAGCTGTTGAAAAATGAATTTTTAGTAGCAAATAGTGACTAATTCTATCATTGTTCATATCAAATTAGCAGCCTAGTCCCCCTGTCTCCACCACTGGTCGTGAGAGCGGCGCCACCGCCTCGTTCGTGCCTCTGTGGCTCTGTGGGAAGAAGGAAGAATCGCTGGCTTTTTTCTTTGATTTTTTTTGTTGAGAAAATTGTTTTTTTGTTGAGAAAATTGTTTGGTGAGTGGACAAGAATCGCTTGGCTGGGTGAGCCTCTATGCGTGCGTGCGCCCTAGTGGACGTAAGTGGTCTGAAGCCTAAAGGTGCAAGGGAACAAAGCCAATGGGCTGTTGTTGCCTATCCGCTTGCTAAAATAGGCGTATTGGGCCTATAGAATAGTGTACCAGTCATATATGCCTATATTTGTCTCAAAAAAAATCATATATGCCTATATATACAAAAAAAACTAAAATAATTGGGTGTACATCTGTACACCCATGCTCCATGCTGACCCGCCCATGTACGCACCCCTTACCAAACACAACAAACTAGTAGCACACGCTTAGGGCGCGTTTGGTTGCCCGCATGCAGCCCAACCAGGCCTGCGCGGGATGTGCGCGACCTGTTTGGTTTCCTGGGATGCATGCGGTTTGAGGCCCGCACGGACCTTAAAGCAGCCCGCAGCCTGGCCCAGTGGAAACTGCTGAATCGGCAGTTTCTCGCGAGTCTGGCCGCGCGCGGCCACGCGTGCGAGGCAGTTGCGTGCCTCGGGCAGCGCGGGAGACGGAGGCGACATCTCATTACTCTCCCCCACTCTCCTGTCACCGCCCAGATGCACTGTTTCCACCGCTCCCTCTCTCTCCCTCACCGCCCCTCCCTCTCCTCTCCTCCGATGGCTCCACCACGCCCACCGCCGCGCCGCCCTCTGACCCCCGTCGACCAGCACATCGCCAGCATCCAGGAGCGCTGGCTGGCCGGGCTTCAGAACTCGGGCCGCAACCTAGCGTCGGCGCTGCGCGCGCCGTCCCCCATCTGCTGCCGGCCACCACGAGCGTCAGACAATGCGGTGCCGTCCGCTCCTGCTCCGCCGCCGATTCCGGACCTCGTGGTCCTGGGCTCGGCGCCGTCGACGGAGCCGCCCCTTCTTGGGACCCCATTGGCCACGGGGGTTTTCTTGACCCCCATCCAAGGGTTTTCTCCGGTCGGCGGGCCGTCCTTCTCAACCTCCGGCGTGGCGTTGAGCACGGGACTGAGGCCGCAGGCCGTCGCTGGGGCCGGCTCCTCCTCTGCTCCGCCCCCTCTCTCCTTCCCGCCGGGGTTTTCACCCCGGCCTCGGTTCGCCGCGGCTGCGCGTGCTCCGGTGAGTCAAACCCCTCAATCCTTGCTCCTAGATGTAGATTAGATGTTTATTTCTTAGGCTGTAGTAGTTAGTGGATTCAATAGGATTAGATAGGATTATAGCAGATCCGATTGGATGCGATCCCAATCGAATCCAATTGGACTGATCTGTTCTTGTTTTGTACAGTGTGTGTGCTAGGATAATTTTTCTTGTGCTACTGCTTGTGTGTCCTATGATTTGTGTTCATGCTAGTAGGTGTGTTCATGCTAGAATCATGTTCATGTTGAGTGATGAATGTTATACTGATGGCATGTTCATGTTGAGTGATGAATGCTAGAATCATGTTGACTGATGGCATGTTCATGTTCTAGATAGGATCATGTTCATGTTTCATGTTGCTAACATACATGTTCTAGCTAGGGTTTGTGTTGAATGTTATACGTGCATGTAGTAGGAGCATTTTAGGATGGTGCCAAATCTGCATGGCTGCACATGGGTGCTATTGGCACTTGGTGTTGTTATTTTTAGATGTTACCATGTTTAGGATAGTGCAGTGTTGAGTGCCAGTTGCATCAAAAAAGATGGCACTGATCAGTGGACTTGCCCAACAGTAAGTCAACTGATCAGTGCCACTGATCAGTGGCATTTGCCCAACAGCAAGTGCCATTGATAAGTGGCATTTGCTGTTGGGCAAAATGCCACTTATCAATGGCACTTGCTGTTGGGCAAGTCCACTAATCAGTGGACTTGCCCAACAGCAAGTGCCATTGATAAGTGGCATTTCATCAAAGAGTTTGTGACTGATCAGTGTCATTTGCTCTTGGGCAAATGTCCCTGACCAGTGCCATTTTGCAAAAAGTTTGTGCACTAATACTTGTCATCTTACCTGACAAGATATTGAAGACTGACTGGGATGTGCCGGGAGGAGGAGCTCAGGTGGTGGCCGGAGCTGAGCGCGCCGAGGATTTCATCCCCACGAACAGGTGGCTCAGGAAGGTAGACCTGCCTGGCAGGATCGCCTTCATGAGCGTGCCTCGTTCAAGGGGACGATCTCCGAGGCAGGGCCACGAGGATGGGGCCAGGGAGCCGATGCGCTTCTACCAGCAGATCAAGGACAACGAGGACCTCGCCATGCTCGTCGTGTCTCCCAAGTTCGTGGAGGTGATGAACACCTGGCTGGTCATCAAGCGGCTCCCTCGCGTCGTCAGGCTGTCGGCGAACAAGCGGTGCGTGTTCTGGGTGCAGGTGCAGAACTTCGAGGGGCACATGGTGCTTGGCCGGGGCTGGAACTACTTCTGCCGCCGCCACCGGATCGTCCCCGGCGACCTCGTCGTTGTGCGCATCTCCGGACTCGGACTGAAGGTTCAGATCTACAACCACGACTCCTCGGTGATGTGCAGGTTTCGTTGCACCAGGCACAATTGCGTTGGTAACATCGAGCAGGCTATGTAGTTAACTTAAGTAAGGTGTTAGTGGAGAACTTTTATGGTGTGTGGCGAGACTTGTGCTGGAACTTGTTCATATTTTGGCCAGGAGCAGCACCCTGGCGTGGAGCAGGGAAGGAGGATGCCCCTGCTTTTAATCTAGACTTATGCTATATAGTTAAGTAGTTTGCTGTCTTTTCCTTGCTTGCTGTGTTAAGTTTGTTGTCATTACATTGCTTGCTTTGTTTGATCTTGCTGTTCTGCTGTTGCTGTTGTGCTGATCATGTGGTGGTAAGGCCACCACATTTGAATGGGGTGAGCAGAACACAAACGCTGTTTGCAACCAAACAGCTGCAGTTTGCATCTGCTCACACCCTAAGCACAAAAACGGCAACCAAACAGCAGGGGGGTAAATGCCTCTTCATGCGATGCAGGCAACCAAACAGATTGCATCTGCTGCATATATGAGGCTGCATTTCATCAACCAGACTGACTGAAAATGGACATGCAATGCAACTACTGTTGCAAACTGCAACCAAACACGCCCTTAATGCTGCCATTGATGCACATCTTTTTCGCTGTTGGACACGCCAGTCATGATCCGATGATCGATGGAACCCTATGAAATCAGAGGAAGTCCACAACACTGGTTGCCGTGCTCCATCCCAGTCCACATCACTCGACCCACCTACCCACACGACCCGCCTCACACGGACCCGAAGGCCGGAAGTACCACATCACTTTCACTGCCGATGGGCCTGGCCACCCACTCGTCACCTGTAATCACCCTGTGCACGAGGCCCAGTTTCGTCAAACAATCGACGCATTAACAGCCAATCAATAGCTAGTACGTACTACATCTGTGTGTACTACTGTGTAGTGTGTACTCTCATGTAGTAGTAGCATCAGCAGAGATAGTGGCTGAAGACTTGAAGGCACGGGCACCGAATATGCCCGAGTTTGGAAGAAGCCTATAAATAACAAGAAGCTAGCTTTGCTTCGTTAGCTTTAGCTAGCTAACTCTGGAACTTCTCCCACATCCATCTTCCTCCTCTGTTCAAGAGCACCGGCCAGGAGTTCATAGACACCGCACCGAGTGAGGTGCAGGAGGGTTGGGCAGGTGGAGTTGGAGTAGCTGCCCCGCCCGCCGCCGGCCTGATACACGTCGTCGTCGGGCGCCGGCCGGCCGGAGGGATCAAGTTGATGGGGAAGATGGTGGGCAAGAGCTGGCAGGAGTCGAGGCTGCTGTGGCACATCGCGTTCCCGGCGATCCTGACCGCCGTGTTCCAGTTCTCCATCGGCTTCGTCACCGTCGGCTTCGTGGGGCACATCGGCGAGGTCGAGCTCGCCGCCGTCACCGTCGTGGAGAACGTCATCGAGGGCTTCGCCTACGGTGTCCTGGTACGCACGCCACAAGCCAACCAACTCGCATATATGCTAACGCGCATTGCTGCTTTTTGCTAGCTAGCTCATAGATAGATAGATACGTATATGCATGTGCTTAGATGCCTCCATTCCATCTGTTAATTTGCACCAATTAACTTGGCAAAATTTTGGCGAAATCTAGTCGCACGTACGGATGCAGCATGTCTAAGTGCATGTCATAACTCTTGATTAACTGGATCATGTGTCGATCAATTCAAATAGGTTGTTAATTAGACTGCAGAATTTGTGATAGGTTAGCACTCGTAATCAAGATGCATGAAGCGCAGCTAGTAGGTGTATACAGCTGATTAATTAAGCTAGCTAGTGGCGAGCAATGTGCCGTGCTAATGTAGGGTGGTTTGCACGTCCCCATCTAGGTCAGACTCCCGTGCGTCGCAAATTAACACCCGAGTTTGTTCCTTCCCTTGGAGACTTGGGTCAGCAGGACGCCAGTAGAAACAAGGATTGATTGGTCATGCGCATAACCAAATTAATAAGGAACTAATAACATGTCTCTCTGTGCGTGCTTGCTTAACCATAATAAAACTTGTAGAGATATAAAGAAGAGCCTAACATTGTGACCGATACTACGTACGAGCTTACGCATGCATGAACTGGAGTACTGGGGCTAGTAGTAGTGATTGTTTAATTCTCAGTTTGCCTAGTGATCGAGACACCATACCCGGGCTGGCTGGCTGGCTGCTGGCCATAAGTACCATCGATCGATCAAGCTATAAGGATTATGTTGTGCAAACATGTGTGCTCGCGTGTGCGTGCGCGTGTTCTCTACTCCTATTGTCCTAAAATGTAAGACGGATTTTGACACTAGTGTGTAGCTCGGAATCGAGAAAAAGCCGGCTCTGGCTAAGGGATCACATGCGAAAAAGATTACCAATGGCACGTGGTGAGCCATGTGTGTCGACCTAGCTATATCTAGGTGCCTGACCGCCCACCTAGCTGGTAATTGTGCGGTGGTCGACACTGCACCGTGCAGGGGCATCCATCCAACCATGCAAGTAAAGAGCCGTGCTTTCCTTTTTTTTAACACCGGTGAAAGCAGCAAGATTGCGTTAGAAAACAAACTTCTGCATTTGCTGGAACCTGCAAGTTAAAGTACAGACGCTCCCTCCAGATCTACCTCAGAAGTTTCGGTGCAGCTGCGTGCACACAGAGGCAGTACGTGTCGTGCGTGCTCATCACTCGTCGTACGTGCCGCTGCCGCCACACCCACTTTCGTCGTGCCAGTGGCCAGCCAAATTCGGGCTGGGTTGACCGATGAGCGAACGAGGAACAAGGACGAGACGCCACGACACGTCGGAGGAAACCATTTCGGGTTTCCCGGCGGTCGTTTTCCGTCGTTCGGTGCACGGGGAAAAGTAGATGAATGCACCCGAACGATCGGTGAACGACAACGTACTCCATCCGAACTCGAGCCACGGAAACGTGGGGATTGTGGGTGGCGCCGTATGCCGCCGCCGGAGTAGTGCATGTACACATACGGCGCATACATATCGTTCGTTTTGGCCATTTCATTATTTGTACCTTTTTTTCCAAAAGGAGGGCATATTCCTCGGCCTCTGCGTCGAGTGATGCATGCAGCATTTTTGTTGATCATTTTAAAGTGCATATTCCAATTACAAAACATATCCATTCCTCATGGACTGTCTCCAAATGTATATTCCTCATGGACTGTCTCCAAGTGTATATTTCTCATGGACTGTCTGTGAGATTTTAATAGGGAAATTACACAGCCAAACAGACAGTGAGACAGAAAACGAGCCAAGATCGTGAGGTCATGTCTCATCCTTTTTTTTGAAACGGAGGCAAAAGACTTGCCTCATATATTAATTAAGAAGAGAATAGAGTTTGTTGAAAATACAATACCCAAGATACAAAAGAATTACTCTCGCCCTATTTTGACATCGATGGCTACCACTCACGCCCCCACGTCTCATGTGAGCACCTACCACACGTCTGATATCATATGAAAATGCGGAAATTGCTCCATCTAAAAAAATGCAGAAATAGCTAATGGAGCTCGAGCTCCATGGAGCTTGGAATTTGAAAATTTCAAAAATCAAATTTGTAGGTTTTGAAAAATCTGAAAATACACACACATATCTTTTTTTGCGGGAATACACACACGTATCTATGGGTGCAACTACTTGTATGTAAAGTTTCATGATGAAATACATTTTTATGCGAGCTACACAAAATAACAAAATAATGTATTTCTAACACATGTAGTAGTCACTATAAAAGTACATGATTTCTTCTTTTACATCTCACATCAAAACGTATTTCAGAATGAAATATAATGCACAACTAGTATACATCTATAAGTACTTTGTATTTATTTTAAGAATTCTTTTGAAACCTAAAAGGTAAAACGAAAAATTGAAAATTTTGGGCTCCATGGAGCCAGAGAGCCAAAAAGCCTCACTCATAAAAATGCAAGTATAAATAAAACAATTCTAGTCAATCTTTTACCATTGTGCCCCTCCATTTATCACTTTTATAGCTTCACTGAAGGCAGGCCGGGTGAAGCTAGATCAATAGGAGGGGGTAGATTAAAGGGGATGATGCAGATGTTGGAGGGGTGGGTTAGAGTTTGAGAGTCCAGGGTTAAGGTTCACCTTGTTTGGCCTGTGGACTTTCGACTCAAGAGGAACAAAGGAAGACCGTAACCACATGGTTATTGCTTATGCTTATGCGGGTAGACTACACCGCGGGTTGTACAAGGGCAATGCATATTGCGTCGATGTGAGGGGCCGGGGCACAAAGGAAATGACAGCGACATAATAGTTCATCGTGTAGATGAGTGGTTAATCGATCGGGAGGCGCTCAATTGGGGACCAAATCCAATGACGCTAGCCCTCGAGGAAGTCGAGGATGGTGTGGAGCGCTGGCGTGGTCGAGAGTGAGAAAGTGAGAGCGAGAGAGAGTTGAGGTTGGGTGTTTAGAGAGAGACAAGGAGGGAATGAAGTAAATTAATCTCCACAGTTGAACAAATTTTTTTTTGATGAAAAGTGAAAAGGGTTTGAATGGTAATAAAAGATGAGAAGTGAATTAACCTGGCCATAGTTTTCCACTTTGAGTGCGTACTAGCAAGATGCCCGTGTGTTGCACAGAACATCAAGATGCATTTGTATGAGTAGTTTATCTTGTGGGAGAAAAGAATGAACGAGGGAAGGCCTTATCTGCAAACGTGGAGAGGAGTGCGGGTAAATTGTTATTCATATCCATCAGATATAGATCGGACGGTCTATATTGCAGGATGGCAGGCACACCATCATCACCAACTCTGTTTTTTATAAGAGTAGAGATACCATGTGATGATGGTGTCTTCGGGCTACAAGCTACCACGAATCACAACTCACGACCGCTTCTGCAAGTCATAAAATGAGTTCATAACTGGACCGGTCGGCATTTGAATTTTGCTCCTTCCCGCGCACGCATGTAATGTTGATGGGTTTCGTTTGCAGCTTGGCATGGGCAGCGCGCTGGAGACGCTGTGCGGGCAGGCGGTGGGCGCGGGGCAGGTGGACATGCTGGGCATCTACATCCAGCGCTCCTGGATCATCTGCGGCGCCACCGCGCTGGTGCTCGCGCCGACCTACGTCTTCGCGGCGCCCATCCTCCGCGCGCTCCACCAGCCCGCCGCCATGTCCGCCGTCGCGGGGCGGTACACGCGGTGGGTCATCCCGCAGCTGTTCGCCTACGCCGCCAACTTCCCGCTGCAGAAGTTCTTCCAGGCGCAGAGCAAGGTCTGGGCCATGACCTTCATCTCCGGCGCCGCCCTCGCCCTCCACGTCGTGCTCAACTACGTCTTCGTCACGCGCCTCGGCCACGGCCTCTTCGGCGCCGCCATGATCGGGAACGTCACATGGTGGATCATCATCGTCGCGCAGTTCGCCTACCTCGTCTCCGGCTGCTTCCCCGAGGCGTGGAAGGGGTTCTCGATGCTCGCCTTCAGCAACCTCGCGGCCTTTATCAGACTCTCCCTCGCCTCCGCCGTCATGCTCTGGTTGGTAGATACACGAATTTAATTGAAACCAGCTGGTAGATTGCCTGAGTATCATTTTGAGATTTGAATAGTGCTTATAGATTTTATATATGTGTGTGTGTGTTGTCTAGCTTGGAGCTTTGGTACTACACTGCAGTGCTCATCCTTGTGGGTCTCCTGAAGAATGCTCAACTCGAGGTTGACATTATGTCAGTCTGGTAAGCAAATTTTCTCTGACAAACGTGTAACTGAACTTTGTGTGCATGTAGAGAAATCGTTCAGTGATTAAATGGTTTCTGAAATCTGCAGCATCAACTACCAGCTTTGGACCCTGATGGTTGCACTAGGCTTCAATGCAGCAGTGAGGTATAGTGCGTGCAACAACACAAATATAGCACTGCTAACACAAAACTGCAACTGTACAAAAGTAGACGAAATCCATCAATGTTTGTGCTGATGCAAAAAATCTATGACATGCAGCGTTAGGGTGTCAAACGAGCTGGGCGCCAACAGGCCGAAGGCAGCCAGGTTCTCAGTGATCATGGCAGTGTCGACGTCTGCCGCCATCGGGGCGGTCTTCTTGGCCGTGTTCCTCGCCTGGAGGACCGAGCTGCCACGCTTCTTCAGCGACAACGAAGAGGTGGTGAGCGAGGCTGCAAAGCTTGGCTACCTTCTTGCAGCAACCATCTTCCTCAACAGCATCCAGCCTGTGCTCTCAGGCACGTACCACTGACAGTGATGAGTTACCAAATTAATCCAATGGCAATTGGAACATCTGAACAACAAGTTATCACTGTGCAGGTGTGGCGATAGGAGCAGGGTGGCAAACACTTGTTGCCTTCATAAACATAGGGTGCTACTACTTGGTTGGCATCCCACTGGGGGTCCTCTTTGGCTTCAAGCTTAGACATGGTGCATTGGTAAGGACAAAATCAGATCAACCTCCAAGATAGATGTACAATTATAAACGGGAATCGGATTCTAACCAGCTCTGGATATACAACAACGTGTTTCTGCAGGGGATTTGGGTGGGCATGTCCATTGGCACGCTGCTGCAGACTACTGTGCTTCTCATAATTTGCTTCAGAACCAAGTGGGAGAAACAGGTGCTCTACAATGCTAACATCACCCGATCCGTCGATCATAGTTTTTTTTTTCATATATAATGATTCGATCGAAGTTGAGCAGATCTTTATATAAAAAGTGTCTGAACTTTTAACGTGCAGGCTATGTTGGCCGAAGAGAGGATAAGGGAGTGGGGAGGAAGCAGTGATACATTGCCGGCGGCGACAACAACGGTGACAAACGGTAGCATAGATAGATGATCAGATGGTTACTGCATACAGATTCGACAATGCTATTTATATGTACATGGAAAACACATATAGGTAGATTATATAGAATTAATTAACCTGTACAGACTGAGATTGATCCAATGTACCTCGGCTTCGTCATTGGGGAAAACGGCCTTTTAGGATCTGTTTTAATCGGAGAAATGAAATTCAACTACTAATTCATCTTTAATGAGAATTAGAATTGGGCATCAATTTCAGTTCAGGTATATGGATAGCAACAGAGTCGAGAAACCAAATTAGTAGTGAAGTCAAATATAAGTTTTGTTTGGTTCAACACATTGTTCTTTTTAAACACAGAGCTGCCTGGTCGCCGGCGCGTGTGGTTGACTGTTTGGCATCGGCCGGCGCAAGCCTCGACACTTCCCCTCGGCGGCGTGTCTGCGTTCTTGTGTGGGTTGCCAGGTCGCCCTGTGTGCCTTGTTTCTGCGGGCCAGTTGTGACGGTTTTCGTCCGGTTTTCTGTTTATTAACCGGGCAACTCTCTTCGAGCTTATTTAATGAATCGGGCCCTAAGGGACCGCGTTTCAAAAATAGTACAGACGCAAGCGCCCATATACACATGCATACACTCACCACTATAAATGCACACACGCACACCCTACCCCTATGAGCACATTCGCAAGACTGAGCCGACATATAATGTTGAAATTTACGAGGTTATCGTAGGTACCTCGTTATCGACCGGAACGTCTCCTCCCACTGAATGCACATCGCCGGAAATCCTGAAATAAATTCAAAAATAAATGCGAGCACCAGGATTTGAACCTTGGTGGGCTGGGGATACCACAATCCCTCTAACAATCCAACCACAGGTTGGTTCGCTTTTGGTTCAGCACATTGAAGAATCGAGCGCGCAAACACACTGATGTATTTATTTATGTAGTGTACATATAACATACCACAAGTAAATATAAATAAAATACAAGTACTATAGACATGTACCAAATAATATATTCTGAACATATAATATTATTATATGCATAAATATAAGGCACATATATTGTGCTTCTTACATTTATATAAGTTACTATTGATGTTACAATAATGCATTATATATTTTATATGAACGAATTTGTACAATGGATTGTAGTAGTTTTTTTCCTTATATTTTATTGTATGTCCACATAAATGTGCCTTATTTTTCTTTTTGTTAGCCCATCATGTACTTTAAATATATAATAATATATTCGGAATATGTTTAAATTACTATTTGTACCAACTCCGTTACAAAGGGAAAAAAAGCACTCACGAGTCCCTCATCATAGACGGCTTGTTGTTCATTGTCGGATTCAGTATACAAACTGGGCGTGTGTATTACCAAGCTGGAGCATATGGGATGGCTGGAATGAGCAACACTGTCCATGATCCGAAAACAGTAGCAATTCCAATGACACATTCCGCGGCGGATCTTGGAACAGGGTCATGTTGTATTTGTTGTGGGGTTGTCACAGTTCCAAGTTTGCACCAAACTATTCTTGAATTTAAGAAGCCAAAATTTGAAAACAAAAACATTTTCAAATGTCAAACAATATTTAAAATTCCAAAAACATTTTCTGAAAAAAAACTCGAAAAGAAAATTTAACAAAAACAAAAACAAGAAAGAAAAGGAAACAAACAGAAAATTTGGTTCTTTTTTTTTTTGAGAAATAGAAAATTTGGTTCATAAACCTTCAGAGGGTTCTGAGAACCGGACAAGAACCTGTTAGAAGGTTCTCAAAACCGAAATGAGCTAACAAATTAAATGGGCCGCCCCACATGCTTCACTGGTGTGGTTCACCTTGCCACAAGGCGCGGCAAATAGGAATTTCCCTTGTAACCAGGGTGTGCCATGTGCCGCTTGATGCGACGCCTAGGGACGGCTCACCTGCACGGAGCCCGAACTAGGATGGCCCAGTAAGCACAAGCGGAGTCACGCTGACATCATGTGTGATTTTTTACTTCACATTTTTATCTTTGTTTTTAGTAAAAAATTATATTTCGAAATATTTTAAATATACCACAAAAGCATTTTACATAATGTTTTTTTTTCAATTTATCTTATATTGGGAAAATCTTAAACATGCTTAAAAAAATATTTCTGGTGTACAGGAAAAACTGTATAACGTGAATGACAAAATTATAAATGTTAATCATGTGTATGAAAAATATTTGTGACAATTAGAAAATGTACGTGACATTTTAAAAAATGTTTACAATGTAAAAAATGTTTGTGTAATTCAAAAACAAATTTAGTATATAAAAAATGTACGTCACATTTAAAAATATTCACAAGTTTCAAAAATATGTTTGTGGCATTTTTTAAAATGTTTGCATATTTAAAAAAGGTTTTTATTATTAAAAAATGTTTAACATGTATTTGAAATAATGTTCAACACGTATTTTAAAATTATATTCAACACATGTTTTTTTTGCAAAAATGTTAAACATGTATTTGAAAACGATGAACATGTATAATGTTTTTTTAATGTATACAAAAAATATACAATGTGTATGAAAAAGTAGACATGTGTTGAAACAACAAAAACCAAAAAAGCTACAATGAAACAAGAAGAAAAGCGAATAAACAATAAAAACCAAAAATATCCAAGAAAGAAACAAAGAAAACCAAAGTATAAAAGAAAAAAAAAGAAAAAAAAGAGAAACATTGCAAATAAACAAGAAAACTGAAATCATAATGAAGAAAAAAGGAAAATCGGCACAAAAACAAAGAAAACCGAATGAAAACAACAGAAAAAGAAAAACCCAGACTATATTGATCGAACTCAAGGACCAGACGTGGTGCGAACAAGGCCATCGACCGGTCTAGCTAATGGGCCGACCCATAGTCGTCCGCCCGTAGGCGATTCCTTATTAGAAATCGGTATGAGCGAGACGTAGGACTGGAGGTTACCCCTTGCGAGGGGGGGGGGGCTTCAAGGGTCACTTTTGGTGCCTTGGGAGCATGCCAAGTGGTGCATCTAGCCGCCGCCACATGTCGCGCGCTGGACTCTCCCTCTAGATTTCGTTTTTTTTCTATATGCATTGTCGGGTTTTAGATTTTTTTTTTGTCTATGTATTTCGACTTCCGCTCGGTTTTCCCTAGGTTTTGGAGAGACAAAAAAATCTTGGGCTTCTTTTTGCATGGAAAAAAAAGTTGTGCTTCCACGAGCTGCAGGCAAAGTTTGCTTCGCGAGAAGCACATCTGTACTTCTTGGAAAGGAAATATTGTGCTTCCACGAGAAGCACATATTTGCTTCCACGGCGGTTCTTCTCAAAAAGGGGAAAATGTGCTTTCATGAGAAGCAAAGATGGAGACATAGATTTGCTTCTGCGAGATGCACAATTGTGCTTGTCACAACGGAAAAAAGGTGAAGAAAACAAATAATTCCTTTCGGGCTTTTCTGAGTTTTTAATGAAAAAATCATTGAAATATACTAACATGGGATCTAGTTTCCAAGATCTCGATGCAAGTAATTCAACAGTGAAAACGGTTCATGATTTAAACGCATGATTCAAGAGATAAAAACATTTTGAATAAACGAATCTACCAAAAAAGGAAAAAACTCTCAGGTTACGGCAAAGTGGTGCACTGCATATGCACGACTTGTCAGCGCCTGAGAAGATGTGAGTAACTTTTGTAAAGGGTAATCCTTCACTAGTGATTTCGGAGACATAGCCCTAGCGTTGTAACCACCCTCCCTAGCACTTGACCTGCCTAAGTGAACCCATGCACATGGCTCAGTTTCGTCAAACAAACGATGCATTAACAACTAATAATTCTTTTGAGCTCCTATTTGGCGAGCTTCTGGGCTTGCCCATGTGATGTATGAGACATCTCAATTTTTTCATTTCGTTTTTATTGCTTTCTATCTTTTCTTTTATTGTTTTTTCTTCTTTCAACTAATTCAAGATTTCCAAAAGTTCCAAATTTTAAAACAAATTGTGATTTTTTTAAATGTTCACGTATTCAAAACATGCTCACGAGTTCTCGATTTTGAAAAAAATGTCCAGGAAATCATAAAATGTTCATGAATGCAAAAAATGCTTGTGTATTTCAATAAAAAATGTTTGCCAATACAAAAATGTTTGTGAAAAAATGTTCATGTATTGAAAAAAGCACAAGATTCAAAAGGAGTTCATGATTTCAGAAATCTTCATGAACTTAAAAAATGATCATGTGATTGAAATGTTCATGACTTTCAAAAAAACCGTTCGCTAGTTTGTGAAAAATGTTCAGGAATTCCAAAAAAATTATCAAATTAGAAATAACTTTCATGAGTTCAAAAAATATTTTCGAATTTTAAGAAATTTTCATGAATTCAAAAAATATATGAGAATTCGAAAAATGTTCTTGAATTTGGAAAAAAATCAAAAACTTGGGAAAAATATGTTCATAATTCCAATATTTTTCGCAAATTGAAAAAAATCACCTGCTTGAAAAATGTTCACAAATTTAAAAAACAATGCACACAAAATTAAGAAGGAAAAGAAAACAAGATAATATAAAAAACAATGATGGGAAAAGGAAAAGGAAATTTTTTTTGAGGGGTAAAAGGAAAAAAAACAAAACAATGGAAAAAGAAACAGAAAAAAAATAGTGTGGGATGGCTTATACCGAGGAAGTGGCCAGTGGGGAGGGTATGCGTTGGGTTGCTATCCAACTACCCAGGCGTCAAATAGTAATCGCCTCCGTTCTTTTTCTACAAAAAGCAAAAAAAAGAAGTTTGTCTTGTATAGAGAGGGCGTAAGAGCATCTATGATCGGACTTGTCAAATCTGACCCCATACGTCCGCAGACGCGCCTGGACACAACCACGGATGCAATCGAACCGCTCCTCATATGTCGTGCCTGGCATCCACATACATCAAGTCCGGAATTTCAAATACATACAATTCCATGTATGTCCATCATACACGCCAATACCGCACGTAAATATTGGTACCGAAAATACATAGTTCTTACATAATTTTTATTTTAAGTGCACAACTCAAACACTGGCTCTTTGGTTTTCATTGTGTATCCACATATACTCCATAAGATCACTGAGTAGCTGCGCGTGCATATGATGATCTCGAAGATTCTGATGCATCTGTAGAAAGTTCATAAGCATCTTGATCTACTGAGATTTGAACTTGTTCTTCAAGCGCTTCAAAATCATTGGTTTGGGCTACACCTTCACCCTCATACTCGACAATCATATTATGCAAAATAACACAACGTGTCATCAGCTGCCACAAAGTTTCTGATTCCCATCATTGCAGCTCCACGAACAATTCCCCAACGAGCTTGAAGCACTCCGTGCCCTCTCCACATCCTTTCTAACTGCCTCCTGCATTGTTGCAAAGTGGATTTATTTGTTGCCTTTTGGGTCGGATATGGTCTTCACAAACGCCGCACTGAGGATGGATGACATCGGCAAGATAATATTCCATGACTCCATGTTGTAGTCACGACTGTTGATAGTGCAGTTGCACGGCGGCGGTTTCCCATTACAAAGCCTCCTGAACAGGGAGATCGTTGAAGCATGTTGATGTCGTTACAAGAATACGACATTCCAAAGAAAGCATGACAAATCTATAAGTCATATGATGCCACTGCTCGGAACGGCTGCGGACCAAGGGTTGCGACGGAGCTGCGGGACGTCTGGCGCGGGGGAGGAAGAAGAGAGTAGAGCAAAAGGAACCAATAGGTTGAGGGGATGAATTTGATGCAATTTATGATAGGGTAGGCATGTTGGTTCCGACATGACGAAAGCGCCCAGGCATGCCCGGGCATCCCCATATCCCCCTACATTTGGACTGGATATGAGAGGTGTCAGTCAGCCTAGGCGTTTGAAGCCCGACAAGGTCATGTTTTTTTTACCGGGTCGTCCGCCCGGGCGTTTGAGGGGGTTTTGGGTAGTAGATGCTCTCAGTTTACTATCTATATAATGTATACTCTCATGTAGTAGCATCGGAAGCCTATAAATAACCAATAATCCATTTTTGAGCCCAGGCTCAGCTGCATCCGCGCTAACGAAAAAATCAAAATAAATAGTAGGAAAAAAATTAAAAATTGTGTGGTAGATAAATTGATGCGTGAGGTCCCTTTCAATTTTCAACTCATTTGAACATCTGAGCAGCTCTCGGCAAAAAAAAACAAATTCATAGTCTGTATAAAAGTTTATTCACGCACTATTCTGACCCGATTTGTCTGCTTTGCTAAGAGCTGCTCAAATGTTCAAATGAGTTGAAAATTGAAGCTGACATCGCGCATCAATTTATCTACCACACAAAAAGAATTGACTTTTTTTGACTTTTTCTAGGTTTTGTTTTGATTTTTTTCTGCTCCGCCTGGTCACCGAAACGCCGCACACGTTTCTGCAAGCTAAGCTAGGTTCATCAGCTTTATAGCTAGCTAGCTATGCGACTTGTCTTGCTGTTCCTCCTCTGTTCAAGAGCGCATGCCACAAAAAACACACTTCTTCGTATACACCGGCCGGGAGCTCATATAGACACCGTACCGAGTGAGTTGCAGGGGAGTTGGACAGGTGGGTCTGGAGCAGCTGGCCTGCCGGCCGCCTGATACATCGCCGACGACGGCCGGCCGGATCGATCAAATTGATGGGGAAGATGGTGTTGGTGGGCAAGTGCTGGCAGGAGTCGAAGCTGCTGTGGCACATCGCGTTCCCGGCGATCCTCACCGCCGTGTTCCAGTTCTCCATCAACTTCGTCACCGTCGGCTTCGTCGGCCACATCGGCGTGGTCGAGCTTGCCGCCATCACGGTCGCCCAGAACGTCGTTGAGGGCTTCGCCTACGGTGTCCTGGTACGCACGCCACGAGCCAATCAGCTTGCTTATATGCTTACACTTGCACATGCCCTCCGGCCGAGACACGGACTAGGCGGGTAGAGACTTATTTCATCATTCAGGCAGCCGCCGCCGCCTCATCATTCTGAGTAAGACGCAAATCTTGTAAACAAACTCAAAAGAATAGCTAAAAATGAAGAAGGAGCCCTCGAGCCGGCAACAGGCTTGTTACAAAATGGGCGGGTTCAATGGGGTTCCATGGATGCCATGGCACCCCTCTGAAAATGCAAAAAGTTATTTTGCCATATAATCAGGCTAACAAATGTGTATTAGAAATGATCAATCGCATGAGTGTTAAGCTCGGCACCCCAGCGATGAAGTTCTAGATCCGCCATTGGTTACGAAGGTATGTACGCGAGTTCATAAACACCTTGATTAACTGAATCATGTGTTCCATTCAGACTAGCTTGATCGGTTCTTAATTATGAGTATTTCCAAAATTTGCAAAGCATGGACTTGATACATATTTTAAAAGGTTACTACTGGAAAGTTGCAATCCTAATCAAGATGCATGAAGTGCAGCTAGTAGGTAGGTATAGCTACACCACCAAAAAAAATCTGTTGGCCCATTGTCAAATGGAGAGAGGAAAGAGAAGAAGGAAGAGAAAAAACTGGGTTTATGGTGGGGTATGGGGCTGAGCCGGCGATGTCCGTAGAAGTGAAAGCTCCCAATTTCATGCCGGTTTGTGAGATTTCGGTTGTCCGCCCGCATCTGCGAACATTAGATGAGGCGCTTTGGATGGATAAAAATGTTCGGACCATCGGATTTGGATATTTGGCGTTTTGATGATCCATGTTGGAGGTGCCAAAGAAAAAGCATAGGAAGGTTTGGCAAGCATGAGCACAAGACCCGCGGCAGTGTCGCATGGAGAAGGAGAACCATGTGTGTCAACCTAGTAGTACCTGACCGCACAACTGGCTCGTAATTGTGGTGGCCGACATTGCACCGTGCAGAGCATCCATCCGTATCCACATGCAAGTAAAGAGCCGGGCTTCTTTTCTGAACACTGAAGCTGAGTCTAGATCTCCCTCAAAAATGTTTTGGGTGGAGCTGCGTGCACACGGATGTACGTGTGGTGCGTGCTCATCAGTCATCAGTCATCACTCATCGTGCCGCGGCGGCCACACCTACTTCGAGTGGCCAGACAAATTCGGGTCGACCCATGATCGAACGAAGGACAAGGACGAGACGCCACGCCACGTCCAAGGGAACCATTTCTGATTTCCCGGTGATCATTTTCGATCGTTAGGTGCACGGGGCAGAATAGATAGATGCACATGCAGCCGGTCGATCCATGGACCACCCAAGCTCCAGCCACAAACACATGGACACTAGCTAGCTACGGTTTTTTATTTTCTAACGCACTACAGACGCAGACGCTCATATTGTACATACTCAGTCGTCTGAGTCTGAGTAGTGTATGTACACATACCGACACACGTACGGCGTGTATATTTAGCCATTTCGCTCTCTGCATGTGGAGCAGGCTACGGTAGTGCGGGCTATGAAAGCTCGTGGATGTACGTTCTCCTACTTCCTCCGCCACAAATATACGGTGTTCGAACTTTTTCTATCCACAAAAGCGTTTTACTGCGAAAGCAATCGCTCACACATGTTTACTCCACATGGCCGGTCCAGTGAGTGCTCTGTCCCCGTTTTCACTTTTGTGTGTTTCTATCATTTTCTTTTTACATTTTCCACTTATATTTCTTTTTTCCGCAAAAAATCAATATTTCTTTTTTCATTCCTCCTATTCTGTTTTTGCGGGGGTTCATTTGTCTATTACACTTCAATATTTTTGTTACTTTTCTTCTTTTGGGGAGATGCGAGGACACTTTTTTTGAAATGTTAAGGTTTTTTCTTCTTTTATATATGAATGTCTCCGTTAAGATTTAAATTATATATATATGGATAATTATTTAATATATGAATGGTTTTCTCTAATACATGAACATTTTCTTTAATATATGAACATCTTCCCTAGGCATGGAGCTCCAGAACTGGTAGGGGTACGAAACGGTCTGCACCTAGGGAGATGCGTCTGGACCGTCGACATCCCATGGCATGGTTAGATACACGGCCAATCACCATGAACCGCCATCAGAGGAGCATGCTGCCTAGCCCTGGCTGGCGTGAGGTGGCACGGCTCTCTCGGCTATGGCAACTACACAGCGCGGTGCCCAACACCCGCACGATAAATGAGCCAGACCAGCGGCGGTGCGCAGGGGAAGCATATCTACTTGAAAAGGAGACTACTTGAACAAGTGAAATGGAAGGAAGGCATGAAAGTTTGATCTACCAACATAGAGTCTGCCACTCCCAGGAAGAAGAAATTTGCTACTTTGGCTCATCAGTTGGTAAGTCTGTCTATGAAGTTCAGTGCCTAGAAAAGAGAAAAAAAAAGACCAAAACAAGCTTTTTCAAGCTCTACAAGACCTCTTCGTGTTGTCATTCAACTCCGCACCATAGCATCAATGTCGGGGAAGTAGTCGAAGCAGAGGACGGGGACGAATAGGGAGCAATCGCATCGAGGCACTGCCCCAAAAACCTTATCGCCCTCCTCTCTGTGCATGATCGCAAAGACGGGTTCCAGAGGCGTACTCTCCTGAACAGCCATGCATGCGGTCGATGGGATGAGATCGCCGGAAGCATCAACAATGAGTGGAACAGTAGAGTGGCATCAAGGGTTATGAGAGAGGAGGAACTAAGTGTGTCGAGTTGCCAACACGTCCAATATATAGGTCGTCCGGTAGGGAGTCATGGCCCTGGGCTTAGGCCTACGACCGAGTCGGCAAACAACTCACGGTCCAGTGTCTCGGATAGTGGCACTTCTATTAGTGACTCGTAATTAATCTCTAATTAGTTAACTGTTCCTGACTAGTATAAATAAAACACACAGATGACATAGGTCCGAGTTCGGATCGTTCATAAAACAAGCACGGGCGAGCGGGTGACGGGGAGAGCGTGCGTGTATGACTCCTCTTCTCAAGCTCCAATAACATGTAGACGAGAATCTCTTATAAAGAGGTCTCAACTCTCTTCCACTCGCGGTATGATAGTAAACTTGTCATGGCACTCCACATGGGCCTTAATTATTAACAAGGAATTATAGTTCATATGGGCCCAAGGTAATTCAACAGATATGTTCTTCGAGATAAACTTGTCTAGAGCCTTCCAAACATACCCACATAGTGTGTGCATCCGTGTGATCGTGTCTTTTGGCTAAAGGCTAAACCTAGGCAAACATTAGGCCGTACCGGGCTTATAAAAGCCCGACTTTCTTTTCTCAAATCCGAACTAACCCGAAGCCCGAAATACTCTCTTTTCTTGAGACTGAGCCCGACCCAAATCTTTTTTTCAATGTTTACACGTGTAAGCCCGACCTGGAATACCGAAAAAGGGAAACTCGAACCCATACTGAACTACCATCCGGGCTGCAAAACGAGGCCCAAGCCCACCCAGAATGACAAGTATGGCCCAACTCCGCATGGGTTTTTTGGGCCGGGCTGCCCATGCTCAGGTCTACTAAAGGCTATCACGTGATTAACAAGTTGAAAAAAATGCTTTCATGTCTGAATCGATCGGCGTTTGAATTTTGCTCTTTCCCGCGCACACATGTAATGTTGCAAGTAGAATACACACGATCTGATCGACAGTGTGGGTTGCGTTCGCAGCTTGGCATGGGAAGCGCGCTAGAGACACTGTGCGGGCAGGCGGTGGGTGCGGGGCAGGTGGACATGTTGGGCATCTACATACAGCGCTCCTGGATCATCTGCGGCGCCACCGCGCTGGCCCTCGTGCCAACCTACGTTTTCACGGCGCCCATCCTACGGGCCCTCCACCAGCCTGCCGCCATCTCCGCCGTCGCCGGCCGGTACACACGATGGGTCGTCCCGCAGCTGTTCGCCTACGCCGCCAACTTCCCGCTGCAGAAGTTCTTACAGGCGCAAAGCAAGGTCTGGGCCATGACCTTCATTTCTGGCGTGGGGCTCGCCCTCCACGTCGCGCTCAACTACGTCTTCGTCACGCGCCTCGGTCATGGCCTATTCGGAGCCGCCATGATCGGGAACGTCACCTGGTGGATCATCATCCTCGCGCAGTTCACCTACCTCGTCTCGGGCTGCTTCCCGGAGGCGTGGAAGGGGTTCTCGATGCTCGCCTTCAACAACATCGCCGCCTTCGTCAAGCTGTCCCTCGCCTCCGCCGCCATGCTCTGGTTGGCAGATACACGAACTTAATTGAAATCAACATGTAGGTTGCTTAAAATGCACTATCATTTTGAATAGTACTTATAAATTTATACATGTGTGTGTTATCTAGCTTGGAGGTCTGGTACTACACTGCAGTGCTCATCCTTGTGGGTCTCCTGAAGAATGCTCAACTCGAGGTTGACATCATGTCAGTCTGGTAAGAAAATTTCCTCTGGCAAACTTGTAACTGAACTTTGTGTACATGTAAAGAATCGATTCAATGATCAGACTACATCTGAAATTGACAGCATCAACTACCAGCTCTGGGCCGTGATGGTTGCACTAGGCCTAAATGGAGCAGTGAGGTAAAATGCGTGCAACAACACAAATATAGCACCATCAATACAAGACTGCAACTGTACAAAACTAGATGAAATCCGTTGCTCCCTCCGCTCCAAATTAATTGACGCAACCTCTATACAATGTTCATTTTACATTATATAGAGGTTGCATCAATTAATTCAGATTGGAGGGAGTAGTGTTTGTGCTAATGCAAAAAATGTCTGACATGCAGCGTTAGGGTGTCGAATGAGCTGGGTGCGAACAAGCCAAAGGCGGCCAGGTTCTCGGTGATCATTGCGGTGTCAACGTCCGCCGCCATCGGTGCAGTCTTCCTGGCCGTGTTCCTCGCCTGGAGGACTGAGCTGCCGCGGTTCTTCAGCGACAACGAGGAGGTGGTGAGCGAGGCTGCCAAGCTCGGCTACCTTCTTGCAGCAACCATCTTCCTCAACAGCATCCAGCCTGTGCTCACAGGCACGTACCACCACTACACCCACCAATTACCAAATCAAGCCCGTATTCCCAATGGCAACGGGAAGATCTGAACAGCAAACTTTTCGGTGTCGCTGTGCAGGTGTGGTGATAGGAGCAGGGTGGCAGACGCTTGTTGCCTTCATAAACATTGGATGCTACTACTTGGTTGGCATCCCACTGGGATTCCTCTTTGGCTTCAAGCTTAAACTTGGCGCACTGGTAAGGACAAAATCAAATCAACTTCCAATATGGAACGGGCAATCTGACTCTAACCTCTGCTCTGAACATACAACAATGTCTTTCTGCAGGGAATTTGGGCGGGCATGTCCATTGGCACGCTGCTGCAGACTGTTGTACTTCTCATAATTTGCTTCAGAACCAAGTGGAAGAAACAGGTGCAGTACTATGCTAATATCACTCAATCCAAGATTTTTTTTCTATAGATATGACTCGATCGAAGTTATTTCTTGACTCGATTGAAGTTGAGCAGATCTTTAATCTGAACTTCTAACGCTGCAGGCTATGTTGGCCGAAGGGAGGATAAGGGAGTGGGGAGGAAGCAGCGAAACATTGCCGGCGGCGACAAACGGTGGCATCGATAGATGATTAGATGGTTCCTGCATGCAGATTGGACAATGCTATTTATATGTACATGGAAAACACATACTATATATGTAGACTGTAGAACTAATTAACCTGGACGAATTAAGATTGATCCAATGTATACCTCGACTTCGTCATTGGGGAAATCGGTCTTTTAGGATTTGTTTGGATCGAAGAAAAATGAAATCAACTACTAATTCCTACTTTAATGAGAATTAGAATTGGGAATCAATTTCAGTTCAGGTATATGGATGGCGACAGAGTTGCAAAACCGAATTAGTAGTGAAGTCAAATCTAAGTTTTGTTTGGTTCAGCACTTTGAAGAATCGAGCGCGCAAACACACACGGATGTATTTCTGTATGCACGGATGTTCATCGCTTGCTCGCACGCGGCTAGGATTTGGGCTCAGGCAGGCTTATCTACAACCCCGAGATTCCAAGACTTGTAGCTCTCTGAACTTCCGCTACAACTGGACTACCGAATCTGGCCAGAAGTGTTGCTTGTAATTCTGTGGAAATTTTGAGACTCACGCAACGCTGCTGCTTTTAGAGCCGTAGACCACCCTCCGCTAGTCACCTTCAGGAACATTGTAACCGTCTAACCGATTTTGAGCTGTACTCTTTTCGTTTTAGAGACCCAAGTTGACAAGGTAGCTGCCAGGTCTTGGCTTAGCTATCTTACCACACGCCGCCGTGACCCTGTAACTTTCTTTGGCCCCCTTTGGCCGTTTGAGAAATAGATTCCTCAAAAAAAAAGTAAATACAAAAAAAATCAAGTATTATAGACATCGCATAAATACGAGGAACATATATTGTACTTATTTTTATACAAATTACTCCCTCCATCCCATAATGTAAGATGTTTTTTTGACACTAGGGAGTACTACTGAACATGAATTATATATTTCCTACGAACTAATTTGTACAATGGACTGTAGTAGTCTTTTTTTCCTTATATTTTACTGCATATCCACATATATGTACCTATTTTTTTTCTTGTTAACCCATCATGTACTTTAAATATATACGTAGGGCATTTGACAAGAAAGTACCGCAGAATTGACAATGCAGAGTGAGTACAAGCTAGCGAATCCTTCAGCTCAACGAACGGAGGACCAATGGCACTTACTGGCTTGCTAGCTGCCGGAGGTGGCGGCGATTGGACTGCTGGTGGTGGCAATCCGTCCTGTGGCGCCGCAGCTCGGACCTCCGCCGTACGCCGTGTGTCCGCCTCCTCTTCCACTCCGCTACTCGTCGCCTGCGCTCGTGGCCGCCGCCCCTCGCCGCGAAACCCTCGAGCACAGAACTGTTCTTTGCAGGCTTCCCCAACACTGCAGGCGTGCATATGGGCCGCGCGAGAATACATCGAGTGCCCATACCAGGATGAACATGTGGCTAAATGTTTATTCAACGCACATGGCGAATAGTAATGGGCTTGGCCAATTATCTCCGTTTTTTTTCGTACCGTTTTCTCTGCCGGTTTTCCGCCTCGTTTTTTTTTCCAGTTTTCAGCAGCTTATTTTTTTATTATCTTCTATTTTGTCTTTACATTACGTTTGTTATTATAGCTTTATAAAGTGGTTTTTATTTTATTTTTTTCCATTTTGGAAATTTGTGTCCTTTAAAAAAAATAGTGAACGTTTTCTAAATCATGATCATTGTTTAAAAATTGTAAGCATTTTTTAATTCATTGATATTATTGAGAATATACATTATTTCAACAATATAAATTTAGTAAAAAAATATTTGAAAAAATCACAAAGAAAATTTCTAAATGCTTAAACACTTCTTTAACTCGTGAACAATTTTATAAATTCGTAAGCATGTTTCATAATTTGTGAACTTTTACTATTTTAAATGGATGAAAAAGTACGAGATAAATGAACCAAATTGGATTAAAAAACATGCCTAAATATAAAAAGTTGTCTGAAATAGGTGCTACTCCCTTTGTAAAGAAATATAAGAGCGTTTAGATTACTAAAGTAGTGATCTAAACGCTCTTATATTTATTTATGGAGGAAGTAACAACTAAAACTAATGAAAAAGCCAATGTAAAGAGTGTTCTTCATTTTGAAAATAATAAAACAAAAAAATGCAAAATTGGAATGACAAACCGCAAACACAGTACAAAGCATGCACCTGCTCGATAGGACAACAAATTTGAATCCTGTCTCCGACTGGTTCACATTCTAGAAGAGCAAAATCACTTATCTCGTGACACGCAAAGGCCTTTGTCTGATATAACTAACCTGTCGTATGCAAACATACTGAGCCATTCATATGGTGTTTTTTTCTTCTCTCGAACATGAAGGCCAATTCAACAGAAAGTTTGTTCAGACCCAGACCTCCGTCCTAGTCCTCCCCAGACCAGTTTCCAGGTTCTTAGTTCCGAACATCCTCTTACTTGTTTGATTTCAGTTATATCAGATGGACATGGGAACAGAAATTCAGAGTTAACTATGTGAACCCTATAATCCAGAACTGTGCCATGACAACGGAAGTATTCAGATTCCCCAGGCTCTAGATTGCTATGCACAAGAGTAGCAAAAGCAAATATATAAAACCTCCATGACATGTATTTTCACCAATGTCGAAAATATAGGCAAGACGTAAAAATGGAGCCCCATACGCACATACAGAAAGGCATTGCTTTCAGACATCGAAATACATTCCACTTTCTTTCTGTATATCAAATATCAATACTCTACAATGTTTGCTATCACCTTGACAAATTCATATCTAAAGCACAACAGAAAAGATCCCTGCAATTTATGGTATATGATGACTAAATCCTCTTCTTTTTTACTGTGTTCTATTTGTCATCTTATGCGTATAGCATTTGGTATGCCTAACTTTGAACCAAAAAGCCCTCATAGGATATGCCCCATGCTCACAAAATGAAGATGCAAAACCCTACCTCAACTTGGAAAAGAACCTGAACGCTTGATATGATCAAGAGTACCTCTCAAGCCATAGCGTTCAACTGCTCGAATGCCAGCTCGAAACCCATCTCCATATATTGCAGAGGGATCTGTTTCGATCTGGTGCTTGAAGAATTCTCCAAGTTTTTTCTCAAAGTCAGTCTTTTCACCCTTTTTCGCAGAGGAAGATGTTGAAGAAGGTGTCACTGTTGCTTCTGCTGCTACTGCTACTTCTGCTGCTACAGCTGCTGCTTCAGATGTGGTTGCAATGCTACTACTTGAACCTGATACGATTTCAGACTCAAGCCAGAGATGAGCTAGGACCTGACAGATGCCTTCTTCAACCTCTGGACTAAGGATCCGGTATCCTATAAATAAAGAGAAGATATCAATACGTAGATGCAGCAGTGTTTGATGGCACAAAAATAGAAGTATGCATAAGATTCTGCAAAACGAAAATAGACACATACAATAGTACCTTTAAGTCGAAGGTATGCATGCATCATCTCATGAGCTAGAATATAGCCTGTGAGCAGTCTGCAAGCAATTAATCAGTGGAAATCAAACATACGCACATTCGCAAGAAAGGACTTCTTAACAGGTTCGTAAACTGGTTGCAGATCAACATCAATCAAACATTAGCATCAACTGTGCTCAGTTCGGAAAACGTATGAAAATAACTAAATTTACCTTGGCAAAGCATATAGTACAAGAATTGCAGTCACTTCACACCGCCGAACTAGTTTGTGTGGTGCTGTAGAAATGTCTATCATTTTGTTTCCTGGTCCAAGTATTGGTCGTCTCGATATCTGTGTAGTGTATGTTAATTTACCATGAATTCTCATACGTATGAAGGTGACATACAAGAAAATGTTGTAAGAACCTACCATTCTGACAATTTGCTCTTCCGATAGGCAGAGACCCCTAGTTTCAGGAAGGTGATGCCCCTAATCAAGCAGGTTAATAGTTAATCAACATACATTACAAAATGGTGAATATCATATCACTTACCATTTTCTCTACTTCCCTGGCTTCATTTAAACCTTGACGTTCAACCAAAAGCAAGGGGATCTGTTGCTCTACTTTCATGTTCAAACCCTCATAGAATTCCTGGATATCAATGTATACTGGTTGGCACTCGTCTGTGTCCATTATTGAAGTATATAGACACTCCAAGCAGAGCTTCCGGCCATCATCTAATGTTATGTACTTGATATCCTTTGGCTGGGGTTGATGATAAAAAATGGAAGATGCAAAATTCATTAAACCAATCAAATGTGAATATTTGCACTATGAATTGAAGCAGCTGTAACTGAACTAAACTGCCAGTTAATTTCTGATTGGTATAGTGATAACCCTAACCTCCATTCGTTCGCAACTGCAACACCTAGGAGTACCGTCATTGTCATGCGAAGGACAATACTTCTGCATCCAGAAAGGATGGGCCCGGTATTCAATTAAACCATTTTTATTTGTTCGAATCTGGTCACAAAAATACAATCAGCACATTTCAACAGATAAATTAAAAATTAGGCACCACCAAATACTCAAGCTCACTCATAAACTTGAAACACCGGTTGCTTACAAAGTTCTTGCAAACATCACATTTTGGATGAAAGTTCTCCTTGTAGCAGGAACTGTGGTATGGATGATCTTCATGTACTGCAAACTTGTCAACAGAAAGGTTGACATTTATAATTTTATCACAAGTTGAAGTATGTTAAATCAAATGTGTTAGTTTTTGTACCTCAGAGTCTGATATTGGCTCACTGCAAGCTGAACACCTGAAGCACTGAGGGTGCCAAACAGAATCCATACAACTGAGAAACTGTCCATGTCCAAGTGGAGTTTTACATCCAGCACAAACCCTACATGAGTCAATATGGTGCACCATATCTATTAAAAATGCAAAACAAAGAAGCTCCTGGCGAAAACAAATGGAGACAGAACCCAATGATTCTACCATCTTATAATAGAGTTGAGTTCTGAGAGCCCAAGGTTTCCACTATTTTACTCTACAGTAAGGGTATTAGAACTCGAGGAGACAATTGATTTCATATGGCAGGTATAAGAGTGTGACTTAACAATGGCAGCATGCAAAGAGAGAATTGTTTCATAACTTAAAGGTAAGCGGAAGATATATGTCACTATGCAGTTAAATTTCGAAAAGACTGTCTGACTACCAAAAGTATTCAAATTTGTCACCTGTAACAATATTGCTACCTTTTTGCAAAAAATATTTCATTCACTATAAATTTTTATATTTTTACGAACATACTTGGATATGGATGGTCAAAGGTCTATATCGAGACCACATTTATGCCGGAAACAAGTAAAATGGAATGAAGGTAACTAATACATAATATTGCCGGGACAACGCATATGTTTACATTGTTTACCCATAATCAACCCAACCAACAAGTCAGTGCATACGCTCCCAACACTAATCAAACGTTCCTAATCGGGGAAAGTTCCGCCGTATAGCAGTCAACTGGATTACCTGCATCCACCGGTAAGCCTCAACGCTACCCAAGTCTTTCCGAGCTTACACTTTTACAACCCATACGCTTGGAATAAAATGTAAAACTATACTAGTGGTCATTGTTACATGAACGATTTTTCAGTGGAGTACAAACTCAATTTGAAAATATTGATCCCCGGTCCCAATCACATCCTGATCTTGGACTGAGCAGTATGATTTAGATCAGCAGTTTAGATACGGTTTCTGCTGTTTCTATATTGTATAAAGTAGGTTGCAGAGTATGAACCACACTTTTTTTTTTCGAGAAAACGCATGAGAGCGTGCGTTTCATTGCATTGTAAAGAGGGAGAGTTTGGTTACATTCCTCCTAGGAGGCTGATTACAGAGACCGGACTAGTGGACATCCCAAGTCTGGGGGGTAATGGCTTTGAGCCCTAGCGCGTCCGCATTTGCCCAAAGGGCAGCTTCTTCCTTGATCTTCGCTACGATGGTGTTCACAGATGGGCGCGCTCCGTTGAAGATGCAGTCATTGCGGTGTTTCCATATCATCCATGGGACGAGGAGGGTCACGATACCGAGGCCTTTGCGCATGGGCGCAGGGGTGGAGTGTCGCGCCGATTGCCACCAGTCTAGAAGCGAAGGCTCGTCGTCAGGTGGGGTGCACGGGATCCGCAGCCAGCTTAGCGTCTCGTGCCAGGTTTGCCAGGCCAAGGGGCATGCGAGGATGAGATGGTGCATGGTTTCAGGCGCCTGGTCGCATAGGGGGCACCGTGCGGGGTGTTGCAGCCCACGGCGAGCAAGCCTGTCGGCGGTCCAACATCTGTCGAGGTGGGCGAGCCAGTGGAAGAAGCGGATGCGCGGCGGTGCCCAGTGTTTCCAGGTGAGCTTCCAGGCGGCGCAGGTCGTGGAGCCGGCGAAAGTGGCCGTGTAGGCCGACTTGGCCGAGTAGACGCCGTTCGCGCTCCATCTCCAGATGAGGCAATCGGGCTCGGCAGAGAGGGTCGTGCCCGCGATCCTGTGCCAAAGCTGGAGGCATTGCCCGATCTCGTGGATGCCAACCGTGCCCTGGATATCTCGCGCCCAACGATTGTCCGCCAACCCATCCGCAACAGTCCGGAGTTTGCGACGGCGTTTGGGGATGCACGCGTATAGGAGCGGGGCGATCTCGCGGACGGACCGCCCGCCGATCCATCGGTCCTCCCAGAAGAGGGCGTCTGTGCCGCTTCCGAGCTGCATGGTAGTGGAGGCGAAGAAGAACGCGCGCTCCTCAGCATCGAATTTGGAGGTCGAGGCCTGCCCATGCCTTGGTAGTGTCCGTGCGGCTGAACCATAGCCACCGCGTGCGCAGCGCGAGGCTGGTGCGCGCGAGGTCGCGGACGCCAAGGCCACCAAGAGGGATCGGGCGGGCAACTCGCTGCCAGTTGACGTGGCAGTGTCCGCCGTTTGCCTCCGTGCGCCCGGCCCAGAGGAAGCCACGTTGGATCTTCTCGAGCGCCTTGATGGTCTTCTTGGGGGGGCAGAGCCAGCAGCTGGTGGATGGGGATCGCGCTGAGGATGGCTTTCACAAACGCGAGGCGCCCAGCCTTGTTCACAAGCCTGATGAACAGAATGCCCTAGTATTCGTTGTCATCCCACAGGCATGTACCTTCTCATATCATGCTATGAAGCTGGTCATGAATCAATGGCCTAATGCTATTTTATTACATGTCCTGAATTTTGCTTCATCCCCCAAGCTGATGATACATGAAGTTAAACATCCAGAATCGTATACGTTCTCACCTTTTGTGAGATCAACAAGTTACAGCAATGGATGTAAGTGAAGCACATCTCAACCAAATATATCTGCATGTGTTTTTTTGCTATAAAATCAATTAGTTAGAAAAACCAACACAGTAGATTGTTATTCACTGTTTCACACTAATGCAACATGCAATGCAAGCGCCACTCAGTGGTGTCAAGTGTCAACGAAAGAAAAACAAACTTTTCCAAGTCCACAAGCTAAATTATCGTGAAACTAGAGATGAATCATAATGTAACATTATAACAAATACCTCGATCTACTTGATGGCAAGATATCTGGCAGTAGGCTAGTTGCTGGAGTACTATCTGAGTGAACTCCCCCCGCCGGAATCTTCTGACGAAGAGGATGTTTATCTTTCAGACTTTCTTGCAGAGCCCGTGCAAGCTCTTCATCTTCTAAATGATCATCAGTATCTGGTTCATAAGTAAAAGCAAATGACAAAACATTAAAAATATTCTTTCTATCAACTTTACATATTTGGACATGCTCATTAACCTAGAACTGCTATTCCAAACTAAGAAACTTTAATGACACATGCAACTAGGTAAAAGAATCTCTAAACTAGAGATTATCAAAACTGGTTTAGTTGGGATAATACAAACCAATGGCCTTTCCCTTCCTTTGACCTTCCTCTGATAAGGATAATGCAATAGCACGATCAATGTCTTCATTGTCACTGGTATGTGTACCCTACAGTATAATTGGAACCAAATTAGCAACAGTGAAGTAAATAAAGCTGTTCATTTTATCTTGGAATCATGTACCACGTTGTGCGCCCTGATTTATATAAAAATGCAGTGGCTCCTGAAAAATAAAGCTGTTCATTTTATCTTGGAATCATGTACCACGTTGTGCGCCCTGATTTATATAAAAATGCAGTGGCTCCTGAAAAATAAAGCACAAATTGTTCGATCCCTTGCTATCTATGCTTCTGTAGCATTCAAATTTAAACTTCCCACAACTGATTTATCCCATGTGATTTGTCACAGAGAAGAGCAATTTCAAATTGAGAGAGTAATAAACAGACAAGGAAGCGCATGATAAAACGATAATATATGATAGTCAGAATTAAGATTTGGAGAATCATGATTCGCTTCTATGCATTTTTAGGAATGAACATTTTACAGCTAGTTATTTCCAGCAAAGAAGAAAAAGGCAAAATTGGGCAGTACATGTGACGTAGCGTGCTGGGTTGAATAGCCTTCACTAAAGTTCCCGTCGTACTGTCCTCTTATAACTTTATTTACCGAACTTTTAACAACTTTGCTCAGCCAACCCATGTATTTCTTTATTGGAGGATGAAGATCCATTTTGTCCACCCGATGATGAAAATCTATTTTGTTCAGCCGATGATGACGATCCCTTGGAGGGTGACGATCCTTTGGAGGATGACGATCCCTTGGAGGATGACGACTCATTTTGTGCATCCGAAGGTGGACGACCCTTGTGCCTGCAGCAAAAAGTGAATTCATGCAGAAATAAGCTAAGAGAGACCTGCAGCTGAGTTTCTTATTTGCATTAAAAGCCAACATTGGGAGGAAGTTGAATTTAAGGCTTTAGGCCTGCATCTCCATTAGTATCTCATTTAGTTCATTTTCCGCATAGATTTCAATAATGGGCACTGATGCTCTAGGATACAAACAGTGCATATGTTACTGAATATCTGTGACTATTGCTCGGAATCTTGTTTCATACTTCCAGTGCCTAGAGCAATCAGTCTCCCTCTGAAAAATGTGATTTTCAATTTATCAAATTCGGAGAACACATAAGCAAAAGGCTGTGCCATGTTCCTAGACAATCGCCACTCACAAATTTTATCTAGAACTTGGAGCAAGCAATTAGGTGAGATCTGCTTTGAAATGGAACATCTCAGGTACACAAAAAAAGGGGATAATGGTTCATTATCCATCTGAGGGTGGACTCGACAAGATATTTTGGTGGAAATGTCAACGGTAGGCTCCCAGAGGGATCAGATCATGAAAAAGAAGCCCCAGAACAGCATTGGAACTTGAGAAAGGGAAAGCCATGGCTTCTTACCTCAGGGAAGGAGAGGTACGCGCCAGCGACCTTGGATTCAGCAGAGCACGGACGGGGCTGGAACTGCGCGTGTGTGGGATGCTATATGAACCGCAATAACTTCCAGCCACACCGCGTGCCCGGTCTTCCGCGGCTATTCGTACTGCCTGTCGGCCGGAGACGGCCGGAGAGGCGCGGCGGAGTGCTCCGGCGGGGAAGAGAAGGGGGGCGAAACGGGTGGGAGGAAGAGGCGAGGAGAGCGTGACATGGACGGGCGAGTCAAGAAAATAAAATGCGAATCTGGTGTGGAGGCGAGCGACGCCTCTCCCCCCTAAGCCCTAACTAACTCCCATCCGCCCACCGCTCCGCGTCGCGGTCGCAGCGACGTCAACCCCCCGACGGTACCGGGAGGGGGAGGGAGGCGGCCCACATGCGGGGCCGTGGCGCAGTGGCGTCCCTCTCGGGCATTACGTCGAACGTGTTGGGGGCGTGCTAGTGGAGGGAAATCGCGTGGAAACGACGGTCCGGTCAATTTTGGTTGGATTTGGATGAACTCTAGATGAAAGAGTGTGACATATGTCTTTGGTGTCTATAAACTCTAGATGATCTCAAGGCTAAAAGAGTATACTGCGTCTAGAGTCACTGAACTTTGTCATGCATTTGCAATTTAGTCACAAGCTTTAAAATTGCGATGCACCGGTCACAAACTAAAAATTGGGGTGCGCCAATCAAGGAAGGTTCTTTGCAGAAGGAAGCAATTATAGAAACATAAAAGTTGGAGTATCGGCACTCGCCACTAAGGCCCTGTTTGTTTCAGCTTTGATTGGATTGATATCACCTGTGGATTCTCTTCGGTGGCAAAGTTGTTTTCTTTGTTTCAGTTTTGATTGGATTCAAATCACCTGTGGATTTGGCAAAGCTGAATCAACTTCACCACGAAGTACACTATGAGGTTCTTCAACAAATTGCACTGAAAATGAATCGAATCCGGATTCAACTTCACTGGCAAAAGTTGATTCAGAATAGTTGTTTGTCTCAAGTTCTAGACTAAGTTTCACGGGCAACTTTGGCTTCACTAACAAAGTTGTTTTCAAATAGTCTGTTTATTCCTAAATGTAAGGCTTTTTAGATATTTCAATGCGGACTACATACGGATGTATATAGACGTATTTTAGTGTGTAGATTCACTCGTTTTGCATGCTCCGTATGTAGTCAGTCCGCATTGGAATCTTTAAAAAGGCATATATTTACAAACGGAGGGGATTTGTTTTAGATTCTAGATTTAGCTTCACTGGCAAAAATGAATTTGGTGCCTGAAGCTCAACCAAATAGGGCCATGGAGCTTTGGAGACTAGCAGGTGCACGATGCCTAGAGACCCCTCTCGGGGATCCAGATGAGAGATTGGCATGTTGCCAACCCTTTTTAATCTTTTCTCTGATTTTTCCCTGTGATCGCTTTGATCATGCCACCGTTTTGTCACCCTGCTCTTTGCCGAATATATATGAAAGCCAACAAGTTGCTAGATCTCTCAAAATAAAAACCCTTCCACATCCATTCTAGCAAAGGTGTAGGGCACATGAAATCTGTAATGTTCCTTCAGATTCTTGATGTTATACTCATGAAACTAGAAGTGCAGCTTTAAAGTCAATAAGACAAAGTATATCATATCTAGGAAAGACTACGAAGACCTACGAGACTAGGTGCATGAACCCATGAAGAAAATGTAGAACAAATAATGGACACCTCCATTCCATTATTCATTACACATTTCTAAGCCAGAGAAATACATCCCTTGAGTGTTTTCACCACGATAGACTAAATCGACTTGGCCCTAGCGTCGGTCCTCGTGGGCGACCAAACCCTAGCCCTCTGATCCGCCTCCCCTCCCCTTTATCCCTCCTTGCCGCCACCCGAGGAACTTGACGGGACTATGCTCCGGGGGTGGCTCACCGAGACGGACCAGGCAAGAGGCCAAGATGGGGCCCATAAGGCCCATCAAAGGGATGAACTGACTTACGAGCATATTGCCCCCCAAGTTGTGAAAGGCGGTGACCTAGATCGCATCTCCTCCTTGTAAACCCTAACCTTCGCCGCCTATATAAAGGGAGGTTGGGGAGCTCCCATGACATCTAATCTTAGAGAATGTAGTAGTCTAGCCCATACCATTGTACTCCCTCGCACGAGGTATCTCACCATTATGAATAACAAGAAGCAGGATGTAGGGGATTACTCTTCAGAGGCTTGAACCTGGGTAACTGTTGGGTAATGTAGCAATAATTCAAAATTTTCCTACGTGTCACCAAGATCAATCTAGGAGATGCTAGCAACGAGAGAGAGGGAGTGCATCTTCATACCCTTGAAGATCGCTAAGCGGAAGCGTTACAAGAACGCGGTTGATGGAGTCGTACTCGCGGCGATTCAAATCGCAGAAGATCCGATCTAGCGCCGAACGGATGGCGCCTCTGCGTTCAACACACGTACAGCCCGGGGACGTCTCCTCCTTCTTGATCCAGCAAGGGGAGAGGAGAAGTTGAGGGAGAACTCCAGCAGCATGACGGCGTGGTGGCAATGGAGCTCGTGGTTCTCCGGCAGAGCTTCGCTAAGCACTACGGAGGAGGAGGAGGAGTTGGAGGAGGAGAGGGCTGCGCCAGGCCAGGGGTGCGGCTGCCCTCTCTCTCGTAGGGGGAAGGGGGTGGAGGAGGCGCCCTAGGGTTCCCTAGGGGAGGGGCGGCGGCCACAGGGGAAACCCTAGATGGGTTTGGGCGCCCCACCCCTGGGAAACTTGCCCCCCAAGCCGGGAGGGGTGGCTGCCCTAGGGGAGGCGCCCCCACCTCTCCACGTTACGTCAGAGGGGTTGGGAGGGGCGCACAGCCCCTTAGTGGGCTGGTGTGCCCCCTCCCCTTGGCCCATAAGGCCCCCCAACGCTTGCCGGGGCCTCCGAAACACCTTTCGGTCACGCTGGTCGTCACCCGGTACTCCCAGAACAATTCCGGACTCCAATACCCTTCGTCCAATATATCGATCTTCACCTCCGGACCACTCCGGAGTTCCTCGTCACGTCCGGGATCTCATCCGGGACTCCGAACAACCTTCGGTAACCACATACTATTTCCCATAACAACTCTAGCGTCACCGAACCTTAAGTGTGTAGACCCTACGGGTTCGGGAACCATGCAGACATGACCGAGACACCTCTCCGGCCAATAACCAATAGCGGGATCTGGATACCCATATTGGCTCCCACATGTTCCACGATGATCTCATCGGATGAACCACGATGTCGGGGATTCAATCAATCCCGTATACAATTCCCTTTGTCTATCGGTATGTTACTTGCCCGAGATTCGATCGTCGGTATCCCAATACCTCGTTCAATCTCGTTACCGGCAAGTCTCTTTACTCGTTCCGTAACGCATGATCCCGTGGCTAACTCATTAGTCACATTGAGCTCATTATGATGATGCATTACCGAGTGGGCCCAGAGATACCTCTCCGTCATACGGAGTGACAAATCCCAGTCTCGATTCGTGCCAACCCAACAGACACTTTCGGAGATACCTGTAGTGCACCTTTATAGCCACCCAGTTACGTTGTGACGTTTGGTACACCCAAAGCATTCCTACGGTATCCGGGAGTTGCACAATCTCATGGTCTAAGGAAACGATACTTGACATTAGAAAAGCTCTTAGCAAACGAACTACACGATCTTGTGCTATGCTTAGGATTGGGTCTTGTCCATCACATCATTCTCCTAATGATGTGATCCCGTTATCAATGACATCCAATGTCCATGGTCAGGAAACCATAACCATCTATTGATCAACGAGCTAGTCAACTAGAGGCTTACTAGGGACATGTTGTGGTCTATGTATTCACACATGTATTACGGTTTCCAGTTAATACAATTATAGCATGAACAATAGACAATTATCATGAACAAGGAAATACAATAATAACCATTTTATTATTGCCTCTAGGGCATATTTCCAACAGTCTCCCACTTGCACTAGAGTCAATAATCTAGTTCACATCACCATGTGATTAACACTCAAAGTTCACATCGCCATGTGACTAATACCCAAGAGTTTACTAGAGTCAATAATCTAGTTCACATCACCATGTGATTAACACTCAATGAGTTCTAGGGTTTGATCATGTTATGCTTACGAGAGAGGTTTTAGTCAACGGGTCTGCAACATTCAGATCCGTGTGTGCTTTACAAATCTCTATGTCATCTTGTAGATGCAGCTACCACGCGCTACTTGGAGCTATTCCAAATAACTGCTCTACTATACGAATCCGGTTTACTACTCAGAGTCATCCGGATTAGTGTCAAAGTTTGCATCGACGTAACCCTTTACGACGAACTCCTTTTCCACCTCCATAATCGAGAAAATTCCTTAGTCCACTAGATACTAAGGATAAGTTCGACCGCTGTCATGTGATCCATTCCTGGATCACTATTGTACCCCTTGACTAACTCATGGCAAGGCACACTTCAGGTGCGGTACACAGCATAGCATACTGTAGAGCCTACGTCTAAAGCATAGGGGACGACCTTCGTCCTTTCTCTCTCTTCTGCCGTGGTCAGGTCTTGAGTCTTACTCAATACTCACACCTTGTAACACAGCCAAGAACTCCTTCTTTGCTGATCTATTTTGAACTCCTTCAAAATCTTGTCACGGTATGTATTCATTTGAAAGTACTATTAAGCGTTTTTGATCTATCCTTATAGATCTTGATGCTCAATGTTCAAGTAGCTTAATCCAGGTTTTCCATTGAAAAACACTTTTCAAATAACCCTGTATGCTTTCCAGAAATTCTACATCATTTCTGATCAACAATATGTTAACAACATATACTCATCAAAAATTCTATAGTGCTCCCACTCACTTCTTTGGAAATACAAGTTTCTCATAAACTTTGTAAAAACCCAAAATCTTTGATCATCTCATCAAAGCGTACATTCCAACTCCGAGATGCTTACTCCAGTCCTTAGAAGGATTGCTGGAGCTTTGCATACTTGTTAGCATCTTTCAGGATTGACAAAACCTTCTGGTTGTATCACATACAACCTTTCCTCAAGAAAATCGTCGAGGAAACAATGTTTTGACATCCTATCTGCAAGATTTCATAAATAATGCAGTAACTGCTAATATAATTCCAACAGACTCTTAGCATCGCTACGAGTGAGAAAGTCTCATCGCAGTCAACTCCTTGAACTTGTCGGAAAACATCTTAACGACAAGTCGAGCTTTCTTAATGGTGACACTTACCATCATTGTCCGTCTTCCTTTTAAAATCCATCTGCACCCAACAGCCTTACGACCATCAAGTAGTTCTTCCAAAGTCTATACTTTGTTTTTATACATGGATCCTCTCTCGGATTTTATGGCCTCGAGCCATTCGTCGGAATCCGGGCCCACCATCGCTTCTCCATAGCTCGTAGGTTCATTGTTGTCTAGCAACATGACTTCCAAGACAGGATTACGTACCACTCTGAAGTAGTACGCATCCTTGTCGACCTACGAGGTTTGGTAGTGACTTGATCCGAAGTTTCATGATCACTATCATAAGCTTCCACTTCAATTGGTGTAGGTGCCACAGGAACAACTTCTTGTGCCCTGCTACACACTAGTTGAAGTGACGGTTCAATAACCTCATCAAGTCTCCACCATCCTCCCACTCAATTCTTTCGAGAGAAACTTTTCCTCGAGAAAGGACCCGTTTCTAGAAACAATCACTTTTGCTTCCAGATCTGAAATAGGAGGTATACCCAACTGTTTTGGGTATTCTATGAAGATGCATTTATCCGCTTTGGGTTCGAGCTTATCAGCCTGAAACTTTTTCACATAAGCGTCGCAGCCCCAAACTTTTAAGAAACGACAGCTTAGGTTTCTCTAAACCATAGTTCATACGGTGTCGTCTCAACGGAATTGCGTGGTGCCCTATTTAAAGTGAATGCGGTTGTCTCTAATGCCTAACCCATAAACGATAGTGGTAATTCGATAAGAGACATCATGGTATGCACCATATCCAATAGGGTGCAGTTATGATGTTCGGACACACCATCACACTATGGTGTTCCAGGCGGTATTAGTTGTGAAACAATTTCCACAATGTCTTAATTGTGTGCCAAACTCGTAACTCAGATATTCATCTCTATGATCATATCACAGACATTTTATCCTCTTGTCACGACGATCTTCAACTTCACTCTGAAATTACTTGAACCTTTCAATAATTCAGACTTGTGTTTCATCAAGTAAATATACTCAGCATCTACTCAAATCATCTGTGAAGTAAGAACATAACGATATCCACTGCATGCCTCAGCACTCATTGGACTGCACACATCAAAATGTATTACTTCCAACAAGTTGCTTTCTTGTTCCATCTTACTGAAAACGAGGCCTTTCAGTCATCTTGCCCATGTGTTATGATTTGCATGTCTCAAGTGATTCAAAATCAAGTGAGTCCAAACGATCCATCTGTATGGAGTTTCTTCATGCATATCTACCAATAGACATGGTTCGCATGTCTCAATCTTTTCAAAAACGAGTGAGTCCAAAGATCCATCAACATGGAGCTTCTTCATGCGTTTTATACCAATATGACTCAAATGGCAGTGCCACAAGTATGTGGTACTATCATTACTATTTTATATCTTTTGGCATGAACATGTGTATCACTACGATCGAGATTCAATAAACCATTCATTTTAGGTGCAAGACCATTGAAGGTATTATTCAAATAAACAGAGTAACCATTATTCTCCTTAAATGAATAACCGTATTGCGATAAACATAATCCAATCATGTCTATGCTCAACGCAAACACCAAATAACAATTATTTAGGTTTAACACCAATCCCGATGGTAGAGGGAGCGTACGATGTTTGATTACATCAACCTTGGAAACACTTCCAACACATATCGTCATCTCACCTTTAGCTAGTCTCCGTTTATTCCGTAGCCTTTTATTTCGAGTTACCAACACTTAGCAACCGAACCGGTATCTAATACCCTGGTGCTACTAGGAGTACTAGTAAAGTACACATTAATATAATGTATATCCAATATACTTCTGTCGACCTTGCCTGCCTTCTCATCTACCAAGTATCTAGGGTAGTTCTGCTTCAGTGACCGTTCCCCTCATTACAGAAGCACTTAGTCTCGGGTTTGGGTTCAACCTTGGGTTTCTTCACTAGAGCAGCAACTGATTTGCCGTTTCATGAAGTATCCCTTCTTTCCCTTGCCCTTCTTGAAACTAGTGGTTTTACTAACCATCAACAATTGATGCTCCTACTTGATTTCTACTTTCGCGGTGTCAAACATCGCGAGTTGCTCAAGGATCATCATGTCTATCCCTGATATGTTATAGTTCATCACGAAGCTCTAATAGCTTGGTGGCAGTGACTATGGAGAACCATCACTATCTCATCTGGAAGATTAACTCCCACTCGATTCAAGCGATTGTAGTACTCAGACAATCTGAGCACATGCTCAACGATTGAGCTTTTCTCCCTTAGTTTGCAGGCTTAAGAAACTTGTCAGAGGTCTCATACCTCTTGACGTGGGCACTAGTCTGAAATCCCAATTTCAGTCTTTGGAACATCTCATATGTTCTGCGACGTTTCAAAAACGTCTTTGGCGCCTCAATTCTAAACCGTTAGCATTACGCACTGAACTATCACGTAGTCATCAAAACGTGTATGTCAGATGTTCGCAACATCCACAGACGACGCTCGAGGTTCAGCACACCGAGCGGTGCATTAAGGACATAAGCCTTCTGCGCAGCAATGAGGATAATCCTCAGTTTACGGACCCAGTCCGCATAATTTCTACTATCAACTTTCAACTAAATTTTCTCTAGGAACATATCTTAAACAGTAGAACCAAAGCGTAAGCTATGACATAATTTGCAAAGACCTTTTGACTATGTTCATGATAATTAAGTTCATCTGATTATTTAATGAACTCCCACTTAGATAGACATCCCTCTAGTCATCTAAGTGATACATGATCCGAATCGACTAGACCGTGTCCGATCATCACGTGAGACGGACTAGTCATCAACGGTGAACATCTCCATGTTGATCGTATCTACTATACGACTCATGTTCGACCTTTCGGTCTCTTGTGTTCCGAGGCCATGTCTGTACATGCTAGGCTCGTCAAGTCAACCTAAGTGTTTCGCATGTGTAAATCTGGCTTACACCCGTTGTATGCGAACGTTAGAATCTATCACACCCGATCATCACGTGGTGCTTCGAAACAACGAACCTTCGCAACGGTGCACAGTTAGGGGGAACACATCTCTTGAAATTTTAGTGAGGGATCATCTTATTTATGCTACCGTCGTTCTAAGCAAATAAGATGTAAACATGACAAACATCACATGCAAATCATAAAGTGACATGATATGGCCAATATCATCTTGCGCCTTTGATCTCCATCTTCGAGGCGCGGCATGATCACCTTCGTCACCGGCATGACACCATGATCTCCATCATCATGATCTCCATCATCGTGTCTTCATGAAGTTGTCTCGCCAACTATTACTTCTACTACTATGGCTAACGGTTAGCAATAAAGTAAAGTAATTACATGGCGTTTTTCATTGACACGCAGGTCATACAATAAATTAAGACAACTCCTATGGCTCCTGCCGGTTGTCATACTCATCGACATGCAAGTCGTGATTCCTATTACAAGAACATGATCAATCTCATACATCACATATATATAATTCATCACATCCTTTTGGCCATATCACATCACATAGCATACCCTGCAAAAACAAGTTAGACGTCCTCTAATTGTTGTTGCATGTTTTACGTGGCTGCTATGGGTTTCTAGCAAGAACGTTTCTTACCTACGCAAAAGCCACAACGGTGATATGCCAATTGCTATTTACCCTTCATAAGGACCCTCTTCATCGAATCCGATCCGACTAAAGTGGGAGAGACAGACACCCGCTAGCCACCTTATGCATCAAGTGCATGTCAGTCGGTGGAACCTGTCTCACGTAAGAGTACGTGTAAGGTCGGTCCGGGCCGCTTCATCCCACAATGCCGCCGAATCAAGATAAGACTAGTAACGGTAAGCAAATTGAACAAATCATCGCCCACAACTACTTTGTGTTCTACTCGTGCATAGAATCTACGCATAGACCTAGCTCATGATGCCACTGTTGGGGAACGTAGCAATAATTCAAAATTTTCCTACGTGTCACCAAGATCAATCTAGGAGATGCTAGCAACGAGAGAGAGGGAGTGCATCTTCATACCCTTGAAGATCGCTAAGCGGAAGCGTTACAAGAACGCGGTTGATGGAGTCGTACTCGCGGCGATTCAAATCGCGGAAGATCCGATCTAGCGCCGAACGGACGGCGCCTCCGCGTTCAACACACGTACAGCCCGGGGACGTCTCCTCCTTCTTGATCCAGCAAGGGGAGAGGAGAAGTTGAGGGAGAACTCCAGCAGCACGACGGCGTGGTGGCAATGGAGCTCGTGGTTCTCCGGCAGAGCTTCGCTAAGCACTACGGAGGAGGAGGAGTTGGAGGAGGAGAGGGCTGCGCCAGGACAGGGGTGCGGCTGCCCTCTCTCTCCCTCACTATATATAGGGGGAAGGGGGTGGAGGAGGCGCCCTAGGGTTCCCTAGGGGAGGGGCGGCGGCCACAGGGGAAACCCTAGATGGGTTTGGGCGCCCCCACCCCTGGGAAACTTGCCCCCCAAGCCGGGAGGGGTGGCTGCCCTAGGGGAGGCGCCCCCACCTCTCCACGTTACGTCAGAGGGGTTGGGAGGGGCGCACAAGCCCCTTAGTGGGCTGGTGTGCCCCCTCCCCTTGGCCCATAAGGCCCCCCAACGCTTGCCGGGGCCTCCGAAACACCTTTCGGTCACGCTGGTCGTCACCCGGTACTCCCAGAACAATTCCGGACTCCAATACCCTTCGTCCAATATATCGATCTTCACCTCCGCACCACTCCGGAGTTCCTCGTCACGTCCGGGATCTCATCCGGGACTCCGAACAACCTTCGGTAACCACATACTATTCCCCATAACAACTCTAGCGTCACCGAACCTTAAGTGTGTAGATCCTACGGGTTCGGGAACCATGCAGACATGACCGAGACACCTCTCCGGCCAATAACCAATAGCGGGATCTGGATACCCATATTGGCTCCCACATGTTCCACGATGATCTCATCGGATGAACCACGATGTCGGGGATTCAATCAATCCCGTATACAATTCCCTTTGTCTATCGGTATGTTACTTGCCCGAGATTCGATCGTCGGTATCCCAATACCTCGTTCAATCTCGTTACCGGCAAGTCTCTTTACTCGTTCCGTAACGCATGATCCCGTGGCTAACTCATTAGTCACATTGAGCTCATTATGATGATGCATTACCGAGTGGGCCCAGAGATACCTCTCCGTCATACAGAGTGACAAATCCCAGTCTCGATTCGTGCCAACCCAATAGACACTTTCGGAGATACCTGTAGTGCACCTTTATAGCCACCCAGTTACGTTGTGACGTTTGGTACACCCAAAGCATTCCTACGGTATCCAGGAGTTGCACAATCTCATGGTCTAAGCTTAGCAAACGAACTACACGATCTTGTGCTATGCTTAGGATTGGGTCTTGTCCATCACATCATTCTCCCAATGATGTGATCCCGTTATCAATGACATCCAATGTCCATGGTCCGGAAACCATAACCATCTATTGATCAACGAGCTAGTCAACTAGAGGCTTACTAGGGACATGTTGTGGTCTATGTATTCACACATGTATTACGGTTTCCGGTTAATATAATTATATCATGAACAATAGACAATTATCACGAACAAGGAAATACAATAATAACCATTTTATTATTGCCTCTAGGGCATATTTCCAATAGTAACTTGTGTGTGCGGGGTCTATCCCGGTACTTCTGATCTTGTTAGGAACCCTACCGAGAGATCTTACTGTATTTTGCATTGTCAGAACTCGCTCGCGCATCGCGCGGCCTTTGGTGAAGGTGGCGGCAAGGTATTGTGTAATAGACCAAGATTATCCCTATTATTTATGAATTGGTTGTGCATCATGAGCATCTCATAAGCATCATTTTAAATTAATTTAATTTGAAAATTATAATAATTTCAACCCCTAACTTCATTAAAGGGCTAAAACCCTAACACATCTTTAGTGAGCCCAAAATGTTCTTCCAAACCCTAAAATTTTGGCATGGAGTTCACTAATATGTACATGGACTCATCCCAAAGTTTTACATTGATTGAAATGGTTTAAGTAATCAAACCCTAATTAAAAAGCAATTTAAATAAAATGCATAGATATTTGATCTATTTAAAATGAGGGACATTCACTTGATGAAATCTCTTGAAACCCTATCACATACTAGACATCACTTGGTGAAATTTGGCATCTGAATCTGCCTCCCAGCTTTTCCTTTTTAAGAGCCTTGACTCTCTTGGATTTCATTTGGATCTTTGGTGAATGACCTTGGTAATTCAAAAAGCTCTCTCCCATGGAACCATGAACCTTCTCAAAGACACTTTTAACACCAATATGATTTCTTGGGTTTATCTCTAAAACCCTAATGACACTTTATATAAAGCCAGGATTGTTGGCTCTAGCCATTTCAAAGGAAACATTTTTTCCTTTGCTCATTTGGATATCCAATTCTTATCAGGGCCTCTATGATATATATGAATCCCTCTTCAGCAAAATTATTGCTATGTCTTTTAGCAATATTTCTTTGTTTTGAATATTCCCTTTATGACCATCATTGGCTCATAAAATTCAAAGTGTATTTCCCTGCATGCAAAATTTATGAAACTTCTCAGATAGGATTTCGGTGACCAAATTGTCATGCAGTAAAACTATTAACTCCATTTGAGTTAAGAATTTTTTCCCTATTTTAGGAAATGTCCTCTTGACAACTTCTCCAAAGCACCTAGCTTTTATATTTCTTGGAAAATTCTGAATTTATTCATGGACCCCCTCCTAGTCATATGATGTAAGACCCACCAAGAAACGACCAAATACCATTTCCATTTGGGACTAGGAACAGAAACTCCTACTTGACCCATTTGGCACTTTCTGAATGAAGTGCAATTTTCCAAAGATCCCTTGTATCTAAGTTTTGGACACATCAATCATCATCCCAAATGATGCATCTAGGAAGAGACTTGGCCCAAAGGGAGAAGTCTGGAAAAATGGCCATGTATCAAACACCTTGTTGGGAATCGTTGCATGGAAAACAAAAAATATTCTATGTACACGCAATGATCTATCCATGGAGATGCATAGCAACGAGGGGGAGAGTGTGTCTACGTACCCTTATAGACCGTAAGCGGAAGCATTTCACAATGCAGTTGATGTAGTCGAACTTCCTTGTGCTTAAACCGATCAAGTACCGAACGCACGGCACCTCCGCGTTCTGCACACGTTCAACTCGGTGACGTCCCTCGCCTTCTTGATCCAGCAAGACGCCGAGGTAGTAGATGAGTTCCGTCAGCACGACGGCATGGTGACGGTGATGGTGAAGTGATATCCACAGGGCTTCGCCTAAGCACTCCGAAAATATGGCCGGGGGTCTAAACGGTGGAGGGGGCGCCACACATGGCTAGGCAATTGTCTGGTTGTGCTAGGGGCGCCCCCTCCCCACATATATATAAGTGGGAGGGAGAGGCGAGGCGAGGCGCCCCAAGTAGGCAGAATCCTACTTGGGCTCCTCCCAAGCCGCGCCCCCTGCCATATTAGTTGGAGGGGGAAGGAAAGAGGGGGAAGGGGGAATCCTATTCCCTTTCTTTCCTTTCCTCCTTCCCCTTTCCTTCTCCACCTTGGCCAGCCCATATGGGGGCACACCAGCCCCTTGTGGCTGGTGTGTTTCCCCTCTTGGCCCATAAGGCCCATATCTTTTGTCGTGGGTGCCCGGAACCCCTTCCGGTGATCCGATATATACCAGGTACCCTTCGGAACACTTCCGGTGTCCGAATACTATCGTCCTATATATCAATCTTTACCTCTAGACCATTTCAAGACTCCTCGTCATGTCCGTGATATCATCCGGGACTCCAAAGAACATTCGGTCACCAAATCACATAACTCATATAATACTATATCGTCAATGAACGTTAAGCGTGCGGACCCTACGGGTTCGAGAACTATGTAGACATGATCGAGACACCTCTACGGTCAATAACCAATAGCGGAACTTGGATGCCCACATTGGCTCCTACATATCCTACGAAGATCTTTATTGGTCGAGCCGTTATGACAACATACGTAATTCCCTTTGTCCATCGGTATGTTACTTGCCCGAGATTCAATCGTCGGTATCTTCATACCTAGTTCAATCTCGTTACCGGCAAGTTTCTTTACTCATTTCATAATACATCACCTCATGACTAACTCCTTAGTCGTTTGCTTGCAAGCTTATGATGTGTATTACCGAGAGGGCCCAGAGATACCTCTCCGATATTCGGAGTGACAAATCCTAATCTCGATATATGCCAACTCAACAAACACCTTCGAAGATACCTGTAGAGCATCTTTATGATCACCTAGTTATGTTGTGACGTTTGATAGCACACAAGGTATTCCTCCGGTATCCGGGAGTTGCATAATCTCATAGTCGAAGGAATATGTATTTGACATGAAGAAAGCAATAGCAATAAACTGAACAATTATTATACAACCAGTCCATAAATGGATCGCTGGAGCTTGCACACTTTGTTAGAACCTTTAGGATCGACAAAACCTTCTGGTTGCATCATATACAACTCTTCCTTAAGAAATCCATTAAGGAATGCAGTTTTGACATCCATTTGCCAAATTTCATAATCATAAAATGCGGCAATTGCTAACATGATTTGGACATACTTAAGCATCGCTACGGGTGAGAAGGTCTCATCGTAGTCAACTCCTTGAACTTGTCAAAAAACCTTTCGCAACAAGTCGAGCTTTGTAGATAGTAACATTACCGTCAGCGTCAGTCTTCTTCTTGAAGATCCATTTATTTTCTATGGCTTGCCGATCATCGGGCAAGTCAAACAAAGTCCATACTTTGTTCTCATACATGGATCCCATCTCAGATTTCATGGCTTCAAGCCATTTCATGGGATCTGGGCTCACGATCGCTTCCTCATAGTTCGCAGGTTCGTCATGGTCTAGTAACATGACTTCCAAAACAGGATTACCATACCACTCTGGTGCTGAACGTACTCTGGTTGACCTACGAGGTTCGGTAGTAACTTGATCTGAAGTTTCATGATCGTCATCATTAACTTCCTCACTAATTGGTGTAGGCATCACTAGAACTGATTTCTGTGATGAAATACTTTCCAATTCGAGAGAAGGTACAACTACCTCATCAAGTTCAACTTTCCTCCCACTCACTTCTTTCGCGAGAAACTCCTTCTCTAGAAAGGATCCATTCTTAGCAACAAATATCTTGCCTTCAGATCAGTGATAGAAGGTGTACCCAACCGTTTCTTTTTGGGTATCTTATGAAGACGCACTTTTCTGATTTGGGTTCGAGCTTATCAGGCTGAAGCTTTTTCACATAAGCATCGCAACCCCAAACTTTAAGAAACGAGAACTTAGGTTTCTTGCCAAACCACAGTTCATATGGTGTCGTCTCAACGGATTTAGATGGTGCCCTATTTAACGTGAATGCAGGTGTCTCTAATGCATAACCCCAAAACGATAGTGGTAAATCGGTAAGAGACATCATAGATCGCACCATATCTAATAAAGTACGGTTACGACGTTCGGACACACCATTACGCTGTGGTGTTCCAGGAGGCGTGAGTTGCTAAACTATTCCACATTGTTTCTAATGAAGACCAAACTCGTAACTCAAATATTCGCCTCCGCGATCAGATCGTAGAAACTTTATTTTGTTATTACGATGATTTTTTCCACTTCACTCTGAAATTCTTTGAACTTTTCAAATGTTTCAGACTTATGTTTCATTAAGTAGATATACCCATATCTGCTTAAATCATCTGTGAAGGTCAGAAAATAACGATACCCGCCGCGAGCCTCAACACTCATCGGACCGCATACATCAGTATGTATTATTTCCAATAAGTCAGTGGCTCTCTCCATTGTTCCGGAGAACGGAGTCTTAGTCATCTTGCCCATGAGGCATGGTTCGCAAGCATCAAGTGATTCATAATCAAGTGATTCCAAAAGCCCATCTGCATGGAGTTTCTTCATCCGCTTTACACCAATATGATCTAAACGGCAGTGCCACAAATATGTTGCACTATCATTATTAACTTTGCATCTTTTGGCATCAATATTATGAATATGTGTATCACCACGATCGAGATTCAACAAAAATAGACCACTGATCAAGGGTGCATGACCATAAAAGATATTACTCATATAAATAGAACATCCATTATTCTCTGATTTACATGAATAACCGTCTCGCATCAAACAAGATCCAGATATAATGTTCATGCTCAACGCTGGCACCAAATAACAATTATTCAGATCTAAAACTAATCCCGAAGGTAGATGTAGAGGTAGCGTGCCGACGGTGATCACATCGACCTTGGAACCACTTCCGACGCGCATCGTCACCTCGTCCTTAGCCAATATTTGTTTAATCCGTAGCCCCTATTTCGAGTTGCAAATATGAGCAACAGAACCAGTATCAAATACCCAGGCGCTACTACGAACATTAGTAAGGTACACATCAATAACATGTATATCAAATATACCTTTCACTTCGCCATCCTTCTTATCCGCCAAATACTTGGGGCAGTTCTGCTTCCAGTGACCGGTCCCTTTGAAGTTGAAGCACTCAGTTTCAGGCTTAGGTCCAGACTTGGGCTTCTTCCTGGGAGTAGCAACTTGCTTGCTATTCTTCTTGAAGTTCCCCTTCTTACCTTTGCCCTTTTTCTTGAAACTAGTGGTCTTGTTAACCATCAACACTTGATGCTCCTTCTTGATTTCTACCTCCGCAGCCTTAAGCATTGCGAAGAGCTCAGGAATTGTCTTTTCCATCCCTTGCATATTATAGTTCATCACGAAGCCTTTATAGCTTGGTGGCAGTGATTGAAGAACTCTGTCAATGACACTATCATCCGGAAGATTAACTCCCAGCTGAGTCAAGTGGTTATGGTACACAGACATTCTGAGTATGTGTTCACTGACAGAACTGTTCTCCTCCATCTTGCAGCTATAGAACTTGTTGGAGACTTCATATCTCTCAACTCAGGCATTTGCTTGAAATATTAACTTCAACTCCTGGAACATCTCATATGCTCCATGACGTTCAAACGTCTTTGAAGTCCCGATTCTAAGCCGTAAAGCATGGCACACTGAACTATCGAGTAGTCATCAGATTTAGCTTGCCAGACGTTCATAACATCCGGAGTTGCTCTTCCAGCAGGCCTCACACCCAGCGGTGCATCAAGGATGTAATTCTTCTGTGCAGCAATGAGGATAGTCCTCAAGTTACGGACCCAGTCCGAGTAGTTTCTACCATCATGTTTCAACTTAGTTTTTTCTAGGAACGCATTAAAATTCAAGGGAACGACAACACGGGCCGTAGATCTACAACATAGATATGCAAAAACTATCAGGACTAAGTTTATGATAAATTTAAGTTCAATTAATCATATTACTAAAGAACTCCCACTTAGATAGACATCCCTCGAGTCATCTAAATGATCACGTGATCCATATCAACTAAACCATGTCCGATAATCACGTGAGATGGAGTAGTTTTCAATGTCGAACATCTCTATGTTGATCATATCTACTATATGATTCACGTTCGACCTTTCGGTCTCAGTGTTCCGAGGCCATGTCTGTACATGCTAGGCTCATCAAGTTTAACCCGAGTATTCTGCACGTGCAAAACTGTCTTGCACCCGTTGTATGTGAACGTAGAGCTTATCACACCCGATCATCACGTGGTGTCTCGGCACGACGAACTGTCGCAATGGTGCATACTCAGGGAGAACACTTATACCTTGAAATTTAGTGAGGGGTCATCTTATAATGCTACCGTCGTACTAAGCAAAATAAGATGCATAAAAGATAAACATCACATGCAATAAAAATATGTGACATGATATGGCCATCATGATCTTGTGCCTTTGATCTCCATCTCCAAAGCACCGTCATGATCTCCATCGTCACCGGCTTGACACCTTGATCTCCATCGTAGCGTCGTTGTCGTCTCGCCAACTATTGCTTCTACAACTATCGCTAATGCATAGTAATAAAGTAAAGCAATTACAACTTTTACAAAACATGATCATCTCATACAATAACGTATATCACATCATGTCTTGACCATATCAGATCACAACATGCCCTGCAAAAACAAGTTAGAAGTCCTCTACTTTGTTGTTGCAAGTTTTACGTGGCTGCTATGAGCTTCTAGTAAGAACCATTCTTACCTACGCATCAAAACCACAACGATTTTTCCGTCAAGTGTGCCGTTTTAACCTTCAACAAGGACCGGCCGTAGTCAAATTCGATTCAACTAAAGTTGGAGAAACAGACACCCGCCAGCCACCTTTATGCAAAACAAGTTGCATGTATGACGGTGGAACCGGTCTCATGAACGTGGTCATGTAAGGTTGGTCCGGGCCGCTTCATCCAACAATACCGCTGAATCAAAATAAGACGTTGGTGGTAAGCAGTATGACTATGATCGCCCACAACTCTTTGTGTTCTACTCGCACATATCATCTACGCATAGACCTGGCTCGGATGCCACTGTTGGTGAATGTAGCATGCAATTTAAAAAAAATCCTACGATCACGCAAGATCTATCTAGGAGATGCATAGCAACGAAAGGGGGAGAGTGTGTCCATGTACCCTAATAGACCGAAAGCGGAAGCGTTAGCTTAACGCAGTTGATGTAGTCGAACGTCTTCACGATCTAACCGATCAAGCACCGAACGTACGACACCTCCGAGTTCTGCACACATTCAGCTCAATGACGTCCCTCGAACTCTTGATCCAGCAGAGGGTCCAGGGAGAGTTTCGTCAGCACGACCGCATGGTGATGGTGATGGTGATGTATCCGCGCAGGGCTTCACCTAAGCACTACTATGCTATGACCGGAGGAGTAAATTGTGGAGGGGGCACCGCACACGGCTAAGAGAACAATTCATGTTCTATGGGGTGCCCCCCTGCCCCCGTATCTAAAGGAGGAGGGGAGGAGGCCGCCGGCCCTAGGGGGCGTGCCATGGGGGGGGGAACGGACTAGGATTCCTAGTCGAAGTCGGCCCCCTTCCTTCTCTTGGAGGTGGAAAGGGGGAAGGAGAGGGAAAGGGGAAAGGAAAGGGGGGCCGCGCCCCCTTCCCCTTGTCCAATTCGGACAGCCCATGGGGGGGGGGGGCGGGCGCCACCCCTTGTGGGCTTCCCTCTCTCTCCCCTATGGCCCATAGTGGCCCAATACTTTCCCCGGGGGGTTCCGGTAACCTCCCGGTACTCCGAAAAATACCCGAAACACTCCGGAACCATTCCGGTGTCCGAATATCATCGTCCAATATATCAATCTTTACCTCTCAAACATTTCGAGACCCTCGTCATGTCCGTGATCTCATCCGGGACTCCGAACAATCTTCGGTCACTGTCGTGGGATTGTCACGGCAGATGTCCTAGTGCAAGGACTTAGTCGTGGAGCCATCACAACGAGATTAGCTTAAAGGGGTTAAAACGGGACAAAGGACACAGGGAGTTTATACTGGTTCGGCCCCTTGCGGTGAAGGTAAAGCCTAATCCAGTTGAGGTGGAATTACTTATGTCTCGATTACCAGGGAGCGAATACGCTTGACCTAGCTTTCGATCTCTTCTCTCTTGCCCTTAACTTGCCGCCGGGTCGTCCCTTTATATACTCAGGTTGACGCCCGGTGGCTTACAGAGTCCCGGCCGGCTCATAAACGTGTCCGGCCCGGTGACTTAACTACAATTGCCTTATTGTACAAGTTATACACATATGGCGGTTTACACCTACGGGCCTTAAGCCGCCTTTGGGCTTTGGGCCCTTCATAAGTTATCCTCATGCACCGCCATCTTCAATTCCTTCCTGGGCTTTGTCTTTATGAGTCGCTATGAATATAACCCGGCCCCTCTTGGACGGGTTAACTCAATAACTATATCCCCAACATTAGGCCCCAGGTTGATTTGAACCTGTTCACATCAATCTTCAACACTTAGAAAAATCCCTCCTTCATTACCTTGCGAAACTTGTAACTCACCATGACATCATCTTCTGGGATCAGGGTAACTCGCCGTGACGTCACCTGTTATTAATTTTATACAAAGCAAAAAATCTTTAATGTATCTCCTCATTTTTAATGAATCTCTGAAAATCGAGGCGTCTGCGCTGTCACATATTTTTTGGCCTCCTCGATTCCCGCGCATCCATTTGCCTTATAAATAGGGCCGGGGGTCTCTTTCACTTTCCCCCTCGGCCTCTTCGTCTTCATCCTCTACCTCGCGACGCCCTGCGCCCGAGCCCAGCCGCCGCCGTCGATCTTCACCTCTGTTTCAACGTTGGCCGCTGCACTAACCTGGCTAGTCCAGATTCGACTTGCTCGCCTCCGCCGCCCAGAAGCCTCGGTAAGTTCTTCCTCTTCCTCGTCCATAGATCTCATTAGGTTTATAGAAGTTCATGGAAGCTCGCCGCCGTTCTTCACTGTTCTTCGCTATAGCACGGATATTCAACTCAAACTTGATACCTTTCTTGTGCGGCAATAGCCATAGTTCCTTTTTCATCATCAGAGCATCTCCTTTTGCATAGAAAATCCAGTCTGGATCTTATGAACTGCTCAAGCACCCATACTTAGGTCTGAATATATTTTTATTTCCTGACGCGCATTAGATCCAAAATTGTAACATCGATCTGTGAAACCTGTTTTTCATCACTTAGCAATTTCCATTCGTAGATCTGCTCTTTAGGCGGCTTAATTCAAAAATAGTAACCCGCCAGGTATCATTAGTCCCCTCTTAAGCCGCCTATATTCTTTTAGTAATCTTGTAATATCATGCCCCGACTTAATACCTAATTGTGCTCATTATTGTTTGTCCTTGAATTGTAAGCCAGCTTAACCATGTGATCTTAAAGCGGCGTAATATTTTTCCAGAAATGGCTAAGACATATATTTCCTGCAATTGGGTCAAATCCCGGATTACTGAGGGAGATTTGAACAACCATGTCGCCGCTGGCGGCTTAGCCAAAAAGGAGGATATCCACTGGAGAGCTCCTGGTGATGAAGTCCTTCCTCAACCCAAGGATGGAGAAGTAATTGTTTTTACCGATCACTTGGGTCGGGGGTTCAGCCCCCCTGGCTCAAATTTTTTCCATGATGTGCTTCATTTCCTCCAACTGCATCCTCAAGACATCAGACCCAACTCCGTGTCTAATATTTGTAATTTTCAAGTATTCTGTGAAGCCTATCTTCAAGAAGAACCCACGGTTAATCTATTCAGGGAGTTTTATTACTTAAACCGCCAAACTGAATTTGTTGATGGGCCATGCCAAGAACTTGGTGGAGTCATTATTCAAAAAAGGAAAGATGTCAGTTTTCCTCACGCCAAGCTGCATAGCCACCCCAAAGATTGGAACCAAACATGGTTCTATGCTCGAGACACATCTCCGGCTGGTGAAAATCCTCAGCCGGGTTACCACGAACACCGGCTTAATACCAATCATCCACTTCCCCAATGTCTTGATGCAAAGGAACGGGCCAAGTATGCACCTGCCTTCTCAAAGCTTCGAGCTTTTATGGCCAACTGCTTAACTGGCGTCGATTTTTTCCGGTGTTGGCTGTCTTGGGGTATCCTACCATTAAGCCGCCGCCCCATCTTAATGTGCGAATGTACTGGTGATGTTAAAGATCCCCAGCGCCATTGTGATATTCAGCTAACTAAAGTATAAGTTACCGAAGCCACCAAAAAACTGTTGAATGAGCCTGTAAAAGAGTGCAGCAAAACTGGGCTCAGTCCTTTCTGCACTATCAACAAGCCACCAGCCGTAAGAATTTCTCAACTCCTACTTAATCCTCCTTCTCAATATTCTCTTATGATCTTTCCAATCTTAACAGGCCGATGACCCATTTTGGAAGAGGAAACTGCAGGATAAGCCGGCCAAAGCGCCTCGTGTCAAAACCAAGGCCAATTAAAAACCTTCAAAAAAGAAAACCGCCGAGTGTGCCGAGTTAAATATTGACGACGACGATGATAATCATGAGTCAGAGGTAGAACTTGATTCCCTTGGCTCTTTTTTTGTACATCTCATTGACAATGATTGTTATCAGGACGACGCAGAGGCTAGCCGTGCAGGTGACGCAGAGGTAATTATTCTTTCCTCTGGCTCAGAACCCCCACCAACACAGAAAACTCGTCAAGCAAGCCGGAAAGTAAGATTTTCTCACCCTCTAGCTCACTTGGATCCAAACTTTCTTTTGAAGAAACAGCAACATGAAGCTCGCCGAACGACCCGGTATAGCGGCAACATGATCACGTCTTCTGGGTTACCGAACACTCCACTTCGCAAATGCTGTCCCGAGGTCTTACATATTTCTGACATACTTTACCCCAAGGCGGGTTATTTTCGACAACCTCTTAACCCATCTGATTCAAACTATCAGGGGACTTCTCATTCCTCTTCTGGCGAGTCAACAGGAACACAAATTCCAGCTTTCAAGACTGTACCTGAGTAATACTATTTTTAACTATTCCATATTTTGTGCTTGGTCATCACCTTGATTTTATTTTCTTGTTTTTCAGGGGCCAAGCTAAACCCAGTAAAAAGGCAAAGCTGAATAAGCCGGTTAATGACCCCAATCCATCTGAGCTAGAAAAGCAGCAACCAGAGCCTTCTCATCCAATTACTGATAACCCTGCTGATGATCTACCGCCAGAAGACCATCATGTTGACATTGATCCGATGACTGTTAACTCAACTGATATCAATCCGCCAAGCCCTATCAGAGCCGCTAGTCCTGTTAAGCCGGCAGAAAAAGATGATGATGTTACTATTACTGGTCATGGCTTCACAACCCCGGGTCGTCCTACCGCCCTATCCAGGCACAGCACCAAAGAAGAAACTTCTGCTAAGGAAAAAGGCAAGTGAAATGTCAACTTAGAATGCTATACCCAGCTCAATGCCCAGGACCTCCATTCTGGCTACTTGAACCGGTTATACACCAGCCGTGATTTTGAAGCCGGTTTAGTGAACTTGATGAAGGATCGCTATGAGGTAAACACTGTCACTTCCTTTCATGCATTTTCTTTAGCCGCCAAGTTTACTGGACAGGATAGAATAGAACGTGTTGTAAACTTCAACAATTACATAGAAGATAACCAGTAGCCCCCAAGGGCCGGTTTATATATTGGATATGAATTAGGACTTATGACAGCAGTACTTCAATTCTGCATATGTAGCCCCCAAGGGCCGGCTTAATGTATATGTTAAGCCAGGACTTTTCAGTAATAGAAGCAAACATTGCATCCGTAGCCCCCAAGGGTCGGCTTATCAATTTATATTAAGTCGAACCTTATCATCCTCAAAGAAATAACACTGCTCATAATCTCCATAACCCGGATCACCATCTTTTTTCCGGGTCAACAAATTTATTCATTTCTTGATAAAAGCAATGTGCATTAGCCCCCAAGTGCCAAGGATAATATGTGTATTGTGCTTGGGACTTCGTAATATTTGAAGAAGCAATAGACATTAGCCCCCAAGTGCCAAGTATATTACTTGTAATGTGCTTGGGACTTCGTATAAATGCATTGCCATCTCACAAATTGTTTATCTCTTGCAGACTGAGCTTAGCCGTAAGGAATCTCAAGTCACCGACCTCCAAGAAAACATCAAATCTCAACAAGCCGAAACTTCCAAAGCCAAGGAGGAACTGACCAATGCCTTAGCAGCGATGGAAAAATTGAAGGGAAGCTTTAGAGCCAAAGAGACAGAGTGGGAGATCGAGAAATCGGCCCTTCTGAAAAGAGCGGAAGATGCTGAAGCTGCACTTAAACCGGTGACTGAAGAGTTATCCAGCTTAAAGAAGCAGATTAACCTTATGTCATCAGCCATCTTTGGTGAGCACATATCCCCCTTGTACTTGTAAAAAGCATATTAGAAGCTGCTGCCGGCTTACCTATAACCTTGTTTATACAGGTTCTCGGAGCGCGAAGTTGGGCTCAGATATGCGCGTGCGGCTTAAAGCTGTCTACACTCTTGTAGAGTAGCTATATACTGGTGCCTAATGAACCATCGCTGCTACGATGCACAAGAAGACTCCTTCAACAGTCATCCAAGAACTTTGAAGCAATTATCAGTGCTGCCCAAAAGAATTGATGACTTAAAATGGGGAGCTGCTATAGGGCTGGTGCTTTAACTGCTTTAAGCCGGGCCAAAGCATGGCAGGCCGACCTTGACCCGGAGGATTTGGCCAACGGCTGCCCCAGTGTTAAGGAAGATGGATCTGACTTCAGCGCTGATGACTTTGCAGAAATAGCAAGAGCTATGCGCCCATTAGCTAGCAAGCTGGCTGATGAAACCAACTTATTTACGTACCAGGAAGCTTATGATGCTGACAACAAGAAGATTGGTGCGCCGGTTCATGAACCAACATATCTTATTCCTCCGATTCGTAAGCACACCTTTGCCCCTGACATTGACCCATCAAATCTTATTGACGATGAAGCTGTGTTTAGAGCGTTGACCGGTATCAACTGGGCTACGCCTAACTTCCAGATGATGGATAAGCAAGGAGGTGAAGATTAGGAAGAGGTGCCGGAAGATCCCGAGCCTTCAACCCACCAAGAATCATAAGCCGGTGTACTTATCAGAAGAATTTGCTGCATTGATAACTTTGATGACTGCTTAATCTGGTTGGGCCATCCGATGCCTTGTAATAGGCTAGCTTAAACTCTTGACCTGCTATGCCACCGCGCATATTTTGGTTTGCATGACACTGTTGATCTGCCAATTGAAGGTCTGCCATTTGTGCTTATAATATCAGCAATTTGAATCTATTCCTGTATACAAACAAATCACAAGTGTCCTGACGGTTTACCGCAGGACGGGTCATAATGCCCCAATATATAATCACTAGAAACTAAAATAGTTTATAACCAGGGCTGGCCTTAATTATAACCATAGATAATTTAAAATATATCATACCTGTGATATTTGATCACACTGCTGGTTTATCAAGCCAGTGTAGTAAGGGTGATAACCCAAAATTTGAGCACTGGTAATTATCATTTATTGCCGGCTTATGAACAAAGCCAGGCCGGGTTAATAAGCACCGGATTTTATCTTATCGTATACTGGCGACTTATAGTCGAAAACCAGGCCGGGTTAATAAACACCGGATATTAACTTATCATATACTGACGACTTATAGTCGAAAGCCAAGCCGGGTTAATAAACACCGGTGAATTGTAACCATAAAACTTTATAAGCCTTATTCGATAAACCTAAAAAAAATTGTTGAATAAAAACAAACGAAAAACAAGGCTTTCATAGGCCGCCGAGCCTAAATCTCAAGTGCTTTCACGGGCCGCACAGCCACTGGGTTAAACCTTCATACAAACCTTATAAGCCGGACCTCACATAACCAATCGTCGTTTTAACTTTGACAAGTTCAGGGTCTGCATGAGATTGACTTGTCAAAAGTACGGCGGGTCATTCCAGGATTACCTAGGTGGAGTGGCAGACTTAAAAAGGAAGGATAACCCAGGGTTTTAGGTGAATACGCCTGGCTTCCAAGCCTGGCTTTTAAGCCTATTACAAGCGTCATAAAAACTCTTGTCCTTTAGAACAAAGAGCCCCCAAGAAATATTTTTGAGCTGTGCTCAATGGGCACCTATGTTTGAGTTGTGCTTTTGCAACTGACTCTCTTTAGTCCCTTTAACCTGGGTAGCAAGCCCCCAAGTTTATATATATATATAGTGATACTATTCATCACCCTGGGGCAGTATAACTTATTCTTCACCCGAGGTAATTTTACGACCGTTTCATAAATAAATTATATTTGGAATACAAATAGTTACATTCATATTGATTCACTATGTAAAATTTGGCATAGGAAAAGAAAAATATAGGTCACAAGACAAAAAAAAAATCATATTTTACGTATATTTTACACTATATTTTTACGTATGTAATTTTACATGATATAAAGTATTTTTTATGGCAAATATATGTTTTCTTATGTTCTCTTTTTACGTCTAAAATAAGCCAAAATTTACGGAAAGTAAAAATTATGGTGCATTAATGTTGAAACAGAGGGGGGTGAAGAATAACTATTCCTCACCCAGGGTGACAAATAGTCAATCCCTATATATATATATATATATATATATATATATATATATATATATGGCCTATAAGCCGGATCAAAGGGTAATCATAACTTCGCTTTATAAAAGCAGAAGCCCCCAAGCGACCAAAAACTCGTTATTTAAAGAGAAAGCGACAGAGGCCCTGCTTTAACAGGGATGCCGGCTTTATTATATTGATCATAATATATACATTGTCAAAATATGTACATCAGAAGAGCTAGTGGCTCAGGTGTAGTAAGGCCGAAGATGAGCAATATTCCACGGCCGGTGGGTCTCCTCCTCCGACTTACGTGAGTCTTTGTGCTCTCGAACATCGATAAGGTAGTAGGACCCATTGTTGAGATTCTTACTGACCACAAAAGGTCCTTCCAAGGTGGGGATAACTTGTGCATATCAGTTTGATCCTGGATAAGCTGGAGCACCAGATCACCTTCTTGAAAAGTTCTGGTTTTAACCCGGCGGCTGTGATAGCGGCGCAGATCTTGCTGGTAGATCACCGAACAAGCCGCCGCGATGTCACTCTCCTCATCTAATAGGTCAAGTGATTCCTGACGTGCCTTTTCATTGTCAGCTTCAACATAAGCCGCCACACGCGGTGAGTCATGACGGATGTCACTAGGGAGAACCGCCTCTGCTTTATAAACCATGAAGAAGGGCGTGTAACCCGTAGATCTGTTGGGGGTGGTATTAATGCTCCATAACACCGAAGGTAACTCCTCCACCCAACAACTCGGCGTCCTCTGTAGGGGGACCATAAGCCGGGGCTTGATGCCTCTCAGGATCTCTTGATTGTCTCTTTCCGCTTGACCATTAGATTGGGGGTGAGTCACTAACGACACGTCAAGCCGGATATGCTCACGTTGACAAAATTCTTTCATAGCACCCTTGGACAGATTAGTGCCATTATCAGTTATGATACTGTGGGGAAAGCCAAAACGGAAAATCACATTTTTAATGAACTGAACCGCCATCGCAACATCACATTTACTGACCGGCTCGGCCTCAACCCACTTTGTAAATTTGTCAACCGCCACCAGGAGATGTGTCTTTTTGTCCTTGGACCTTTTGAAAGGTCCAACCATATCAAGCCCCCAAACTGCAAACGGCCAAGTAATTGGAATCATCCTCAATTCTTGAGCCGGCACATGGGCTCGTCGTGAAAATTTCTGACATCCATCACACCTACTGACCAGGTCTTCAGCATCAGCATGAGCCGTCAGCCAATAAAATCCATGACGAAAAGCTTTAGCCACGAGAGACTTTGAACCGGCATGATGACCACAGTCTCCTTCATGAATCTCACGCAGGATCTCACGGCCCTCTTTTGGAGAAACACAACGTTGAAAGGCCCCTGTAACACTGCAGTGATGCAGCTCTCCATTGACAATTGTCATTGACTTAGACCGCCGGGTTATCTGCCTGGCTAAGGTTTCATCCTCAGGTAACTCACCCCAGGTCATATAAGCCAAATACGGGACTGTCCAATCAGGAATAGCATGAATAGCCGCCACCAACTGTGCTTCTGGGTCAGGAATAGCAAGATCCTCCTCTGTAGGCAACTTGACTGAGGGGTTATACAGAATATCTAAGAAAGTATTGGGTGGCACCGGCTTACGCTGAGAACCGAGCCGGCTTAAAGCATCAGCCGCCTCGTTTTTCCTTCGATCAATATGCTCAACCTGATAACCCTTGAAGTGACCCGCAATAGCATCAACCTCTCGATGATAAGCCGCCATGAGTGGATCCTTAGAATCCCAAGTACCAGAAACTTGTTGAGCTACCAAGTCTGAGTCGCCAAAGCACCTTACCCGGCTTAAGTTCATCTCCTTAGCCATCCGAAGACCGTGCAGCAAGGCGTCATACTCAGCCGCATTGTTAGTAGATGGGAACATCAACCGGAGAACATAACATAATTTATCACCTCAAGGGGAAGCTAGCACAACTCCAGCCCCCAAGCCCTCCAATTGCCTGGACCCATCAAAGTGAATAGTCCAACACGTGTTATCTGGCTTTTCTTCAGGCATCTGTAGCTCTGTCCAGTCATTGATGAAATCCACCAGCGCTTGAGACTTGATGGCCGTGCGAGGCATATACTTCAAACCATGAGGTCCAAGCTCAATAGCCCACTTGGCTATCCGACCTATAGCTTCTCTGTTCTGAATAATATCCCCTAAGGGAGCAGAACTTACCACAGTGATAGGATGGCCCAAAAAATATTGCTTAAGCTTCCGACTGACCATGAACACCCCATATACAAGCTTCTGCCAGTGCGGATACCTCTGCTTGGACTCGATAAGCACCTCACTGATGTAGTAAACTGGCCTTTGAACCGGATATTCCTTGCCTGCCTCCTTCCGTTCCACCACAATGTCTACGCTCACAGCCCGGGCATTAGCAGCCACATACAACATCAATGGCTCCTTGTCCACAGGGGTAGCAAGAACGGGCGGCTCAGCCAACTGTTTCTTCAAGTCCTCAAACGCTGCGTCAGCGTCATCGCTCCAGACAAAATTATCTGTCTTTTTCATCCTCTGATACAAAGGGATAGCCTTCTCTTCCAACCGGCTTATGAACCGGCTCAAGGCCGCAATACAACCCGCCAGACGTTGAACATCATTGACACACGCCGGCTTAGCCAAAGAAGTAATGGCTTTGATCTTCTCCGGATTAGCTTCAATGCCTTTGTTAGAAACCAGAAAACCTAAAAGCTTGCCTGCTGGCACACCAAAGACGCATTTGGCCGGGTTAAGCATCATCTTATAAACCCGGAGGTTATCAAAGGTTTCCTTCAAGTCTTCTATCAAGGTCTCCTTCTTTCTGGATTTCACTACAATATCATCCACTTAAGCGTGAACATTGCGCCCAATTTGATTATGAAGACAATTCTGCACATAGCGCTGGTAAGTTGCCTGGGCATTCTTGAGCCCAAAAGGCATAGACACATAACAGAAGGCTCCAAAGGGAGTGATAAAAGCTGTCTTCTCCTCGTCCTTAACTGCCATCTTAATCTGATGATATCCAGAATAAGCATCCAATAAACTCAATCGCTCACAACCCGCCGTAGCATCAATAATCTGGTCAATACGAGGGAGAGCGAAAGGATCAGCCGGACAAGCTTTGTTTAAATCCGTGTAGTCCACACACATACGCCAAGTGCCATTCTTCTTAAGCACCAGCACCGGGTTAGCCAACCACTCAGGGTGAAAAACTTCAACAATAAACCCAACCGCCAAAAGCCGGGCTACCTCTTCACCAATGGCCTTACGCCTCTCTTCATTAAAACGACGAAGAAACTGCTTGACCGGCTTAAACTTGGGATTAATATTAAGAGTGTGCTCAGCGAGTTCCCTTGGTACACCTGGCATGTCAGAAGGTTTCCATGCAAAGATGTCCCGGTTCTCACGGATGAACTCGATGAGCGCGCTTTCCTATTTCGGATCCAGATTAGCACTGATGCTGAACTGCTTGGATGAATCGCCAGGAACAAAATCCACCATCTTGGTATCATCTGCCGACTTAAACTTCAGGGCCTGGTCATGCTCCGTAGTTGGCTTTTTCAAAGATGTCATGTCTGCCGGGTCAACATTATCTTTGTAAAATTTCAACTCCTCTGTTGCACAGACCAACTCAGCATAGGCTGCATCACCCTCCTCACACTCTAAAGCGATCTTCCGGCTCCCGTGAACAGTGATGGTTCCCTTGTGACCCGGCATCTTTAGCTGCAGGTAAACATAACAAGGCCTGGCCATGAACTTAGCATAACCCGGCCGTCCAAACAAAGGATGATAAGGGCTCTTGATTTTCACCACTTCAAAGGTCAATGTCTCCAACCTAGAGTCATGATCGTCTCCAAAAGCAACTTCTAGAGCTATCTTACCAACTGGGTACACCAACTTACCCGGCACCACGCCATGGAAAACAGTGTTCGATGACTTCAGATTTTTATCTGTCACCCCATGCGGCGGAAAGTTTCATAATAAAGGATATTGATGCTGCTTCCTCCGTCCATGAGTACCTTAGTGAACTTATATCCTCCTACCTGAGGCGCCACCACCAAAGCTAAATGACCCGGGTTATCAACCCGGGGCGGGTGATCATCCCGACTCCATACAATGGGATGCTCAGACCAGCGCAAGTAATGGGGAATCGCCGGCTCAACAGCGTTCACCGCCCTTTTATGGAGCTTCTGATCCCACTTGCATAAACTTGTGGTGAAGACGTGGTACTGCCCGCTGTTCAACTACTTTGAGTTTCTCGGATACCCAGATTGCTGCTGTTGATTCCCCTGTCCTGACTGTTGATGGTAACCGCCCTGATTGCCTTGATTACCTTGGAAACCAGAGTCAGAGCCGCCGCCACCGTAACCCGGACCGTGAGAGCCGGAGCTTGAGCCGCCGCCCGGCCCATGATTGTCTTGAAACAGATTGGAATTTTTGTACTCCTTCATAATGAAGCAATCCTTCCAGAGGTGGCCAGACGGTCTTTCTCGTGTACCATGCCTTGGGCAGGACTGATTTAGCAGCTGCTCAAGGTTGAAGCCTGATCCTCCAGCCCGTGGGGGCGGTTTACCCTTACGACACTGACCATTATTCTGCGTATTGGTGTTAGCCACAAAGTCCAAACTATTATCAGCTTTGCGCTTACCGTTGCCTCCCTGATTCACCGGTTATGCTGCTGCCCTCTGGTGCTGCTGCTCTTCTTTCCCTTTCCCGGCTTTTCATCATCAGAATCGGGGTCCTTGGTACCATCAGAGTCAGCGTACTTAACCAGAGCCGCCATGAGTGTCCCCATGTCGTTGCAGTGGCGTTTGAGCCGTCCTAATTACTGCTTCAGGGGCGTGAAACGACAATTGTTCTCCAACATTAAAACTGCTGAATCGGCATTGATGTGATCCGACGAGTGCAGGATTGTCGAGACCCGACGCACCCAATGGGTTGTTGACTCACCTTCTTCTTGGACACATGAGGCTAAATCCACAATTGACATGGGCTGCTTGCATGTATCTTTAAAATTCTTAATAAACCGGGCTTTTAACTCGGTCCATGACCCAATGGAGTTGGCTGGCAACCCTTTCAACCAAGTACGAGCTGTCCCTTCCAACATCATGGCGAAGTACTTCGCACATGCAGCATCGTCAACATCCAACAGTTCCATTGCCATCACATAACTCTCGACCCATGTTTTAGGGGGTAAGTCGGCAGTGTAGTTGGGCACCTTACGGGGACCCTTAAAATCTTTGGGTAAACGTACATTACACAGAGCCGGTGCCAAACATGGCACACCCAAAGTCCTGAAAGTCACACCTGTCTCCACCGAAGTCGTCGGATGAACCGGGGAAGGCTGGCGAGGCGCATATTGAGACGCCAGCTCCGCTTCCCGACGCGCTCTTCCTTGATCCACTACGTTCTGGGCATTAACCCCACCACCTGCCGGGTTATGTCCACGGGGCGGGTTGCAGTTCCGCCCACTGCTGGACACGGCGGGTTCTTCGATATGCCTGCTATAACTTCGGCTCGGGCGAGGGGTTGAATGAATCATGTCATGACTGTAAGCATAAGCCTGCTGCTGAACCAACGTTGTCTGAAGTAGTTCTCTAGCCCTTCGTGTTTCAACCGCTGTTGGAGACTCGCCTTCGACTAGTAGAGCCGCCATCGTGATGCTGCAACGATCATGTTATCCAAGGGGTTAGAAAAATGACCCGGTGGCGTCGGTGCTACGGTGGGATATTGTTCTGACGAGGCGGGTCCGTCGTGCGCGGCTGAGCCGGTGCTCCTGTCCAGGCGTTTCAACCCGGTTTATCATTGGCTGGTTCCTGGCCCTGCTCCGGGCATGTTAAAGGAGATTTCTCGCCTCGTAAACTGAAGGTAGGCGAGTCTGATGCCTCCTCCTCATGACTTCATTTGAAGCGTTCTGATCCAGCCATGAGCCGGAAGGACTCTGACTGAATCCGTTGTGCCTGAGCATTCCAAAGCAGCCCGCTCCTCGGCCATCCTAGTGTTTTCTGGCAATCAACTCCTCCTTGGCCTGTGCTATCCCATCATGCAACTTTGCGACACCGCATTATGCTGATCCTGATCCGCCGGGTTAACCACTACTGTTAACAATGATGTCAGTTTATCCAGCAAGTCAGTTAAAACCTGAGCCGGCAGGCGCACAGGGCCTCCTGCCCTGGCAGCCGTTGCCGCTGCTGACCCAAAAATCATCTCTGCCGCAGTCAACGAGTTCTGCACTTGCTGCGTACCGGCCATAAAGATCGCAACCCTGTTCGGCGGCTCAGAGGGGTCCGGAATACTGTCGTCATCGGAACAACCCTCAAGCCGGCCGTCTTGTAGTTGATACAACGACTCGGTCTCATCGATGGACGACTCACCGTCAGAGTAGACGACCGTCTCATCACCAGATATCGATCTATCCTTAGATTCCACTCCATGGATGAATCCCACGAAGGCATGATTCATGGCGGGCTGAACTCGGGCGGGTCTTGCATGCTGAGCCGTCTTGACGATGTCAGTGCAAATGTCCGGCTCAGGGCCAGGCTTGCCGATCTTGCCGATGAAAACGTGAATTCCGCCAAAGGGGACCCGGTACCCGTACTCAATTGAGCCGGCCTCGGGGCCCCAGCCTGCGTCGTTGATGTAGAGCTTGCCGCGACGACTCTTGGTCATCCGGCCCACAACGTATCCCTTGATCCCTTCGAAGTTGCCCTCTAAGAACTTGAAACCATCGTGCGATAGCCCCACGGTGGGCGCCAACTGTCGTCGGTTTGTCACGGCAGATGTCCTAGTGCAAGGACTTAGTCGTGGAGCCATCACAACGAGATTAGCTTGAAGGGGTTAAAATGGGACAAAGGACACAGGGAGTTTATACTGGTTCGGCCCCTTGCGGTGAAGGTAAAGGCCTAATCCAGTTGAGGTGGTATTACTTATGTCTCGATTACCAGGGAGCGAATACGCTTGACCTAGCTTTCGATCTCTTCTCTCTTGCCCTTAACTCGCCGTCGGGTCGTCCCTTTATATACTCAGGTTGACGCCCGGTGGCTTACAGAGTCCCGGCCGGCTCATAAACGTGTCCGGCCTGGTGACTTAACTACAATTGCCTTATCATACAAGTTATACACATATGGCGGTTTACACCTACGGGCCTTAAGCCGCCTTTGGGCTTTGGGCCCTTCATAAGTTATCCTCATGCACCGCCATCTTCAATTCCTTCCTGGGCTTTGTCTTTATGAGTCCCTATGAATATAACCCGGCCCCTCTTGGACGGGTTAACTCAATAACTATATCCCCAACAGTCACCAAAACACATAAATCATAATACAAATCGTCATCGAACATTAAGCATGCGGACCCTACGGGTTCAAGAACTATGTAGACATGACCGAGATACATCTTCGATCAATAACCAACAACGGAACCTGGATGCTCATATTGGTTCCTACATATTATTCGAAGATCTTTATCGGTCAAACCGCAATGACAACATACGCCATTCCCTTTGTCATCGGTATGTTACTTGCCCGAGATTCGATCGTCAGTATCCTCATACCTAGTTCAATCTCGTTACCAACAAGTCTCTTTACTCGTTCTGTAATGCATCATCCCATAACTAACTCATTAGTCACATTGCTTGCAAGGCTTATCATGATGTGCATTACCGAGAGGGCCCAGAGATACCTCTCCGATACTCGGAGTGACAAATCCTAATCTTGACCTATGCCAACCCAACAAACACCTTCGGAGACACCTATAGACCATCTTTATAAGCACCCAGTTACATTGTGGCATTTGATAGCCAACAGGTGTTCCTCCGGTATTCGGGAGTTGCATAATCTCATAGTCAAAGGAATATGTATAAGTCATGAAGAAAGCAATAGCAATAAAACTTAATGATCATTATGCTAAGCTAACGGATGGCTCTTGTCTGTCACATCATTCTCCTAATGATGTGATCCCGTTCATCAAATGACAACACATGTCTATGGTCAGGAAACTTAACCATCTTTGATTAACGAGCTAGTCAAGTAGAGGCATACTAGGGACACTCTGTTTTGTCTATGTATTCACACATGTATCAAGTTTCCGGTTAATACAATTCTAGCATGAATAATAAACATTTATCATGATATAAGGAAATATAAATAACAACTTTATTATTGCCTCTAGGGCATATTTCCTTAAGCTATATCGCGAGCTATTGATCTACAACACAAATTTGCAAATTCTATCAGGACTAAGTTCATGATAAATTAAGTCCAATTAATCAAATTACTAATGAACTCCCACTTAAATCAACATCCCTCAAGTTGTCTAAGTGATACATGATCCATATCAATTAACCCATGTCCGATCATCATGTGAGATGGGGTAGTCATCAATGGTGAGCATCTCTATGTTGATCATATCTACTATATGATTCACGTTCAACCTTTCAGTCTCCAGTGTTTCGAGGCCATGTCTGTACATTATAGGCTTGTCAAGTTTAACCCAAGTATTTCGCGTGTGTAAATCTGGCTTACACCCATTGGATGTGAACGCAGAGTCTATCATACCCGATCATCACGTGGTGTCTCGAAACGACGAACTCTAGCAACGGCACATACTCGGGGAGAACACTTTTACCTTGAAATTTAGTGAAGGTATCATCTTATAATGCTACCATCATACTAAGCAAAATAAGATGCATAAAAGATAAACATCACATGTAATCAAAATATGTGACATGATATGGCCATCATCATCTCGTGCTTTTGATCTCCATCTCCAAAGCATCGTCATGATATCCATCGTCACTGGCTCGACACCTTGATCTCCATAGTTGCGTCGTGGTCGTCTCGCCAACTATTGCTTCTACAACTATTGCTAACGCATAGCGATAAAGTAAAGCAATTACATGGCGTTTGCACTTCATACAATAAAGAGACAACCATAAGGCTCCTGCCGGTTTCCGATAACTTACAAAACATGATCATCTCATACAATAACGTATATCACATCATGTCTTGACCATATCACATCACAACATACCCTGCACAAACAAGTTAGACGTCCTCTACTTTGTTGTTGCAAGTTTTACGTGGCTGCTACGGGCTTCTAGCAAGAACCGTTCTCACCTACGGCAAAAACCACAACGGTGATTCGTCAAGTTTGCTGTTTTAACCTTCTTTAAGGACCGGCCGTAGTCAAATTTTATTCAACTAAGGAAGGAGAAACAGACACCCGCCAGCCACCTTTATGCAAAACTAGTTGCATGTCAGTCGGTGGAACCGATCTCATGTGCGTGGACATGTAAGGTTGGTCCGGGCATCTTCATCCCACAATACTGCCGAATCAAAATAAGACGTTGGTGGTAAGCAGTATGACTATCACCGCCCACAACTCATTGTGTTCTACTCGTGCATATCATCTACGCATAGACCTGGCTCGGATGCCACTATTGGGAATCGTTGCATGGAAAACAAAAAAAATTCTACGCACACGCAATGATCCATCCATGGAGATGCATAGCAATGAGGGGGACAGAGTGTCTACGTATCCTTGTAGACCGTAAGCGAAGCGTTTCACAACGCGGTTGATGTAGTCGAACTTTTTCGTGCTTCAAACGATCAAGTACCAAACGCATGGCACCTCCGCGTTCTGCACACGTTCATCTCGGTGACGTCCCTTGCCTTCTTGATCCAGCAAGACGTCGAGGTAGTAGATGAGTTCCATCAGCACGACGGCGTGGTGACGGTGATGGTGAAGTGATCTCCGCAGGGCTTCGCCTAAGCACTATGAAAATATGACCGGGGGCGTAAACGGTGGAGGGGGGCGCCGCACATGGCTAGGCAATTGTCTGGTTGTGCTAGGGGCGCCCCCCACATATATGTAGGTGGGAGTGAGAGGGGAGGCTGCCAGGAGGCGCTCCAAGTGGGCCGAATCCTACTTGGGCTCCTCCCAAGCCGCGCGCCCCTCCCCTGCCATATTAGTCGGAGGGGGAAGGAAAGAGGGGGGAGGGGAAAGGAAGGGGGATACTATTCCCTTTCTTTCCTTTCCTCCTTCCCTTTCCTTCTCCACCTTGGCCGGCCCATATGGGGGGCGCACCAGCCCCTTGTGGCTGGTGCATTTCCCCTCTTGGCCCATAAGGCCCATATCTTTTGCCGGGGGTGCCCGGAACCCCTTCCGGTGATCCGATATGTACCCGGTACCCTCCGAAACACTTCCGGTGTCTGAATACTATCGTCCTATATATCAATCTTTACCTCTAGAAAATTTCGAGACTCCTCGTCATGTTCGTGATCTCATCCGGGACTCCGAACAATATTCGGTCACCAAATCACATAACTCATATAATACTATATCGTCAACGAACGTTAAGCGTGCGGACCCTACGGGTTCGAGAACTATGTAGACATGACCGAGACACCTCTCCGGTCAATAACCAATAGCGGAACCTGGATGCCCATATTGGTTCCTACATATTCTACGTAGATCTTTATCGGTCGAACCGTTATGAAACATACATAAATCCCTTTGTCCATCGGTATGTTACTTGCCTGAGATTCGGTCGTCGGTATCTTCATACCTAGTTTAATCTTGTTACCGGCAAGTCTCTTTACTCGTTCCGTAATACATCACCTCGTGACTAACTCTTAGTCGTTTGCTTGCAAGCTTATGATGTGTATTACCGAGAGGGCCTAGAGATGCCTCTCCGATACTCGGAGTGACAAATCCTAATCTCGATATATGCCAACTCAGCAAACACCTTTGGAGATACCTGTAGAGCATCTTTATGATCACACAGTTACGTTGTGACGTTTGATAGCACACAAGGTATTCCTCCGGTATCCGGGAGTTGCATAATCTCATAGTTGAAGGAATATGTATTTGACATGAAGAAAGCAACAACAATAAACTGAACGATCATTATGCTAAGCTAACGGATGGGTCTTGTCCATCACATCATTCTCCTAATGATGTGATCCCGTTATCAAAGGACAACACATGTCTATGGTTAGGAAACCTTAACCATCTTGGATCGACGAGCTAGTCTAGTAGAGGCTTACTAGGGACACGGTATTTGTTTATGTATTCACACATGTATTTATGTTTCCGATCAATACAATTATAACATGAATAATAAACCTTTATCATGAATAAGGAAATATAAAATAACAACTTTGTTATTGCCTCTAGGGCATATTTCCTTCACACCTTGCTATTGTTTTGGATTTTGAAACATTTGTACTGCTAGGTTGAAATCCTAGACCACTCCTTCCTCATGTGCTCTAACCCAACAGACAGTAGTGCCTTAGGAATGTTGGCTACACATTTCGAAACCCATTGCCTGTGCTGCATGTGGTGACTGTTAAAATACATTTCCCACCTTTCTCCATCACTTTGGCTTTTGCAATATTGGCTGGAGCATGAATTCAATATGGTATCTGAGCCAAGAGCTCTTAAGTTCTAGACCCTGCCAATGTAGTATTAAAAAATATCATGTTGCCTACATTGATTACACCTCTAAGACTAAAATAGACTAGACGTGAGGGGAGTGTTAAAATATATTGCCAGCCTTCCTCCATCAGTTCGGACTTTTGAAGCAACTGGCTGAAGCATGAATTCAATATGTTGGTAACATGCCATTCGCTGCAAGCACTATGCACCCGATGACGTTTCTATCATTTGACACTGCAACCCGTGGTCCCCAATTGTAGCGTCTCCGTCACCGACTTTAGGAATCCAAGGAGGACGTTGAAAGGGACTCCAAGGAGCCAAGGAGGACCTCACAATAGCCATCATAGACAACCCGTACAATGACTTGAAAACACCATTAATTCCCCAAACCACTCCACCACTACTAGGAGTGGAAAATGTTAACTTCTTTGTTGCACTTGACCTATGCAGCAAAGGGTGCATACGTGAGCTACAAGTTGTATCAGAGGATCCTGACCATGAAGGGTGCATCGCATCACTGTCCCGATACGAACAACATGGCGCTTTTTCGACCAACCCTAAGGGAAGAGCTCCCAACCCGGTACAAGACACACGAGGAATCGTTGAGCGGCTATAACCAACGAAAAAAGAAAACTACGGACAGTGAACTGCTACCACTTAGATGTTTGTGTTGATTGGCATGTTAATTTAATTTCATGGGCTATTTTCTTGTTGTATTTCTATTAGACCAATATGTTGTTCGTCATGTATTTATTGGGATGCTTATGTATAAATATGTGGTGTTTACATAAAACATATGTGAAATCTACTGTCTACAAATATTATCACCACTTTCAATCCTTCAGGTAGTTCACTTAACTTCACGACTACATGAAAAACATGAAATGCACTGACTACTACACCTTCAGAAATGTCTTGAGCTCTTTCAAAATAATTCAAAAACACTATCATATGGGTTGACTGGTAACCTTTAGAGCCAGTCACGTGCTTATAAAAATGATTTGCATGCTTTGAGGAATAAAAACACTATCATATGGATTCATAGCTCGTTTGATAAAGATCTTGCCTGGCTATTCTGGCAGGCGGCGGCCGGCCGGCAAAAATACCTTATGGTCAAGTGGGCGGACATCTGTATGCCAAAGGACCTCGGTGGGTTAGGCATCATTGCTCCTCGTCACATGAGTGTGGCCCTCATTACGTTGGGTATGGCAGATCATTCGAGGGGAGGGGGGTTGTGGCTGCCGCTTCTTCATGTTAAGTATTTACGGGGCGAGCCCCTCCTTGCTTGCTCGCGCACGGAGGGATCCCAATTCTGGGAGTCCATCGGTAGATCAAGCGGGAAATCCGCCTAGGAGTGTCCTTCTCTATAGGCAATGTAGAACGCACTCTATTCTGGCTTGATCCATGGTTGGGGGGGTTGCTATGTTCGGGATTCCAAAGCTTGTATGTTATTTGCGCTGGCCCGATGGTGTTGTCTCGACGGCTGTCCAGAATGGACATTGGAACATCTTGTTCTGAAGGACATTTGGGCAGGCAAAGACTATAGAGTGGGCTAATCTGTGGTCTGCCCTCCCGCCGGTGCTCGCGGATTATCCAGACACCGTATCTTGGAGTCTCTCACCTTCGGGTGTCTTCTCTGTAGGCTCGGCATACCATGCGTTGTGTCGTTGGCCCACCATTCCTTGTACTGCTCCTCTCCGAAAAGCCCAGTTGCCCCTAAAGATCAAGATTTTGCGCGACAATTGTTTCGGGATCGACTTCCCTCAGGGACGGAGGTGCTTAAGAGACACGGTCCTGGTAATGGCTTGTGTCCTCTCTATGAGGTCCCGGAGACAAGGTCCCATATCCTTTTCTCCAGCACCGTGGTGCGATCCCTTTGGAAGTTTCGTCTATGAGGCCCTGGGGCCTGACTGGGAGTCCCTAGACCTAGCGGGATTCCTTGAAACTAGAGCCAACCAGACCCGGCGGCAGCGGCGCCTATTCTGGCTTGTGTTTATGGCATTGGCCTGGACGGTGTGAACGACCGTAATAAAATGGGTATTGAGAGGTCTTCTCTAGGTGTGCTTCCGACTCTTTCTTTAAATTCCTTACTTTCTTGCCGTACTGGCACCCGTTATCTAGGCAACGGGGCCGCAATCGTCTAGGAGTTATGCTGGTTGTGCTTCTTGCTACCGCTCGCCGCCTATCCTCGCAATAGGATCGTTGAGTTTGCAGTCACTTGGTGGCCTTTTTTCCTATTTCTTTTATGTTTTCTTTGTGTGTGATTGTACTGATACCCAACTGTCTATGTTGCTTTGGTGCACTTGGACATGTGGTATGAATGTTGGCTTTATTTATATAAAATAGAGCGAAAGCCTATTTCGAGTGAGGAATATTCACTAATTGTTTTCAAAGGAGGTTTCTGAGTAAAAAAAAAAGCGATCCTCATGATTCATGAACCCTCCTTGGAAATATACTCCGTGATCCTCATGTTTAAATAACAAAAGTCCGTGATCCTCTCCACGAGTCGTCGGCAACCCCATGGCTCTCCCTCTCACAGGCCGTCGTCGCCGTACATGGGACGGCGCTGAACGCCCTGTCGCCGATGTGGCACCGATCGCTTACTTTGATACGAACGGGAACTACGTGCATAGCGGCACCCCACCCCGCGATAGCGATCGGCGGCGGCGTCTATCTCCACGGTGTGGCCTCTCAATCTCGATTTACAATCGATTTCTGTTTCCAATCTAGTCAAAAATCGATTTGTTCTGTTTATCGATTAGGTATTACTAGACAGGGGCGGAGCCAGGATTTGAGCATGAGGGGGGCGAGAAGAAGCCAAAACCAACCAATCATATATAACATTGTAGAAGTCTATTGTATATATCAATGGAATCAAATTGCAAGTACATATAGTTCACAATTTGGAATAAAATAACACTTTTGTTAGTTTATTTAAGTATAACTCTAGACTGCAAAACCTATTACCTATATATCAAACAAGTCAACAATATCATTCTCGAAATCTAACAAACCAAAAAAAAATCCGATTGTCATCTTGATGTATAGTTGTTATACAAGTTTATGATTTGTAGTAACCAATGTAATAATAACATTACCTCGTAATTTGTGTAGTCTTATTATATGTTGGATATAACTTGAGATTTTGGTTTAACTCTGACCACATGAAGCATAAGACTATGGTATAGGACTTGATACTCACCAACAAGCGACAACTGCTTCATTGGGACGAGCTTGTGTCGACGGTTGACGCTAGCTATAGACTCAACGAACCGCCAAATCTTCCTTGAGACAGCTGATGGCAATGCTCCAATGCCCTAGCGCATGCAGGCGGCGGCGATCTATCCCAAAAACTAAATCAAAAGAAATACTAACATTCAGAGTAACGTTCTCATTCACAAAATAGAATTACTAATAGCTAATAGCCACTATTGGTACTAGTACCTGCTTGTATCGAAAGGGTGGCCTCCCGACGCCTAGCCGTAGATGGCGTTGTGGCGAGCGACGGCGGCGGCGGCAAGCGCCCTAGCAGCCAGATGCACGTACAGGGGATCAATCAATTGATCTGATTGATGGCACCTGCGCTCGGCAAAACAGTTACTACGTACATGGGGTATGGGGAAAGGCCGTGATGGCACATGGGCTACTGGGGTTAGTTTGTTGCGTACTAATTCCAGAATTTGATCAAGATGGGCTATCATTAATCAAGTGATTACTCGGCCATTAGCATCTCTAATTAGGCCTGGACTCCAATACACCAGTACGTATATATACCTCCAGATATTAATTTTCTATATATATACTCATCGGCCGAGCCTTTTCTACTTCAGGTGTGAGGAGCAGGGGCGCCGTGTGCGTGTCATTAATTAACCCTGGATCTTCGTTATCGGCATTGAAAGAGTTCCTCTCCTCTATAGCAGTGAAAGGATCGGCCACTGCCACCACCACCTCCCCGGCAGCAGCTCATGAGACCAACGTGAGATCAAGGCGATGCCTTTCCTCAACCCTCTTGTCCCGTAGACGTTCTGATTGGGGCTTGACGTTTTACATCAGGGTTGACCGTGAAGGGGATTTTCACATATATCCTCACCTGGGTGGCCCATTCCAGAGCTTACAGGAAGCCAACATTGCCATCGATTGCCATCTTGATGAGCTCAAGCATACAATGTAATGCTTCTCAATTTTGTTCTTTTATTATCTTGAAAAATCCACTTATCTCGTTTTGTGTGCACCCTTTCAATTGGTTATGTATATATGCAAACATTGTTCACAAAAGATAGTCACAGATTATACAGCATAAATCAGAAAAAGAATACATAACTTAGATGATATAGAAAAACTGACAAGCTGATGGAAAGAGTAGATATTACTAGATTCCTGTTCTGCTACCAAGTTAAGTTAAGGAAACATTATTTTTGTGAATTGTTTGTGAAAGTTGTTCATTCAGAGCCTACATTGTAAGCATAGCTGAAGACTACCAAAGTACATTTTCACCTGAACCGCAGCAGTAAATTCTGTCAACCATTAGTCCTTTACAAGCCAGTAGAATCTACTGATCATATAGAATGTATTGATCTAAATTAGGTTCAAGAAGCAAGAGGGAGTTTCTCCAGTGGAGATGGCTATAAGAAGATCTCTCTACTGGCTTGATGGCACGAGGATGAAATGTCCAAAATCGGAAATAATTGAGAGAAGCTGTGCTTGAATGCGCCTACTGGCTCAAGCTTTAGTAGACAAGTATAATGAGGATCACAAACTGATGGGGGTTTGCTCTCTATCTCTCTCTCCTTCCTGCCCTCACGCTCTATAACTTGCTACCAGTGTTGAACTGTCTTATATATTGTCTTAGTCCTGTAACAATTCTGATCCCTTTCATGCTTCTTATTTTTAGGATCTTGCATATGAACTCAATGATGTTCTGCACTACCAATGTATTTCTGAGCCCGATAGCACCATCCTTAAGACGAGTAGGTACTATCATTTGAACTTCACCATGAAGACTAAAGGAGATGATGATTCTGACTGTGGTACCGTCGATATATTCTTCGTTGAAATCAAACTTATGGAAGGAGAATATGAAGAGATGGCTGTCACCCGTTTCTGCATGGTCAAACCTAATGACAATGGTATTCTACACCCTTATATCAGATTAAATATCATTGAAATACAGTTTGCAAGTCCACTAATTGAACTACCAATCTGTTAGATACCATTGTAAATGCTCTAGCTGCAGTATATGATCATTTACCTTTGTGTTAGCCTACTGTGCCATGTTTCCCTTCATCTCATATTCTCATCCATTAACCTGGAGCTTTGTGTTTGTTATATGTTAAACTGGTTCATGCAGTCATATCCAATAACTGTATATGCATATTTCTTTACCCTGAGCTGCAAAGATATTATTGTGTGTTTGTGCCTTTTGGTTACATGTCATTTCATCGACAAACCCCCTTCTTTTTTTTTTCTGAATAAAGGTCACTGCTATGGTTGTACTAATAATGGAAGTGCTGGTTTGAAGCATCCCAACAATTCCTATGCATATCTTGGTGGTCACGTGAATGCACCATATTCGCCATCTGAGTGGAGACTCTGATGACAATGTATGATGATTTATTTTCTGGCTAGCATTTTAATATTTTGTTACTTCATTGTTAATTACATTGTGTTTTCCCGTCTTTCCGGTGGACGAGGAGGCTAGGCTAAGATACATATACAACGTAATGTCATATTTTGTGCAGTGTAGTACCATTTGCATTAACATGATGCTGGTCTCTTGATTGATTACTCTTTTCTTATGTGTTTTTTAATATATTTTAGGGTGTTGGTTCTGTTTAGGGCCACAGTGACCCACGTTTTGAGGAAATCTTCACTCCTTCCATATGCAACGGAGGTCCTGAAAATGTGAGGAGGAAACCTGAGTGAAACACCACAGCCCTTGCACTTTCTTGTAACTATATATTTCCCCATCATCCAACCTTCCAATGCTAATCTTAGTAGCTTGGCATTTCATGTTCTTAAGGCACCAAGAGAAATCATTTGGTTTGAGATGGACTTATTTATGTCAAGCTACACTTGTGTAAGTACTTTCTGGTTTCCGTAGTTGATACCTTTTTATAAGTTCAGTTGCATTTAGCTTCTGCTTGTTCTTTCAACAAAATTTATTTTTTATAAATTGTGATTTGTTAATAAGTTGTGCTATCTGCTGTATTAGAACACATAGCCAACTTGGCTGTTTGTTAAGATGGAAACAAGTATGTATTGAAATACGAATATAAGAGTTTTCATGGAACATCCCGCACCCCCCATGATTGCCATCGTTACATAAGTCGATTGTAGGTTCTTCAAAGAAAAAACATGAGTATGCGTACACTACTATATTACAACAAACCAGGTTCCGCCGGGGCTCCTCTGCAGCGGGGAGCGGTGTCGACTGCCACTCGGCGACAAAGTCTGCAAGTACTTGGGACATGACGAATGTGAGAGTCGCGAGCTTGAGATGGAAAGAGGCAAGATATGTGGCCCACTTGGCGATTCGTCCAATGGCCTCTCCGTTGCCAAAGACCCCCTTCAATGGAAGGCGACGACCACGGAATGACCAATGAAGTAAGGCCGGAGCTTCTGTGAGGCCACAAGCAGCGCATACGCCATCTTCTACATTTGAATATCTCTCTCCTTAGCCCATGCAAGTGCTTCACTCACATAATAGATTGGTCTTTGACTTCCATCTTCTTCCTTCACCAGTGCGACGCTCACAGTCGTAGGTGTGGCAGCCAGGTATAGCGGCAAGGTCTCCCCAGGCTTCGGGCTGGTGAGCAAGGTCGGGCTTGCCAAGTAAGACTTGAGGGCTTTGAATGTAGCTTGGTCTTCGTCCATCCACTCGGAACCTGTGGTGTTCTCAGGGTCTTGAAGAAAGGGAGTCCCTTCTCAGCGGAGCGGGCCATAAACCTCCCAAGCGCCACCATCCGTCCCACCAGGCACTCAACATCCTTGCTAGGGTGAGGCGGGGCCATATTCACGATAGCCTGGATCTTCTCGGGGTTGGCTTCAATTCCTCACTGCGATATAAGGAAGCCCAAGAGTTTTCCTCCCCTGACTCTGAAGGGGCTCACTTTTCAGGGTTGAGCTTAACTCCGAACTTGAGGAGATTGCTGAAGGTCTCTGTAAGATCTTCGGGGTGCAATGGGGCGAGCGGGCTTTCGACAACGATGTCGTCCACATACACCTCGACATTCCTTCCCACATGTCCATACATGACATGATTCAGTAGCATTGATAAGTTACTCCGGTGTTCAGGAGGCAGAACGGCATGGGGAGGTAGTAGTGTGTCCCCTTTGGGGTGGCAAAGCCTGCCTTTAATTCATCCTCCATTGCCATGTGAACGTGATGGTACCCGGAATAAGCGTCCATGATGCTTACGAGCTCGCTGTTGGGGAACGTAGTATTTAAAAAAAATTCCTACGATCACGCAAGATCTATCTAGGAGAAGTATAGCAACGAGCGGGGAGAGTGTGTCCACATACCCTCGTAGACCGAAAGCGGAAGCGTTTAGTAACGCGATTGATGTAGTCAAACGTCTTCACGATCCAACCGATCCAAGTACCGAACGTACGACACCTCCGTGTTCAGCACACGTTCAGCACGATGACGTCCCTCAAGCTCTTGATCCAGTTGAGGACGAGGGAGAGTTCCATCAGCACGACGGCGTGGCGACGGTGATGATGATGTTACCGGCGCAGGGCTTCGCCTAAGCACTACGACGATATGACCGAGGTGTGTAACTGTGGAGGAGGCACCGCACACGGCTAAAACAAATCTTGGGGTGCCCCCTCCCCACGTATATAAAGGAGGGAGGGAGAGAGGCCGACCCTCCTAGGGGCGCGCCAAGTGTAGGGGTCCCACCCCTTTCCAATTCGGTTTGGGCAGGGAGGAGGCGCACGCCACCTTGGCCCTTCTTCCCTTCTCTCCACTAAAGCCCAATAAGGCCCATTAACTTCCCCCGGCGAATTCCCGTAACTCTCCGGTACTCCGAGAAATACCCGAATCACTCGGAACCATTCCGATGTCCGAATATAGCCTTCCAATATATGAATCTTTACCTCTCGACCATTTCGAGACTCCTCGTCATGTCTGTGATCTCATCCGGGACTCCGAACAAACTTCGGTCATCAAATCACATAACTCATAATACAAATCGTCATCGAACGTTAAGTGTGCGGACCCAACGGATTCGAGAACTATGTAGACATGACCGAGACACATCTCCGGTCAATAACCAATAGCGGAACCTAGATGCTCATATTGGCTCCTACATATTCTACGAAGATCTTTATCGGTCTACGTCATTCCCTTTGTCATCGGTATGTTACTTGCCCGAGATTCGATCGTCGGTATCATCATACCTTAGTTTAATCTCGTTACCGGCAAGTCTCTTTACTCGTTCCGTAATGCATCATCCCACAACTAAATCATTAGTCACATTGCTTGCAAGGCTTATAGTGATGTGCATTATCGAGAGGGCCCAGAGATACCTCTCCGATACATGGAGTGACAAATCCTAATCTCGATCTATGCCAACTCAACTAACACCATCGGAGACACCTATAGAGCATCTTTATAATCACCCAGTTATGTTGTGACGTTTGATAACACGCAAGCAGATGTCCTAGTGAAAGGACTTAGTCGTGGAGCCATCGCGACGAGTTAGCTTAAAGGGGTTAAAGCGGACAAAGGACGCAGAGAGTTTTATACTGGTTCGGCCCCTTGCGGTGAAGGTAAAGGCCTAATCCAGTTGTTGTGGAATTGCTAGGGTTTCGATGACCAGGGAGCGAATCCGCTATGGCTGGCTCTCGAGTTGTTGTTTGTTGTCCCTAAACCGCCGCCGGGTCGTCCCTTTATATACATAGGTTGATGCCCGTCGGTTTACAGAATCCCGAGGCCGTCTCATGAACGTGTCCGGCTCGGTCTCTACTCTTTCTATCTTACAACACAAGTTTACATATGAATGTCGGTTTATGTCTACAGGTCTTAATCCGCCTTTGGGCCCTAGGCCTTCATAAAGCGCCATCGTCTTTGTCTTCATGGGCTTCAAATATAATAACTCATTATGGGATAACCCGGCCTCTCCTGGCCGGCTTATGCCCAGCAGTAATATCCCCAACATTAGGCCCCAGATTGATTTGAACTGGTTCATGTCAATCTTCGATACTTAGGAAAATTTCTCCTTCAGCACCTTCACGTAAGTGTCATAAAACGCCATGACATCATCTTCCAGGATCATGATAAACCGCCATGACGTCACCTGTTATTAAAAATTGCATATATCTCGCGTTTATTAATGAGCCTCCGACAATCGAGGCGACAGAGCTATCACATATCCCATTTTTGGACTCCTCGATTCTCGCACATGCCACTTATCCATTCACCTTATAAATAAAGCCGAAGGGTCCTTTTTATTTTTTCCCTTCGTGCCCCTTCACATCGTCCTCTTCCTCGCGTCGCCCGAACGTTGGAGCTCCGCCGCCGCCGTCGACCTTCGCATCTGCCCCAACAACGGCAGCTGCATCACCCTGATTGTACCAGAAAGCCGCGGCACCTCTCCACTATTCCTTTGACACTGGTAAGCCTTCTCTCCTTCCACCTTAGATCTTATCATTAGGGTTTGTACTCATCGGAGTTCTTCGAAGTTCTAGAGCTGTTCTTCCCTGTTCTTCTCAGTAGCACAAATGGCAAGTTAGATCTGATATTTTCCGGTGCCTTTGTAGTTAGAGCTCCCTTTTTCCTCATTAGAGCATCCCCTTCATATAGAAAAACTCATCTGAACTTGATGAACTGCTTAAACACCTGAAGTTTAGGTCTGAGTATATTCTAGTTTTTTGTCGCACCGCAGATCTGAATTTATCATACCAATTTGTGAAACTTGTTTTTCCCTCACTTAGGTTTTTTTAGATCTGTACCTTTCACACCAATATAGGCGGTTTAGCTTTTTGAAGAATAGTAATCCGCTAGGTATCATTAGTCCCCTCTTAAACCGCCGATTCATTTATCCTTGCACCTTCTCCATTGTCAGACTCCGGTTTAGTAATATCAAACTCCGGTTTAGCAATATGCATATACCTCTGCTTCTGCTTATCTTGCATTGCTTTATGCTTGCCCGTCATAAATCTTAAACCGGCATTTATCTTTTTCCAGCCTTTCATTGCAATGGCCAAACAATTTTATGCTTGCAATTGGGTCCCTTCCCGGGTTACGGAATCGCAACTAGAGGGATGTGTTGCAACTGGCGCTTTAGCGAAAAAAGAAACTATCCAGTGGAGGGTCCCCGGTCCAGAAAACCCTCCTGAGCCCAAGGATGGAGAAGTAGTCGTGTTTATCGATCACCTGAGCCGAGGGTTTAGCCCTCCCGGATCAAAGTTCTTTCGAGATGTACTTGCTAGCTTCCAACTCCACCCTCAAGACAATGGCCCAAACTCTGTGTCCAATGTTTGCCATTTCCAAGTATTTTGCGAGGCTTATCTTCAAGAGGAGCCCACAGTTGAACTATTTAGGGATTTCTTCTATTTAAACCGCCGCATAGAGTTCACAGACGGAGCCAACACTGAGCTTGGTGGAATGGCGATTCAAAAGAGGAAATATGTCAGCTTCCCTCACGCCAAGCTTCATAGTCACCCCAAGGACTGGAATCAGACTTAGTTTTATTGAAAAGACACAACTCCGACTGATGAAAATCCTCTGCCAGGTTACCGCCCTCACCGTCTTAGCAATACACATCCCTTTCCTCAGAGATTAACTGCAAAGGAAAGGTCCAACTATGCTCCACAACTGTCAAAGCTCAGAGCCTTTATGGCGAACGGTTTAACAGGTGTTGATTTTGCTCGCTGTTGCATAACCTGGAGCATTCTGCCCTTAAGCCGGCGCCCCGGTTTGATGTGTGAATACACAGGGAGTTTGAAAGACCCTCAACGACATGTTGATATTCAGCTAATAGAGGCGGAAGTTACTAAAGCTGTTAAGAAAATACTGAATGAACCGGAAGCTGTCTGTAGCCAGACCGGATTAAGTCCTTTCTATGTTTCCAACAAACCGCCAACTGTAAGAATCACATAACTTTTTTGTTCTGACTTGCTCCTTTCAAATATTCTCTCAAAATTTTGTCCATCTTTGACAGGGCGATGATCCGTTCTGGAAGAAGAAACCACATGATAAACCGGCCAAGACACCTCGCCCCAAGACCAAGGTTACGAAAAAGCCTGCCAAGAAGAGGACCACTGAGTCTTCTGAAGCAAACGCTGATGCTGACTTGGATAATCCGGAATCAGAGGTAGAACTTGACTCCCTTGGTTCTTTTTTCATACACCTCATTGACAATGACTATTATCAGGACGACGCTGAAGGCAGCCAAGCTGAGGATGCAGAGGTAATTACCCTTTCCTCCGGTTTAGATCCTCTGCCAACACAGAAAATCCGTCAAGCAAACCGGAAAATAAAATTTTCTCACCCCTAGCTCACTTGGACCCAAACTTTCTTTTGAAGAAGCAGCAACACGAAGCTCGCCGCACAACCCGGCACAGTGGCCAAGTAGTTACCTCCGCCGGTTTACCGAACACTCCAGTCCGGAAATGTTGATCAGAGGCCTCTTATATTCCTGATAGTTCTTGCCCCAATGCGGGTTGTTTCCGACAGCCCCTTAATCCGTCTGATTCAAATTATCAGGGTACACCTCATTCATCTTCTGGCGAGTCAACGGTCACACAACTCCCACCTCTCAAGACAGTGCCTGGGTGAGTTATGTTTTGATTTTATCCTTACTATATTATATCTGTCCGATTTATTGATCTTCATGTTTGTTTGCAGCGCCAGGCCTAGACCCAGCAAGAAGGCCCGGTTAAATAAACCGGCGGACGATAATGTAGTTATTGAACCGAAAAGAACTCCAGGCCTAGAAGGAACAAATGGCGACGCCATGCTTGATGATCCGCCACCACAAGAACATGACTTCTTTGCTGAACAAGTAGAAGCTGACACAACGGGTCATACTGATGAACCGACAAGCCTGATCCGGACTGATGACAAACCGGCAAGCCCAGCTAAGGCTGCTGATAAACCGTCAACTCCAGTGAAAGCTGCTGATGACAAGGAAGATGACATTATGATTACTGGCTTTGGCCACACTGCTCCTGGCAATCCTGTCGCTTTATCCAAGCATAACTCCAAGGATGAACTTTCTGCTATGAGCAAAGGCAAATGGAACGCAAATTTGTTAAGCTACGCCCATCTCAACGCCCAAGACATTCACTCTGGCTTCTTGAACCGTCTGTACACAAGCCGCGACTATGAAGCCGGCTTAGTAAAATTGATGAAAGAGCGATATGAGGTAACTAGTGTTTAAGTCTGCATAACTATTTCTCTCTTATATCCAATTCCAAATGTCAACTCCAGTAGCCCCCAAGGGCCGGTTTATGATGTTAATCCAAACCGGAACTTTGTAATATCTCAATTTTGCATGCTTAGCCTCCAAGGGCCGGGTTATCCTTTCAAGATGAATCGGTACTTTAGAATTGTAATATTGTATCTTTCGCTGGTGTAGTCCCTAAGGGCCGGTTTATCTTTTCAAGGTAAACCGGGACTTTAGAAGAAAAATCCATAATGTTACTTTGAACAATCATACATTAGCCCCCAAGTGCCAAGAATAATACTTGTATTGTGCTTGGGACTTGTAGAAATTTATGATAACGAGCAAATAGGCATTAGCCCCCAAGTATCAGGTGCATAACTTGTTATGTGCTTGGTACTTCAAATATGTACTGCCAACTCATGATATGTCTGTCTCTTATAGGCTGAGCTGAGCAAAAAGGAAGCTCAAACCGCTGATTTGCAAGAAAACATCAAGTCCCAGCAAGCAGAAACCTCCAAAGCAAAAGATGAGCTAACCAGTGCCTTAGCCACCATGGAAAAGCTGAAGGAAGGCTTCAATAAGGAGTGGGCGGATTGGAACATAGAAAAATCCGCTTTGCAAAAAAGAGCCGAGGATGCAGAGGCAGCCCTTAAACCGGTGGCGGAAGAACTGACTGGTCTAAAGCGGCAAATCAATGCTATGACCACTCTGTCTTTGGTAAGTCTCCTTGCTTTAAATTTTCAACATATCATCCCGTACATTGCCGGTTTACTAATGTTTTATAATGATGCAGGGACTCGCATTACCCATCTGGGTTCTGACATGCAGAAGAAGTTGAAGGCTGCTTATACTCTTATAGAACAATTATATATCGGCGCGCAACAGATCATCTACACTGCTTCTCACAATAAGCTGCCCCCCACTCTTATCAAGGATACCTTAGCAAGGTTGTCAATGCTGCCTGCTCGGGTAGAAGAGCTAAAAAGATCTGCTGCAAGGGCTGGTGCTCTGACCGTGCTAACCCGGGCAAAAGCATGGGTGCCTGATCTTGATCCGGTGGATGTGGGTAAAGGTTATCCGAGCTTAAAAGAGGATGTATCAGAATTTGGTAATGATGACCTCCGAGCCATAAACCGGGAAGTGCGTCCACTGGCTTGTCAATTGGCTGAAGAAGCTGATCTTTCACATTACCAAGCGAGTTATGATGTCAATAACAAACGGGTTGCTGCACCAACTCCTGAAGCTCAAAATCTTATCCCGCAAATCCGTAAGCACACCTATGCCCCTGATATTGAACCGTCCACCCTTATAAGCGATGAAGCTGTGTTCCAAGCCCTAACTGGGATCGACTGGGCAACTATTGACTTCCAGCCGCTAGGTAGAGATGAGGAGGATGAACCGGTGCAAGATGATCCGCAACCGTCAAGTCAACCTGGTGACGAGTCATGATCCGGAGGCCAGGTTAGCCTTCTGCGAACCACAACACTTGCTGAAAAACAATTATTCTTTTGGGCACTGAAACGCCTTGTAATAGGCTAGTTCAAACACTTGGTCTGTTATGCCTTCATGCATTTTTATTTTGCCTGATACTTGTTAATCCGCCATGCTTAAGATATATGACGTTCAAAATCTGTAGCTGCTCCTGCATACAAGAAGTTGAAAGTGTCCTGGCGGTTTACCGTCGGACGGGTCATGATGCCCAAACACCTAGCCAGGGTTTATAACCAAGGCTGTAAAAAGATAATGAAATATGAAAATAAATGATACCTGTGATATTGAATCACATCGTTGGTTGACCAACTTTTGTAGTAAGGGCGATAACCCCAATCATGAGTGCTGATAACTCCTTCCATATTGTGCCGGTTTATAATAAAACCGTATCAGGTTATGATAAACACCGGATTATCCATATTCAATACTGGCGACTTATAGTCGAAACCAGCCCGGGTTAATAAACTCCGGATTATAACTGATCATGTACTGACAACTTTGTAGTTGAAAGCCGAACCGGGTTAATGAACGTCGGTTTATCAAAAACATCATAAATCTCATCAAAGGAGAAAAAAAACTTGGCAAATAAAAGCATATGAAAACTTGTAGTCGAGGCCTTTCACGGGCTGCCAGGCCCCAAATTCGAGGCTTTTCATGGGCTGCCAGGCCGCTGAGCTAAACCATTTTACAAAGCCTTTTAAGACGGACCTCAATCTTTAACCAATCGTCGTTTTAACTTTGACAAGTTCAGGGTCTATGAGATTGACTTGTCAAAAGTTCGGTGGGTCATACCAGGCTTACCTGGACGGAGTGGCTTACTTAAAAAGGTAGGCTAACCTGGGGTTTTAGGTGTATACACCAGGCTTCCAAGCCGTGGCTTGATAGCCTATTACAAGTGTAGATTCTTTGTTCATTGTGAAGCAAAGAATCCCCAAGCAATATTTTGAGCTGTGCTCAGTGGGTGCCTATGTTTGAGTTGTGCTTTTGCAACACTCTCTTTGGCCCCTAAGTAATTTTCTTTTGGCCTTGGGCCGATCAAGAGGTGTAGCTATGGTTCGAATACGACCAAGCCCCCAAGTGATTTTTCTGGTGGCCTTGCGCCGATCAAGAGATGCAGCTACGGTTCGAATACGACCAAGCCCCCAAGTGATTTTTATATATGGCTTTATAAGCTGAATCAAGGGGTAAACCGGATGCCACTTTATAAACAGAAGCCCCCATGTAACCACACATGATGTAAGAAAAACAACAGATACCCCACTTTAGCTGAGGCTCCGGTTTATTATATTGATCATAATATATACATTGTCATAACTATGTACATGAGCAGAGCCTGTGGCTCAAGTATAGTAAGGCCGAAGATGAGCAATATTCCACGGCCGGTGGGTCTCCTCCGATTTACGTGAGTCTTTGTGCTCTCTAACATCTATAAGGTAGTATGACCCGTTATGCAGATTCTTGCTGACCACAAAAGGCCCTTCCCAAGGCAGGGATAACTTGTGCATATCAGTCTGATCCTGGATGAGTCAAAGCACTAGATCGCCTTCTTGAAAAGTTCTGGTTCTAACTCGGCGGCTGTGATAACGCCGTAGATCTTGCTGATAAATCGCCGAACGGGCTTGTTGAGGATATAGACCTTAGAGTCACCCGCCCGGAGGGGCCGGGTTACTCTAAGGGTCATTGTCAGAAGCCCGACGCCAAGCTTAAAGACGGTGGGCTGAAGATGGGCTTAAGACCCGGATATGGTTTAAGGCCCGTAGTTACAATTATTATTATGGTAGAACTTGTAGGGTAAGGCAAGAATAGTTAAGAGTCCGAGCCGGACACTCTTATGAGCCGGCCGGGACTCTGAGAGCTGCAGGGCGTCAGCCTCCCTATATAAAGGGACGACCCGGCAACGGCTTGGGGAGAAGGACAATCTCGACGAGAGCCAGGCGTAGCAGTTAAGCTCCCTGGTCATCGAAACCCTAATCAATACCACCGCAAACTGGACGTAGGCTTTTACCTTCACCGTAAGGGGCCGAACCAGTATAAACCCTCGTATTCCTTGTCCCGCTTAACCCCTTCAAGCTTCCTAGTAGCGATGGCTCCACGACTAAGCCCTAGCTCGAGGACATCTGCCGTGACAATTCCACGACAGTTGGCGCCCACCGTGGGGCCAGCGCACGGTGGATTTGAGTTCTTGAAGGGCAGCTTCGAAGGGCTCAAGGGATACGCTGTGGGCCGGATGAGCAAGAGTCGTCGCGGCAAGCTTTACATCGACGATGCAGACTGGGGCCCCGACGCCGGCTCAATTGAGTACGGGTACCGGGTCCCCTTCGGCGGAATTCATGTTTTCATCGGCAAGATTGGTGAGCCGGGCCTTGAGCCGGATCTCTGCACCGATCTCATCGAGGTGGCTCAGCGCGCACGACCCGCCCGGGCCCGGCCTGCCTTAAGGCATGCTTTTGTAGGGTGTATCCACGGAGGACTCTCTGATCGATCTGGATCTGGTGATGAGACGGCCGCCAGCTCTGACGGCGAGTCGGCCACCGGTGAGTCAAACTCGTTGTATCAACTTCAAGATGACAGGCTCATGGGTTGTTCCGATGGTGACAGTGTTCCGGACCTATTTGAGCCGCCAAGCCGGGTGGGAATCTTTATGGCCGGTGCACAGCCTGTTCAGAACCCCGCGGCTGGAGTAGGAAACCCGGTGCCTTCTCCGGCTCAGGTACTGATGGATCTCACGGACAAGATGACGGCCCTGTTAACCGCCACGGTTGACCCGGCGGATCAAGCTCAGCATGATGCGGAGGTGGCACAGTTAAAATTGGATCTAGTGAAAGCTAAGGAGGACCTTGCAGCGGAAGGGATCAGGATGGCTGCGGAGAGGGCGGCTCTCGATGCCCAAACTCAGTTGATCCAGGCGCAGTCCTTCCAACTCATGATGGATCAGAACGCGTCCAATGAGGTCATGAGAAGGAGGCATCAAAAGACCCAATCTCGGCTCCCGCTGGTTTACGATCCACGCAACCTCTTCAGCACGCCAGGTGCAGGGTCTAGTAACCCGCCCGGGGTCATAGCGCCCAGGTCTGGGCCCCCTATTCAGCCACGAGTGATGGGGCCTCCCCAGGTGCCCCCTGCCCCACCTCAGTATGTGCCAACACCCCCGAGTCATTATAATAACCCGCTGGAGAACATGGTTGCTGCGGCAGCACGGCTGGCGGCTCTCCCAGTTGACGGCGACTCTCCGACGGCTATTGAAACCCGGCGGGTCAGGGAACTCCTTCAGACGGCACTGGCGCAGCAAGAGGCGTACTCCTACAGCCGGGATAGGATCCACTCGACCCCTCGTCCGGGCCGGAGCCCGAGTTACAGCAGGCACATGGTCTCAGCGACCGGCTCAAGCAACGTCCGACGCCATGACCCGCCCCCTGGCCATGGCCTGGCTTATAACGGGGCCTGTCACGCAACGGACCAAGACAGAGCACGGCAAGAGGCGGAGCAGGTGCCTCAATTGACGGCTTACCAGACCCCCCCGGCCTATCCGACGACTTTCCGTCGACGTGGGTATCCCTACCAGGACGGGAGGTGTCCCCTGTTTAGTGCCGGCTATCCGCAATGAACGTTTACCCAAGGACTTCAAAGGCCCTAGGAAGGTGCCCAACTACACGGCTGACTTACAACCCGCAGCCTGGATCGAGAGTTATGAGATGGCCATGGAGCTACTGGAGGTCAGTGAGGCGGCAATGGCCAAGTACTTCACCATGATGTTGGATGGGACTGCCCGCACTTGGTTAAAAGGGCTACCACCGAATTCCATCGGGTCTTGGGCTGAGCTGAAAGCCCGGTTCATCCAAAACTTCAAAGATACCTGTAGGCAGTCTATGTCAATTGTGGATTTGACTAACTGTAAGCAGCAGGAGGGTGAGTCTACGACACATTGGGTTCGCCGGGTTAAGGAGATCATACACTCGTCAGACAAGATGGATGCCGGCTCAGCAGTTTTAATGCTGGAGCAGAATTGTCGTTTTGTGCCCCTGAAGATGAAACTCGGGCGGCTTAAGCGCGACTGCAGTGACATGGGCACACTAATGGCGGCTCTTGTCAAGTACGCCGATTCTGATGGTACCAAGGATCCCCCTTCAGATGAGGAAAGGACAGGGAAGGGAAAGAAGAATGGCAATGGCAAGGGTCCTCAGCATAACCCGGGGAACCAAGGAGGAGGCAAGCGCAAGGCAGATGGCAGCCTAGAGTTTGTAGCCAACGCCAGCGCACAAGGCAATAACCAGCGATGCAAGGGGAGGCCCCCTCCCCTAGGCGGCGGGTCAGGACCAACACTGGAGCAGCTGTTGAATGAGCCTTGTCCAAGGCATGGCTCTAGAGAGAAGCCAGCGACTCATCTATGGAAGGATTGTGCAATCATGAAGGCCTTTAAGAACTACAATGGCCCGGGCGGCGGCTCAGGCGCCGGCGGTTTTCATGGCCCGGGCGGCGGCTCAAATTCTAATCCTCAGAATGGTCAAGGGGGCTTTAATCAGCAGTCTCGCCAGGGTCATCAGCAGCAGCAGGGGGTTATCAGACCAATCCAAAGCAGCTTAGCGGGGGACAGTATCATGTGTTTACCACCAGTCTGTGTAAACGAGATCAGAAGCTTCATAAGAGGGCAGTAAATGCCGTTGAGCCAGCGGTTCCACGCTACTTGCGGTGGTCTGAACAGCCTATAGTGTGGAGTAGGGAGGATCACCCTCCCCGGGTGGATAATCCGGGTCACTTGGCCTTAGTAGTGGCTCCTTAGGTGGGAGGATATAAGTTCACTAAGGTGCTCATGGATAGAGGCAGCATCAACATCCTCTATTATGAGACTTTCCGTCGTATGGGGTTGATTGATAAAAACCTCAGCCAGTCCAACACTATTTTCCACGGTGTGGTACCGGGTAAGTCGGCTTATCCGGTCGGCAAGATTGAATTGGAAGTGGCCTTTGGAGATGAGAACAACTACAGGGTGGAGAAATTGACCTTTGAGGTGGTCAAGATAAGAAGCCCGTACCATGCTATATTTGGACGGCCGGCTTACGCCAAGTTCATGGCACGGCCGTGTTATGTGTACTTACAGCTCAAGATGCCAGGTCACAATGGGACCATTACGGTTCACGGCAGCCGGAAGGTGGCCTTGGAATGTGAGGAAGGCGATGCGGCTTATGCAGAATCTGTTTGTGCAACAGAGGAGTTGAAGTTTTACAAAGATAATGTTGACCCAACAGACATGACCTCTCTGAAAAAGCCGACTACGGAAAATGAGCCGGCGATGAAATTTAAGTCGGCTGATGAAACTAAGCTCGTTGATTTTGTCCCAGGAGATTCATCTCAGCAGTTTAGCATCAGTGCAAATTTGGATCCGAAATAGGAAGGCGCGCTCATCGAGTTCATCCGTGAGAATAGGGACATCTTCGCATGGAAACCTTCTGACATGCCGGGTGTACCTAGGAACTCGCTGAGCACACTCTCAATGTTGATCCGAAATTTAAGCCGGTCAGACAGTTCCTTCGGCGGTTTAATGAAGAGAGGCGGAAAGCTATTGGTGAAGAGGTGGCCCGGCTCTTGGCGGCCGGGTTTATTGTTGAAGTCTTTCACCCAGAGTGGTTAGCTAACCCGGTGCTCGTACTCAAGAAGAACGGCACTTGGCGGATGTGTGTGGACTACACGGACTTGAACAAAGCGTGTCCGGCTGATCCTTTCGCCCTTCCCCGTATTGATCAAATTATTGATGCTACGGCCGGTTGTGCGCGTTTAAGTTTCCTGGACGCTTATTCCGGATATCATCAGATTAAAATGGCGGTTAAGGACCAGGAGAAGACGGCGTTCATCACTCCCTTTGGAGCCTTCTGCTATGTGTCCATGCCTTTTGGACTCAAGTGTGCACAGGCGACTTATCAGCGTTGCGTGCAGAACTGTCTTCATAAACAGATTGGGCGCAATGTTCATGCTTATGTGGACGATATTGTGGTTAAGTCCATAAAGGAGGAAACCCTGATAGATGATTTGAGAGAAACCTTTGATAATCTCCGGGTCTACAAGATGATGCTTAACCCGGCCAAGTGTGTCTTCGGTGTTCCTGCAGGCAAACTCTTGGGTTTTTTGGTTTCTAACAGAGGCATTGAAGCTAACCCAGAGAAGATCAAGGCCATCACCTCCCTGGCTAAGCCGGCGTGTATAAATGACGTTCAGGGCTTGGCGGGTCGCATCGCTGCGTTAAGCCGGTTTATAAGCCGTCTGGGTGAGAAGGCCATGCCATTATATCAGTTGATGAAGAAGACTGAGAACTTTGTCTGGAATGATGCAGCTAATACTGCCTTTGAGGATTTGAAGAAGCAGCTGGCAGAGCCTCCAGTCCTTGCTGCTCCGGTTGACAAGGAGCCCTTATTATTGTACGTAGCGGCGAACACACGAGCCGTCAGTGTGGCTATTGTGGTGGAGCGCAAGGAGGAGGGTAAGGAGCATCCGGTTCAGCGGCCGGTTTATTATGTCAGCGAAGTGCTCATTGAGTCCAAGCAGCGGTATCCGCATTGGCAGAAGCTTGTGTATGGTGTATTCATGGCAAGCCGGAAACTTAAGCATTATTTTCAGGGTCATCCCATCACCGTAGTCAGCTCTGCCCCTCTTGGTGATATCATTCAAAACAGAGAGGCCACAGGGAGAGTAGCTAAGTGGGCTATAGAGCTTGGACCTCATGGTCTCAAATACGTGCCACGCACTGCTGTTAAATCTCAGGCCTTGGTGGATTTCATCAATGACTGGACAGAGTCACAGGTGCCCGAGCAGAAGCCGGATAACACATATTGGACTATTCACTTTGATGGGTCCAGGCAGTTGGAGGGCTCGGGGGCCGGAGTCGTGTTAGCTTCCCCTAAAGGTGACAAGTTCCATTATGTGCTACAGTTGCTGTTTCCTTGTACTAACAACGCGGCTGAGTACGAGGCCTTGCTCCATGGTCTTCGGATGGCTAAAGAGATGAGCTTAAGCCGGGTAAGGTGCTTCGGCGACTCAGACTTGGTGGCTCAACAAGTATCAGGAAAGTGGGATTCCAAGGACCCTCTCATGGCGGCTTATCGCCGCGAGGTTGATGCCATTGCTGGGCATTTTCAGGGTTACCAAGTGGAACACATCGACCGCAGGAAGAACGAGGCGGCGGATGCTTTAAGCCGGCTGGGCTCTCAGCGAAAACCGGTGCCGCCTAACACTTTCCTGGACGTCCTGTATAGCCCTTCTGTTAAGTTGCCTACAGAGGAAGACTTGGCTGTCCCTGACCCGGAGGCACGACTGGTGGCGGCTCTCCATATCATACCAGACTGGACAATGCCATATCTGGCTTACATGACCCGGGGCGAGTTGCCTGAGGATGAAACTTTGGCCAGGCAAATAACCCGGCGGGCTAAGTCAATGATTGTTATCAATGGGGAATTGCATCACCGCAGTGTTACGGGAGCGTTTCAGCGTTGTGTTTCCCCTGAGGAAGGTCAAGAAATCTTGCGTGAAATCCATGAAGGGGATTGTGGCCATCACGCCGGCTCAAAGTCTCTTGTGGCCAAGGCTTTTCGTCATGGCTTTTATTGGTTGACGGCTCATGCTGATGCAGAGGACTTGGTCAGTAAGTGTGATGGTTGCCAAAGGTTCTCGCGACGGGCTCATATACCGGCTCAAGAGCTGAGGATGATCCCAATTACTTGGCCCTTTGCGGTCTGGGGGCTTGATATGGTTGGGCCTTTCAAAAGGTCCAAGGATAAGAAGACCCACCTTTTGGTGGCAGTTGACAAGTTTACCAAGTGGGTTGAAGCGGAGCCCGTTAGCAAGTGTGATGCAGCCACGGCGGTTCAGTTTATGAAAAGGTGATCTTTCGCTTTGGCTTTCCGCACAGCATTATCACTGACAATGGCACCAATCTCTCCAAAGGCGCCATGGAAGAATTTTGTCAACGAGAGCATATCCGACTTGATGTTTCCTCAGTAGCTCATCCTCAATCCAATGGTCAAGCTGAGAGAGCTAATCAGGAGATTCTGAAGGGCATCAAGCCCCGGCTTTTGGTCCCTTTGCAACGGACGCCGGGTTGTTGGGTGGAGGAGTTGCCATCCGTGTTATGGAGCATCAACACTACTCCTAACAGGTCTACAGGTTTTACACCTTTCTTCATGGTTTACGGGGCAGAAGCAGTCCTCCCCAGTGACATCCGTCATGACTCACCTCGAGTGGCGGCTTATGTTGAGGCGGATAATGAGCAGGCGCGCCAAGATGCTCTTGACTTGCTGGACGAACAGCGTGATGTGGCAGCAGCCCGTTCAGCGATTTACCAACAAGACCTGCGCCGTTATCATAGCCGCCGGGTTAAATCCCGGGTCTTCCAGGAAGGGGATCTCGTGCTCCGGCTTATCCAAGATCAAACTGATGCGCACAAACTATCCCCGCCTTGGGAAGGGCCCTTTGTGGTCAGCAAGAACTTGCACAACGGGTCATATTACCTCATTGACGTCCGGGAGCACAAAGATTCACGTAAGTCGGAGGAAGAGACCCGTCGGCCGTGGAACATAGCTCAGCTTCGGCCTTACTACACTTGAGCCACCGGCTCTCATAATGTACATATTTCTCTCAGCCATGTATATATTATGATAAAGCAATAAAGCAGGACCTCTGTCCTTTTTCTCCTCCAAATGTGCATGTGCTTTCTTTGCAAGATCAACATGGTAACTTGAAGGAGGATCCGGCTTATGATCGTATTCGAATCTAGCCGCAGGTAATAAGGTCACTTGGGGGCTTCCTGTTCAAACATGGGTCGTATTCGAACCAAAGAGAACATAGCTGTCGATACCCATTTGATTGGCAAAGTGCCGAGCTCATTGGGAGGTTTTCTCTGATCATATTTGAATCATAGTTTAACCCCTTTGAGAACCGACGTGGATCGTATTCGAATCAGCGTCGTTAAACAATTCTTAAAATCACTTGGGGGCTTCCTGTTCAAACATGGGTCGTATTCGAACCAAAGAGAACATAGCTGTCGGTACCCTCTTGATTGGCATCGCCACACCCACTGGGGGCTATATGATCGTATCCGAATCTTAGCTTAACCCCTTTGGGCCGGGTCTCTGGTCGAATTCGAACCGGAAGCCCCCAAGTTCTTCTGCTTTATCACAAGTTTTCTCTGATTATGTCAAAGTGTGTACAGCCGGTCTCGCTTGGCCGGTTTAAATTTTGATTTCCAGTGTTGGTTCAACACAATAGGTGTCATTAAAACAGATACACCGGAGTTAAGGTACCAACCTTATTACCCGGGTTATCTAAACCGGAAATACGCTGGCAGGCCGCTAAGTGTGTTATCACGGCTATATTAGAGACATAATTAAGGGTCAATCTTTTTGATTCATATCCGGGTTATATATCTAAAACCGATGATTCTCAGCGCGGTAAGCCGCCTAGAGACTTGCGATTTGTCCTTTTATGCAGGATAGTTCAAGGCAATTATTTGAGACTAAGGAGAATGAATGACCCGGAGAAATATCAAGAGACAACTTCAATAGACTTCAGCATTCAATATGTGCACGATGGCACGGCAAAGATAAAATGTTGCACCTACTCTATTACAAGACTCATCGAGTCCAAAAGGGTGGAGCATTGTTTGGTAAGCCGGCTGCAGAAGTTAAGACGCTTGCTGGGTGGAAGTCTCCGGCTCATCTCTTTCTTCTCCTCCGGCTGTCCCCAAGGTCTGGAAAGTCGACGACTTCCAGTCGATGCCGCTCAGCGCTTCGAATTGGGCTTCCTCGTCAATTAACCCGGCCGGGTCAATCTCCGGGGCAAAGGTGTGCTGACGAGCCGGCGGAATTAAACTCAGAGCTTCATAGCGAGGGGTTGGAATCCTCTGATTTTCCGCATTATAACCCGGCTGGTACTTGGTCAGATCCGTGTCGTTTCCAATAAGAGTTGCCACCGGGCGCACGATCTTCACGCAGGCGGCGAAGTCTTTTTGGTCGAAAGCCGTGCCATCTTCCTTCAGACTTGGATAGCCGAGGGCGATGTCTGCCGGGTCTAGCTCCGGCAGGAAAGCCTTGGCCCGGCTCAGCGCGGCGATCGCTCCGGATCTCGCAGAGGCCCGTCGCAGCTCTTGGATACGTTGCGGCAGGACGGCGAGCCGACGAAGAACCTCCGCCAAGTGAGTCGGCACCTCGTTGGATAAGGCTACCACAGCTAAGGCACGTTGTGACCCGGTGTAGAGTTGCTCCACCAGGGTGTACACGGCCTTTAGCTTGGTTACCACACTCTGGTTGAGGTTGGCACTTCTGGAACCTGTTTCATAGAGCAGGACAAGCCGCCGACCAGGGTGAGTTATGAGGCATTAAAATTTTAAACTGAATGAAAGCCGGCGGATGACTTACCGAAGATTGCAGCAACCATTTGAGACACTTGGCGCTTTAAGCCGGAGAGTTCGGCCATCTTCTCTGACAGGGCCCTCTCCGCCTGATCAGCCTGGTTCGGCAATGCGGCCTTTTCTTCGGCCGACGCCTTTCGTTCAGCGTCAAACTCTGTCTTCAGCTTCTCTTGTGAGGCGATGCTGGACACGAACTTGGCATTTGCCTTCCGGGTCTCCATCTCTTGCATCTTCAGCCGGTTCTTAAGATCAGCAAGGTCAGCCTCAAGCTTCTTGCCAACAGCCTGTATAAATGTCCGGGTTATGGCATGAACAGTTACTATACAAATTTCAAGTCCCAAGTGTTTTCCAAGCAAAGACACTTGGCACTTGGGGGCTAATGCATGTTCAACGTTCTTATCTACGAATTACCGGTTCAATTGGCTAAGCCGGAACTTAAGTCTACAACATATTCAATCATAAGTCGTTGACTTGAGGGCTAGCATCGTAGGTAACTAGGCAGTAAGTAAGAGGACAGAAGGATAATACCTCAGATTTCTGCTGGATCTGGGTTACCATGGCAACCTCTGCGTCCCGGCTCTTGTGCACTTGGTTGATGTAGCCGGAGACGAGCTCTCCGATATTCAGGTTGGCATAGTCAGTTAGATCCAGACTGACCCGGCGGGGCTGCAGTAATTCCCCCTTGGCAGAGCACTTGGCCAGTGCCGTAGGCCTCCCCGGCTCAACAAATTCCGTTCGGGTGATTTCCACGTACGGGTCATTTGTTGGCTGAGCCGAGCCGGAGGCCTCCGGGTCAGCAGAAGCTTCTACAGGTGCCTTGTCGATTGGAGCGGTGGCTTCGGGGGCGGAGGCAGCTGGCGGTTCTTGAACCGTCAGCTCCGGTTCAGGCAAATCCGGCTCTCCGGCCGACTTGGTTTTCTTCGCCCTCTTGGTGAGCTTTGCCTGGGCACTGAAAGAACAACAAAGGTTAGTACAAAAAGTATGAGTAAAGATCAGAACAACATGAGATGGTTATCATTACCCGGGCACGGTCTTGAAAGTTGGCAGATTCGACTGCATAGAATCGCCGGAAGAAGGGGAAGTCTCCTGATAATTTGAGTCAGAGGAATTAAGCGGTTGGCGTATAACACCCGCAAAAGGATGAAAAGGGTACAATTTTGTGATCACCTCGGTCCGGCGTTTCCTTGATGCATCAGGTAACCCGGAGGAGAGGTCAGTGTCCTTGTTGGTTCGGGTATGCCGCCGGCTCTCATGAACCTGTCGCTTCAAAATAAATTGAGGATCTTGGTAAGCTAAAGGATGGGAAAAGCTTACTTTCCGGGTTACTCTTCGGGTTTTCAGCCGTGGCAAGGGCTCCGAGTCGGAGGAAAGTATTGTTACCTCTTCAACCACCGGGTTACTGGCTCCGGTGTCCTCCTGTTGATAAACAACATTGATAAGGCGGACAGAGCTAAGACAACAAGTATAACAAGAGCTTACAGGTTTAGGAATTACCTCAAACTCGGAGCTGTCACTTAGCTGCAACAGCTCCGAAGCAGTGGGCCTACTTCCCTTCTTACGGGGGGCGGCTTTCTTCGCCTTTCTGGCCTTCTTGGCCGCGTCATGGTCATACTTGACCCGCCAGAACTTGTCGTCAGCCTGAAAAATACAATGATGATTTCTTAAAGATCCAGATGAAGGTTATCTGTGGACAAAGACAAAATGTTTAAAGCAGTGGCTTACCGCTGGGGCTGGGTTGGTCTTGCAGAAGGGGGCTAACCCGGTCCTCCCACAGTCTGCCAGGCTCTCGTTCAAGAGAGCCTTGGTCATCTCCTCTGCAGCATCTTCTGGAAGATCATTGCGGCTGTGTCTCTGGGGGTCATCCTTTCGTCCTGTGTACTCGCACATTAAGCCGGGGCGACGGCTTAATGGGATCACCCGCCAGGAGATCCAGACCCGGACCAGATCGATTCCGTTGAGACCATTGCCCAAAAGAGCCTTGATCTTGTTTATGGTGGGGAGTAGAGGCTGGCGCTCCGCTTGCGTCAGCTTGTCGGACAGTGGGTGTGTGGACTCCAGACGAGAGGGGCGAAAGCCGGGCAACGGACTTCCATCAGCCGGCGACGTGTCTTGGCAGTAGAACCACGTCAGATTCCAATCTTTGGGGTGGCTCGGCGGCTCTGCGTATGGGAAATGGCAGTCCCTTCGCCGCTGGATGGAGATGCCACCTAACTCCAGACTTGGCCCATTGGCGCACTCGTTCTGACGGTTCAAGTAAAAAAGCTTTGTGAAGAGCAACAGACTAGGTTCTTCTCCAAGGTAAACCTCGCAGAATACTTGGAAGTTGCAGATGTTGGACACTGAGTTGGGTCCTATGTCCTGAGGCCGCAGGTCGAAGAATTAGAACGTCTCTAAAAAACTTTGAGCCGGGCGGTGTGAAGCCCCGGCTCATATGATCCGCAAAAATCACTACCTCCCCGTCCTTTGGCTGTGGTCTCTCTTCTGACGGATCAGGGGCACGGTAGGACATGACGTCCTTCTTGGGTAGATATCCAGACTTGACAAAATCTGCTAGTGTCTCACTGGTGACATTGGACCTCATCCAGTTGCAAGTGATGGAGGCTTTGGGAGCTTTGGGAGGCATGGTGAAAGTTGGGAGTCTATGACAAAAAGAAAACGTCCGGATTAATTATAAGTCGGAGGAAATCTACAGTTCAAAGTCAAGGTGGCGGCTTGTGAAGGGGACTAATGGTATATACCTAAGTACAGCGGGTTATTTAAGCCGCAGGGGTATTAAGAGTAATTTGATTGTCTACGGCCTTATCACAGCTGAGCCGGACAATTTTATGGCGCATAATTTTCTTTAAGCCGGAGGATTCTACGGAGCATGGTTTTCTTTAAGCCGGAAGGTTCTACGGCGTGTGGTTTCTTTAAACCGGAAATGTAAACCGCCGTGATTCAATGATTGCAGTTTTTTTACTAAGTGTGGTAAAACAGGTTTCACACATTGCAGTAACTATTTTGGATCAAAATGGTCGGGCAAAAGAAAAGTTTCTAGACCTAGAAACAGACGCGAGGAAGTTCTTAAGCTCGAACAAGGCTCTTATGTAGTCAAATGAGGCTTACTTGGATTTGAGATGAATGCTAAACAGCCGCCGCACTAGTTCTACCCTATACTAAGATCAAAAAGAGGCAGTAAAATTCAAATCTACTGCGGGCCGCGAGGAACTACGAAGAACAGAGGAAAAACTATGAAGCCCTAGTGCGGATCTGCCCTATGGAGTAGCGAGGACTCACCGATGCTGAAGAGGAGCGGAGGTTGCCGCCGTTTGTCTGGACCGAGTCAGGGTGATGCAGCGGCCGAGGTTGACGAAGACCGGGGGCGAGGCGGCGGCGGCAGAGTTCGAGCTCGAGTAGAGGAGCAGTGGCGCGAGGAGGAAGAAGGGTGGCGGAGAAGCCCGTCGGGCCGGCCTATTTATAAGGGCGAGCTCATAAGTGGGCGCGAGAATCAAGGAGTCCACGGCGTGGTTATCTCCTCACGAAACGCCTCGATTTTTGGGATGACAGTAAAGGTAAAGATCCGTTGCGGATCTGGCGGAGTAAAAAACGGGCTTAATGGAAGATGACGTCACGACGGATTATCCGGAGTCTAGAGGATGACGTCACGCCGGGTTATGGCCTTCACACAATTGTAAGCCAGCGATTTTCTGTCGAAAAGATTGAAGATTGACATGAGCCGGCTCAAATCAATCTGGGGCCTAATGTTGAGGATATAGACCTTAGAGTCACCCGCCAGGAGGGGCCGGGTTACTCTAAGGGTCATTGCCAGAAGCCCGACGCCAAGCTTAAAGACGGTGGGCCGAAGATGGGCTTAAGACCCGGATATGGTTTAAGGCCCGTAGTTACAATTATTATTATGGTAGAACTTGTAGGGTAAGGCAAGAATAGTTAAGAGTCCGAGCCGGACACTCTTATGAGCCGGCCGGGACTCTGAGAGCTGCAGGGCGTCAGCCTCCCTATATAAAGGGACGACCCGGCAGCGGCTTGGGGAGAAGGACAATCTCGACGAGAGCCAGGCGTAGCAGTTAAGCTCCCTAGTCATCGAAACCCTAATCAATACCACCGCAAACTGGATGTAGGCTTTTACCTTCACCGTAAGGGGCCGAACTAGTATAAACCCTCGTGTTCCTTGTCCCGCTTAACCCCTTCAAGCTTCCTAGTAGCGATGGCTCCACGACTAAGTCCTAGCTCGAGGACATCTGCCGTGACAATTCCACGACAGGGCTGTTGCAATGTCACGCTCCTCATCTAACAGGTCAAGTGCTTCCTGTCGCGCCTTCTCATTATCAGCTTCGACATAAGCCGCCACACGAGGCGAGTCATGACGGATGTCACTAGGGAGAACCGCCTCTGCTCCGTAAACCATGAAAAAAGGCGTGTAACCCGTAGATCTGTTGGGTGTGGTGTTGATGCTCCATAACACAGAAGGTAACTCCTCCAGCCAACAACCCGACGTCCGTTGCAAAGGAGCCATAAGCCGGGGCTTGATGCCTCTCAAGATCTCTTGATTAGCTCTCTCTACTTGACCATTAGACTGGGGGTGAGCCACTGATGATACGTGAAGCCGGATGTGCTCACGTTGACAGAACTCCTTCATAGCACATTTGGACAGATTGGTACCATTATCAGTTATAATGCTGTGTGGAAAGCCGAACCGGAAAATCACCTTCTTGATGAATTGAACCGCCGTAGCTGCATCACACTTACTGACTACCTCTGCCTCCACCACTTAGTGAACTTATCAACTGCCACCAAAAGGTGGGTCTTCTTGTCCTTGGATCTCTTAAAGGGCCCAACCATATCCAGCCCCCAAGTTGCAAACGGCCAAGTGATTGGAATCATCCTCAACTCCTGGGCCAGAACATGAGCTCGGCGTGAAAATTTCTGACAACCGTCGCACTTTTTCACCAAGTCTTCTGCATCAGCATGAGCCGTCAGCCAATAGAAGCCATGACGAAAGGCTTTAGCTACCAGGGACTTTGAACCAGCGTGGTGACCATAGTCTCCTTCGTGGATCTCATGCAAAATGTCACGGACTTCTTCAGGAGACACGCAACGTTGAAACGCACCTGTCACACTACAATGATGTAATTCTCCATTGATAATAGTCATGGACTTGGACCGCCGGATTATCTGCCTGGCCAAGGTTTCATCCTCCGGTAACTCGCCCCGGTTTATATACGCCAAATATGGGACCGTCCAATCTGGAATGATATGAAGTGCTGCCACCAATTGAGCCTCCGGATCAGGAACAGCCAGATCCTCCTTTGTGGGGAGTTTAACCGACGGATTATGCAGCACATCCAGAAAGACGTTGGGCGGAACCGGTTTACCCTGGGAACCCAAATGGCTTAAAGCGTCTGCCGCTTCATTCTTCCGCCGGTCCACATGATCAACCTGATAGCCTTTGAACTGACCTGCAACAATATCCACTTCTCGACGATATGCTGCCATGAGCGGATCCTTGGAATCCCAAGTACCAGACACCTGTTGAGCCACTAGGTCAGAGTCACCGAAGCACTTAACCCGGCTCAAATTCATCTCCTTAGCCATCCGAAGACTGTGGAGTAAAGCCTCATATTCAGCTGCATTGTTAGTGCAAGGGAACATTAAACGAAGAACATAACAAAACTTATCACCCCGTCGGGAAGTTAGCATGACTCCAGCCCCCGAGCCCTCCAATTGCCTGGACCCATCGAAATGAATAGTCCAATAGGTATGATCCGGATTTTCTTCTGGCGCCTGTAATTCTGTCCAGTCATTGATGAAATCCACAAGCGCCTGAGATTTGATCGCCGTCCGGGGCATATATTTTAACCCGTGAGGCCCAAGCTCAATAACCCACTTGGCAACCCGGTCAGTTGCTTCCCTGTTCTGGATTATATCCCCCAAAGGAGCAAAACTGACCACAGTGATGGGATGGCCCTGGAAATATTGCTTAAGCTTCCGGCTCGCCATGAAAACTCCGTACACCAGCTTCTGCCAATGTGGATACCTCTGCTTGGACTAAATAAGTACTTCATGGATATAATAAACCGGCCGTTGAACCGAATACTCCTTTCCGGCCTCCTTGCGCTCCACCACAATAGCCACGCTAACAGCCCGAGCATTAGCAGCCACATATAACAACAAGGGCTCTTTATCAACAGGAGCAGCAAGGACCGGCGGTTCGGCCAGTTGCCGCTTTAAGTCCTCAAATGCTTCATTGGCGGCGTCACTCTAGACGAAGTCGTCCGTCTTCTTCAGCATCTGATATAAAGGGATTGCCTTCTCGCCAAGGCGACTGATAAACCGGCTCAAGGCTGCAATCCGGCCTGCCAGGCGTTGAACATCATTGATACACTTCGGTTTAGCCAAAGAAGTTATCGCCTTGATTTTCTCCGGATTAGCTCCAATGCCCATGTTAGACACTAGAAAGCCCAAAAGCTTGCCTGCTGGTACACCAAAAACACACTTGGCCGGATTAAGCATCATTTTATAAACCCGGAGGTTATCGAAGGTCTCCTTCAAGTCATCTATCAACGTCTCCTCCTTTCTGGATTTTACCACAATATCATCCACATAAGCATGAACATTGCGGCCAATCTAATTATGAAGACAATTCTGCACACAGTGCTGATAAGTCGCCTGGGCACTCTTGAGCCCAAAAGGCATAGACACATAGCAGAAGGCTCCAAAGGGAGTTATGAAAGCTGTCTTCTCCTGGTCCTTAACTGCCATTTTGATCTGATGGTAACCAGAATAAGCATTCAGAAAACTCAAACGCTCGCAACCCGCCGTAGCATCAATGATTTGATCAATACGAGGGAGAGCAAAAGGATCCGCTGGACAAGCTTTGTTTAAATCTGTGTAGTCCACACACATACGCCAAGTGCCGTTCTTCTTAAGTACCAGCACCGGATTAGCCAACCACTCAGGATGAAATACTTCAATGATAAATCCAGCTACCAAAAGCCTGGCTACCTCCTCACCAATGGCCTTGCGTCTTTCTTCGTTGAACCGGCGAAGAAACTGCTTGACCGGTTTAAACTTGGGATCGGCATTAAGAGTGTGCTCAGCAAGTTCCCTCGGTACACCTGGCATGTCAGAAGGTTTCCACGCAAAGATGTCCCGATTCTCACGGATGAACTCGATGAGCGCGCTTTCCTATTTTGGATCCAAGTTAGCGCTGATGCTAAACTGCTTGGATGAATCGCCAGGAACAAAATCAACCAGCTTAGTCTCATCAGCCGATTTAAACTTCAAGGCCGGATCATGCTCTGTAGTTGGCTTTTTCAAAGAAGTCATATCCGTCGGATCAACATTGTCCTTGTAGAACTTCAACTCCTCTGTTGCACAAACCGACTCAGCATATGCCGCATCACCTTCTTCACATTCCAAAGCGATCTTATGGCTCCCATGAACCGTGATGGTCCCTTTATGACCCGGCATCTTGAGCTGCAGATAGACATAACAGGGCCTTGCCATGAACTTAGCATAAGCCGGCCGTCCAAATAGGGCATGATACGGGCTCTTGATTTTCACCACTTCAAAAGTCAATGTCTCTGATCTTGAATCATGCTCATCTCGAAAAGCAACCTCCAGAGCTATCTACCAACTGGATACGCCGATTTACCAGGCACCACGCCATGGAAGACCGTGTTGGACGGTTTAAGATTTTTATCTGTTAATCCCATGCGACGGAAGGTTTCATAATAAAGGATATTGATACTACTCCCCCCATACATGAGTACCTTGGTGAACTTATAACCTCCAACCTAAGGTGCCACCACCAATGCCAGATGACCCGGATTATCGACCCGAGGCAGATGATCCTCTCGACTCCACACAATGGGCTGTTCAGACCAGCGCAAGTAACGGGGCACCGCCGGTTCAACAGAGTTCACTGCCCTTTTATGAAGCTTCTGATCGCGCTTGCACAGGCTTGTGGTGAAGACATGGTACTGCCCACTATTCAACTGCTTCGGGTTGCTCTGGTAACCCGACTGCTGCTGTTGCTGCTGACTCCCGTGATGATTATAACCACCTTGGTTGCCCTGATTGCCTTGATTGCCATGTCCGCTCTGATTACCATGAAAACCTGAACCGGAACTGCCTCCACCATAACCCGCCCATGGGATCCGGGGCTTGAACCGCCGCCCGGTCCATGATCATACCGAAAAATTCTGAATTTTTGAACTCCCGCATAATATAACAATCCTTCCAGAGGTGCGTGGCCGGTTTATCCCGCGACCCGTGCTTTGGGCAAGGCTGGTTTAACAGGTGAGACAAGCGCTCCGGATTGGGACTTGGTCCTCCACCACGCGGGGGCAGTTTACCCTTACGACGCTGGCCGTTATCCTGCGCGTTGGTGTTAGCCACAAAATCTAAACTGTTATCCGCTTTACGCTTACCGCTGTTTCCATGACCCGCCGGGTTATGCTGCTGCCCTTTGGTGCTGCCGCTCTTCTTTCCCTTCCCTGTCTTGTCGTTGTCAGGCTCGGGATCCTTGGTACTATCAGAGTTGGCATACTTCACCAGAGCTGCCATAAGTGTTCCCATGTCATTACAATGACGTTTGAGCCGTCCCAACTTCAACTTCAGAGGTGCAAACCGGCAATTGCCTTCCAATGTTAAAACTGCCGTATCGGCGTTGATGCGGTCTGATGAATACAAAATCTCCAAAACCCGGCGCACCCAGTGGCTTGTAGACTCTCCTTCCTCCTGGACACAGGCAGCTAAGTCCACAATTGACATGGGCTGCTTGCATGTGTCCTTGAAATTCTGGATAAACCGGGCCCTTAACTCGGCCCATGATCCAATGGAATTAGCTGGCAGATTTTTCAACCATGTGCGAGCTGTACCCTCCAACATCATGGTGAAGTATTTAGCACACGTCGCATCGTCCACATCCAGCATCTCCATTGCCATCTCATAGCTTTCAACCCATGACTCGGGGGATAAATCGGCGGTGTAATTCGGCACTTTACGTGGGCCCTTGAAATCCTTGGGCAGCCATCCGTTGCGCAGCGCCGGGACGAGACACGACACCCCCAATGAACTGGAGGTGACCCCTGGTTCCACCGAAGTTGTTGGACGAACCTGAGTAAGTTGGCGAGCTTCTTGTTGTGCTGCTAACTCGGCCTCTCGACGTGCCCTAGCATGATCCACCACATCCTGAGCATCACCACCGCCGCCTGCCGGGTTATGACCACGAGGCGGATTACGATTCCGCGCACTGCTGGACACGGCCGGTTCATCCATATGTATGATGTAACTCCGGCTTGGGCGGGGAGTAGAATGAATCCTTTCGCGGCTGTATGAATAAGCCTGCTGCTGAGTTAAGGCTGTCTGAAGGAGCTCTCTGGCCCATCGCGTCTCCACCGCTACAGGGGACTCACCGTCGACTAGGAGGGCTGCTAATCGTGAAGCGGCTGCGACTATGTTATCCAAGGGTTGGAGTAATGACCCGGAGGCATTGGCACGTGTTGGGGCGGGTTATTCTGAGGTGGCAGATCCATTGCGCGCGGCTGAACCGGCGTCCCCGTCCCAGGTGCTTTGACCCGGTTTACCACTGGCTGGTTGCTGGTTCCTGCTCCTGGCGTGTTGAAGAGATTCCTGGCTTCGTAAACTGGAGGCACGTGAGATCGGTACCTTCTCCTCATTACATCATTCGATGCGTTCTGGTCCAACATAAGCCGATAAGACTATGCATCTAACTCGGCCTACCTTGCCGTCATCCTGGCGTTTTCAGCGGCCAGGTCCACCTTGGCTTGTGCTATCTGATCCTTCACCTTCGCCACTTCTGCATTGTGCTGGTCCTGATTCACCGGGCTGACTTCAGCCGCTAGCAGTGCTGCCAAGGTGTCGAATAAATCGGACAAAACCTGAACTGGTGGTGGCGCAGGGCCTCCTGTCCCAGCTGCTGTCGCCGCTGCTGAACTGGAGATCATCGCCGCGGCGGTCGAAGATTGTGGCGCTGACTGTGTACCGGCCATGAAGATCGCAACTCGGCAGATCAAGGGGGTCCGGAATACTGTCGCCATCGGAACAGCCCCCGAACCGGCCATCCTGCAACTGATACAATGACTCGGTCTCTCCAGTAGATGACTCGTCACCGGAGTAAACGACGGTTTCACCACCAAACTCCGATCTATCCTGAGATTCCACTCCGTGGATGACTCCCACGAAGGCACGCTTCATGGCAGGCTTAACCCGGGCAGATCTCGCCCACTGAGCCGTTTCTACGATGTCGGTGCAGGTGTCCGGCTCAGGGCCCGGTTCGCCAATCTTGCCGATGAACACGTGAATGCCGCCGAAGGGGACCCGGTACCCGTACTCAATTGAGCCGGTGTAACGCCCCGGATCCGACGCGCCAGGTGTCACCTAGTTATTCGTTGTCGTTGCCATGTCATTTGCTTGCGTGTTGCATTTTTCCTTGTCATCATCTGCATTTCATATCATGTCATCATGTGCATTGCATTTGCATACGTGTTCGTCTCATGCATTCGAGCATTTTCCCCGTTGTCCGTTTTGCAATCCGGCGCTCCCATCTCCTCCGGCGCACCCCTCTTGTTTATTTTCGTGAGCGGGTGTTGAATGTTCTCGAAATGGGCCGAGGCTTTTCAAGTGGCCTTGGTATACCACCGGTAGACCACCGGTCAAGTTTCGTTCCATTTGGAGGTCGTTTGGTACTCCAACGGTTAACCGGGCATCCGCAAAGTCCGTTTGTGTGTGCAGCAAAACCCTCCTCTAAACAGCCCCAAAACACCTCTAAGTCTCCGCCATGCTCTCGGTCGTTCGACCACGATCGCGTGGGCGAAAACCGCACCTCGTTTGGACTCTCCTAGCTCCCTCTACCTATAAATATGCTCTCTCCCCCGAAATTCGCGGTGCAAACCCTAGCTTCTTCCTCCTCGCGCCACCGGACACGTCCACCGCCCGCGCCGGACCTGTCCGCGCCGCCGCTCTCGACCAATCCATAGCCGCCACGTCGCCGCCGCCGGCCCTCTCTCTCTTCCCCGCCGCCGGGCCCGCTCGGCCCATCCGAGGCCCGCCCCGGGCCACGACCGGGCCCGAGCCCCCGCGCCCGCGCCGCCCTTCGCCAGCTCCGGCCGCCGCCCGGCCGCGCCTCTCCCTCCGCCGCCGCGCCTTCTGCCGCCGAGCGCCATCTGCGCCGACCGCCGCCTCGCCTCCTCCGGCCGTCGTGCTCCCGCTGCACCATCGCCTTCGCCGTTGCCGGACCCCGCCGTCTCCAGCCCGCGAGCCGCCGCCTCCGTCGCCGGCGTGGCTCCGCCGCCCAGCCATGGCGCCGCCGCCTCCACGCCCGCGGGACCGAGCCGTGCCGCGCCGTCCGGCCTCCTCCCGCGGCCCCCCTGCTCCTCCTCTCCGGCCCCGACGCTGTCGACGTCCCCGCCGCGCCGGCCCTTTCTCCGGCGAGCTTCGAGCCCGAGCCGGCGCCCGATCCAGATCGACCCCGCGTTGACTTCGCCCCCCCCCCCCTCGAGGTCGTTTTTTCTGCCAAGTCCCCAGTATTTCTTAATATGTGAGCATGTTTTACCTATCATAACTCTCTGCATATAGCTCCGTTTCGCGCGTGTAATATATCGAATTGTTCGTCTCGTGATGCTCTTCATTTTGTTCAATTGCACGATGTTCATTAGAGTCTATCTTGATGCCCAAATCATCGTTGCAAGAGTGCTACTTGCTGTTAACTGCTGTTATTTATCAGAACTTGGTGATTTGTTATTTTTGTAGCATTTAATCTGTGCATCTTATGGGCATGAGCTCTACATGTTTTTTGTTGTATGCCATGCCATCTTTTCAGGGGTGTATGCCATGTATTTTTGTGATCTTTGTGGTGACTAGCACAAGCATGCATAGTAGCCCCCGTAATGTTTCTGATTTCAGGGACTTAGTAATTTCTCTGTCTTTGTATGCTGTTATTTTGTTGCCATGTAATCTTGATGCTACAGAGAGATCCATGCATATTTTGGAGATGTTCAGTAAGGATGTTTTATAGATATTGTTCTAATTGATCCATTAATGCCCTTTTTGCAATTATGGAGTGCCATAGCATGACTCAATCTTGCTCTACTTTTTCTATAAAATATTTCTGGCAGATTCTTAACATGATATGCAATTTTGCCAAGATTGTTCTAGTTGTCTCATACATGCTATGCTTTTGTTTTTGCCATGGTAGCTTCATAAACATGCCATATTGCTGTAGGTATGCTTGTTTTGTCATGCATTGCCTTGTGGTGAGTGCATCAAGCTGACCAAGATGCCCTCATAATGTCTGTTTCTGCCATACTCTGTTTTCTGCCAAGTCTGAAACCTGATAACGAACTTGCTATGTTTACATGGTTGCCATCATATCTTCTGATCCTTTTTGGCTTATGGTCAGTAAGGGACTTTTGTTATATGCTTTGAGTAGATTCGTGCCATGCCTTTGTTTTCTATGATCTGTTCCTGTAGCATGTTGCTTGATAGCTCTAAACTTTGCAATCTGATGTTATATCTGCCATGTCCAGTAATTCTGCAAGTCTGTGAACCTGATATCTTTTGCACTTTTGCCAAGCTTGTTTGAGCTTGTTATGTTGTGATCTAGCTGTAGCTCAGTGTTCATCTTTTGTCAAGCATCTCCTTTAGATTACTTCCATATGCTTTGTTGCTATGTTGAGTTGTTGTAGCATATTGTTTTGATGCTTGCCATATGCCTAGTTGCTGTTTTGGACAGATTGTTGCTATGTCTTGTTTGGAGTGTATGTGTTGCACCGTTGCTCCGTTTTAAGCATGCTCTATATGAAACTTGCTTAGTTTTGCATGTAGACTCATATTATCATGTTGCATCCTTGTTTTGAGGTGTTTGCTTGATGTTTGTATGCATTTTGCATCAATGCCATGTTTAACTTGTTTTGCTCATACCTTCTAAGCCGTAGCTCCGAATCTAATGAACTTTATATGTAACTTGACTAGAATTTCGTGTAGATCATCATGGTGCTCTTTAACTTGCTGTTTAACAACTTCAACTTAATGCTTGTTCAGTTCTGGACCAATTTCGAAATTTGCATATGAGGACTTACCGGAATTGTTATATGTTGTTTTCGGCCTCATTTAAACTTGCCTTGATGTGTTGTTCTTGTATGCATCATCTCTTGCCGTGTGTAGCTTCATATAGCCTTGCCATGCATCATACTTGGTTGAGCATCATGCCTTGTTCATGTGTGGTGTGTTTACCTTGTTGTGTGCTTCTTCTCGATAGTTCCCGTGTCGTTGCGATCGTGAGGATTCGTTCGTCTTCGTGGCTTCATCTTCTTCATGGACTCGTTCTTCTTCCTAGCAGGATTTCAGGCAAGATGACCGTCACCTTGGATCTCATTACTATCATTGCTATGCTAGTTGCTTCGTTCTATCGCTTTGCTGCGCTACCTATCACTTGCTCCTCAAGCCTCCCAAATTGCCATGAACCTCTAACCTTTGACACCCTTCCTAGCAAACCATTGTTTGGCTATGTTACCGCTTTTGCTCAGCCCCTCTTATAGCGTTGCTAGTTGCAGGTGAAGATGAAGATTGCTCCATGTTGGATTATGTTTATGTTGGGATATCACAATATCTCTTATATTATTAATGCATCTATATATTTGGTAAAGGGTGGAAGGCTCGGCCTTATGCCTGGTGTTTTGTTCCACTCTTGCCGCCCTAGTTTCCGTCATACCGGTGTTATGTTCCCGGATTTTGCGTTCCTCACGCGGTTGGGTGATATATGGGACCCCCTTGACAGTTCGCCTTGAATAAAACTCTTCCAGCAAGGCCCAACCTTGGTTTTACCATTTGCCCAGCCTATTTCTTTTCCCTAGGGAGTCGCTCTCTCGAGGGTCATCTTATTTTACCCCCCCCCCCCGGGCAAGTGCTCCTCGGAGTGTTGGTCCAAACTAGAGCCACTTGCAGCGCCACCTCGGGGAAACTTGAGGTCTGGTTTTAGTTGTACGTAGTGTTCATCCGGTGTGTCCTGAGAACGAGGTACGTGCGACTCCTATCGGGATGGTCGACACATCGGGCGGCTTTGCTGGTCTTGTTTTACCATTGTCGAAATGTCTTGTAACCGGGATTCCGAGACTGATCGGGTCTTCCCGGGAGAAGGAATATCCTTCGTTGACCGTGAGAGCTTATAATGGGCTAAGTTGGGACACCCCTGCAGGGTATTATCTTTCGAAAGCCGTGCCCGCGGTTATGTGGCAGATGGGAATTTGTTAATATCCGGTTGTAGAGAACTTGACACTTGACCTTAATTAAAACGCATCAACCGCGTGTGTGGCCGTGATGGTCTCTTCTCGGCGGTGTCCGGGAAGTGAACACGGTTTATGAGTTATGTTTGACGTAAGTAGGAGTTCAGGATCACTTCTTGATCATTACTAGTTGACGACCGTTCCATTGCTTCTCTTCTCGCTCTTGTTTGCGTAAGTTAGCCACCATACATGCTTAGTCGCTGCTGCAACCTCACCATCTTATCCATTCCTTTCCCATTAAGCTTTGCTAGTCTTGATACCCATGGTAATGGGATTGCTGAGTCCTCGTGGCTCACAGATTACTACAACACCAGTTGCAGGTACAGGTTTTGCGATGATCATGACGCGAGAGCGATGTTTACTTGTTTGGAGTTCTTCTTCTGCTTCTTCTTCGATCAGGGGATAGGTTCCAGGTCGGCAGCCTGGGCTAGCAGGGTGGATGTCGTTCGAGTTTCTGTTTACGTTTCATCCGTAGTCGGATGTTGAGCTTATGTATGATGTATTGTTGTATTCTTGCGGCATGTGTATGCCTTGTATGTATCCCCAAATATTATGTAATGTTGATGTAATGATATCCACCTTGCAAAAGCGTCTTCAAGATGCGCTTCTATCCTTGGTGGGACCTTCGTGTTCCTTTAGGATAGGGTCGCATCTTGGGCATGACAGCCGGCCTCGGGGCCCCAGCCTGTGTCGTCGATGTAGAGCTTGCCGCGACGACTCTTGGTCACCCGGCCCATAGCATATCCCTTGAGCCCTTCGAGGCTGCCCTCTAAGAACTCGAAACCATCATGCGATAGCCCCACGGTGGGCGCCAAATGTCGTGGTTTTGTCACGGCAGATGTCCTAGTGAAAGGACTTAGTCGTGGAGCCATCGCGACGGGTTAGCTTAAAGGGGTTAAAGCGGACAAAGATCGCAGAGAGTTTTATACTGGTTCGGCCCCTTGCGGTGAAGGTAAAGGCCTAATCCAGTTGTTGTGGAATTGCTAGGGTTTCGATGACCAGGGAGCGAATCCGCTATGCCTGGCTCTCGAGTTGTTGTTTGTTGTCCCTAAACCGCCGCCAAGTCGTCCCTTTATATACATAGGTTGACGCCCGTCGGTTTACAAAATCCCGAGGCCGGCTCATAAACGTGTCCGGCTCGGTCTCTACTCTTTCTATCTTACATCACAAGTTTACATATCAATGTCGGTTTATGTCTACAGGCCTTAATCCGCCTTTGGGCCCTGGGCCTTCATAAAGCGCCACCGTCTTTGTCTTCATGGGCTTCAAATATAATAACTCATTATGGGATAACCCGGCCTCTCCTGGCCGGTTTATGCCCAGTAGTAATATCCCCAACAGTGTTCCTCCGGTATTCGGGAGTTGCATAATCTCATAGTCAGAGGAATATGTATAAGTCATGAAGAAATCAATAGCAATAAACATAACGATCATAATGCTGAACTAACAGATGGGTCTTATCCATCACATCATTCTCCCGTTCATCAAATGACAACACATGTCCATGGTCAGGAAACTTAACCATCTTTGATTAACGAGCTAGTCAAGTAGAGGCATACTAGGGACACTCTGTTTTGTCTATGTATTCACACATGTACTAAGTTTCCGGTTAATACAATTCTAGCATGAATAATAAACATTTATCATGATATAAGGAAATATAAATAACAATTTTATTATTGCCTCTAGGGCATATTTCCTTCACTCACACCCTACCTAGAGTCGACCATTTGGTCGATTCCTGGGAGTGGGCAAGTCGTCATTTGGGCATGCCTTGTTGAGGTCGGTGAAGTCCATGCACATGCGCCATTTTCCATTTGCCTTGAGGACCAACATGGGTTGGACAGCTAGTCCGCGTGACAGATGTGGCGGATGATGCTCGCTTTCACAAGCTTTTCCACCTCGATCTCGATGACTCTGAGCCATTCGATGGACAATTTGCATGGCTTTTGCTATGCAGGTGTGTGTTCTGGCTTCACGGCAAGGCGATGTTCCATCACTTCTCGGTGCACTCCTCTCATGTCGGCTGGTGATTAGGTGAAGATATCCGCATTTTGGCGGTGAATCAAAACAAGGGAGGTCGGAACCGATTCTGGCTGAGCGTGGGTCGTCACCCCCAAAGAGGTGAACGCTCTTTAGTTCTCCCTCAGGTTGCGACTTTGGAGCACATGCCTTCATGGCCTCAATGGAGTCCCCTATGACGTTGAGACTCAAGCCTTCCTTCCCTACCTCCCCAGTCGGGATCTTGCTTTCCGCCGTTAGCATGTGAATGCGGTGGGCAACCTCCTTGTGCGGCGAGGCGAGCTTCTCCTAGCAGATTTTGTAGGGTAACTTCGGAGGCAACTATCCGCACTTCTTGGATGTGGAGTATCTTTCGGTCTATGGATTGCTTGCCCCGCACGGTGATGACTTCCTGAGGCTCGGGGATCTTCATAAATAGGTAGTTGTGGTGGACAACGACAATGAAATGATGTAGGGTGGTTTGCCCTATGACGGCGTTGAAGGAGGGCTCCGAATCCACCTCATCAAACTAGACCTTTTCCATGTGATGATTGCCTTATCTCCGAATATCATAAGGAGCTTGATTTGTCCCAAGGGTCGAATGGATTTCTTCGGCAGAAAGCTTGTGAGGAGAGGGGGGGGGGAGAGAAAACTCCAAAGTACCTTCTGAGTATCTACCTCAGGGTTCCAGCAGCTTCTTTGGCATGCCCATGTATAGGATACCTATCGAGCTTACGCCATCGATGAGGATCCTAGAGAGATGGCAATTGTCGATGGTGGAGGTGAAGTACAAGGCATCATCATGGGGCAAGCGGATTCCCTTGACATCTTTTGCGCTGAATGAGATGGGGATCTCAGCCCACTTGGGGGCGAGTGGGAGCTAGGGCCCCTGCAATGTTCACTTCACACACATACTCCTTGTGGGTCCTCTTCAATCCTCGTCCTGACACTAAGCCTCCAAGGATGACGTTCACCACGTGTCCTTCTGGCTGAAAAGAAAGCTCAGCGGCTCTCAAGGTGGGCTGGTTCATGACCACGATGGCGTTGGCTCCGACCTATCGAGGGGGTGCCCTCTGAGAGGCTAAGGCTCGATTGGCTTGGGGAGGCCACCCGCCCTGATTCTTGGCAGGAGCACCGAGGTCCGAGCAGTAACTGGTCCAATGGCTCGTGCTCTTGTGGATTGAGGACCAGGTGGTGTTGGGGTCTAGTGGGCGCCTGTTCTCCCCGGGTCTGTCGAGGGGTGCCATGCCTATGGTGGCATCCTCAATTGCCATGTCATGTTGCCCTGACAGTTGCGCCTTGCTTGCCGAACGACTTTGTCCCTTGCCTCCCTTGTCTTGGCCTTGAGTTCGCCCTACGTGTGAGAGGGTCTCTACTCGCTTCTTGCAGCGGTCTCTGTCCTCGCCCGTTGCGTACTCTTCCACCACGTCAAAGAGGTGTTCTACTGTGTGCGAGGGACGACGGCTGAGGGCCCGGTTTAGCTCTCCCTACAACAAGGCTTGACGAAAGGCGTGGATGACAGTAGAGTCGGGGGTTAGGTGATCTGGCTCCTGACCCACGAGAATCTTTTGAAGTCATAGATGGATTCTCATGTCTTCTTTTGAAGGATCAACAACATGCTCGACATAAGCGGCTGCACGTAGTTTCCCTGAAAGTTGTCACCGAGGCCTCTTGGAGTCACTCCCATAAGCAGATGGAGCCTTTCCTCAAGTTGAAGAACCATGTATGTGCGATCCCGGAGAGCCCGAATGGGAAGAGGTTGCACATCTCCATGGGGCCGCCTTCTGCTGCTAAAATTGTGGTGGAGTACACCTCCAGGAACTACAAAGGATTGGAGTCCCCGAAGAAAGGCCTGATGTAGGGTTGCTTAAACTTGAAGGGGAAGGGCGCCTCCCTTATTTCCGTCGAGAGGGTGTTGCAAGACTCACTTCATACTCTATGGCGACGCTGTCGGTGCCATGGGAGTCATCACTTTCTCCGTTGGAAGGTCCCTCGAGGGAGGGGCTCCGCTCTCTACTGGTGGAGCGACTCCAAGAGGCCTCCGTGGACAACTTTTCTGCACTAGTCTTTCGTCGGAGGCATCTCGACGTACCCCTAACTCGGCATGAGTGCGCTCATCATGCTCCATGCAGGCTTGGCTTTCCAAAGGTGACTCTCTTGTTCGCCCTCCCTGAGGCAAGTGTCTCCTGCCTACATGTTTCCCCCCGGCGGCCCTCTTGTGTATGGCGGGATCACAGTGAGGTGTGGTCCCCAATACGGGTGGGGCCATGGTGCCCCAAGAGGCGGAAAAACTGTCGGAGGGGTGTAGGCGGCACCAAAGCCGATTCCCTTGTGGTTCGTCTGGAGTGGTTACGATGGTGGGGTTTGAGTTGGATGCTCTCCCTAATTATCAGGGGCGAACGCCCTGGTCTTGGACCAATGCCAGCAACGTTGTCTTGGAGCTAGTCGACCCAAGCTCGGATGGAGTCAATATTGACATCCGGCACACTGACAGCGCTTTCAAGGCCATAGCGATGGAGCGCGGGTCCTATATGGCCTTCGACGGGGCAAAGCTTCCTGCAGTGAGGTGGCCTTTGGCCCCCGTGCCTCAGGTGGTTCCAGCGTGGGTGCCGAGGCTTTTTGGAGCACCACCTGAAGAGCTTCATAAAAAACTAGACGTTGTACCTCAGATTTTAGTTTTTTTTGTAGAGCGGCATATTGTGGAGCTACCCTGTTTGGCTTTTATTTTCTAGAGCGGAGTTGAATTTTAAGGAGATGAGCCAAACAGGCTCTTAGTGGGGAAATCCCTACACCAAGCTGGCCCTTCTTGCTTGGTCTTGGGCCCCTTTGCCCTCTTGCCTTCTTCTTTGACTTATTCTTTTATGTGGTCTTATCCCTTTTGACTGACTTTGATTATCATGGCTAGTGATGTGTCATTCCATGTGGGAAAGGGGTGGAACCTTAAGTAGGGTTAAAATCCACTACTACAATATGTATTGATATACTCCGTCTCCATCTTATGGTATCTTATTTGCCTGAAAATAAGGTTGAAAAACTTAGTGAGCCATACTATTGTTATGTCTTCATGGCCTCTCCACACCTCAATGGGTTACAATCAGGGCCCATCGCCTTGCTTACTTTTATCCATTTTAGAGCCTCCTTGACCCCAAACTCCCTAGACTTTTGCACAATACGCTTGCTGGTATCATCAAAGGAGTCTTCCATCTCAATGGTAGAGCTCTCATTCTCAACATTAAACAACTTATCAAAGTACTCCCACCGCTATGCTTAATCTCCTCATTCTTCACTAGGAGCATCTGCTTCGTTGTTGATGCATTTGACTTGGTTGATATCCCTCAACTCCCTCTTGGGATCTTGACCATCTTATAGATGTCATTTTGTCCTTCTTTCATGTCTAAGAGCTGGTAGAGATCCTCATACACCTGACCCCTTAATTCACTCACAGCTCGCTTTGCGATCTTCTTTGCCACCCTGTAATTCTCTATGTGTTCTGCACTCCTATGTAGGTGTAGGTGTCTGAAACAGTCTTTCTTCTCTTTAATAGCCTTCTGGACATCGCCGTTCCACCATGAGGTATCTTTAGCTTCGCTTCTACTTTCCCTGGCTACTTCAAACTCCTCTAAAGCCACCTTATGAATGCAAAGTCGCCATCTTCGTCCATGTATTGGTTGCATAGCCTTCTTCCTCCCAAGGGCCCTCCTTAATGACCCCTTGAGCTTCTATCACTTCATTCTACTGACTTTGGTGCGCCTTTCCCATTGGACACGATTCTGAAAGCAGAAGTCAGCCAACACAAGCTTATGTTGAGGGACAACACTCTCCATGTATCACCTACAATCTAGGCAAGCACGCATGTCCTGTCTTCTCGAGATGATGAAATCAATCTAACTAGAGTGTTGAACACTACTAAAAGTCACTAGGTGATATTCTCTCTTTTTAAATAGGGTGTTAGCCTACGATCATGTCGTAGGGTAGAGCAAAGCTTAAGGCATCTTCTCCTTGTATCTCGATGCCATCGGCAAAGCCCCTATGCACTCCTTCAGAACCTGTGTTAGATGTACCCACGTGGTCATTGAGGTCTCCTCCTATGGAGAGCTTCTCGCCAATAGGTACACTCTTAGCCATGTTCTCCAGGCCTTCCCAGAACTCCTTGTCCTCACTATGGCCTACTTGTGGGACATACGCGCTGATACCATTGAGATCGAAGTCCCCATCCACCAGCTTAATGAGGATAATCTGGTCCGCTCGACTCTTGACGGCTACTACGCCATACTTGACGCTCTTGTTTATAATCAATATCTTCCACCTCCTTCGCCTTCTATCCCCTCTATTTGGTTTCTTAGACGCAAAGGATATCAACACATCTCCTCATCATTGTATCAACTAGCTCCCTCCTGTAACTTACCTGTTAGGGACCCTACATTCTAGCTACCTAAGCGGATCTTACTCGGTTTGGCTAGCTTCATTACCTTTCGCACTCGTCAAGTCAAATATGAGAACCCTTACTCGGCTCATTTTTCACTACACCGAGACATTGGCTATTGTAGTCTTCAAAGCTTGCGTCTTAAGGAATGAGTGGGTACTGTGATCTTCAAAGCCTAGTATGGAGAGAGAGAGTAATGGCTACTGTGGTCTTCAGAGCTTCCGTCTTAAAGGTTCAGTGGCTATTGTGGTCTACTAAGCCTGATATGATGAAAGTGTCTACACATGTCTATTTTGTTTACAATTGGTCCAGTGCAACTTTTAATCTCCAAAAGACAGCGCCACAACCGGTCTTCAAAGCTTAATATGATGTGTGCATTTGCATGTGCCTATTTTCTTTACCATTGGTCACTAGTCTAGTGCAATTTTTAATATGACGAGTGAGTTTGCATATGTATTTTCTTTAGAATTGTCGAGTGTAATCTTTAATCTCCAACGAATAGCAGAAGAAGAACGAGGTTAGTATGAATTAAAATGAACTTTTAGCTTTTGCTGACCGTTCTGGTCTAGTTTTTCGTTCATTGTACTGCCTATTATTTTCCTTGATAAATATCTTAGGGTGTTATTGCCTAGGAAAAACATACCCATAAAAAAGAAGAACTTGCTCTGAGGCTGTTATTGTCTTCACCATACAACCCATTAACGGTCGCGATAAGGGCACCCCCTCGCTGCATCCACCTGTCTTTTACTGTGCGAATAGAGAAAAAAAGGTGTTACCTGAGTCGTCCCCTCCACCCCGATCCCCCCATATCTCTCACTTCTCTCTCTCCCGTTCCCTTTTTTCGCCGCCGCCTTCGTCGGCCGGTTCCGGCGAACGCTGGCGGTCTCCGCCGCCGTGGTGGCTACCAATCTCTTCCTCTCCTCGCGCTCTATATGATCCATTGCATCGATTCATCGATCCCATCTTCATGTGGTTGCCCGCATCGGATTTACCCGTCTACGGTTTCGGTGCGGTCGACCTCCTCATCACCGGTGATGCTCCGGCGCTTTGGTCCGGTCGTCTTTGTCTTCTGTCGTGCTCTCTCGTGCTGCTCTTCTTCCTAACGGCGCTCCCGTGCCTCAAATGCACGCCAGGGCGGCACGGTGAGCAGGTGGGAGGAGAAGGCGGCGGCGGTTTCGATCTATTATCTGCGTCGACATAGGAGGCGGTAGAGCGGTCTGGACGAGATTCCTGGTGCCGGTTTCCTCACCATGCTGCGACCACCAACATCGAGCAATGGTTGATGCCAAGGTGATCTTCTTCCCCCTCTGCTCCTGATCTCTCTCTCTCCTTGTCATTGAATTTATTACAATATAGAGTTTCTGAAGATTAATGCTGGCAGTTTTGTATAGCGAGAAACAAATCCCAGTGTACCTGTAGGCTGTAAAGCCAAGCCATTTGTTGAGCTTCTCCTCGTACTGCTGCTATCTTGCTACTTTATTTTGTGCTTGCTGCTAGCTTGTGCTACTGTCGCTGATGTATAGATGCCAATATAGGCGTAGACGTGAGTCACTCCTGCTGAACTTCCACAAGCTCAGGTGTCAGATGAAATGCCTATGAGATGCAGAGCGTCGAATAGATAGTAATCTTTGACGACATTGGTGGAATCTAGAGCAGTTAGCGTCCAGGGAGTTAATGTTGTATTTACAGCAGCTTCCCTTCAAGTTGGATTGCATATTTGGCTGATCCTGTGGTTTAGAATGTTGTAGACAATTGGTTATGTTGAAGATTGTCTCTCCTATTTACAGTGAAGAGATGTTGTGCGGGGAAATTTCCACAGTAGTTCAACTCCAATGCTCAACATGTCGAACCCTCTGCAAATTATTACTTGCTGGACCGTGGACACTTATTTCAGTTCCTATGTGAACCAAAATACATGTAGGATAGTCTGTGGGGGCAGGAGAGAGTGATGTTTTTAATTTCTACTCCTTCCAGAACTCGAGTGTTGCCACTTGACATCTAATCTACCAGTTTTTATTGTCTAAGGAAGATGATATATGTCTAAGTATTTATTTCCTGCGCTGTGTTGATCTTCTATGGTTTACTATTTCATTGTTTTGAACATGGGTATAAAGATGCACTAATGCATGCCCAGGCTTTAAGGACCTGTTCGGACTCTGTCCGCTCCACAACTGCGGCTCCCGGAGCGGAGGGAGCGGCAGCACAAATCAGGGAGTGGCTCAAACCGAGGTCTCGTCTCCTCTACAGCTCGGAGTGGAGTTTTGAGATTGGAGAGGTTGCGAACAGGCTCTAAGAATGGACTGCAGCTCTGACCCAAGCAGAGTAAAGCTTCTAAGTCGCATATAGCAGATCTCAAGAGAGGTTTCACTGAAATTTCAGCATTCTTCTCCAGTATTTTCTTTCGTCTTAGTGCAAAATTGCATGATACGTAATTTCCATTGCTTGTTGAGGTCGGAAGAAGCATTGAGTTTGATTATTTGTGTTGCACAGATAATGAGCGTTTAAGAAGGTTGCACACGGAAACCTTATTCAAATTCACCAACTAGGTAGGTTGCTACATGAAGGTTGATAAATTTCTAATTCTGAAATGATGGCTCAACTAAATTAGTTTTCATCTCAGATGTTAACTCCTGGATGTAGATGAAATTAGTTCAGTTGATGATCTTGGCTTCAATTTGTATGTTGTCCTTTACACCTAGGAGATTGAGTTGATGGGAGGACTATAATTTCTTTTGTTTTGACACCTCGGACTCCAATGTACTATTTTTCTCATAGGAACAGCTTAAACAAGTGCTCTAGAGCTTGTGAATTTGGTTGCCTTCCATTCTATATTAATTTCTAAATTGTACAAATTGATCTAATTTTATTCCTTATTAGAGCTTGAAATCTGTAAGAGATTACGTTTAATGGCAAATGGTAGGTTTATATGCAATTTAATTCATGTGTGTCTCGGACTATTTCTGATTTGCTATTATTCAGCTGAAAATTTCACACAGAATCCTGAAGTTTGAAGGAAAAATTAGGAAAAGCAAATATAATACTGTTATCAATGGAAGAGGTGGTTAAATGTATCACAAGCTTCTGCTGACCCATAAAATCAACATAACAAGTGTTTATTTGAAACATGAGCATAAAAGGGACATCAAATAACTTAAGCATGACTATGAAATGAACTGAAACTCCATGGAGAGCAAGCTCCGGTAAAGAAAAGCCTTTCAATTGATTTGACATATTGGTGTAGGGAGAAGCAGGAGTTTTGGATAAAATTATACTGTCGATTATTTTTTAAAATTGATAAAGCTAACTTTCACTACACCAGCTGCACTCTTGTCCAGCAAGGCACCGATGAAGGATTCTGTTATTGGGAGACCTGATTATGGGGCCAACACGGTCATGCATTTTTTGTGTGTCCAGCAAGGCACCAATGAAGGATTCTGTTATTGGGAGACCTGATTATGTTGCCTCCTCGTAGTAGGGCTAGGGAAGCAGTGTCAGGTGGATCCTGGAAGAGCACTGGTGTGGGATCCGCTGCTGCCAGGTATGCTTTTCTTCCTTCCCGTCCTCTCGATCCACTTCCTCTCTTTGTTTCTGAATTTTGCACTCAAATTGTGAGGTGAGGCTAAAAAAATACAGTGGTTACTGACGGCGGTGACGACGACGAAGATTGTCCCGGCATCTGGAACAGTGGATGCATTGAGCTCGAGATGACGATTAGCCACTACATCCACGATCACTGTTTTCCCCCTTCTTTTTGTGGAGATGATTTCATTACTCTTTATCAATGCTGTAATAACCAAGGTGCATGTGTGACTTGTTCAATCAAGTGTGTAATGAACCCTGCTTAATATGGCTAATTTTTTTAAATAATACATTTTTTTGTAAATTACAGAAATATTACGCTGAAAAAAGAATTTTCAATAATAATACACCGTCGGCCCGCTGCAGGCCGACTGAGCCCAGTCAGCCCACAGCAGGCCGACTGGTGGCCCATCAGCTTGCTGCTGGCCGATTGGGCTGTCGGCGACCAGATAAGGCCCAGTCGGCCTGTAGTTGGCCGATAGGCCTGCAGTGGGCCGACTAGGCTTGCTGTGGGCCGACTGGTGCGTGGCTAGCATTTTTTTTGAACGATCGGTTGTTTATTTTGTAAAACTTTGACGTATTCCGCAGAACCCTTTCCCGCCACCCGTTTCCCGCCACCCCTTTCCCGCCACCCATTTCCCGCCAACCCTTTCCCGCCACTCGTCCACCCGTTTCCCGCCACCCATTTCCCGCCAACTCTGTCCCGCCACCCGTTTCTTGCCACCCATTTCCCGCCATACTGGATCTCGCTTTCCGGCCACCCATTTCCCGCCACCCCTTTCCCGCCACCCATTTCCCGCCAACCCTTTCCCGCCTCTCATTTCCCGGCACCCGTTTCCCGCCACCCATTTCCCGCCAACTCTTTCCCGCCACCCTTTTCCCGCCATACTAGAGCTCGCTTTCCCGCCATTTTCTCCTGTCTAACTATAAAACCCCCTTCAGACGGAGGTGGATAAGCATTGCAGTGTAGTGTAGTTGAGATGTCCCATTATCCTTTCGATCATAGTTTTCACCCTGGGATGAGCAGGACTCTTCTGAGGCTAGCTACCGATTTCAGGATGGATAATAGGATAGTTCCATGGGACGAACTCACCGGTAGTGACACCATAATGAATGAGTTGGCTCACCAATTACGTAGGTCTGGGTGGCCTGAAAGGACCTATGAGGAGGTACGTAAAGAACTTCTTAGGTTGCATGACAGGTGGAAGAAGGTAGTGGTGCCGAAGAGTGAAACTTTCAGAAGGATTGCAGCAAATAATCCATGTTTATGGACTGAGGAGAGCGAGGATGAAGATGATATCTTCATGCCGCCGCTTCCGGGTTCTGCATCGTCGAAGGGCAAGAGTTCTTCATCATCGAAGGGCAAGGTTTCTGCATCGTCGAAGGGCAAGAGTACTTCATCGTCGAAGGGCAAGAGTTCTGCATCGATCGAGGATGACGATGATGACTTCATGTAGTTTTTATGCTGTATGTTGTGAGTTCAGTTACGTGCCATTTAATTTAGATGTAGTTCTATCTAGTTGTTTGTAATGTCTCGTTGTATGAATATTATGTTCTATCTAAATATGATCTTGTAGTTCCGATAACAGAGTAATAAAATAGAGTAGGCATATGTCTCGTACATAAGTACATAGTCATTTGTCTCATACATAGAATAGACATAATTCTGACATAGAAATAGATGGTAATGTCTCTACTGATAGATAGGAGCGTCAGTGAGGACGTCTGGCCTGGCGGGGAGGCGGATCTGGAATGACAAATTCATCACATATAACTCGGTTTCCTGTAGCAATGCAACTCAACAACCCTTTTCCATTCCCATTCGCTCAGCATTTCTTGAATCTTGCCATCATCAGTTATGTCAATCAATTTTCTTTCCCCAGGGCCATCTGACTGCTTCCTGCTGACGTAGTACACAAAATCGTCTTCCTTCAACCCTTGCTTCAACATGAATGTAGTCTTCAACCAATCAAAAGTGATGTCCACTTCACTAACTTGCACAACAGTTGGAGAAAAGCCTTGGACATGAACAATAGGGCTAAGCACCCACTGAGTACCCTTAGCCATCTGCAACACACAAATCGCATTGAGTACCTAACCTACCCCTTAATATCCCCACTAACAAATATTAGACATGTCTATATATTACCAAGCTATATATTACAGAATATTAACGGAGCAACTAATACAACTAATTAGTTGACATCTAAATATATTAACAAATACTACCGGAGCACCTACGAAAAATAAAATGTGGGCTGAAATATACCCTTGAAGCGTGCGTGCGAACGAAGAACGATGAACGGCGGCCACCAAACTGCCGGTGCTCCGGCTCGAACGAAGAACGACGAACAACAGCTTCACCTCGACCACACTGCCCCAACTTCACCACCACACTGCAATGCTTATCCGGCTCCGTCTGAAGGGGGTTTTATAGGTAGAGAGGAGAAAATGGCGGGAAAGAACGACTGCGGTAAGGCGGGAAAGGGTTGGCGGGAAACGGGTGGCGGGAAACGGGTGGCGAGAAACGGGTGGCGGGAAACGGGTGGCGGGAAAAAGTTGGCGGGAACATATGGCGGGAAAGGGATATTCATCATCGAAGGGCAAGGTTTCTGCATCGATCGAGCATGACGATGATGACTTCATGTAGTTTTCATGCTGTATGTTGTGAGTTCAGTTACGTACCATTTAATTTATTTGTAGTTCTATCTAATTGTTTGTAATGTCTCGTTGTATGAATATTATGTTCTATCTAAATTTGATCTTGCAGTTCCGATAACAGAGTACTAAAATAGAGTAGGCATATGTCTCGTACATAAGTACATAATCATTTGTCTCATACATAGAATAGACATAAGTCTCACACAGAAATAGATGGTAATGTCTCTACTGATAGATAGAAGCGTCAGTGACGACGTCTGGCCTGGCGGGGAGGCAGATCTGGAATCGGGGACCATCCCAACCTGTCGGGTGCCCTAACGTGACGAGGAGGAATCTCAGACTCTCCCTGGTCATGCTGTGTATCCTGTGCGGGGCCTGGTGGAGGAGTCGAAAACATGTTCATCCACTGGGTGTGCTGCGACATCTGAGCCTGTATGTTGTCCTCGGGATGTTGATCACTCCCCCACGTATCATGTGATGCCGACATAGACGCCTGATATCCATAGGCTCCTACGCGATGGAACGTATCATCATGAAGAATGAGGTCGCGTCAATTAATATTGAAAACAGTAATTATGAAGACACATACCTGCTGGGTGTGACGTCTGCTCTGGCTCAAACACGAAACTGGACGAGGGACCGTGCTGCTATGGCTGTGGAGAAAACACGAAGCTCGACGAGGGACCATGTTGCTGTGGCTGTGGAGAAAACACGAAGCTCGACGTGGGACCATAGTGCTGCGGGTGCCACGTAGAACTGCCAGGTTGGTCAGGACGGGGTGGCCTGGCTGTCGGCTGAGGTGCTAGACGTGGACGTGGTTGATGTCGGTGCATGGAGTGACGCGGCTGCTCCTGCTGGTGCTGAACAACATCGGTTCTCCGGGTGCACGTGATAGCCTCGTACACAGTCCGTATCTTATTCTGAATTCTTTCCAAGAAGGGTTGTACCACTGGACGATGGTGAAGAAGAGGTCCAGACGATAGTGATCGTCCAAAGGTGGTCACGTCGTCGTAGAGTTCGCGTGTCAAGGTAGCCTGCAAATTTCCATGACGATTAATTAATGTCTGTCTCTTGCACGTCAAAGTATGTGACAACATTACGTAAAGAAAATATATCTTACCGCGTACTGCCTAGAGCCGGAAGTATCATAGCTCGGGTACATATCCGACGGAGTAGGATCCGGTATCTCCTCTGGGTGGGAGTACTCAACAATGCGTAACCGTGTTCCGGGCATGTAGCGCCGCAAATAGAGATTGAAAACATCGAGATCGAAATTGTGATTCTCGTGCCATAGATTTGTGTTTGCTGTCTCCCATTCTATAACATACGGCTCTAGTCTAACTTGCCAGTCAGCAGTTGTCCTGTTCATGCCCTTCCTTGTCGTCCTAAAATTGTGGTGTGTGTTCAACAATTACCTAAAGCTTCGAATGGAGTACTATGAAAGATAATGCAACATTGAAAAACTGGTTAATACCTGTGGATGTGTGCTGGCAGCGGGTTCTCTATAGGGGGAGGTAGCTCCAACTGCAGAAGACCAAATTGCCTCATAACCCTCTGTTGTGCCATCTCCTCGACGAAGACATCGAAGATGATCTTAGATTTTGTCATCCAGTAAGCTCGGTCCCTTGTGCATAGCACAGACATACCAGCAGGGTATCTCGCTTGTATGGCTGCTTCCGTGTAGGGCTGCCAGATGACCCCGGTGTACGCATCGAACTGCTCGTTCAATGCTGTGTATGCCTTCCTGGTCTGATCACTAGCAAAGCGTCTCTGCAGAGAAGAAAAGTTAGTAGCCGCTAGCATCGAACTATCTCTTCTGCAGAAAAAGTTGCATTAAACTACAACACGGTGCATACCTCGCGACGAGTCCAACACAGGCCGAAAGTAGGCATGTCGATGCCGTCAACATCAAACATGGCGTCTATAGGCTCATGAACACGTACATCTGGTCGCCCTATAGAGAACCTCTCCCACGACCACACCTGTAGGAATAGAGGGCATCCAAGAAGGGCTGGCTTTCTCGATGTAAGCTGGCAACCGTTGCACATACCTCGGTATGTAGCCGCTAAGACCGCCGAACCCCAACTCCTCTGTCTGATCTGATCCGCCGTCTGAGCGCTCGCTATCTCGAGTGCCATAGGGATGTAGAGGGCGCTAATAGTGGTGACATGGTTCTCCGTGAACATCACCTTGCCAAAAAGCCACAGTAAGTAGGCCTCCAGGCTCCGAGTGATCTGTTCCGCAGTCAACGGCGCCCGGAAGTTCTGGATCTGCATTAAGCGAAGAGAAAGTTTTAGTAAGCCGCAATTATTTTATGTAAAACTTTATGCACGATATCTTGACGATAATAGGTAGGGGAAATTACCCGGAAATTTAGCAACCACTCATACTTAGGTCCGTGATGCTCCCATACCGGATCTGGAGCATCCGGAAAAACACCATGAAAACGTTCTGTAAGAGCTCGCTCCCAACCAGCCGGTGCGTCCAACGGTCCTACGGCATGACCTGCCAGCGGTAGTCCGAGCAAAAGTGACACATCCTCCAGAGTAGGAGCCATCTCTCCCCATCTGAAGTGAAACGTGTGGGTCTCTGGCCTCCAACGGTCCACTAAGCAGCTCAGCAAAGACCCATCGATGGCTAGGCGTTTCTCACCCGGGATAGACTCAACCAGACGCGCGAAAGGTAAAAGGCCGGCCCATTTCAACCTTCATCAGAGAACTTTTCAGTTAGTGCCTCCCATTTCAACCATTAATATGCATGTCAGTGTGCAAATTAATAAATCACGTACCGCTGAAGCCATCCTGAGTGTATCTTCCAGTTTTCCTTAGGAGTGCGAGTGACCAGAGGCTCAAGCTTGCACTCATACCATATCGCAGCACGATGACCCCTATCAATGTCCCCATTCAGCAACCACAATCCCGACATTCCTGCACATACAAAATTCAGAACATAGTGTCACACTTAATAAAAAATCAGAACATAGTGCCACACTTAATAAAAATTCAGAACATAGTGCCACACTTAATAAAAATTCAGAACATAGTGCCACACTTAATAAAAATTCAGAACATAGTGTCACACTTATTACAAATTCAGAACATAGTGCCACACTTAATAAAAATTCAGAACATAGTGCCACACTTAATACAAATTCAAAACATAGTGCCACACCACACTTAATACAAATTCAGAACAAACTAGTGCTAGCTTAGCTTCTTCCTCTCGCCCTTACTCCTCTACTGCCTCTACCTCCTCTTCTTCCCCGGTTGCCTCGTCCACGCCCAGTGACGAAAGTGGGACAATTAGTGTCCCTATGGCCAAATTCATTGCATAGAATGCATTGCCTAGTCGGACCTCCTGCTTCAGATTCATCCATATCATTTCGGATGCGCTGACACTGCCGTCTGCCTCTACTTGTACGCATATGCTCTGGGTTTGGAATGTAACGCCTTTCGGCGGGGTTGACGCTGTTGAAATTACCCATTGATCGAAAACCCATCAGCTCACCTGTCCAGGTATTGAGGACAGCCTCTTTCAGAAAATATGGAGACACAAACGATATTGCGTCCATTCCAAGCTGCCCGCAAGCAGCAAGTACATGTGAGCAAGGTGGGTGAAGCAATTTCGGTTTATTGCATGTGCACTCACACGTTGGCCAGGCTTCATTGCCAATTTTCACCTCATGCGTCCTCAACTCATTTGCACATCCGAATTTGTTGTTGGCTAAGCGGACCTCAAACCTTCTTTCTTGATTACCGATGGCGACTACAGTGTGTGACCTAGCTTTTTGCATCTTGTTGTCCATGTACTTCGTGACTCTTTCACAATACCGTGTGTTTGGGTTGTTCAAGATATGCTGCTCTGCTATTTGACGTCTGTCTCTGAAATACTTGACGGTGCCATAGAAAATACCCTCAACGATGGCTGTAAGTGGCAATGCACGGTTTCCTCTGAGGACAAAGTTGTATGTTTCCGCGAGGTTCGTTGTCATGACACCGTACCTTGCTCCATGTGTGTCATGTAGCAAAGACCACCTCTCCAGAGGCTCATGCTCTATCCACTGCTCGAAGGTTTTAATGGACCTCCCGAGCCTTCTCCTAGTACCAGGTGGGTCAAAGCCTGGCAGGTCACATAGCCCAACAGCCTCCTCCTCCACGGCCGCTGTTCCTGTTGCCAACTGTGCAGCTACTGCTTCAACATGTGCCCTCACCGCTGCATCTCTTGCAGCTTTCCTGTCCCTCACGTGTCTCTGCGTGCACACATTAAGTCTGTCGCGTATCAAATTGTACTTCCATAACTGGTTCTGCTTGCAGAGTTTTTTGAACAGATTCATCAGGTTCTTATTTCTAAACTGCGAGAAGAAATTAGCCCCGAGATGGCGCATGCACCAACGGCTCTGCAAGTCCTGCCATGGAACTTGTTCCTCAGGGCCTGGGTTTGTTAGTGTCCTTATCGCACTGAGTATACCTGCATGCCTGTCATGAAGGATGCACACATTGGGCTTCTCCTTCACAACTGATATTTTCAACTGCCTGAAGAACCATGTCCAACTTTCAATGTTCTCACTCTCCACAAAAGCAAATGCCAGTGGGACGACTTGATTTTGGCCGTCTTGACCTATGGCTGTCAGGATCTGACCCTTGTACTTGCCTGTGAGAAAAGTACCGTCAACACATATCACCGGTCGGCAATGCCTGAAAGCTTCAATGCATACACCGAAAGAGAAGAAGAGACGATGCAACACCCTCACAGTTGGGAACTCTGGCATGAACATGTCTTGGATATCGATATAGGTGCCTGGATTCCGCCGCTGCAGGGTGTGGAGGAGGTGGACAACAGAGTCATATGCATCAAAATAAGAACCAAATCTCCTCTCAAGCGATGCATGCTTAGCCCTCCAAGCCTTGCCATAAGAAATTCTGTACTTCAACCTAGCGAAGACTTTTGTCTGGACTGCCTTCACTTCCATTGCTTTGCCTTGCACTATCTCATCGTAAAACAATCGAGCAATAAGCGTGGATGAAAGGTTGGCATGATCTTGAGGGATGCACGGAATAAGACAAGTGTGATTAACTAAGTCACTTATCACCCAACTTGTGCCATACTTAGGGAGAAAGCCGTGCACCCTTGCGGGACAATCTGCGTTCTTGCATACCATTGTCAGGAATTTCTGACTGGACACCTCAGCTTTGAAAACCCTTTGCGTGGACATTGCCCAATTAATTATTGCATCCTTCAGGGCTTGCTTGTTCGGATACATAGCACCCGTCGCAATATTGTTCTGGTGATATTGCCAGGCTGAATCATGTCCATCATTCACGGTCATTGCAGATGATAAGTCATGATTCCACCATGCAGGATTCGGGACCTCCTCTGCATTTTCTTCTTCATCTGACTCGTCAGAATCATCGGCATGACCCCTTTCAACATCGGTGTCTTCTTCTTCCATCTGGTTCTGCATGTGCCCATCTACCTCGTCAGCGTCCACCTCGCCATTGTAATCACCATCGGCATTTCCTCCTTCTACCTGACTACTCTGCCCTGGTTCATAACCATAAGCATTTCCTCCTTGTACCTGACTGCTCTGTCCTTGTTCGTAACCATAAGCATTTCCTCCTTCTACCTGACTGCTCTGTCCTTCGTAGCCACCCTCGCCTTCATGTGCAGTGACCTCCTTCACGACGAGAAGCACTAAAGCAACAGGATTGCATCCCCTTCGTTCACAACCTTGTAACCACCGCACCCAATCGGAGTCTCCCTCTATTGGCCTCAAATAAAAGTAAATTTTTAAACTTGACCGTGTCCACAATGCATGAACACCGACGGTGTGTGTTTCAGTATCAAGACCTAAACTTGCCGCAATCCATTCTTTCAACTGACTAACAGACCATGTTTGTGGTGCGCTGATTGCCACCTCTATGTGAGTAAATTCACTCAGATCTGCTCCCAACTCATTTGTTTGGACAGTACCAGGACCATAGTAAAATCTCAACTTCACTACATCGGACATCTCGACTCACCTATTTTTTTCAACAGCGAAATACAAGTATTAGACATGTCTATATATTACCAGGACCATAGTAAATTTCACGATCAATATAATTTAATCTATGTGGACGATTATGATGAGTTGCTTGACTCTTGTTTTAATAATAATATAATAAATAGGCCCATGTTTACTAATAATAAATAGGCCTCAAATAATAATAATAATATAACCGACAAATATGACAATTCATTTTATTTCAATTATAAAATATTTGTCTCTTCTTTTGAACTTTTAATTCATTTTATTTCAATTATAAATAGGCCTATGTTGATGTATTTTTAATTTTAATCAATTTTAAAAATATTTGTCTCTTCTTTCGAACTTTTTATTCATGTTTCAAACTTCTTATCACCCACCTGTGTACGTGTCAACTATTAACCAACAACTTATTATCCCCACTAACAACTAATACAATTCACACACCTAAAACTATATTACGAAAATTTGCCGTAGCAACTACAAATATTTACGTATACTACCGGGGCAAATAACAATAATCACACACAAATTTTATTTCACATCGAACGAAGCGTGCGTGCGAACGAATAATATGTACGTATACTACCGGGGCAAATAACAATATTTACGTATACTACCGGGCCAAAAAAAATATTGCGGTATACTACCGGGCCAAATAACAATAATCGCACACAAATATTTACTTATACTACCGGGGCAAATAACAATATTTACGTATACTACCGGAGCACCTACAAAAAATAAAATGTGGGCTGAAATATACCCTTAAAGCGTGCGTGCGAACGACGAACGACGAACGACGAACGAAAAACTGCCGGTGCTCCGGCTCCAACGAAGCACGACGAACAACAGCCACGACCACCACGAGCTACCCCGTCACCACCACGACCACCCAACTTCACCACCACCACACTGCCACAACTTCACCACCACCACCTCCACCAAAATGCTCACCACGACCACCACGAGCTACCCCGTCAGTAGATCGACACCTCTTTTGGCTGCCCTAAATGAGTTGAACCCATTCACGGTGCCAAAATCGCGAAAATGTAGCTCATTTAGGTGCACAAATGGGTGCCATTTTTCTGTAGAGAGAGGAGAAGGAAGAACACAGAAGAAATGAACTGGAGAAGAAGAATGGAGGAAGGAGAGGAAGGAAAGAGAGGATAAGGCCCGGGCCGGCCAGCGTGTCAGGCTACAGCCCCCTGTCGGCCAGCAGCTGGCCGATCGGCGGGCGGTAGGCAGACAGGGGCGCACAAGCCGACAGCCCACTGTCTCCCCCTCGCGCGACGTGGCCAGACCAACCACAGGCCGCCGCGTGCCAGCCAGGCCTGCAGTCGGCCTGCTGCTAGCCGATCGGCCTGCTGTGGGCCGATTGGGCCTGCTGCTAGCCGATCGGCCTGCAGCGGGCCGACGGTGTATTATTTTTGAAATTTCTTTCTCTCGCGTAATATTTTTATAATATAAAAAAATGTATTATTTAAAAAAAATTAGCCTTAATATGCCTATGATGCAATACCACTACATAGTTTAAAAAAGGAAAGTGAAAGGGAGCCTCTCACCTGACACCGCCAAGCTTCCTCTCAAGCGGCGCCACCAGATGGCGCCCCAACTGCCAGTAGGTGGTTAAACATCGAGAAGAGCACACCACACGCACGAGAATTTACACATGGAGCGTACACAAAGTACACACATACACGCATCACTCGCTAGCATGCAGCGAGCAGACTGAGGTAAGAAAAGAAAGTTACAAGCACTAGTAGACAGTAGTACGAACTACGAAGCTCAAGACAAACTACATGCAGCCTCGGACAGCCACGTACGCTATGCAGGATTAGATAACCAACAGAGCAGCAAACATGGCGGCGTCGCAGAAGTTGTTGAGCACCCTGTCTTCAGTTCTCTGGCCGACGGCTCTTACTTAGCGGTGGTTGCTCCTGGTCCTCGTCTCGTCGCTGTAAAGCCTGGACATCAAACGTACTCCCTCCGTCCCATAATGTAGTGTCATACATTATGGGACGGAGGGAGTACATGGCAGCGTTATTATTATTTGCCACAGTTCAGTAGCATTGATGCCGACATGGACGAGATCATCACGAGCGGCTCGGTCGCCGCTGCTTCGTGCCCCGGGTTCTGCAGGCAAGCCGAAATGCTGGACATCACCGTCAACATGGAGGACAAGCATGACGACGCCAAGGAGGAGATGGAGGAGGAAGAACCGGCGAAGCCAGCGCCCAAAGGGAGAAAGAAGACGCGGGCGGCCACCGCCAGACCGGGCGAGCCTCGCGTCAAGTGGAGGGCCAAGGAAGACGAATGCCTCACCGAAGCATGGAAGACCATCAGTATCACCCGATCACCGGCACGAATCAGAACTTCGACACATACTGGAGAAGGATCAAGGCGGCGTTCGACAAGCGCAAGTTGGTCGACCCCGACTTCGCCAACATCCGCATGGATCGCGGCGAGAAGGCCATGGCGAACCATTGGGCGACCATCCAGCAGGCCTGCAACAAGTGACATGGGATTCAAGAGGAGGTCATCGCTCGCCCGAAAAGTGGCGCCAACGTCGAGGGTCAGGTATGGCCATCGTTTGCCGGCCCAGTTCTTCCCCGACACTTGTTCTTCAACTGTGCAAATGGTCCAGATGTTCGACATGTTTTGCCAGGACAACAACAACCAAAAGTTCAAGTTCCTTCATGTGTCCACCAGGATCGAGTCGTGCGAGAAATGGACAAAGTGCCGGCTCGCTCTCGCCAAGGCCAAGGATGGTGTCTACAACCCGGACGCGCCTACCTCAGCGGCGGAAAAGGGTGCCCTGATGGCAACAAAAGAGCCAAGGTGGCGAGGGACACGGCATCCGCTGCCGAATGACTACAATCGTCGATCGAACAGTGCATCGCCGACTCCAAAAGCAACGCCGCCAAGAGGGAGGAGAAATTTGAGGCGAGGTGGTCGGCGTTGATGACGAAGCAGGACGTCAAGCTCGACCTTCTCAGGACCAACGTCGCCGCGAAGAAGAGGAACACCGACCTGGCGTTCCTGATGGGGACAGACATGTCGACGATGGACGAGCAAGTGAAGGCGTTGTACCTGGCGAAGCGCGGCCTCATCTTGAACCAGATGTCGGGACCGGCGGCGACCACTGCCTCTACACTCACGCCCACGACTACGCCTACGCCCATGCCCACGACTACGCCAACGCAGACGCCGAGCACTGAAGTTGTGCCCACAACACTGACGCCGATGCCAATGCCAACCTCGGCCAGCCCTACGGCAGAGGAGCCTGCCGTTTGAGTTCCATGTCTATGGTTCCTATCCTTTTGATCGCCGGACTTTGGCTATGTTCGATCACCGACCCGTGGCATGATGATCGTCGAACTTGTGTCGTTTTTTAATAATGGGAAAGTGAACTTTGAATTTTGTTGCGTTTGAGGGCCGAAACCTGGGGGCACGACAAGAAACTCGACCCCCCAGACTGAAAAAACCGCCGGCGCAAACGGCCTAACCTTGCGCTCGGGCCAAACGGCTGGAGATTCTCTAGAGATTCAGTGGCTATTGTGATCTACTAAGCGTATGATGAGAGGTTCAGTGGATATTGTGGTCTACTAAGCCTGGTATGATGAGAGCGTTTACACATGTCTATTTTCTTTACAATTGGTCCAGTGCAACTTTTAATCTCCAACAGACAGCGCCACAACCGGTCTTCAAAGCCTAATATAATGTGCGCATTTGCATGTGCCTATTTTCTTTATCATTGGTCACTAATCTAGTGCAATTTTTAATATGACGAGTGAGTTTGTATATGTATTTTCTTTAGAATTGTCGAGTGTAATCTTTAATCTCCAACGGATAGCGGAAGAAGAACGAGGCTAGTATGATTTTAAATGAAACTTTAGCTTTTGTTGACCGTTCTGGTCTGTTTTTCGTTCATTGTACTGCCTATTATTTTCCTTGATAAATATCTTATGGTGTTATTGTCTAAGAAAAATATACCAGAAAAAGGAAAAACTTGCTCTGAGGCTGTTATTGTCTTACCATAGTAGGTGGTTAAACATTAAGAAGAACATCACCACACCACACACACAAGAGAATTTACACATGGAGCGTACACAAAGCACACACATACACCCATCACTCGCTAGCATGCAGCGAGTAGACCGAGGCAAGAAAAGAAAGTTACAAGCACTAGTAGATAAGTAGTACGAAGCTCAAGACAAACTACATGCAGCCTCAGACAGCAACGTACGCTATGCAGGATTAGATAACCAAAAGAGCAGCAAACATGGCGGCGTCGCAGAACTTCCTGTCTTCAATTCTCTGGCCGTCGGCTCTTATTTAGCGGTGGTTGCTCCTGGTCCTGGTCTCGTCGCTGTAAAGCCTGAACATCAAACGTACGTGGCAGCGTTATTATTTCCTGGTGTTAAATATTGCCATGTTCGCCCGTTTCAAGTTCGCTATACTGATTTTATATGATGATGATGATAGATCACGAGCTAGCGTACCAGTCGTAGACGGTGGGGGAGTTGGGCTGCGGGCGGTCGAAGAGGTTGGCGCCGAGGCTTTTGGTGGCCAGGTTGCTCCCGGGGTGGAAAACGCTCCGCCACACGCTGCCGCCACGCGGCGGCGTCGACGACGACGGCGTCACCGGCGTGGTCGGGGTCGTCGGCATCGACGGCGACTGCTTAATCGCCTCCCCTGCAGCTGCACCTCCACCAACATCCATGTAAACCGCCATCAGTTCACACAATAAACCCAATAGATCCTCTGGTTAAGCATCAAATCTCCTTCTGAAAACCACTGGTGCTAGTTCTTACGTTCTTCTCAACATTTTCAGGCCATGTCGGTACCTCTGTGCTAACGTATACGAACTGTACCTGTGTTGATGGCGAGGGGTTGGGTGGCGGCGGCGCGGCGGAGCTTGTCGAGGCCCGTCTCCGGGCGAGGCCCGGCCACCACGTCGTCCCACAGCTTGTCCAGCATCTTGCGCAGAAGTTGGATCTGATCGGTGCAAGAACTTGTGTCACTCGCTTGTAGTACTGCCACCGATAAGATCAAGTGCACTGGCCGACTGAGTTAGGTGGGACTGGGGGGCACTTAAATCATGCAGCGACGGGGATGCGGCCACCGTCAGGTTGCGTTACCGCTCTAGATCACACACGGACACCTGTACACCTACGGCTAGTGTCCAACACAGTGTACTAGCAAATGAAGGATCGGACCGGGGTGTGGCGTGGCCTCTAGAAATCTGCAGGTGAGGATAGCTTGTTTTGACCGGACGATGAGCGGAACCAGCGCTCGGGGTGATAAGATTGGATGACGAGCCCGGACTTTGGACAGTCGTGCCGGATAAGGATGCAGCGAACTGGCCCCACTGCTCGATTGGATTTATATAGAGCGAAAATATCTAAACCTGACTTACGGGCAGCGCAATGTGGCAGTGGGGCACGCGATAGCGGGAAATATATTAGAAAAAGAGTGATGAGAATGGACAGATCACCAACGACACACGTCGACGCAACTCGTACAAAAGACTATGAGATCCGGAGTTTTAACTACGGCGAAGTCGCTGTAGATGCACCGATCTTGTGTCTTTGTATTAAAACCATCTGGAATGTGACATGCATTCTCCTAAATATCTAACCAAGTGTAGCTAAAAGTAACAGCTTGCCATATACTACAGTCTGCAACCAAGCGGAAGTGCATCTCCAACGGTGACCGTAAAATTTGCCCCCCATATCCATTCACAAACAGGGAGACGAGTTCACGCATACGAATACAGAAACCGGCCATCCAAAGCTATCCCCATCTATCCAGTTTCATTTCGAATGAATTTTAATAAAAAAATAACAAATTTGATGCAAACTCAAATAGACCGGGTGATATTCATTCATACTCATTGGATAACTTTTACATAAAACCTGATACTTTTCATTTAAATCGGAGTAAATTCATTATATTTAGACATATTTTAACTAGACCATATTCTAGACCTAGCCTAAAATGACCTTCGGTGACCATTCCCCATCTTCGGCCAGCCATGAGCCTTAGAAAATGAAGCTCCGCCTCATTTTCCGCCACCGTGAGCCTCGGGAACTGAAGCTATCTGCCTCGACATCGCCGCCAATTAGCTAATCGGCCAAGGATGTTTGAGCCCACCAAGCTTGCCTTCAATGGGAGGGAAAGAGCCGTGGCCTTCCTGGGACCCGAGCACCGGCGACCTCCCATGCTTTACTCTTCTTTGTTGTCGGCGACGCTCGCGTATGTGCATGTTTCGTAGACGTGGCGGCGGGGCGCTGATACATTCATTTTGCATCATGATTTCGTAGTGCTGTTGATCTTATTGTGAAGTTATATTTTATATTATGATGCAATTCTAATGCCTTTTCTCTCTCAAAATGCAAGAATCGTCAAAAGAGAGGGATTACGGGCAGCTGGAATTCTGACCTGAAAAAGCTACTGCAAAGATAGCAATTCTTCGGGGCTCAAACTAAATTTTTTTACAGAGATTTATTTTGGAATATATAAAAAATATTAGAAGAAAGAAGTATCGGAGAAGAGCCTCGATGTGCCCACAAGCCCTGGGGGCGCGGCCACCCCCCAGGTCGTGCCACCCAGGCTTGTGGGGCCCAGATAGGTCCACTCTCGATGTCCTTCCCCTATATGAATCCATTTACCATAGGAAAAAAAGAACACTTTCGGGACCAGCCGCCGCCGTCTCGAGAAGGAAACAGAGGCGGAGCATTTGCTCTCCGATGGAGCGATTCTACTGGAGAACCTTCCCTATGAGAGGGGGAAATTGAAGCATCGTTATCACCAATGTTCCTCTAACCGTGAGAGGCTTCATCTTCATCAATATCTTTACAACACCATCTCATGTCCAAACTCTAGTTCATCTCTTGTGCTCAATCTTTGTATCAAATCTTAGATTGGTACCTGGGGTGCAGTACCGTTGATGACATGTTGTAGGTGATGCTAGTTGGTTTATTTGGTGGAAGATCTTTATGTTCGGACTATTGATTGCATATTTATACCTACTGAATATGATCAATATTATGAGTTGTGAGTAGCTCTATTTGTTCTTGAGGACATGGGAGAAGTCTTGTTATTAATAATCATGTGAAGTTTATTACTGTTCAATGTTTTGATGATATGTTATGTTGTTCTTCCTCTAGTGGCGTTATGTGAATGTCGACTACATGAGACTTCAGCATTTTTGGGCCTAGGGGAAGGCATTGTGGAATTAGTTTGTAGATGATGCATTGTGGGAGTGACTGAAACCTAAACCCTAATTTATGAATTATTCCATGTGGGGCTATTTTGGATCCACATGTTTAATGTTATGGTTAGATTTATCTTAATTACTTCTCTTGTATTTGCGGATGCTTGCATGGAGGGTATAATCATAAGTAGGTGTTTGTTCAAGTAAGAACGGTACCTTAGCTCTGGTCCACCCATATAACAACTTATCAAGGAGCTGAACATAAGTCGATGAATCATGGTGAAAGTAACTCGATAATTCCCGTGTGTCCTTGAGAGTGTTTTAGTCACTATAAGAAGTACCACCGGCTTGTCCTTAGCATAATTAAGGATTGGGCCACCTTTTGCAGCTTGCTACACTTGTTACTTGTTACTTGTTACTTGTTACCACTTATCTTGCTATCTATATCTATCAAAACTATCTTACATCAGTTCTAGAGAACACCTTGGTAAAACAACCCATCAATTCCTTCTGCTCCTCATTGGGTTCGACTCTCTTACTTATCAAAAGGACTGCGAATGATCATTTATAATTGTGGGTCATCAAGCCTCTTTTTTTAGCCGTTGCCGAGGAGTGCTCTTGGGAAGTGGAATTTGGTAAAGAATTATTTATTATACATGCTGAATTTTCTATACACTTGCTACTATGGAAGATGATCCTTTGAGAGGTTTGTTCGGGGTATCTTAACCTTGAGCACAATTCGAAAGAGAGGAGCCTCCTACTACTAAAAATATTTCTTATGAAATTCCTCTTGGTATTATGGAAATATTGCATGTTAATTCCTATGCAGGAGATCGAACAATACACCCTGATATGCACTTACTTTTTGTGGATGAAGTATGTGGTTTATTTAAGCTTGCGGGATTATCGAGGGATGAAGTTAAAAAGAAGTTATTCCTTTATCTTTCAAGGGGGAAGCATTAGCATGGTATAGGCTATTGGATGATTCTGATTCATGAGACTGGAACTGAACGAAGCAGGAATTCCATCAGAAATTTTATTCTGTGCATTTGGTTCATTGTTATAGGAATTATATCTATACATTTTGGCTGTGTGAAGGAGAAAGTATCGCTCAAGCTTGGGGGATTCTTAAGGACTTAATGATCAAATGCCCCAATCATGAGCTCTTGAGAGATGTTATTGTTTAAAACTTTTATGTTAGGCTTTCTCTTCGTGATAAAGAAATGCTTGATGCTTCTTCTGCGGTTCTTTCTCAAATAGGCATATTGAATTCAAATGGGATCTAACTGAAAGAGTTAAACAAAAATCTGAAGATTGGGAGGTCGACAAAGGTAAAGAATCAGGTATAAAGCTTGAATATGATTGCGTTAAGTCTTTTGTAGAAACAGATGTTTTTCATGAGCTTAGTGCAAAATATGGACTTGATTCGGAGATAGTAGTTAATTTTTGTAAATCTTTTGCTGCTCATGTTGATCTTCCTAAATAGAAGTGGTTTAAATATCATGAACGCATTAAAAATATCATGAGCAACAAAATCACTTTTATCATATCTTTTGTTCTTAGGAGGTGGGTTATCAAGATCAACAGCTGGGTCTATTTCTACATCATTATCTGCCTGAGCATATACATGAGCATCATTATCATTATCACTGGGTGTATGTTCATCACCAAACTGTGTCTCAGCATCAGAAACAGAAACATCACTACTATTCTCAGAAGGTATCTCTAGCTCGTGTTCACTAGAAGCATGCAAAGTCCTATCATTTTTCTTTTTCTTCTTAGATGAACTATATCAACATTAATTCTCTGAGAATTTGCTTAATTCTTTTAGGATAACCTTCAGGAGAAAGTGGCTCCTGAGTCATTTTACCTCCTCTAGTCATAACTCAAACAACATGATCATTCATATTAGTATTCGTCTCCTTAAGCAAATCATTTTGTGACTTAGCAACTTGTTCTAGCTGAGTTTGAACCATGGAAGCATGTTTACCTAGACCTTTAACATCATTAGCAATTCTAAACATCAAGTCACTCAAATGATCAATCATGAAAGCATTGCATTTCAATTGTTTCTTAACATACATATTAAAAAATTTCTTGCTTAACAATGTAGTTATCAAATTCATCCAAGCACTGACTAGCAGATTTATTATAGGGAATATCACCTTCATCAAATCTTATAAGATAATTTACCTCTACTACCTGTGTCGAGGTGTCAAGACCATGTATTTCTTTAATATGTGGTAAATTCATAACATCTTCATCTTTAATACCCTTTTCTTTCATAGATTTCTTTGCCTCTTGCATATCTTCGGGACTGAGAAATAGAATACCTCTCTTCTTAGGTGTTGGTTTAGGTGGTGGTTCAGGAAGTGTCCAATCATTATCATTTCTCAATATATTATTCAATAGTTCTTCAGCCTGCTCAACAGTTCTTTCCTTGAAACCACAACCAGCACAACTATCTAGGTAGTCCCTTAGTCCATTATAATGTTGGAAATATGCCCTAGAGGCAATAATAAAATGGTTATTATTATATTTCCTTGTTCATGATAATTGTCTATTGTTCATGCTTTAATTGTGTTATCCGGAAATCGTAATACATGTGTGAATACATAGACCATAACATGTCCCTAGCGAGCCTCTAGTTGACTAGCTCGTTGATCAATAGATGGTTACGGTTTCCTGACCATCGACATTGGATGTCATTGATAACGAGATCACATCATTAGGAGAATGATGTGATGGACAAGACCCAATCCTAAGCATATTACTAGATCGTGTAGTTCGTTTGCTGAAGCTTTTCTAATGTCAAGTATCATTTCCTTAGACCATGAGATCGTGCAACTCCCGGATACCGTAGGAATGCTTTGGGTGTACCAAACGTCACAACATAACTGGGTGGCTATAAAGGTGCACTACAGGTATCTCCGAAAGTGTCTGTTGGGTTGGCTCGGATCGAGACTGGGATTTGTCACTCCGTATGACGGAGAGGTATCTCTGGGCCCACTCGGTATTGCATCATCATAATGAGCTCAATGTGACTAAGTAGTTAGTCACGGGATCATGCATTACAGAACGAGTAAAGTGACTTGCCGGTAACGAGATTGAACGAGGTATTGGGATACCGACGATCGAATCTCGGGCAAGTAACGTATCGATTGACAAAGGGAATTGTATACGGGATTGCTTGAATCCTCGACATCGTCGTTCATTCGATGAGATCATCGTGGAACATGTGGGAGCCAACATGGGTATCTAGATCCCGCTGTTGCTTATTGGCTAGAGAGGTGTCTCGGTCATGTCTGCATGATTCCCGAACCCGTAGGGTCTACACACTTAAGGTTCGATGACGCTAGGGTTATAAGGAAGGTTTGTATGTGATTACTGAATGTTGTTCGGAGTCCCGGATGAGATCCCGGATGTCACGAGGAGTGCCGGAATGGTCCGGAGGTAAAGATTTATATATGGGAAGTCACCATACGGTCACCGGAAATATTCGGGGGTATACCGGTATTGTACCGGGACCACCGGAGGGGTTCCGAGGGTCCACCGGGAGGGTCCACCTGCCCCGGAGGGCCTTATGGGCTGTAGGTGGAAGGGAACCAGCCTTTAGTGGGCTGGGCGCCAACCCCCTAGGGCCCATGCGCCTAGGGTTTGGGGGGGACCCTAAAGGGGGGGCGCCCCCCTTGCTTGGGGGGCAAGCTCCCTCCCCCCTTGGCCGCCGCCCCCCCTCTAGATCTCATCTAGAGGGGCCGGCCCCCTCCCCTCCCCAACACCTCTCCTCCTCCACGTGTGCTTGGCGAAGCCCTGCCGGAGAACTGTCACTCCACCACCATCACGCCGTCGTGCTGCTGTTGGAGCCTTCTTCCTCAACCTCTCCCTCCTCCTTGCTGGATCAAGGCATGGGAGACGTCATCACTCCGTACGTGTGTTGAACACGGAGGTGCCGTCCGTTCGGCGCTTGGATCATTGGTGATTTGGATCACGACGAGTACGACTCCATCAACCCCATTCTCTTGAACGCTTCCGCTCGCGATCTACAAGGGTATGTAGATGCACTCCTCCCTTCTCGTTGCTAGTAAACTCCATAGATTGATCTTGGTAATGCGTAGAAAATTTTAATTTCTGCTACGATCCCCCACAGTGGCATCATGAGCTAGGTCTATGCGTAGTTTTTATGCACGAGTAGAACACAAGTTGTTGTGGGCTTCGATTTTGTCAATTTACTTGCCGTTACTAGTCTTATCTTGATTTGGCGGCATCGTGGGATGAAGCGGCCCGGACCGACCTTACACGTACGCTTACGTGAGACAGGTTCCACCGTCTGACATGCACTAGTTGCATAAGGTGGCTAGCGGGTGTCTGTCTCTCCCACTTTAGTCGGATCGGATTCGATGAAAAGGGTCCTTATGAAGGGTAAATAGAAATTGGCATATCACGTTGTGGTTTTGGCGTAGGTAAGAAACGTTCTTGCTAGAAACCTATAGCAGCCACGTAAAATTGCAACAACAATTAGAGGACGTCTAACTTGTTTTTGCAGCAAGTGTCATGTGATGTGATATGGCCAGAAGGATGTGATGAATGATATATGTGGTGTATGAGATTGATCATGTTCTTGTAATAGGAATCAGGACTTTCATGTCAATGAGTATGACAACCGGCAGGAGCCATAGGAGTTGTCTTCATTTATTTGTGACCTGCGTGTCAACTGAAACGTCATGTAATTACTTTACTTTATTGCTAACCGTTAGCCATAGTAGTAGAAGTAATAGTTGGCGAGACAACTTCATGAAGACACGATGATGGAGATCATGGTGTCATGCCGGTGACGATGATGAACATGGCACCCCGAAGATGGAGATCAAAAGGAGCAAAATGATATTGGCCATATCATGTCACTATTTGATTGCATGTGATGTTTATCATGTTTTACATCTTATTTGCTTAGAACGACGGTAGCATAAATAAGATGATCCCTCGCTAAAATTTCAAGAAAGTGTCCCCCCTAACTGTGCACCGTTGCGAAGGTTCGTTGTTCCGAAGCACCACGTGATGATCGGGTGTGATAGGTTCTAACGTTCGCATACAACGGGTGTAAGCCAGATTTACACACGCAATACACTTAGGTTGACTTGACGAGCCTAGCATGTACAGACATGGCCTCGGAACACAAGAGACCGAAAGGTCGAACATGAGTCGTATAGCAGATACGATCAACATGAAGATGTTCACCGATGATGACTAGTCCGTCTCACGTGATGATCGGACACGGTCTAGTTGACTCGGATCATGTATCACTTAGATGACTAGAGGGATGTCTATCTGAGTGGGAGTTCGTTAATAATTTGAGTAGATGAACTTAATTATCATGAACTTAGTCTAAAAACCTTTACAATATGTCTTGTTGATCAAATGGCCCACGCTAATGTTGCCCTCAACTTCAACGCGTTCCTAGAGAAAACCAAGCTGAAAGACGATGGTAGCAACTACACGGACTGGGTCCGTAACCTGAGGATTATCCTCATAGCTGCCAAGAAAGCATATGTCCTTGAAGCACCGCTAGGTGATGCACCTGTTTTCCCAGCAACTCAAGACGTTCTGAACGCCTGGCAGTCACGTAGTGATGATTACTCCCTGGTTCAGTGCGGCGTGCTTTACAGCTTAGAACCGGGGCTCCAAAAGCGTTTTGAGCAGCACGGAGCATATGAGATGTTCCAAGAGCTGAAAATGGTTTTCCAAGCTCATGCCCGGGTCGAGAGATATGAAGTCTCCGACAAGTTCTACAGTTGTAAGATGGAGGAGAATAGTTCCGTCAGCGAACACATACTCAAAATGTCTGGGTTGCACAACCGCTTGTCTCAGCTGGGAGTTAATCTCCCGGATGATGCGGTCATTGACAGAATCCTTCAGTCGCTCCCACCTAGCTACAAGAGCTTTGTGATGAACTTCAATATGCAGGGGATGGAAAAGACCATTCCTGAGGTATATTCAATGCTGAAATCAGCGGAGGTGGAGATCAAAAAGGAACATCAAGTGTTGATGGTGAATAAAACCACTAAGTTCAAGAAAGGCAAGGGTAAGAAGAACTTCAAGAAAGACGGCAAAGGAGTTGCCGCGCCCGGTAAGCAAGCTGCTGGGAAGAAGACAAAGAATGGACCCAAGCCTGAGACTGAGTGCTTTTATTGCAAGGGAAACGGTCACTGGAAGCGGAACTGCCCCAAGTACTTAGCAGATAAGAAGGCTGGCAATACCAAAGGCATATGTGATATACATGTTATAGATGTGTACCTAACCAGCGCTCGTAGTAGCTCCTGGGTATTTGATACCGGTGCGGTTGCGCATATTTTTATCTCAAAGCAGGAGCTGCGGAATAAGCGGAGACTGGCGAAGGACGAGGTGACGATGCGCGTCGGGAATGGTTCCAAGGTCGATGTGATCGCCGTCGGCACGCTACCTCTACATTTACCTACGGGACTAGTTTTAAACCTCAATAATTGTTATTTAGTGCCAGCTTTGAGCATGCACATTGTATCTGGATCTCGTTTAATGCGAGATGGCTACTCATTTAAATCCGAGAATAATGGTTGTTCTATTTATATGAGAGGTATGTTTTTGGTCATGCCCCGCTGGTCAATGGTTTATTCTTAATGAATCTCGAACGTGATGTTACACATATTCATAGTGTGAATGCCAATAAATGTAAGGTTGATAATGATAGTCCCACATACTTGTGGCACTGCCGCCTTGGTCACATTGGTGTCAAACGCATGAAGAAACTCCATGCAGATGGACTTTTGGAGTCTCTTGATTATGAATAATTTGACACGTGCGAACCATGCCTCATGGGTAAAATGACCAAGACTCCGTTCTCCGGAACAATGGAGCGAGCAACCAACTTATTGGAAATCATACATACTGATGTGTGCGGTCCAATGAGCGTTGAGGCTCGCGATGGCTATCGTTATGTTCTCACCCTCACTGATGACTTGAGTAGATATGGGTATGTCTACTTAATGAAACACAAGTCTGAGACCTTTGAAAAGTTCAAGGAATTTCAGAGTGAGGTTGAGAATCAACGTGACAGGAAAAGAAAGTTCTTACGATCAGATTGTGGAGGGGAATATTTGAGTCACGAATTTGGCACACACTTAAGGAAATGTGGAATTGCTTCACAACTCACGCCGCCTGGAACACCTCAGCGTAATGGTGTGTCCGAACGTCGTAATCGCACTCTATTGGATATGGTGCGATCTATGATGTCTCTTACTGATCTACCGCTATCATTCTGGGGTTATGCTTTAGAGACTGCCGCATTCACTTTAAATAGGGCTCCGTCGAAATCCGTTGAGACGACACCGTATGAATTATGGTTTGGAAAGAAACCTAAGCTATGGTTTGGAAAGAAACCTAAGCTGTCGTTTCTTAAAGTTTGGGGATGCGATGCTTATGTCAAGAAACTTCAACCTGAAAAGCTCGAACCCAAGTCGGAAAAATGCGTCTTCATAGGATACCCTAAGGAAACCATTGGGTATACCTTCTACCTCAGATCCGAAGGCAAGATCTTCGTTGCCAAGAATGGGTCCTTTCTGGAGAAAGAGTTTCTCTCGAAAGAAGTAAGTGGGAGGAAAGTGGAACTTGATGAGATGACCCCTCTCGAACCAGAAAGTAGCGCAGCACAAGAAAATGTTTCTGTGGTGCCTGCACCGACTAGAGAGGAAGTTAATGATGATGATCATGATCAAGTTACCACTGAACTTCGTAGGTCCACAAGGACACGTTCCGCACCAGAGTGGTACGGAAACCCTGTCCTGGAAATCATGTTGTTGGACAATGGTGAACCTTCGGACTATGAAGAAGCAATGGTGGGCCCAGATTCCAACAAATGGCTTGAAGCTATGCAATCCGAGATAGGATCCATGTATGAAAACAAAGTATGGACTTTGACAGACTTGCCCGATGATCGGCGAGCGATAGAAAATAAATGGATCTTTAAGAAGAAGACGGACGCGGATGGAAATGTTACCATCTATAAAGCTCGACTTGTCGCTAAGGGTTATCGACAAGTTCAAGGAGTTGACTACGATGAGACCTTCTCACCCGTAGCGAAGCTGAAGTCCGTCCGAATCATGTTAGCAATTGCCGCATTCTACGATTATGAAATATGGCAAATGGACGTCAGAACGGCATTCCTTAACGGCTTCCTTAAGGAAGAATTGTATATGATGCAGCCGGAAGGTTTTGTCGATCCTAAGAATGCTGACAAAGTATGCAAGCTCCAGCGCTCAATCTATGGGCTGGTGCAAGCATCTTGGAGTTGGAACATTCGCTTTGATGAGATGATCAAAGCGTTTGGGTTTACGCAGACTTATGGAGAAGCCTGTGTTTACAAGAAAGTGAGTGGGAGCTCTGTAGCATTTCTCTTATTATATGTGGATGACATACTATTGATGGGAAATGATATAGAATTCTTGGAAAGTATAAAGGCCTACTTGAATAAGTGTTTTTCAATGAAGGACCTTGGAGAAGCTGCTTACATATTAGGCATCAAGATCTATAGAGATAGATCCAGACGCCTCATAGGTCTTTCACAAAGCACATACCTCGACAAGATATTGAAGAAGTTCAATATGGATCAGTCCAAGAAGGGGTTCTTGCCTGTATTGCAAGGTGTGAGATTGAGCACGGCTCAATGCCCGACCACGGCAGAAGATAGAGAAAAGATGAGTGTCGTCCCCTATGCCTCGGCCATAGGGTCTATTATGTATGCCATGCTGTGTACGAGACCTGATGTAAACCTTGCCGTAAGTTTGGTAGGAAGGTACCAAAGTAATCCCGGCATGGAACACTGGACAGCGGTCAAGAACATCCTGAAGTACCTGAAAAGGACTAAGGATATGTTTCTCGTTTATGGAGGTGACGAAGAGCTCGTCGTAAAGGGTTACGTCGATGCTAGCTTCGACACAGATCTGGATGACTCTAAGTCACAAACCAGATACGTGTATATTTTGAATGGTGGGGCAGTCAGCTGGTGCAGTTGCAAGAAAAGCGTCGTGGCGGGATCTACATGTGAAGCGGAGTACATGGCAGCCTCGGAGGCAGCACATGAAGCAATCTGGATGAAGGAGTTCATTGCCGACCTAGGAGTTATTCCCAATGCATCGGGCCCGTTGAATCTCTTCTGTGACAACACTAGAGCTATTGCCCTTGCCAAGGAGCCTAGGTTTCACAAGAAGACCAGGCATATCAAGCGTCGCTTCAACTCCATTCGTGAAAATGTTCAAAATGGAGACATAGATATTTGTAAAGTGCATACGGATTTGAATGTCGCAGATCCGTTGACTAAACCTCTTCCACGAGCGAAACATGATCAACACCAGAACTCTATGGGTGTACGATTCATCACAATGTAACTAGATTATTGACTCTAGTGCAAGTGGGAGACTGTTGGAAATATGCCCTAGAGGCAATAATAAAATGGTTATTATTATATTTCCTTGTTCATGATAATTGTCTATTGTTCATGCTTTAATTGTGTTATCCGGAAATCGTAATACATGTGTGAATACATAGACCATAACATGTCCCTAGTGAGCCTCTAGTTGACTAGCTCGTTGATCAATAGATGGTTACGGTTTCCTGACCATGGACATTGGATGTCATTGATAACGAGATCACATCATTAGGAGAATGATGTGATGGACAAGACCCAATCCTAAGCATAGCACTAGATCGTGAGATCGTGCAACTCCCGGATATCGTAGGAATGATTTGGGTGTACCAAACGTCACAACGTAACTGGGTGGCTATAAAGGTGCACTACAGGTATCTCCGAAAGTGTCTGTTGGGTTGGCTCGGATCGAGACTGGGATTTGTCACTCGGTATGACGGAGAGGTATCTCTGGGCCCACTCAGTATTGCATCATCATAATGAGCTCAATGTGACTTAGTAGTTAGTCACGGGATCATGCATTACGGAATGAGTAAAGTGACTTGCCGGTAACGAGATTGAACGAGGTATTGGGATACCGACGATCGAATCTCAGGCAAGTAACGTATCGATTGACAAAGGGAATTGTATACGGGATTGCTTGAATCCTCGACATCGTGGTTCATCCGATGAGATCATCGTGGAACATGTGGGAGCCAACATGGGTATCCAGATCCCGCTGTTGGTTATTGGCTAGAGAGGTGTCTCAGTCATGTCTGCATGATTCCCGAACCCGTAGGGTCTACACACTTAAGGTTCGATGACGCTAGGGTTATAAGGAAGGTTTGTATGTGATTACCGAATGTTGTTCAGAGTCCCGGATGAGATCCCGGACGTCACGAGGAGTTCCGGAATGGTCCGGAGGTAAAGATTTATATATGGGAAGTCACCATACGGTCACCGAAAATATTCGGGGGTTTAGCGGTATTGTACCGGGACCACCGAAGGGGTTCCGGGGGTCCACCGGGAGGGTCCACCTGCCCCGGAGGGCCTTATGGGCTGTAGGTGGAAGGGAACCAGCCTTTAGTGGGCTGGGCGCCAACCCCCCTAGGGCCCATGCGCCTAGGGTTTGGGGGGAACCCTAAAGGGGGGGCGCCCCCCTTGCTTGGGGGGGCAAGCTCCCTCCCCCCTTGGCCGCCGCCCCCCCTCTAGATCTCATCTAGAGGGGCCGGCCCCCTTCCCCCTTCTCCCTATAAATAGAGGGGTGAGGGGAGGGCTATAGCACCACATCCAAGGCGCAACCCCTCCCCTCCCCAACAACTCTCCTCCTCCGAGTGTGCTTGGCCAAGCCCTGCCAGAGAACTGTCACTCCACCACCATCACGCCGTCGTGCTGCTGTTGGAGCCTTCTTCCTCAACCTCTCCCTCCTCCTTGCTGGATCAAGGCGTGGGAGACGTCACCGCTCCGTACATGTGTTGAACACGGAGGTGCCGTCCGTTCGGCGCTTGGATCATCGGTGGTTTGGATCACGACGAGTACGACTCCATCAACCCCGTTCTCTTGAACGCTTCCGCTCGCGATCTACAAGGGTATGTAGATGCAATCCTGCCCTCTCCTTGCTAGTAAACTCCATAGATTGATCTTGGTGATGCGTAGAAAATTTTAATTTCTGCTACGATCCCCAGCATATAAAAGCTATCAAGTATTTCATTTTTCTTAAGAGGATGATCAGGCAAAGCATGAAGTAATTGGAGAAGCCTCCCCCAAGTTTGAGGGAGATTCTTCTTCAATTTGCAAAAAGTTAAATATTTCCTGTAAGGTAGGTTTTTTCTTATGAGCAGAAAAATATTTTTAAGAGAAGTAATAAATCATATCCTTGGGACTACGCACACAACCAGGAGCAAGGGTATTAAACCATATCTTAGCATCACCCTTTAGCGAGAAAAGAAACAACTCATGAATAAAGTAGTGATGACCCAAAAGTATAGGGGATCAATCATAGTCCTTTCGATAAGTAAGAGTGTCAAACCCAACGAGGAGCAGAAGGAAATGACAAGTGGTTTTCAGCAAGGTATTTTCTGCAAGCAATAAAATAGTTGGTAACAAGTAGTTTGATAGCAAGATAATTTTTAACGAGCAAGTATAGGTAACGGTAAATAAATTGTAGCAAGGTAGCCCAATCCTTTTGTGGCAAAGGACAGGCCAAAACAGTCTCTTCTGATAACCAAAGCGTTCTTGAGGGTACACGAGAATTTCCACACATCACTTTCATCATGTTGGTTTGATTCGTGTTCGCTACTTTGATAATTTGATATGTGGGTGCACCGGTGCACCGGTGCTTTTCTTACTTGAACAAACCTCCTACTTATGATTAACCCCCTCGCAAGCGTCTGCAACTATGAGAAAGGTATTAAGATAAAATCTAGCCATAACATTAAACTTTTGGATCCAAATTAGTCCCTTACGAAGTAGCGCATAAACTAGGGTTTAAGCTTCGGTCACTCTAGCAACCCATCATCTACTAACTACTCCACAATGCATTCCCTTAGGCCCAAATGTGGTGAAGTGCCATGTAGTCGACGTTCACATGACACCACTAAGGGAATCACAACATACATTTCATCAAAATATCGAACACATATCAAGTTCACATGATTACTTGCAACATGATTTCTCCTGTGACCTCAAGAACAAAAGTAACTACTCACAAATAATTATCATGATCAAGATCAAAGGGGTATTAAATAGCATAATGGATCTGAACATATAATATTCCACCAAATAAACCATATAGTAATCAACTACAAGATGTAATCAACACTACTAGCTAGTCACCCACAAGTACCAATCTAAGGTTCCGGTACAAAGATTGAACACAAGAGAGGAACTGGGGTTTGAGAGGAGATGGTGTTGTTGAAGATGTTGATGGAGATGGCCCTCCCAAAGATGGGAGAGTTGTTGGTGATGACGATGTTTTCCCCCTCCGGGAGGGAAGTTCCCCTGGCGGAATCGCTCCGCCGGAGGGCAAAAGTGCTCCTACCCAAGTTCCGCCTCGAGATGGCGACACTTCATCCCGAAAGTCCCCTCCATATTTTTTTCTAGGTCAAAATGACCTATATACCAGAAGATGGGCACCGGAGGTGGGCCGAGGAGGGCACAAGGGGCCTAGCGTGCCTAGGTGCATTGTGCCCACCTGGTGGTCCTCCTTCGGCAGTTATTTGCTCTAGTATTTTTTATAAATTGCAAAATAATTCTCCGTAAATGTTCAGCTCATTTGGAGATGCGCAGAATAGGTAACTCTGACGTAGCTTTTTCAGGTCCAGAATTCCAGCTGCCGGTGTTCTCCCTCTTTGTGTAAACCTTGCATATTATGAGAGAAAAGGCATTAGAATTACTCCCAAAAGCATTATTATGCATAAAAACATTATAAATAACAGTACGAAAACATGATGCAAAATGGACGTATCAACCCCCCCAAGCTTAGACCTCGCTTGTCCTCAAGCGAAAAACCGAAATCAAAAAACATGCCCACATGCTTAGAGTGAGAGGTGTCGATAAAAACAAAATATGGACATAGAAGCATCATGCATATTATTATAACAACACAAAACTTTAATATTAAACTTTATCAAACAACTTTTATCATATAACTTCTCATGAACAAGTAACAATTCATCACATCATTGAAGTATAAAGCATAGACCTTATTGAAAACCAACAAACTATGTTCTCAGTCAACTTCGCAACTACAATTCATCATATTTTCAAGAAGGGTCACGTATCGGACCTTTAGGCAAGTCCACATACTCAACCATCATTTAATCTTCTATGATTGCTAACACTCACAGCATACCCATGAACAAAAAGTTTCAACCGGACACATAGAAAGATAGGGGCTTATAGTTTCACCTCCCAATGTATTCACCTCAAGGGTGATGTTAACAATAATAACTCATGCCCACTCATATTCAACTGGATATATATGCCTAGATCTTTCCTCACCACATGATGCTTGCAAAAAGAGAAAAATAAAAAGGACTAGGGAAGAAAACTTTGACTCTTACATAAAAGTAAATGCATAAAAGTAAAAGATAAGCCCTTCGCAGAGGGAAGCAAAGGTTGTCATGCGCTTATTTGTTTGTATGTCAAATCCCTTAATGCAAAAGAACGTCACGTTATATTGCCCCTTATGATGGCAACCTTTATTATGCAGTCCGTCGCTTTTATTACTTTGCCATCACAAGTTCGTAGAACGCTCAATTTTCTCTTACACTAAATGATCCAACAAATTTAGAAGCAATTTTTATTGCCTTATTGCACCGATGAAAACTTACTTGAAGGATCTTACTCAATCCATAGGTAGGTATGGTGGAATCTCAAAATAAGATTTGGGTTAAGGGTTTTTGGATGCACAAGTTGTATCTCTACTTAGTGCGGAGTTTTTGGCTAGAAAAGATGTTGAGAAAGCACCACATGTTAAAGGATCTATGACAATATAACTTCTATGTGAATATGAGCAAACATAAATCATTACGTTGTCTTCCTTGTCCAATGTTAACTATTTTGACACAAAATATTTAATGGGGGCTCACAATCATAAAAGATATTCAAGATAGTGTATTTGCATGTGAATCTTCTCTTCCCTTATTAATTCTTTCATGAGTTGCATCATTGACCAATGCTATGTTTGTCAATCTCCAATAAATTTTACCACTTATAATTATCCTTATGTGATGTCATTACTTACCATAAGATTAGCATATGATCTTATTCATTTATTTTCCTTTATTTTATTGGAACAAAAGAGTAAAGAAACAAAACTCAAACTACTCTTTATTATATATCTTGCGCATGATTACATAGATAGATCACTAAGAAAGCACTCGAAAAGAAATGATCGACTAAACTTTTATTCAACTAAATCATAGGATGACTAAAGATCAAGCTAAAATAGATGAAAGCAAAGATAGTGGTGGTGATATGATATCAGGGCACCTCCCCCAAGCTGGGCACAAGCCAAGGGGAGTGCCCATACCATGAACTCAAGTTTCTTCTGTTGGAGAATATGATGAAGGTGGTGGTGATGTAGTAGCGGGTTTATCCTCCGGCTTCCATGGCAGCGGCTCACCATCATAAGAAGAAGCGCGAGTCTCACGAGTCCTGCAACTGGCGACTAAACTCATACCTTTAAATCTCGCCTCATACTCAAAGACTTGATTTTGGAGAACATAGATTTGGCTTTGCAGAAAATTGATTTGCTCGTTGAAGGTGAAGACGATGTCCTTCGTGGATTGGCCATCCACCTTGAGATCACAGGTGTAATCCGCGATCATGAGGTGATTGGCTTTGAGTCCACGTTCCACCATCCCCTTACACCTGAAGACCTCTTGCTCCATAGCTTCGAACCTGGAATCAAAGGTCCCCTTCCCCTTGGGACCCCGGACGTCCCGGATGTGGAGCACCCCCTCACGCATCTCAATGGCTTGAGGGTGTTGCGTCACCTCCCGCAAATACGGGTTGATGACATTCTCGAAGAACTTGTCCTTGGAGGAGCTCGAAGCAGCCATGGCAATCTAGATCTGTCAGAAAACAGCAAGAAAGAAGAACAAAAGATTTCTCCGCGATACGGTGATTAATACGTTCGAGGGGTATATAAAGATATTTTGTCTTGGGAAACAAGAAAACGGGAGGAAAACGGAGTCGGGAAGGTTCCCGAGGTGAGCACAACCCACCTGGGCGCGCCAGGGGGCCCAGGCGCGCCTTGGTGTCTTGTGCCCCTCTCGGGTGCCTTCCTGGTTGTTTCTTATTTTCCTAATTTTTGTAGTGTTCCAAAACTGACAGAATTTTTTTTCTGGATTTTTCGGAGTCCGTTTACTTACCGTATCACGTACCTCCTCCTTTTTTAGTATTCTGGAGTGTTTTAGAAGGTTTCCTTTATGTGTTCCTCCGGTGTCATGGTTTGAATAATATTTCTTTCAACATTAAAAGGCGTACCTGAGATACAGTGTTTAATTCTTTGCCCATTAACCACCTTCAGGTTAGTACCTTCGGCATTATTTATTTCAATAGCTCTAGAGTGGTAAACCTCCTCGATGATATATGGTCCTTCCCATTTAGAGAGAAGTTTTCCTGCAAAGAATCTGAAATGAGAGTTGTACAAAAGAACATATTCTCCAGCTTTGAATTCCCGCTTTTGGATTCTTTTGTCATGCTATCTTTTAACTTTTTCTTTAAATAACTTGGCATTTCCATAGGCTTGGGTTCTCCATTCATCTAGTGAGCTAATATCAAATAACCTCTTTTCACTAGAAAGTTTGAAATCATAGTTGAGTTCTTTAATTGCCAATATGCTTTATGTTCTAACTCAAGGGGCAAATGACAAGCTTTTCCATAAACCATTTTATAGGGAGACATACCCATAGGATTTTTATAAGCTGTTTTGTAGGCCCAAAGTGCATCATCTAATTTCTTAGAGCAATTCTTTCGGGACCTATTAACAGTTTTCTTTAATATTAATTTTATTTCTCTATTGCTAAGTTCAACTTGACCACTAGATTGAGGATGATAGGGTGATGCAATTCTATGGTTAACGTCATATTTAGCAAGCATTTTACGGAAAGCACCATGAATAAGGTGTGAACCACCATCAGTCATTAAATATCTAGGGACTCCAAACCTCGGGAAAATAACTTCTTTAAGCATTTTAATGGAAGTGTTATGATCAGCACCACTAGTTGGAATAGCTTCTACCCACTTAGTAACATACTCAACAACAACCAAAATATGTGTATACCCATTAGAGGAAGGAAAAGGTCCCATATAATCAAAACCCCAAACATCAAATGGTTCAATAGCAAGTGAATAATCCATAGGCATTTCTTGACGCTTACCGATATTACCAATTCTTTGGCATTCATCACAAGATAAAACAAACTTATGAGCATCCTTGTAGAGAGTAGACCAATAAAAACCAGATTGCAATACCTTATGAGCAGTCCTATCTCCCGCATGATGCCTTCCATAAGCTACGGAGTGGCATTTCCGCAGGATTTGTTCCTGCATGCTCAGGTACACAACGTCTAATAATACCATCTACTCCTTCTTTATAAAGATGTGGGTCATTGCGGGAGTCCTAGATTAGGGGGTCCCTGGACGTCTGGGCTATGTGACGTGGGCCGGACTCGTGGGCCATGAAGATACAAGATGGAAGGCTTTCCCCCGTGTCCAGATGGGACTCCCCTTGGCGTAGAAGGCAAGCTTGGCGTTCGGATATGAAGATTCCTTTCTCTGTAAACCGACTCTGTATAACCCTAGCCCCCTCCGGTGTCTATATAAATCGAAGGGTTTAGTTCGTAGAGGAAATCATAATCATACAGGCTAGACATCTAGGGTTTAGCCATCACAATCTCGAGGTAGATCAACTCTTGTAACCCTTATACTCATCAAAGTCAATCAAGCAGGAAGTAGGGTAGTACCTCCATAAAGAGGGCCCAAACCTGGGTAAACATCGTGTCCCCTGCCTCCTGTTACCTTTGATCCTTAGACGCACAGTTCGGGACCCCCCTACCAGAGATCTGCCGGTTTTGACACCGACATCGGTGCTTTTATTGAGAGTTCCTCTGTGCTGTCGGCAAAGGATTCGATGGCTCGTTCGATCATCCACAATGATGCTGCTTTGGGGGAGACTCCCCCCCGGCCAAATTTTCGTATTCGGCGGCTTCGCACTGTGTGCCAATTTGATTGGCCACCTCAAGCAGATCGACAGCTACGCCCCTGGTCATCAGATCAGTTTCGGGAACCTAAAATACGTCGGCGATATGCGAGGAGATTTGATCTTCAAAGGGTTCGCGGCCCCGATTGCCGCTCTGGCCTTAGATCCGGAGTGGGCCGTCAGGCCCGAAGATGGGAGTTCAGAACCCGCCGTACTCTCTTCAATTGTGGAGCTTGCTACCGGAGATCTGGAGGGGACGTTGTTATCGGCAAACCCAAAGACGAACTGAACCCTCGTTTAGAGGTGAGGGTTGGACGGAGAAACTAGAGTCCGTGGGGAGGCTCCGACGCCGGACAGCCCCACGGACTCTAGTTTCTCCGTCCAACCCTCACCTCTAAATGAGGCTCTGGACTTAATGCGATCGCTCTCCGTCATGGAAGGATCGCTTCCAAATTGCACCCAGCCCAGACTAGGGGCTGAGAGCAGGGAATTTTACGTCCCACCCACCACCCACTTCATAGCCACTGTCGAAGATCTAACCAACATGCTCGACTACGCCTCCGAAGACATCGATGCTATGGACGACGATGCTAGAGACGAACAAGACCAAAACCCGCCGTTTACTAGACGATGGGCGGCCACCTCCACATATGACGTGTACATGGTGGACACACCCAAAGAGGATGGTGACGACGGCAAGGAGGATCCGGTCGAGGACAAGCCTTCTAAAGCCCCTCTGAAGCGTCGACGTCAGCGGCGCCGCTCAAAATCGCGCCGCGACAAAGACGACAATACCGGCACCGAAGACCATGAAGCCCCCGTAGAGCAAACATCCGAACATGATGATTGGGAGGATGGGCAGGTAAACCCCGACGATCCTGTCGGGAACAGGGATTCGGAGGACAGTAACTACTTACCGATCTCCGAAGAGGATACGAGCCTCGACGACGAAGATTTTATCATGCCAGAGGAACCCCTCGAACAAGAGCGTTTTAAGCGCCGGCTAATCGCCGCTGCAAGAAGCCTGACAAAGAAATAACAACAACTTCAGGCTGATCAGGATTTGCTCAATGACAGATGGACTAACGTCCTGGCAGCCAAGGAATACGGCCTCGAACACCCAACAAAGAGCTACCCGAAGCGCAAGCTGCTACCCAATCCGATAATGAGGCACTGGAGCCCGTACCGCCAACACGTGACACAGCTGGCAGACCTGTACGACCACTGCGTGGCCGGGACAAAGTGGCAACTCAAGCCGAGTGATACATCTCCAACGTATCTATAATTTTTTATTGTTCCATGCTATTATATAATCCATCTAGGATGTTTTATATGCATTTATATGCTATTTTATATGATTTTTGGGACTAACCTATTAACCTAGAGCCCAGTGCCAGTTTCTGTGTTTTCCTTGTTTTTGAGTATCGCAGAAAAGGAAAACCAAACGGAGTCCAATTGACCTGAAATTCAACGGAGATTGTTTTTGGACCAGAAGAAGCCCACGAAGCACCGGAGATGGGCCAGAAGAGTCCCGAGGCCACCACGAGGGTGGGGGCGCGCCCCCTACCTCGTGGCCACCTCGGAGACCCCCCTGACTTGTTCCCGACGCCAAAACCTCTTTACAGAAACCCCCAGATCATAACCTAGATCGGGAGTTCCGCCGCCGCAAGCCTCTGTAGCCACCGAAAACCAATCTAGACCCGTTCCGGCACCCTGCCGGAGGAGGGAATCCCTCTCCGGTGGCCATCTTCATCATCTCGGCGCTCTCCATGACGAGGAGGGAGTAGTTCACCCTCGGGGCTGAGGGTATTTACCAGTAGCTATGTGTTTGATCTCTCTCTCTCTCGTGTTCTTGAGGTGGTACAATCTTGATGTATCACCAGCTTTGCTATTATAGTTGGATCTTATGATGTTTCTCCCCCTCTACTCTCTTGTAATGGATTGAGTTTTCCCTTTGAAGTTATCTTATCGGATTGAGTCTTTAAGGATTTGAGAACACCTAATGTATGTCTTGCATGTGCTTATCTGTGGTGACAATGGGATATTCACGTGATCTACTTGATGTATGTTTTGGTGATCAACTTGCGAGTTCCGTAACATTGTGAACTTATGCATAGGGGTTGGCACATGTTTTTGTTTTGACTCTCCGGTAGAAACTTTGGGGCACTCTTTGAAGTACTTTGTGTTGGTTGAATAGATGAATCTGAGATTGTGTGATGCACATCGTATAATCATACCCACAGATACTTGAGGTGACATTGGAGTATCTAGGTGACATTAGGGTTTTGGTTGATTTGTGTCTTAAGGTGTTATTCTAGTACGAACTCTAGGATAGATCGAACGGAAAGAATAGCTTCGTGTTATTTTACTACGGACTCTTGAATAGATCGATCAGAAAGGATAACTTTGAGGTGGTTTCGTACCCTACCATAAAACCGCTATTAGTGAATTTGGAGTGTGATGACCCACAAGTATAGGGGATCTATCGTAGTCCTTTCGATAAGTAAGAGTGTCGAACCCAACGAGGAGCAGAAGGAAATGATAAGCGGTTTTCAGCAAGGTATTCTCTGCAAGCACTGAAATTATAGGTAATAGATAGTGTCGTGGATTTGTCACGGTAGATGTCCTAGTGTGAGGACTTAGTCATGAGGCCAACGCATCTTTGTAGTAGTTTGAGAGGGGTTGAGCAGAATCGAGAGACATCATCGGGCCCCGGGAAACATCATCCGGTAATAGCCCTACATGCTGTTTGTGGCTAGGTCTCATTATGATCATGAGGGAGTCGCCGGTAAGCCATTGTTTCTTCTTACTTGTCCCTCTTTGGGGGAGCCCTGCCCCTCCTTATATAAGTTGAAGGGGTGGGTTACATGACTAGTCCTAGTAGGATTAGGATTACTCTATTACAAGTGAAGTCCTAGTCTTGCTTCCTTTATAAGGGAATATTCCTTATACTTTCTCTTAAGCCGGCCCACCATAACATGAGCCGGCCGTTTGGGCCTTGGGCCTTGTCATCCGTCTGACCCGCCCGTCGGGTCACCAGCGAATCACAATGCTCAAGCGGGTTGCATGTAAACCGCCATGTCCGGGCGGATCGCCAGTGAGTCGCCTAGCTCCAGCCTGGTCTCTGGTGAGTCGCCAAGTCCGGCCGGGTCATTCCGCGGGGTATATCCCCGACATTCGCCCCCAATTTAATTTGGATTTATCCATGTTAAACTGATCCTGCAAAATAAACACCAGAACAACTTTGATAGGTTGTGCTCCGGGTTAAAAATTCTTGTAAGCCGGCACCTGATCATCGTTAAATCCTTGCCATTTCCCTGTTGATATATACATGTCCATGATCTCATAGCAAATCTCCCTTAGCAGATATGTTTCAACTTTGTCAATGTAAAAAATCCAGATACTTCTTTTGAGAAATCCGGGTCAATAGGCCAGCTTTAGGGTCAATTTTCTAACATTGGTCTCTTGTAGAGAAATACTGTAAGAAATAATCCACTTGAATCGGCTTCCAAAGAGCCGGTTGCCGGTTTATCATTACCAAAATTGCCGGGTTATAAAACAGACGATGTCGGGTCATAATTGTTGTTGACACCGGGTCATGTAATTGATCTTCCTGATTTGCTCAAACTGATAATTTGAAGACGTTCCTCCTTTATATGCATAATACTTGTAGCCCCCAAGTCTTAAGAGGAGAATAAAATGATAGCTTAAGACTTGCTTCAATATAAATACTACAACCTTGAAGAAATCCAAATTGTTCATCTCAGTCATTAGTCAAAACTGAATATTCCACATATGTAGCCCCCAAGTGTCGGGTTGTCATGGTTGCAACAACCTGGGACTTGTAATTGCCTGATACTCATGAAAACTTCAACCAGTGTAGCCCCCAAGGGCCGGGTCATTATACAATAATGAGCAGGGACTTTATGTATACTTCTTTGAAAAGAACATCATATGATGTAACACCCATCATGGGGCTTGAACCCATGTCCACATGGTTAAGAGCTTTGTGCTTTACCAACTGAGCAGTGGACCCTTTAATATAATGGAATAAAACTTGTGTACCTTGAATTGTTGATAGGAGCAATTGGTAGCCCCCAAGGGCCGGCTCATTATGATGTGATGAGTCGGGTCTTCAATAAGGCCAGTAAAAGTGACTTTGCATTAGCCCCCAAGTGCCATGATGCATGCTGGAAGTGACATGGGACTTGCATATTTGATGTAATCTCAACTTGAATAATGTAGCCCCCAAGTGCCGGGTCATAAGCCTGCAGCGACTCGGAACTATTCCTTCCAATGTAGAATAAATCATATCCATTGATAAAATAATAGCCATTGCGCCAAAGCGACTTTGAATACCTCATCTCTTGACAAGTAAATCCAGAGTTTAAATACCCGGCGGCTCTTGGCCGATGGCGATTTAATACGCCTCCATTGTAAAGCCAGAATTTTTATAACCCGACGGCTTATAGCCTTTGAGAAAATCCAGAACAGATAATCATTTTGAAGCATCGATTTTAATGATGAGCTTGGACTTAAGCATTTATATAAGTCATAGTTCTGCAAATCCTGCACAAAGTTTAAACAACATACGCCCTGGCGACTTAACGTTAAAAGCCAGGGCAGGTAACAACCCAAACATAATATAGTCTTTATGCAAGTATAGAAAAGACTATAATTAAGGCCATTCAATGCATAAACATACTGACGATTTAACGTCAAAAGCCAGGGCGGGTTATCAAACCTCGCATATTTATATAACCAGGAAAACATACCTGTGGAATTAGCTCATACTGCTGGCTTACATCGCCATATCCAATAAAAGCAATAATCCAATGATTGATAAGCGCATGATTCCAATGGCGCAATCCAAAATATACTGGTGACTTAAAGTCCATATCCAGGGCTGGTTTAAACATAATCATGTATAAACAATATCATACCTGTGATATTGAATCGTACTGCCGGCTTATGTGACCCGTCCAGTAAGGGTGATAACCCAATCTTTCGAAGCCAAACTTCCAAATGTTTATGATTGAAATATGGTGGCGACTTATCGTCAAAAGTCGAGCCGGGTTAAATAGAAACCACGCATATATGCTTCAGATATGAACAAAAAGTCTCAAGACAAACCCAAAAGATTGTTTTCAAAAAACTTGAGTCAAACAGAGAGAAAAGCGAGGCTTCTGATTCGAATACGATTAGTAAGCCGGACCAAAAGGGGTTAAGCTAGGATTCGAATATGATCAGGAAGCCCCCTAGTGGTTTTGGCATTGTGCCGATCGAGAGGGTACCGACAGCTATGTTCTCTTTGGTTCGAATACGACCTATGTTTGAACAGGTAGCCCCAAATGACCTTGAGACTTTTTTAACGACTCTGATTCGAATACGATCAAAGTCGGACCCAAAAGGGGTTAAGCTGTGATTCGAATACGATCAAGAAGCCCCCTAGTGGGTTTGGCATTGCGCCGATCAAGAGGGTACCGACAGCTATGTTCTCTTTGGTTCCAATACGACCTATGTTTGAACAGGAAGCCCCAAATGACCTTGAAACTTTTTTAACGATTCTGATTCGAATACGATCAAAGTCGGACCCAAAAGGGGTTAAGCTGTGATTCGAATACGATCAAGAAGCCCCCTAGTGGGTTTGGCATTGCGCCGATCAAGAGGGTACCGACAGCTATGTTCTCTTTGGTTTGAATACGACCTATGTTGAATAGGAAGCCCCAAATGACCTTGAAACTTTTTTAACGACTCTGATTCGAATACGAACAAAGTCGGACCCAAAAGGGGTTAAGCTGTGATTCGAATACGATCAAGAAGCCCCCTAGTGGGTTTGGCATTGCGCCGATCAAGAGGGTACCGACAGCTATGCTCGATGAGCAGGAAGCCCCCAAGTGACCATAATAAGATAAGCCATATGGCAGGATACCCATGTTTGAACCGTGCATCATGGCAGCAAGTTCTCTTTGGCAACCTTTAATTTTTCTGAGAACTCGAACTTGCGAGAGATTAATTCTTTTTGAACCGGAACTTTAAACCGGATTTGAAAGCTTCAAAACTTTGTGGGAGACAGATTGTCCTTGAACCGGATTGTGAACCGGATATTGAGAGCTTCAAAGCTTTGTGGTAGATAAGTTTCCCTTGAACTGGATTTTGAACCAGAATCCTCATTTTGAGCCGGAAATCTTCTGACGGCCTTTAAATTTTCACCAATATGGCGGTAGCCTCCGGGACCAGGTTATCTTCCTTCCTTTAATGACCCAGAGTTCTTGAACTTGCTGGCAACATTTGCTGAGTCATGTCATTGTAGCTCCCGAGTCTCAAGACAACTCGAGGAGTTGGTTTGAGATTCTTCATATCTGACCGTGATATAAATCAGTATGAGTCATTCAATGGCTCAGTGATATAACAGTTCCTGATGTGTTAGGCCAGAAAATATCCACCACGGAGTTGATGACCACCACGATGAAGCTGAAATCAATCACGGCTGAGTCGGTCGTGGGAGCAAACAGATGAGTCGGCTGCGACGTTGTAAGCCGGCACGGACGAGAGAGTCAAACACGGTGTTGTAAGTCGGTGCGGACGAGAGAGTCGGCCATATTGTTAAAAACGACACGGGTGCGGGCGAGTCGGCCGCGGGCATGAACGATGAGTCAGTCGCGCATGTTGATGTAGCGGGGGCGGCGACTTGCGCACATATCCGTCGAGCAGTACGGCACGGACAAGCGCTAGTGAAAAATAATGTTGGCGCATGCCCTTTTGTGACACCTTTGTAATGAGTACGGTCCTGCGGAAAAAATACCACGGAGCAGAGTAATTGTTCTCAAACAATTTATCGTGTACTGAAAATAGATAGGGCGAATAGCAGCTGATACTCTTGTCGGAGGAAAACATACGCTGCTGCATGCAAGGAGCCGATCCACTGAACCTTGGAACGTGTGCAGATTAATTAATGGCACTTGGTGCTCTCTGCGCATTGATAGATTGGAAACATGTGTACTGCTTTGGTTCGTTTGACCAGCAATTTTAATCCAATTTGCTTCACATGTGTCTGACATTGCACGGCAACCGCCCGGATTGCTCCTGATCAACCATGTGACAGCAGGGCGACCCTGCTGATTATACTGGAGGTCCCTGACTGGAGGTAGGCGGCTGGTTGGCACTTTGCAGGTAATCCAGACTGATTTGACCGGCGTCAAGCTTCCTCAAGTGTTTAGATGTACGTGGAGCTCCAGGCCGTGGTTGCATGTCTCTGGTTACGAAAGAAACGCCTTCAACCACAACCTAGGCCAAAATCCTTTAGATGGTCCTTGGCCAACTGAGGGAAGTAATTCATCCAATGACAAGGATCCTGAAATTTTATAATCTCTTGATCTGACAGCGCAAAGCTCTCCATTCCCACTGGAACGTCTGCACACCAAACTTGACGGCTATAGCGGCTCAGTGGGAGGAGGCAGAGTGGCGGCTTGCAGCAGACGGACCGCGACGCTCAGCGGCACAGGCGGCTCAAGGCAGGTGGACCGTCCGTCGAAACAGAGCTGCACGGGGGCGGCTGGCGTGAAAACGGCCATAGCAGAGGCGGGCCAACAGGCGAGGCCATGGTCGCGACGGCGGAAACTGAGTCCACATCCGGGTCATGTTTCTTTTTCCCAAACAACAACTTAGCAACGAGAGGAGTCTGCGAGGGCAGAAGCGCGACGGAAGAGAGTCGGCGAAGCTACTGAGACGGAGAGAGAACCACGGCAGAGGCGGAGTCCGGTGGCTCAGCGTGCAGCGGCTGAGGCGGCCGGCGGGCTCATGGTGTGCCCGCGGCTACAACTGCGGAGGCAGCAGGCGAACTGAAGCAGTCCATGGCAGCAGCAGCGGGAAAACAAGCCTGGCACGTGACAGTGGCGGCGACGACAAACTGCAGCGGCTGACGAAACGGCCAGCAGTCGACGCGCGGTGGCTCAAGGTGGAGGTGACTCGGAGGTGCGGCCGCGCACGGAGCGGCTCAACGGTGAGGTCGGCGGGGCTGCGGGCCAGGTTGGAATGGTTTGACGGTAGCGGAGGAGCGGAGGCTCGGCTTTGGCAGCAAGCCGGTGGAAGGCCGTCTCAAGGCATACTCTGGTTGTCGTGGCGCTCAGGCGCGGCTGAAATAGCGAGGCGGGCCGACGAGACCAGGCCGGCTCTGCATGTGACAGTGTCGGCTTGAGGTCGTGGCCTCTGCGGCGGGTCGAGGAGACCAGGCAGCTCAGGGCGGCTTGTTGCTGGGCCAAACAACGGCGGCGGCGCCATGGGCAAGGAGTACCGAGGCGGCCAGGCGAGTTGTGGAGGCGGGTCTGACGAGGCGGCGGCTCGACCACGGCAGAGGCGGAACGCAGCCGCGGTCACTCGGATGGTGCCGCAGTTCGGCCGGGGTTGACCCGGGGCGGAGGCGACTCAATAGGCTTCGGCGGCGAGTTTTGTGAGTCCGTGGTTGAATGGAAGCGGGCAGTGTTCAGCGGAGGCGGAAGCGGCGTTTCACCGATAACGGCAGAGGCGGCATGGCACAAGGCGCAGTGGGCACAAGACGGACCTGAGCGAGTTGAGGCGGAGCCGCCTTGAGGTGCGGCTGCGGCCACACAGCGGCGGCTCGAAGGTGACGCCGGCGAGGTGAAACGGCGCGACGAGGCCGCGGAGGACCGGTGGCTGTACCCTGGGGGAGCTGCGACGACATTGGCGGCTCAACGGGCGCGGTCAGCTTGGGACAGAGAATCCGTGTCGTGTTAGGAGGCGTGACCAGCTTTTGCAGATTCCGCTTTGTTCTCAAATTTGATATACGAGGACTTGCACATAGTAGGTCTTCGGCGTTCTTTTTGTGCTGATAGTAAATCTGGAGTAATCGAGATGCAGCAGCCTTTAGCAGATTGTATGTGGAGGCATGGACAAAAACAACGACAACTCGGCGGATCGCAAAAGACAACTGCAATGGGAAATTTCTGTTTCGTCTCGGTACAATCGGCGACTGATGGATCCTTGAAACTTCTCAGAAAATTCTCGTCTCGGATTCGGCGGATCTTCATGGTGCTGGCAGCGGCCGCTTAGCACGCAACCCTGAAAACTTCCAAATCTTAGTTTCGTACATGCCGCCGTTGAAAAACCTCTTTGATCTTGATTGATGAAACATCAGTTGACGTGAATCCTTCCATGCAGAATCTTTCTTCACCATAAAAAACTTCTCGAAACCCTAGGAAAAAGCCCTCCAAGAACTCAACACCACCGTGCACGAGCCCCACGGTGGGCGCCAACTGTCGTGGATTTGTCACGACAGATGTGGCTATTACCGGATGATGTTTTCTGGGGCCCGAAGCTGTCTAAATCCTTGTCTTGTGTTGCGTCTCTCGATTCCGCTCAACCCCTCTCAAACTACTACAAAGATGCGTTGGCCTAACGACTAAGTCCTCACACTAGGACATCTGCCGTGACAAATCCACGACAGATAGTTTGTGATAAGGTAATTTGTAACGAGCAACAAGTAACAAAAGTAAATAAAGTGCAGCAAGGTGGCCCAATCCTTTTTGTAGCAAAGGACAAGCCTGGACAAACTCTTATATAGAGAAAAGCGCTCCCGAGGACACATGAGAATTATCGTCAAGCTTGTTTTCATCACGCTCATATGATTCGCGTTCGGTACTTTGATAATTTGATATGTGGGTGGACCGGTGCTTGGGTGTTGTCCTTACTTGGACAAACATCCCACTTATGATTAACTCCTATTGAAGCATCCACAACTACAAAAGAAGTATTAAGGTAAACCTAACCATATCATGAACATATGGATCCAAATCAGCCCCTTACGAAGCAATGTATAAACTAGGGTTTAAGCTTCTGTCACTCTAGCAACCCATCATCTACTTATTACTTCCCAATGCCTTTCTCTAGGCCCAAATAATGGTGAAGTGTCATGTAGTCGACGTTCACATAACACCATTAGAGGAGAGACAACATACATCACATCAAAATATCGAACGAATACCAAATTCACATGACTACTAATAGCAAGACTTCTCCCATGTCCTCAGGAACAAACGTAACTACTCACAAAGCATATTCATGTTCATAATTAGAGGAGTATTAATATGCATATAGGATCTGAACATATGATCTTCCACCAAATAAACCAACTAGCATCAACTACAAGGAGTAATCAACACTACTAGCAACCTACAGGTACCAATCCCAGACTTAGAGACAAGAATTGGATACAAGAGATGAACTAGGGTTTGAGAGGAGATGGTGCTGGTGAAGATGTTGATGGAGATTGGCCCCCTCCCGATGAGATGAGCGTTGGTGATGACGATGGCAATGATTTCCCCCTCCCGGAGGGAAGTATCCCCGACAGAACAGCTCCGCCGGAGCCCTAGATTGGTTCCGCCAAGGTTCCGCCTCGTGGCGGCGGAGTCTCGTCCCAAAAGCTTGCTTATGATTTTTCTTCGGACGAAAGACTTCATATAGCAGAATATGGGCACCGGAGGGCCAACAGGGGGCCCATGAGGCAGGGGGCACGCCCAGGGGGGTAGGGCATGCCCCCACCCTCGTGGCCAGGGTGTGGCCCCTCTCTGGTATTTCTTCCGCTCTGTATTTTTCATTATTCCCAAAAATAACTTCCGTGGAGTTTCAGGACTTTTGGAGTTGTGCAGAATAGGTCTCTAATATTTGCTCCTTTTCCAGCCCAAAATTCCAGCTGTTGGCATTCTCCCTCCTTATGTAAACCTTGTAAAATAAGAGAGAATAGGCATAAGTATTGTGACATAATGTGTAATAACAGCTCATAATGCAATAAATATCGATATAAAAGCATGATGCAAAATGGACGTATCAACTCCCCCAAGCTTAGACCTCGCTTGTCCTCAAGCGGAAGCCGATAATGATAAATATGTCCACATGTTTAGAGGTAGAGGTGTCGATAAAATAAAATATGGACATGAGGGCATCATGATTATTCTCATAACAGCAACATATATGGATAATGTCATATGATTTCTTATGCTCAAGTAATAATCTATTCACAATGCAAAGTATGAATCAGAAACTTTATTGAGAACTAACAAACTATAATCTCAGTCACTAAAGCAATTGCAATTTATCATAACATCAGAAAGAGTCTATGTCAGAGCTTTTCAGCAAGTCCACATACTCAACTATCATTTAGTCTTTCAGAATTGCTAACACTCACGCAATACTTGTGGTTACGGAATTTTAATCGGACATAGAGAAAGATAGGGGCTTATAATTTCGCCTCCCAACCTTTTACCTCAAGGGTAATGTCAACAATAATAGTTCATGCTAACTTACATCCAATTAGATATATATGTCTGGATCTTTCCAACACACTGTGCTTGCCAAAGGATAAAATATAAAAAAGGAAAGGTGAAGATCACCATGACTCTTGCATAAGGTAGAAGATAGAAGTAAAAGATAGGCCCTTCGCAGATGGAAGCAGAGGTTGCCATGCGCTTTCAGGGTTGGATGCACAAAATCTTAATGCGAAAGAACGTCACTTTATATTGCCACTTGTGATATGGACCTTTATTATGCAGTCTGTCGCTTTTATTTCTTCCACATCACAAGATCGTATAAAGCTTATTTCCTCCACACTAATCAATCATACATATTTAGAGAGCAATTTTTATTGCTTGCACCGATGAAAACTTACTTGAAGGATCTTACTCAATCCATAGGTAGATATGGTGGACTCTCATGGCAAAACTGGGTTTAAGGGTTTTTGGAGGCACAAGTAGTATCTCTACTTGGTGCAAAGAATTTGGCTAGCATGAGGGGGAAAGGCAAGCTCAACATGTTGGATGATCCATAACAATATACTTTATTTCAGATATAAGAAAACATAACCCATTACGTTGTCTTCCTTGTCCAACATCAACTCTTTAGCATGTCATATTTTAATGAGTGCTCACAATCATAAAAGATGTCCAAGATAGTATATTTATATGTGAAACCTCTCTTTCTTTATTACTTCATATTAATTGCAACGATGACCAAAGCTATGTTTGTCAACTCTCAACAATTTTTAATCATCATACTCTTTCTATGTGAAGTCATTACTCTTCATAAGATCAATATGATCTCTTTGTTTCTTTTTATTCTTTTCTCTTTTCTTTTATTCACTCAAGATCATGGCAAAATAATCAAGCCCCTGACTCAACACTAATCTTTATTATACAGCTCATGGACTCGATTACATAGAGGAATCATAAAGCAAAACTCAAAACTAGATCATACCAAAAACTTTATTCTACTAGATCAAGATATTACTAAAAGGATCGAACTAAGGAAAACGGTAAAGATAGGAGTGTGTTGGTGATACAATACCGGGGCACCTCCCCCAAGCTTGGCAGTTGCCAAGGGGAGTGCCCATACCCATATGATTATGTCTCCTTTGCTGGTGAAGGGGTTGTTGATGATGTAGGCTTGTCGTCCATCTTCCAAGGCATAGGCTCACCGCCATAGAAGGATGATCGAGTCTCCGGGATCCTTAAATCTGCAGCCAAACTCATCCTCTTGAATCTATATTCATACTCACAGTTTTGGTTTTGCAGGTCATAGATTTGGGCTTGGAGGTGCTCGATTATCTCGTGGAGCTTGAAGATGGCCTCCCCAATGTCCTTGGCATCCAGCTTGTGGTTGTTGGTGAACTCCGTGGTCATTATGTGATTGGAGTCAAGTCCACGCTCCACCATCTCCTGGAACTTGAAAACTTGTTGCTCCATTGCTTCGAGCCTCGTCTCCATGCTTCCGGTCCTCCTTGGTCCCTCAACATCGCGGAGTGCAGCAACCCATCACGCATCTCAATGGTTTGAGGGTGTTGCAGCACCTCCGCGAGGTAGGGGTTGATGACCTTCTCGAAGAACTTGTCCTTGGGGGCGCTTGGAGACGTCATGATGATCTAGATCTGTCAGGAAAACAGCTCAAAACGAAAACAGAGGATATTTGTGTGATACAGGAGTCAAAACCTTCGGAAGATTATATAATGAATTTTTACCGACCAAAATACGTATCGTGCAAGAAAATGGACTCCGGAGAGCACACGAGGTGCCCACGAGGTAGGTGGTGCGCCCTCCACCCTCGTGGAGCCCTCGTGTCCTTCCCGGACTGCTTCTTATTTTTCTATTTTTCTAAATATTCCAAAACGGAGAAAAATTGCCATTAGAACTGTTTTGGAGTCGGTTTACTTACCGTACCACATACCTATTCCTTTTCGGAGTCTGAAACGTTCTGGAAAGTGTCTCTTATGTATTCCTCCGGGGTTACGGTTTCAATAACGTTGGTTTCAACATTTATAGGATTACCTAAGATATAGTGTTTGATTCTTTGACCGTTCACCACCTTCGGATTTGTGCCTTCGAAGTTGTTAATTTTTATGGCACCAGAACGATAGACCTCCTTGATAACGTAAGGACCTTCCCATTTAGAGAGAAGTTTTCCTGCAAAAAATCTTAAACGAGAGTTGTATAGCAATACATAATCACCTACATTAAACTCACGCTTTTGTATTCTTTTGTCATGCCATCTTTTAACTTTTTCTTTAAACAATTTGGCATTCTCATAAGCTTGGGTTCTCCATTCATCAAGTGAGCTAATGTAAAATAACCTCTTCTCACCGGCAAGTTTGAAATCATAATTGATTTCTTTAATTGCCCAATATGCCTCATGTTCTAGTTCGAGAGGTAAGTGACATGCTTTTCCATAAACCATTTTATACAGAGACATACCCATAGGATTTTTATATGCAGTTCTATAGGCCCATAATGCATCATCAAGTTTCTTGGACCAATTCTTTCTAGATCTATTAACAGTCTTTTGCAAAATTAATTTGAGCTCTCTATTGCTCAATTCTACTTGACCACTAGACTGCGGGTGATAAGGAGATGCAATTCTACGATTAACATCATACTTAGCAAGCATTTTACGAAAGGCACCATGAATAAAATGTGAACCACCATTAGTCATTAAATATCTAGGGACTCCAAACCTCGGAAAAATAACTTCTTTAAGCATCTTAATAGAAGTGTTATGATCAGCACTACTAGTTGGAATATCTTCTACTCACTTAGTAACGTAATCAACAGCAACTAAAATATGTGTATACCCATTAGAGGCAGGAAACGGTCCCATATAATCAAAGCCCCAAACATCGAATGGTTCAATAGCAAGTGAATAATTCATAGGCATTTCTTGCTGTCTACTGATATTACCAATTCTTTGACATTCATCACAAGATAAGACAAACTTACGGACATCCTTGAAGAGAGTAGGCCAATAAAAACCGGATTGCAATATCTTATGTGCAGTTCTATCTCCAGCATGGTGTCCTCCATAAGCCTCGGAGTGACACTTGCGTAGGATCTGTTCTTGTTCATGCTTAGGCACACAACGTCTAATAACACCATCTACTCCTTCTTTATAAAGATGTGGATCATCCCAGAAGTAATGTCTCAAATCATAGAAAAACTTTTTCTTTTGCTGGTATGTGAAACTAGGTGGTATAAATTTAGCAACAATGTAATTAGCATAATCAGCATACCATGGAGCAGTACGAGAAGCATTTATGACATTTAATTGTTCATCAGGAAAGCTATCATCAATAGGTAGTGGGTCATCAAGAACATTTTCTAACCTAGACAAGTTGTCTGCAACGGGATTCTCAGCTCCCTTTCTATCAATAATATGCAAATCAAATTCTTGTAGCAAGAGAACCCATCTAATAAGTCTAGGTTTAGCATCTTTCTTTTCCATAAGATATTTAATAGCAGCATGATCGGTGTGAATAGTTACTTTAGAATCAACAATATAAGGTCTGAACTTATCACAAGCCAATACAACTGCTAAGAATTATTTTTCAGTAATAGCATAATTTCTCTCGGCATTGTCTAGAGTTTTACTAGCATATTGAATAACATTTAATTTCTTATCAACTCTTTGCCCTAGAACAACACCTACATCATAATCACTAGCATCACACATGATTTCAAAGGGTAAATTCCAATCGGGTGGCTGAACAATAGGTGCAGAAATCAATGTTTTCTTAAGTATTTCAAATGCTTCTACACAGTCATCATCGAAGACAAATGGTATATCTTTTTGCAATAGATTAGTCAGAGGCCGAGAAATTTTTGAGAAGTCCTTAATGAACCTCCTATAAAATCTAACGTGACCAAGGAAACTTCTTATACCTTTCATGTCCTTGGCACATGTCATCTTTTCAATAGCATCAACTTTAGCTTTATCAACTTCAATACCTCTTTCAGAAATTTTATGCCCCAAGACAATGCGTTCATTAACCATAAAGTGGCACTTTTCCCAGTTCAAGAAAAGATTAGTTTCTTCACATCTCTGCAAAACTCGATCAAGGTTGCTCAAGCAATCATCAAAAGAGGATCCATAGACGGAGAAGTCATCCATGAAAACCTCGCAAATCTTTTCACAAAAATCAGAGAATATAGCCATCATGCATCTTTGAAAGGTAGCAGGTGCATTACATAAACCAAAAGGCATACGTCTATAAGCAAAAGTACCGAAAGGGCAAGTAAAAGTGGTCTTAGCTTGATCATCAGCTGACACAGGTATTTGAGAGAAACCAGAATAACCATCTAGAAAGCAAAAATGTGTATGTTTGGATAATCTTTCTAGCATTTGATCAATAAAAGGTAAGGGGTAATGATCTTTTTTAGTAGCTTTATTTAATTTGCGGAAATCAATTACCATCCTATAACCTGTAATAATTCTTTGCGAAATCAATTCATCTTTATCATTAGGAACGACAGTAATACCTCCCTTCTTAGGGACACAATGGACAGGACTTACCCACTGACTATCAGCCACGGGATAGATTATACCTGCCTCAAGGAGATTTAGTATTTCCTTTCTTACCACTTCTTTCATTTTAGGATTCAGCCATCTTTTATGATCAATAACTGGTTTGGCATCTTTCTCCAAATTTATTTTGTGTTGGCATAGAGTGGGACTAATGCCCTTAAGATCATCAAGAGTATATCCAATAGCAACACGGTGCTTCTTCAGAGTTTTCAATAATTTTTCTTCCTCCTTCTCTGAAAGGTTAGCACTAATAATAACAGAGTATATCTTCTTTTCATCCAGATAAGCATATTTAAGAGTATTAGGCAATGGTTTAAGCTCAAACACGGGATCACCCTCGGGTGGAGGAGGATCCCCTAGGATTTCAACAGGCAAGTTGTGTTTCAGAATAGGTCCCTGTTTAAAGAACACTTCATCTATTTCCCTTCTTACATTCATAAACATATCATTTTCATGGTCTAGCAAATATTGTTCTAAAGGATCACTAGGAGGTACGGCAATAGAAGCAAGACCAATAATTTCATATTTACTAGGAAGTTCCTCTTCACGGCGTTGTCTACGAAATTTAGAGAAGTTGAACTCATGAGACATATCACCTAAACCAATAGTAACAACATCCTTTTCACAGTCTATCCTAGCATTAACAGTGTTTAAGAAGGGTCTACCAAATATAATGGGACAAAAGCTATCTTGTGGGGAACCAATAACGAGAAAATCAGCCGGATATTTAGTTTTCCCACATAAGACTTCAACATCTCTAACAATTCCCATGGGTGATATAGTATCTGTATTGGCAAGCTTAATTGTAACATCAATTTCTTCTAACTCAGTAGGTGCAATATCATGCATAATTTCTTTGTATAAGTCAATAGGTATTGCACTAGCACTAGCACCCATATCACACAAGCCATGATAACAATGATCTCCTATTTTAACAGAAATAACAGGCATGCCTACCACAGGTCTATGTTTATCTTTGGCACAAGGTTTAGCAATTCTAGCAGTCTCATCGCAGAAATAAATAACATGCCCATCAGTATTATCAGCCAAGAGATCTTTAACAATAGCAATATTAGGTTCAACTTTAACTTGCTCAGGAGGTGTATAAGTTCTAATATTGCTTTTACGAACCACAGTTGAAGCTTTAGCATGATCCTTTATTCTAACAGGGAAAGGTGGTTTCTCAACATAGGTAGTAGGAACAATAGGATCATTATAAGTGATAGTCTTTTCTTCAACTTTAATAGGTGCAGCTACTTTTACTTCTATGGGACGATGATATTTAAACCACTTCTCCTTAGGGAGATCAACATGAGTAGCAAAAGATTCACAGAAAGAAGCTACTATCTCTGAGTCAAGTCCATATTTAGTGCTAAATTTACGAAAAACATCGGTATCCATAAAAGATTTAACACAATCAAACTTAGGTGTCATACCTGACTCCTTACCTTCGTCGAGGTCCCAATCTTCGGAGTTGCGTTTAATTCTTTCCAATAAATCCCATTTGAATTCAATAGTCTTCATCATAAAAGAGCCAGCACAAGAAGTATCGAACATGGTGCGATTGTTATCAGAAAGCCGAGCATAAATTTTTTGAATAATCATTTCTCTTGAGAGCTCATGATTGGGGCATGAATATAACATTGACTTAAGCCTCCCCCAAGCTTGAGCGATGCTTTCTCCTTCGCGAGGCGAAAAGTTATATATATAGTTGCGATCACGATGAACAAGATGCATAGGATAAACTTTTGATGAAATTCCAATTTCAATCGTTTAGTTCCATGATCCCATATCATCACATAGCCTATACCATGTCAATGCATCTCCCTTCAAAGATAAAGGGAAGACCTTCTTGTTGATAACATCATCGGGCACACCTGCAAGCTTAAATAATCAACAAACTTCATCCAGATATATTAGGTGCTCATCAGGATGTAATGTTCCATCTCCTGCAAAAGGATTAGCTAGCAGTTTTTCTATCATACCCGAAGGAATTTCAAAGTAGACATTTTCATTTTCAGTAGGTTCAGTAGGTTCAATAGGTTGAGGAGCAACTCTTTGCTCTACTGGTCGGGGTGAAGATACCCCGAACAAGCCCCTCAGAGGATTATCTTCCATAGTAACAAGTGACAATAAATTTCAGCACACTATATAAATTTTTCCTTACCATATTCCACCTACCAAAGGCGCTTCACTCCCCGGCAACGGCGCCAGAAAAGAGTCTTGATGACCCACAAGTATAGGGGATCTATCGTAGTCCTTTTGATAAGTAAGAGTGTCGAACCCAACAAGGAGCAGAAGGAAATGATAAGCGGTTTTCAGCAAGGTATTCTCTGCAAGCACTGAAATTATAGGTAACAGATAGTTTTGTGATAAGGTAATTTGTAACGAGCAACAAGTAACAAAAGTAAATAAAGTGCAGCAAGGTGGCCCAATCCTTTTTGTAGCAAAGGACAAGCCTGGACAAACTCTTATATAGAGAAAAGCGCTCCCGAGGACACATGGGAATTATCGTCAAGCTAGTTTTCAGCACGTTCATATGATTCGCATTCGGTACTTTGATAATTTGATATGTGGGTGGACCGGTGCTTGGGTGCTGTCCTTACTTGGACAAATATCCCACTTATGATTAACTCCTATTGCAAGCATCCGCAACTACAAAAGAAGTATTAAGGTAAACCTAACCATATCATGAAACATATGGATCCAAATCAGCCCCTTACGAAGCAACGCATAAACTAGAGTTTAAGCTTCTGTCACTCTAGCAACCCATCATCTACTTATTACTTGCCAATGCCTTCCTCTAGGCCCAAATAATGGTGAAGTGTCATGTAGTCGACGTTCACATAACACCACTAGAGGAGAGACAACATACATCTCATCAAAATATCGAACCAATACCAAATTCACATGACTACTAATAGCAAGACTTCTCCCATGTCCTCAGGAACAAACGTAACTACTCACAAAGCATATTCATGTTCATAATTAGAGGAGTATTAATATGCATATAGGACCTGAACATATGATCTTCCACCAAATAAACCAACTAGCATCAACTACAAGGAGTAATCAACACTACTAGCAACCTACAAGTACCAATCCCAGACTTAGAGACAAGAATTGGATACAAGAGATGAACTAGGGTTTGAGAGGAGATGGTGCTGGTGAAGCTGTTGATGGAGATTGGCCCCCTCCCGATGAGAGGAGCGTTGGTGATGACGATGGCGATGATTTCCCCCTCCCGGAGGGAAGTATCCCCGGCAGAACAGCTCCGCCGGAGCCCTAGATTGGTTTCGCCAAGGTTCCGCCTCGTGGCGGCGGAGTCTCGTCCCGAAAGCTTGCTTATGATTTTTCTTCGGACGAAAGACTTCATATAGCAGAAGATGGGCATCGGAGGGCCAACAGGGGGCCCACGAGACAGGGGCGCGCCCAGGGGGTAGGGCGCGCCCCCACCCTCGTGGCCAGGGTGTGGCCCCCTCTGGTATTTCTTCCGCTCAATATTTTTCATTATTTCCAAAAATAACTTCCGTGGAGTTTCAGGACTTTTGGAGTTGTGCAGAATAGGTCTCTAATATTTGCACCTTTTCCAGCCCAGAATTCCAGCTGCCGGCATTCTCCCTCCTTATGTAAACCTTGTAAAATAAGAGAGACTAGGCATAAGTATTGTGACATAATGTGTAATAACAGCCCATAATGCAATAAATATCGATATAAAAGCATGATGCAAAATGGACGTACCAGAGTGACTCTTTGTTGCATGTTGAGGGATAGTTATATGATCCAATTGTGTTATTATTGTTGAGAGAACTTGCACTAGTGAAAGTATGAACCCTAGGCTTTGTTTCAAAGCATTGCAATACCGTTTACGCTCACTTTTACCACTTTCTACCTTGCTGTTTTTATATTTTCAGATTACAAAAACATATATCTACCATCCATGTTGCACTTGTATCACCATCTCTTCGCCGAACTAGTGCACCTATACAATTTACCATTGTATTCGGTGTGTTGGGGACACAAGAGACTCTTTGTTATTTGGTTGCAGGGTTGCTTGAGAGAGACCATCTTCATCCTACGCTTCCCACGGATTGATAAACCTTAGGTCATCCACTTGAGGGAAATTTGCTACTGTCCTACAAACCTCTGCACTTGGAGGCCCAACAACGTCTACAAGAAGAAGGTTGCGTAGTAGACATCACCGAGCACCAGCCCGCACCACCTCACCGTAAAAGCAGGGGAACGGCAGCTCCAGAATACACATATGACCTACGACAGGACCTGGACAATAGAGCCGGTCAAACCAGATCAACCTATGGATCAAGGGGACGTGCCCCAGCGTGAGAGCACGACTGTCAGGCCTGGCACGATAAGCACAACCTCACTCGGGCTGAAAATCGCATAGGGATTCCATCTGAACTGCTTCGTGAGGTAATGGAGCACCAGTTCCCAGAAGGGTTTAAACCCGTGAACATCGACTCATACGATGCCACGACGGACCCCCAGTCTGGATTGAAGATTTTCTTCTCCACATACACGTGGCTCGCGACGACGACCTACATGCCATCAAATATCTCCCCTTGAAACTTAAGGGACCAGCACGTCACTGGCTAAACAGCCTTATAGAAAACACCATCGGCAGCTGGGAAGATTTGGAGGATGCCTTCAGGGACAACTTCCAAGGCACCTATGTACGGCCCCCAGACGCCGATGACCTCAGTCACATAGTCCATCAACCCGGAGAGTCAGCTCGGAAACTCTAGACCAGGTTCTTAATTAAAAAAGAACCAAATTGTAGATTGTCGGGACGCCGAAGCCCTCTCGACCTTTAAACACAGCGTCCATGACGAATGGCTTGCCAGACACCTCGGGCAAGAAAAGTCGAGGTCCATGGCAGCCCTTACCGCACTCATGACCTGATTTTGCATGGGAGAAGATAGCTGGCTAGCCCGTAGAAGCAATAGCACCAGCGACCCTGGCACCTCCGAAGCCAGGGACGGTAATGGCAAGCCACGATGCAACAAGCACAAGCGTTGAATCAACAATGACGGTACCGAAGATACAGCGGTCAATGTCGGATTCAGCGGCTCCAAACCCGTTCAACGGAAGAAGCCGTTCAAAGAGAATAGAGATGGTCCATCTAGTTTGGACAGAATACTCGATCAGCCTTGCCAGATTCACGGCACCCCCGACAAGCCTGCCAATCATACCAACAGAAACTGTTGGGTCTTCAAACAGGCCAGCAAGCTTAACGCCGAACACAAGGGGAAAGGGCCGCCCAACAAGGACGACGACGAAGAGCCTCGCGCACCGAACACAGGGGGACAGAAGAAATCCCCCCCCCCCCCCCGAGGTTAAAATGGTGAATATGAAATATGCCACACATATCCCCAAGCGGGAGCGCAAGCGCGCATTAAGGGACGTCTACGCCGTCGAGCCGGTCGCCCCAAAATTCAATCCATGGTCGGCTTGTCCGATCACCTTCGGTCGCCAGGACCACCCAACCAGTATCCATCACGGAGGTTCGGCAGCTCTTGTCCTTGATCCAATCATTGACGGGTTCCACCTTACGCGAGTCCTCATGGACGGCGGCATCAGTCTAAACCTGCTCTATCAAGACACCGTCTGCAAAATGGGCATTGATCCGTCAAGAATCAGGCCCACTAAAACTACCTTTAAAGGGGTAATACCTGGTGTAGAGGCCCACTGCACGGGCTGAATAACATTGGAAGTCATCTTTGGTTCGCCAGACAACTTCCGAAGCGAAGACTTGATCTTCGACATCGTCCCCTTCCGCAGTGGATATCACGCACTGCTCGGTGAACTACTTTAGCCCGTTTGAATGCGGTCCCGCACTACGCTTATCTAAAGCTCAAGATGCCCGGCCCACGTGGCGTCATTACAATAAAAGGAAACACGGAATGCTCCCTCCGCACTGAGGAGCATACTGCGGCCATCGCGGCTGAAGTACAGAGCGGCCCTGTCAAGCCGCACACCTCATCAGCCATCAAGCCGCCGGACTTTATTAAACAAGACCGGTCAGTCCCGCACGCTGATAGCTCGGTTACTCCAGAGCTGGAATAGCAGTTTCGCCTCCGTCGACTGCCATACACATCCGCGTAGTTTGTACCGCGCGTGCATAACCACGCACTCAAAATACCCTGGGCATCAGCAGAGGCACAATACAGGACAGTCCCATAGTACGGTTCGACCCCATATGGCCTTCCCCTTTTCCTTAATTATTTTCTTCTCTTTTACCACAGGTGAATTACAACCTATTCACCCTACGGACGTACAAGGACTCTTCTTGAGCCTGGTTTCATACAAGTAGCCGAAGACCATTCCTCTCAAGGAACCTCTCTCTCCAAGGTGAAAGCAGCGCAGACATGCGGCAGGAGGTCCAAAGGATTTTGTAGACCTTTATTCAAAAACCTGTATAGAGCTTTTCCCCTTCTTCTTAGACCCCTCGCATGTAAAATGGCCTTGGCAGTTTTGGTGCCCTTTGTACGATCACGTTTTGACGTATCATTCAGATTCTGGTGAAAACAATTTTTTATTTGATATGGCCTTTATTCACAGACTGTATGTCGTCTCCTCAGTTGTCTCACTCGCTCACCTCGACACAAATTGCCAGGGGCTCTACACGGCCACATATGTGTCGCCAAACAAAAGCCCGAATAGCTTTATAGCACAATTTGGTGTCTCGAGTTAGGCATTATATGCATCGGCTCCGAATCATGTCTTTGGTAAATAGTTGGGTTGCCCGGCTCCTGTGTTTGCTACCTTACGTTATGTTTAATCGGCTAGGGTAGAAAAGGGAGAACTACTGCGATTGTGTTTCTGGCTCGCCCGGTCAAACATCTCAGTAGAGAAAGCCGAAAACTGACTATCGTGATGCAGCGAGAGCTGGTCAGCCACTCGGTGACTTGTTAAAATCTTTAGTGATTGTTTCCGTTTTACACGAAGGACCGCTTTTCCGGTCACATACGTAGTGCATCCGCATCCGGATAGCAGCGTATATACCAGGGGCTATCTTCTAGCCCCATCGTTAAACTCCTATGGCTAAGTGAGAGTGCTAAAGCCACATACTCCGATTGCCTGGTTCGCCGCACTGACACCTCCTTCACGGACCAAGACGTTGGGTCAAGTGTGATCATGTGCTATTCCGAACACCCTTGTAGTATCTACGTGGGGCCTGAAGCCGATGACTGGAAAACTCTCAGGAATACAAAAATGGCCGCACAGGAGGGAAGAGTTATCAAACAAAGGCACAAAAATATCACAAAGACTTCATATATCATAAAAAAGGTCCGGACAATTCAGGTACATTTATTCGAACATAATGTCCTTTGGGCATTGACCCTCTATCAAGCGGGCACCCTCGAGAACGTCCTCTAAATAGCGCTCCGGCGTGCAGTGGTCCTTGGTTCTAGGAGGGCCCTTAACTGCAACATCGGCGGCCTTCATCTTCGCCCAGTACATCTTGACACGGGCGAAGGCCATCCGCGCACCTTCTATGCACACTGACTGCTTGACTGCATCAATTCGCGGCACTGCATTGACAAGTCGCCGCACCAAGCCGAAATATCTGCTCGGAATGGGCTCGGCTGGCCATAGCCGAACTATGTTGTCCTTCATGGCCGCTCCAGACATCTTATGCAGCTCGGCCCACTGCGCCATTTGATCGTTTAGCAGCGCCGGGCGCTCCTGCGCCGCGTACTGTGTCCAGAACAGCTTCTCCATGGCGTGTCCCTCCTGAGCCTAGAAGAATATCACGGCGTCGGAGGCACTCTTCGGAAGATCCGCAAAAGCGTCTGGAGAACTCCATAGTCGATTAAGTAAGTCATATCTTTGATCGCCAAACTTAGTCTGTAAAAGAAAGAGCTTACCAGCCGCTATCTGTCCAGCCTGCCGGATCTCCTCGCGAGCCCCCCGGATTCGGACCGCGCGTCTTTGGCCTCCGGAAGGGCTTTGTCGATTTTGGTTGCCTTGGCTTTATTCTCCTTCTCGAGGGACTCGCACTTGCGGGCGACGTCCTTGAGCTCTAGCTCTACGACGGATATCCGCTCCTCGCACTAGCGCCGGGTAGCCTGTTCGGCCTTCAAATTCGCAACCGCTTTATCAGCGACCGCATTGCTCACCCTGGCCCGTTCCTTGGCCCGGGCAAGTTCACCCCTGAGGGTCTTGAGCTCGGCGGCGCCATTTGTAATTATGCAAATAAAAGCGTCTGAGTTTCAACCTAGTGTTCGCACATTCATATAGGCACAACAGGGATGTTCGAGGCATACCTTGCGCCTCATCGAGCCGCTTATTAATGAGGAAAATGTCCTCATCGACCAGCTTCAGTTCCTGCTTTAGTTCGGAAACCTCCGCGGCCTGGGCGGTTGCCGCTAATAGTGAAGCCTGTTTTTCCAATCACATAAGTGTGTTACTTCCCGCAGATATCTATAGATCCTCTGTTCGCCCTTCTTCATGGGCCGACCAGAGTCTCAGGGGCTACTATCTATATACAGGCGTATTTGTTCATATGGAAAGCGGCTAAAGACATTACATTGCATACCTCAAAGCCTGTTAGTAGGCTCGTGAAGGCTTCATTCAGCCCACTTTTGGCGGACTGAATCTTCTCGACCATCATACCCATCAAAGTATGGTGCTCCTCTAAGACGGACGCACTCTGTAGTACATCCATCAGGGTGTTCGGCGCCTCCGGGTTCCTCGAGGTCGCCGCAGTATTAGGCGCTCCCTCCCCCCTTGAAGGGGGGCTCTCACCCGACTCCGGATCCGTCTCCGAAGCGGTATTCGGCTGGGGGCCGAACAACTCAGGGCCTCCATCGCTGGTCTTCATGGGGGTCGCACCCCCTATGCCCTCGACGGCCGAGGCGTTCCCCGCCGGTGTCGTGTTGATGGTCCCTTGTACCTCTCGGCGATCCGAAGAAGTCCTCTGGGATGACACCTCGATGTCATCCGCCCTTGGGGGCGAGGAAGCTTGTGGTGGCGTCTCGCTCTCCATCATCTCCGGCAGTAGATCCCCCGATGACGATGATACTTGAGGGAGATCGCGGGCCGGACTAAAACACGTAATTTAACATTATTCTCTCAATTCGCAAAGGATTGGAAGTATGTGAAGTATCCTTAGGTACTTAAGATGAAGTAGTAGGCTTGGTCCGGGGGTGGTGCTTGGGGATTGCTTCGGCGTCCGAATCCGAGTCGTCCAAAAGGGATATCCTTCCCCTCTTGGACGCTCCCTCCTCGGAATCTGTGGAAGCCGCCCTCTTTTTCCCTTTGAGAGGAGGGTTCTCTTCTTCCCCCCCCTCCTCCTCATCTTCGTCTTCCTCGTGGGAGGAAGGAGCCTCGGTCCCTCCGGACGTAGCGCCCGAAGTACCTTCGTGGTGGAGGCCATCTTCGGCCTCCTTTCCCTTCTTCTTGTCTTTCTTTGTCGGCGCCCGGTAGGGCGCCGGAACCAGCATCTTCATTAACAGTGGTTCGGCTGAGTCTTCGGGGAGCGGAGCTGGACATCTGATTTGTTTCACTTTCTTTACCCAGCCCTGTTCAAGAGGCAGAATTTTTAGTACCCCTCCCTAATGATTGACGAACTAAGCAATGTTCGGAAATTTAACGCTTACTGGAGTTGCAGTCGAGGCCGGTGTCGTCAGACGTCCTGGGCCACGTCTTCTGATTCTTGAAGAGCAGCTTCCAGATCCCTTTGTGCGTCGTGCCAAAGAATCGCTGCAGGGTCCGTGGCCCTTCCAGATTAAACTCCCACATGTTGACAGGCCGTCGTTGGCAGGGAAGAGCTCGGCGGATAAGCATCACATGGACCACGTCGGCAAGAGTGATGTCCTTTTCTATCATACTCTTGATGCGTTTTTGCAGTGTCGACACCTCGTCAGAGGATCCCCAGTCTAGACCTTTGCTGGTCCAAGATGCGAGCTGCAGCGGGGGACCGGATTTGAAAGCAGGAGTGGCCGCCCACTTGGTGCCACGGGGTTCAGTGATGTAGAGCTACTCCTGCTGCTATGCCTTTACAATGTCCACAAATCTCCCTTTGGGCCAGGTAACATGGCGGAGCTTGCTCACCATAGTGCTGCCGCACTCGGCGTGTTGACCGTCGACCACCTTTGGCTTCACGTTGAAGACCTTGAGCCACAGGCCGAAGTGTGGGGGGGCGCGGAGGAATGCCTCACACACAACGATGAACACTGAGATGTGAATGAAGGAATTCGGGATCAGATCATGGAAATCCATCCCGTAGTAAACATGAGACCTCAGACGAAGGGATGGAGGGCAAACCCGAGTCCTCGGAGAAAGTGGGGGATAAATACCACCCTTTCGCCGGGCTTTGGGGTAGGGATGACCTGCCCCGGGGTAGGAAGCCTGTGTGTAATCTCCGCTGTCAAGTACCTCGCTTCCCGTAGATCCTTGATGTCCTTCTCCATTACGGAGGAGGCCATCCACTTGCCCTGGGAACCGGATCCAGCCATGGCTGCAGGAGCAGGGATGAAGGGAAAGATTGGGATTGGGGCGCTGGAGCTCGAGGATGTAGAGGCAGGTATGGAGGAAGGTGCGGGGAAGAGGGATAGATCCTTATCCTTTTATAAAGGCAGTTAATGTCAAGAGCTCCCTCCCCGGCCTTAAAATTTGCCTATTCCCAAGGGGTCGTGTGGGTGGCACGGTTGGATTACTCAAGTCCTCATTTATGAGAATCCCGTAATAACGGGGCCCGATCTCTACTTTGACAAGACATGTCACCAAGGGTTGCATCTCGAAACACTAAGCGAGAGGCCAAAAAGCGATTTGAAATAATGAAGTGGCCAGACGAGTGAAACTGTCAGTGAAAACATATTGTGTTCTTTGATTTAGTATTATGCCCTTGTGGTAGTGGGTCGTAACTGTTAGATAGAGCCGGATATAGTTCTCGATTGATCAACTACTTTGAATTGTTTGGAGGAGGAACCCGCCTTGCAATGTCGAAGACAATCTGCGCGCCGGACATATCGTCATTGAAGCCTGGTTCAGGGGCTACTGAGGGAGTCCTGGATTAGGGGGTCCCCGGACGTCTGGGCTATGTGACGTGGGCCGGACTCGTGGGCCATGAAGATACAAGATGGAAGGCTTTCCCCCGTGTCCGGATGGGACTCCCCTTGGCGTAGAAGGCAAGCTTGGCGTTCGGATATGAAGATTCTTTTCTCTGTAAACCGACTCTGTATAACCCTATCCCCCTCCGGTGTCTATATAAACCGGAGGGTTTAGTCCGTAGAGGCAATCATAATCATACAGGCTAGACATCTAGGGTTTAGCCATCATGATCTCGAGGTAGAGCAACTCTTGTAACCCTTACACTCATCAAAGTCAATCAAGCAGGAAGTAGGGTATTACCTCCATAAAGAGGGCCTGAACCTGGGTAAACATCGTGTCCCCTGCCTCCTGTTACCTTCGATCCTTAGACGCACAGTTCGAGACCCCATACCCGAGATCTGCCGGTTTTGACACCGACAGTCATCACAAAAGTAATGTCTTAAATCATAAAAGATTTTTTTTATTTTGTTGGTATGTGAAACTAGTGATATGTTGATACGTGTCCAACGTATCTATAATTTTTGATTGTTCCATGATGCTTTATTATCAATATTTGGATGTTTTATAATCATTTTATAGTCATTTTATATCATTTTTTGGTACTAACCTATTGACATAGTGCCAAGTTCTAGTTGCTGTTTTTTTCCATGTTTTTACATCGCAGGAAGTCAATATCAAACGAAGTCCAAATGCCACGAAACTCCACGATGATTTTTATGGGCCAGAAGGAAGGCAATGAGCCTTGGTTGCACCTGGGGGGTGCCCCGAGGGGGGCGCCAGGAGGCCCAGGCGCGCACTGGTGGCTTGTGCCCACCTTGGGTGCCCCCCAGACCGCATCTTTGCTTTATAAATACCACAATATTCCAGAAACCCTAAAAGCATCGACGAAATATTCATCCAGCCGCCACAGAGTCTAGAACCACCAGATCCAATCTAGACACCATCACGGAGGGGTTCACCACTTCCATTGGTGCCTCTCCAGTGATGCGTGAGTAGTCCTTTGTAGACCTTCGGGTCCGTAGTTAGTTGCTAGATGGCTTTCTCTCTCTCTCTCGCTGGATTATCAATATAATGGTCTCTTGGAGATCCATATGATGTAACTTTTTTTACGGTGTGTTTGTTGGGATCTGATGAACTTCGAGTTTATGGTCAGTCATATCTTTTTATATCCATGAAAGTTATTTGAGTTTCTTTGATCTCTTATATGCATGATCTCTTATGGCCACGTATTTCTTCCGCGATATTTGGGTTTTGTTTGGCCAACTTGATCTATTTATCTTGCAATGGGAAGAGGTGCCCGGTTGTGGGTTCGATCTTACGGTGCTTGATCCCAGTGACAGAAAGGGAAACGACACGTATGTATCGTTTCTACTAAGGATAAAAAGACGAGATCTATATCTACCGCCATATAGATAAACGGATCTTGTCTACATCATGTCATCGTTCTTATTGCATTACTCCGTTTTTCCATGAACTTAATACACTAGATGCATGCTGGATAGCGGTCGATGTGTGGAGTAATAGTAGTAGATGCAGGCAGGAGTCGGTCTACTAATCTTGGACATGATGCCAATGTAATGATCATTGCCTGGATATCGCCATAATTATTTGAAGTTCTATCAATTGCCCGACAGTAATTTGTTTACCCACCGTTTGCTATTTTTCTCGAGAGAAGCCACTAGTGAAACCTACGGCCCCTGGGTCTTCTTTCTCATATATCTGCCTTGCGATCTACTTTTCCTTTGCATATTTATTCAGATCTATTAAACCAAAAAAAAATACAAAAATACCTTGCTGCGTTTTATCTTTATTTATTTTATTTGGCATTCGATCTATCAATCTATTACAATTTACCTCACGTCCGCTTGCCTATCTTGAGGCGCCGTACCCCGAAAGGGATTGACAACCCCTTTAACTCGTCGGGTTGCGAGGTGTTGTTGTTTGTGTGCAGGTGCTGTTTACGTTGTGTTGCTTGGTTCTCCTACTGGTTCGATACCTTGGTTTCATAACTGAGGGAAATACCTACCTTCGCTGTGCTACATCATCCCTCCCTCTCCGGGGAAATACCGACGTAGTTCCAGCTACCATCAAGGATAATTTCTGGCGCTATTGTCGGGGAGGACCTTCAACCTAACCAGGTTCCTAATCACAAATCTCATGTCCTCGTAATTTTCATTATTTTCCATTTGCCTCTCGTTTTCCTCTCCCCCACTTCACAAAAATTTGCCATTTTATTCGCCCTCTTTTTCGTTCGCCGTTTTCTCATTCGATCTCTTGTTTGCTATCTTTGCTTGTGTTGCCATGTGTCTTCTATTTGCTTGCATCTTTGCTTGCTAAAAATTTATTGATATGGATCCTCATCCACTTGCTAATCTTTTTAAGAGATCCAATTATCATGAACCGATTGCTAGTGATTTGAGTGCACTAGATTATCATTATGAAGTTTTTCTTGAGATTCGTGAATCGAAAAATTGTGATGAAGAAATTTATGAAGTGATTCATGATAGCTCCATGAATGAAAAGCATGATTGCAATGATTTTACTATAAATTCTATTAATGTCAATTGTGTTAATACTATGCAAAACCCCAAGCTTTGGGATGCTTGTTTTGCTATGTCTGCTACTTATTGCAATGATCATGATTGGGGTGATGATGATTCTTATGATCTTGATAGTTTATTTAAGCCTCATGACGGATATGTTTGTAATAATATTGAAAGTGGGTTCGGAAGAGTGTCAACTTTAGCTAAAGATAATCCCACTATTTTGGAAGAGTGTCAACTTTGCATGCATGTGGATCATAAAGAGAAAATTTTATATGATAGTTATATTATTGAATTTGATTATGATCCTACATATAATTATTATGAGAGAGTAAAATAGGGTTTTAGAAATTTCATGTTACTAAATTTCCTCTCGGTGTGTTGAGTTTGTCAATGTTTTATTCCTCTTCTTTGCATATGCTAGATGTTTCTTGTTTTGATAATTTGTTTTCCTATAAAACTCCTATGCATGGGAAGTATGTTAGACTTAAATGTGTTTGTCACATGTTTCATGATGCTCTCTTTGTGTTTCAATTATTATTTGTTGTGTGGGCATCGTTGAAATATTATGCCTAGCTAAGGGCGTAAAACTATAGCGCTTGTTGGGAGGCAACCCAATAAATAAATTTACTTTTTCTTTTTGCTTTCTGTTCTTGTGTGTTTACACAATTATGCTACTGTCATGATTGTGTTTTTTATGTTTTAATTAGTGTTTGTGCCAAATAGAACCAATAGGATCTTCTTGGGTGATAGTTGTTTGATCTTGTTGAAAAAGACAGAAACTTTGTGCTCACGAAATTAATTCTCAGTTTTATTCAGAAAGAGATTTTGCCCTGATTCTTTTTGCAGAAGATTAATATACAAATTACCCTGGTCGTCCTATTTTGGTAGAATTTTTGGAGTTCCATAAGCATTCGTTTAAATCAGATTGCTACAGACTGTTCTGTTATGACAGATTCTGTTTTCTTTGTGTTGTGTGCTTATTTTGATGGCTCTATGGTTTTCTTTGATGAGTGCCATAGAAAATTGGAATACAGTAGATATAATACAAAAACAAAATATGAATTGGTTTGATACATCACTTATAGTAGTGGTTTATTTTTCTTACACTAACGGATCTCACGAAGGTTTTGTTGAGTTTTGTGTGATTGAAGTTTTCAAGTTTTGGGTTATCTTACGATGGATGAAGGAAGGATGTAAGAGCCTAAGCTAGGGGATGCCCCCTAGTGGCATCCCCGCTTTCTTCCAACAACTATCGGTATTTTACTCGAGGCTATATTTTTATTCGTCACATGATATGTGTTTTGCTTGGAGCGTGTTGTATGATATGTGTCTTTGCTTGTTTTATTTTGTGTTTTAAGTCATCAATCCTTGCTGGACACACCTATTTAAGAGAGCCAAAATTATCTCATGACTTGTTAGAATTGCTCTCTATGCTTCACTTAAATTTTTATGAGCAATGGACTTGCTCTAGTGCTTCACTTATATCTTTTGAGCACGGTGTGCTTAGTATTTTTAAAGAAATGCTCCCTTGCCTCACTTAGATTTATTTGAGAGTTAGACTTTTTTTGAAGAAATTCTCTCTTGCTTCTCTTAAATTATTTTGAGAGAAAGAAAATTTGTTATGCTTACGATCTTTACTTATATTTGTTTGAGCTTATGAAAAGCAACACATGAAAATTAGTCCCAAATTGATAGATATCCAAGAAGGATAAAGAAAACAAAATGTCGTGAAGATCATTGGACAAAATAAACTTGATTCTTAGTAACAGTTTTGAGATATGATGATGTGATATGTGAGTTATGTTGATGAGTAATTGTGCTCTAGTAAGAATATTGGTGTTAAGGTTTGTGATTCCCTATGCATGCACGAAAGTCAATAATCATGCAATGAAAATTATATCCTTCTTGTGGTGCATTATTCGGTGTTAATTATGCTTAATGCTTGCTTATGAGATTATTCGTTTCTTGGTTGGTCGCTTCCCAATCTTTTGCTAGCCTTCATTTTGCACTAAGTATGACCTCTACTTGTGCATCCAAAATCCTTTAAACCAGTTTTGCCACATGAGTCCACTATATCTACCTATATGCGGTATTCATTTGCTGTTCTAAGCAAATTTGCATGTGCCATCTCTAATTATCAAAATAAACTTCTCTTTTGTGTGTTTGTTTCGCTCGCGGAACGGTAACGAGTGGCTAATATTTTCCACGCTAGATGTGTTATTCTCAAGATGAGTGTTTATTCACTTGTCATTGCACGAGAGTAAGGCAAAGGTCTTAGGGATGCCCAGTCCCGAAATGCAAAAAAATTGAATTTACTTTATGTTGTCAAATAATAAATTCCTTGGAAAGAGTTGGTATGGAGGGCACCCGTGGATACGGCTAGCCATGGAAAGTGAAAGAATGGTGGAAAAGGAATAAAATTTATTTTCTATTTGGGAACCGCCTATGGCATATCTAGCATGGAAAGTATTCGGAACTCTGAGTTGTTTTCTTCGGTGGGATGGATACACCTCCCAAAATGTTTTCATCTCTAATTTTTCGCTTTGAGCTCTGGCACCTCTACAAATCCCTACTTCCTTCTGCGAAGGGCCTTTCTTTTATTTTATGCAATTTTTATTTTGAAATTTGAGTCTCCATCTTTTCTCATAAAAAGCACCAACTAGGAGGCAATATGATTGTGCTCAAGTATCGGGTGTAGTTAATATTCGAGTGTGTTTCATGAATGGATCTATGTTTGAGCATGATGGGCTAGGGATAAGTTATTTTAGCGTTGATATTTTGAAAATACATGGTTGCTTGTTGATATGCTTGAGTATCTAAATTATTATGTCAAAACTAGACTATTGCTTTGAATCACATAAAAGTCCAAATGTCCATGCTATAAAGAAAAGAATATGATATGACTTGATGAACAGCACTCCACATCAAAAATTCTGTTTTTATCACTTACCTACTCGAGGACGAGTAGGAGTTAAGCTTGGGGATGCTGATACGTCTCCAACGTATCTATAATTTTTGATTGTTCCATGCTGTTTTATTATCAATCTTGCATGTTTTATAATCATCTTATAGTCATTTTATATCATTTTTTGGTACTAACCTATTGACATAGTGCCAAGTGCTAGTTGCTGTTTTTTTCCATGTTTTTTACATCGCAGGAAATCAATATCAAAGGAAGTCCAAATGTCACGAAACTCCACGATGATTTTTCATGGGCCAGAAGGAAGGCAATGGGCCCTGGTTGCACCTGGGGGGTGCCCCGAGGGGGGCACAATCCACCAGGGCGCGCCAGGAGGCCCAGGCGCGCCCTGGTGGGTTGTGCGCACCTCGGGTGCCCCCCGGACCGTCTCTTTGCTCTGTAAATACCACAATATTCCAGAAACCCTAAAAGCATCGACGAAATATTCATCCAGCCGCCGCAGAGTCCAGAACCACCAGATCTAATCTAGACACCATCATGGAGGGGTTCACCACTTCCACTGGTGCCTCTCCGATGATGCGTGAGTAGTCCTTTGTAGGCATTCGGGTTCGTAGTTAGTAGCTAGATGGCTTTCTCTCTCTCTCTCTCTCTCTCTCTCTCTCGCTGGATTCTCAATACAATGGTCTCTTGGAGATCCATATGATGTAACTCTTTTGTGGTGTGTTTGTTGGGATCTGATGAACTTTGAGTTTATGATCAGTCATATCTTTTTATATCCATGAAAGTTATTCGAGTTTCTTTGATCTCTTATATGCATGAGTTTCTTTGATCTCTTATATGCATGACGAGATCTATATGTACCACCATATAGATAAACGGATCTTGTCTACATCATGTCATCGTTCTTATTGCATTACTCTGTTTTTCCATGAACTTAATACACTAGATGCATGCTGGATAGCAGTCGATGTGTGGAGTAATAGTAGTAGATGCAGGCAGGAGTCGGTCTACTAATCTTGGACGTGATGCCTATGTAATGATCATTGTCTTGATATCGTCATATTATTTGAAGTTCTATCAATTGTCCAACAGTAATTTGTTTACCCACCATTTGCTATTTTTCTCGAGAGAAGCCACTAATGAAACCTACGGCCCCCGGGTCTTCTTTCTCATATATTTGCCTTGCGATCTACTTTTCCATTGCACTTTTATTCAGATCTATTAAACCAAAAAGTACAAAAATACCTTGCAGCGTTTTATCCTTATTTATTTTATTTGGCGTTCGATCTATCAATCTATTACAATTTACCTCACGTCCGCTTGCCTATCTTGAGGCGCCGTACCCCGAAAGGGATTGACAACTGAGGGAGTCCTGGATTAGGGGGTCCTCGGACAACCGGACTATATCCTTTGGCCGGACTGTTGGACTATGAAGATACAAGAAGACTTCGTCCCATGTCCGGATGGGACTCTCCTTGGCATGGAAGGCAAGCTTGGCAATACGGATATGTAGATCTCCTCCCTTGTAACCGACTCTGTGTAACCCTAGCCCCCTCCGGTGTCTATATAAACCGGAGGGTTTTAGTCCGTAGGGCAACAACAATCATACCATAGGCTAGCTTCTAGGGTTTAGCCTCTACGATCTCATGGTAGATCAACTCTTGTAATACTCATATCATCAAGATCAATCAAGCAGGAAGTAGGGTATTACCTCCATCGAGAGGGCCCGAACCTGGGTAAACATCGTGTCCCCCGCCTCCTGTTACCATCCGCCTTAGACGCACAGTTCGGGACCCCCTACCCGAGATCCGCCGGTTTTGACACTGACATAGGTGCTTTCATTGAGAGTTCCACTGTGCCGTCATCATAAGGATGGATGGCTCGCCTTGTTGTCAAGGACAACATCACCTCTGGGGGAGCCCTGGCTGTAGGCCAAACTCTCCGACTAGGCGGTTTCGTCATGACCGCCTGCTCGGCCGCTGCGCCGACGATGACCTCTCGGGTCATCGAAACAGCCTCCACGTCGGCTCGGGACTCGCCGAGCAGTTGGATCCAATAGAGCTCTCTTCCTTGAACGAGCTCTTGGATCGCATCACCACTTTGGGAGTCGCTACGGACTATGATTAGATCGGGCTTAAACCCGACCAAAGGGAGATTAACTCCCCGCCGGTCACCCATCAGATAGCGGTGGTGGAGGAGCAATGCGGCGATTCTTCTTCTATCTTGAGGACAAACTATGTCCGGATTCCCGAGCTCTCCGAGCCGGATACCCGTCTACGGGAGGACATCGCCCAAACCCTGAACCTAGAATCAGGCAGCGGGCCAGACCTATTGGGCAACATACCGGAGCCCGAACTGCCAAGATCGGAAGCTCCTCCGCCCCTGGGTCTCAGATCGGGTCAAGGTTCGGACTTAAATCCACCCACCCACCCAGATATAAACGATCTTTACCACATTAGACAAGAGCCCCAGGAGACAGTACACCACTATTGGGCTAGATTCCTCCTTGTAATGAGCAAGGTTAAGGACTGTCGCGAGGAAGACGCAATTTCATTCTTTTGCAAAAATTGCATGGACAGGGGAATCCTCAACGCCATAAGTCGCCTTGACATAGCACACTTCGCTGACTTGGCGGCCTTCGTACGAAAGTACTGTGCGATGGAAAGCACCTGGAAAACCCAAACAAAATTTTGGGATCCTCCGGCTCTGACAAAACCCCCAGTCCGAACTAAAAGGGTGCACTCTCGTAAGTCACCCGATCCAATTACAAAGAAACATAAGCCCACTGCAGGGCATGGAACCGTATTGGATGGATGGCTCAATGGGCCATGCAAAATTCACAGTACAGCGGATACAATGCAAACACACAGCCTTAGAGCATGTTGGGTACTCCGGCAGGTGGCCAAGAGCGGTGAGGATCTCCTCATCAACAATACCGCAGAGCACCATCCCGTGGAGAACAACAATACAGTACTGACAATCTTCGAGACCTTCAGCTCAAATAATAGGCGTAAGCGAGCACTCCGCAGCCTTGCCGAAGTCTGCCACGTGGCAGCAATAAATCCATGGAGCGATACGGCTATCACCTTCAATGCCAATGACGACCCTAAATTCTGAACAGCCCGAGCACCAGCCGCCTTGGTCCTTAGTCCAATTGTGGACGGCTTCCGGCTTACTAAAGTGCTCATGGACGGCGGCAGCGGATTAAACCTCATCTATGAGGAGACTCTTAAAAAAATGGACATAGACAGAAGCCGCATTGAGCAAAGCAGCACGACCTTCAGAGGAATCATCCCTAGTCGGGAGGCACGATGTGCCGGGAAAATCACACTGGATGTGGTATTCGGCACGCCGGAGAATTACAGGTCCGAAGAAATCACATTCCAAGTGGCCCCATTCAATAGCGGATACCATGCCCTTCTAGGGAGGGAGGCATTCACGATCTTCCAAGCTATACCCCATTACGGGTACATGAAGCTCAAAATTCCCGGGCCCAATGGAATCATCACTCTAGCTAGTGATCCGGACATAGCACTCCGCGCCAAAAATAAAATAGCCGCACTGGCCCTCGAGGCGTTATCCGAAGCCCTCGCGGCCGAGGAATTAACTACGCTACACTCCACAGTGGACAGGAACGACGTGATACTCGACAAAAGATCCAAGTCCACCTCTTTTAAACCAGCGGACGAAATAGTCAAATTCCAAGTCCATCCAATGGACCCGACAAAAACAGCATCCATTGGAGCACAGTTAAACCCCACAGTAGACGCCGCACTACGGGAGTTCTTGCGCGAGAATTGGGACATATTCGCCTGGCATCCTTCAGACATGCCGGGAATCCCACACAGGCTGGGCGAGCATAGCCTTAACATTCTAAAAGGATTCAAGCCGGTCAAGCAAACTCTTCGGCGCTTCTCTAAGCCTAAGAGAGAAGCTATGGGAGAAGAGCTATCCAAGTTACTGGAGGCCGGATTCATCCGAGAAATAAAACATCCGGACTGACTAGCAAACCTGGTGATGGTACCAAAGAAGGAAAAATCCTGGCGCCTATGCGTCGACTTCAAGGACCTTAATAAGGCTTGCCCAAAGGATCCCTTCCCCCTCCCTCACATCGATCAAATTATCAACGCTACCGCAGGACACGACTCACTGTGCTTCCTCGACGCATACTCCGGATACCATCAAATTAAGATGGCGGAGTCCGATCAAGCCACAATGGCATTTATCACTCCATACGGCCCCTTCTGTTTCAACACCATGCCTTCCGGGCTCAAAAACGACGGCGCAACCTATCAACGCATGATTCAGACATGCTTGGAGACACAGATCGGCAAAACAGTGGAGGCATACGTAGACGATGTGGTCATTAAAACCAAACACGTCGAATCCTTAATAGACGACTTGAGGCTCACGTTCGACAATCTCCGAACATACGACATCAAGCTCAATCCGGAAAAATGCATCTTCGACGTGCCCGCCGGAAAACTCTTAGGCTTCATCGTCTCTAATAGAGGAATTGAAGCAAACCCGGCTAAAATTCGAGCTTTGTCACAGTTGGCTATCCCAACAGACCTCAAGCAAATACAGAAACTAACTGGATGTGTGGCTGCCTTAAGCCGCTTTATCTCCCGATTAGGAGAAAAGGCACTGCCCCTTTATCGCCTTCTTCGGCGCACTGAACACTTTGAGTGGACGGATGCTGCCACAGCCGGATTGGAAGAAATAAAAGCCATCCTGGCCACCAACCCAATCTTGGCCGCGCCAAATGTCGGCGAACCAATGCTGTTATATATAGCGGCAACTCACCAAGTTGTAAGCGTAGTGCTCGTCGTCAAACGAGAGACGGACGGACATAAGTTACCACTTCAAAAGTCAGTATACTACGTATCCACTGTCCTCACTTCATGCAAATCACGGTACCCACATTATCAAAAGATAGCATACGCGGTCTTCATGGCATCCCGGAAACTACGACACTACTTTCAAGAGTGTTCAATCACGGTGGCCTCTGAAGTACCACTCAACGACATAACAAACAACCGCGATGCCACCGGCCGGATTGCCAAATGGGCTATTGAGCTCCTCCCGTTCGACATAATATACAAACCACGACGAGCCATTAAGTCAAGTACTGGCTGATTTTGTCGCCGAATGGACAGAAGCCGAACTCCCTAAAGAGTACGGCGCATACTCCAATTGGATTATGCACTTTGACGGCTCTAAAATGTTGGCTGGTCTAGGGGCTGGCGTCGTCCTGAGATCCCCCACCGGAGATACAGTCCAATACGTACTCCAAATACTATACACAGACTCCAACAATGCAGCAGAATATGAGGCCCTGTTACATGGTCTCCGGATGGCAGTCTCCATGGGCATTCAACGCCTGGAGGTGCGTGGGGACTCGAACCTCGCGACATCTCAAATAAATGGAGATTTCGATGCCAAAGATCCAAAAATGGCGGCTTATCGCAACGCCATCCTCAAAATGTCAGCTCGGTTCGAGGGGCTCGAATTCCACCATGTGGTCCGAGAAAACAATCAAGCGGCGGACATCCTCGCCCGCATCGGCGCTAAGCGCGACCCTTTCCCACCCAATATCTTCTTGGAAAGGCTGTTTAAGCCATCCGTGGTATGGGAAGGATAGACCGGCAACAACAGTCCGGACTTGGCCACAACACCAGATACCGAACACTCTGACGTAATCGGAGGCCCCGCCACCGAAATAACACCTTCCGCCCACGTGATTATTGCTGTGATCGCCCCGTGGACAGAACCCTTCCTGGCCTACCTAACTAGGCAGGAACTACCTTAGGACCCAAACGAGGCACGTTGCATTGTGCAGCGGTCTAAAGCCTACAAGGTCCACGAGGGAGAGCTTTATAAGAAAAGCGCTACCGGAGTCCTTCAAAGGTGCATCTCCGAAGAGGAAGGGCAGAAACTTTTGACAGAAATTCATGCTGGACTTGGCGGCCACCACGCCGCAGCTCGGGCCCTTGTAAGCAAGGCCTTCCGTACAGGTTTCTACTGGCCGACGGCCCGAGCAGACGCACATGACCTTGTCCAACGTTGCGTCGGTTGCCAGCTTTTTGCAAACCAAAGCCATATGCCGCCTACCACTCTCCAAACAATCCCCATTACTTGGCCCTTTGCGGTCTGGGGGCTTGATATGGTCGGACCCCTCAAAGGGGGAGGCCATAAGAAAAAATACTTAATGGTCATGGTGGATAAATTCACCAAATGGATAGAAGCCAAACCAGTTAAAACGGCCGAATCCGGACCAGTGATAGACTTCATATCTGGGGTTGTACACCGTTATGGCGTCCCCCACAGCATCATCACTGATAACGGCTCGAACTTTACAGCCGACGAGGTAAAACTTTGGTGCAGCAACATGGGCATCAAGCTCGATTATGCTTCTGTCTATCACCCGCAAACTAACGGTCAAGTCGAGCGAGCAAATGGTCTTATCATGAGCGGCATTAAACCCAGATTAGTGTGGTCCTTAAATGAATCAAACACGCACTGGGTAGAGGAGCTCGACTCCGTACTATGGGGGCTGCGGACCACACCGAATCGCACTACCGGATACACACCGTTTTTTATGGTGTATGACGCAGAGGCGGTACTGCCCTGCGACATAATTCATGACTCACCTCGAGTGCGCATGTATGAAGAGAAAGAAGCCGAGCTTGATCAGCAGGACAGTTTGGACGCCCTGGAGGAGGAGCGTGACGTGGCAAAATCCCGTTCCGCATTCTATCAGCAACAGGCTCGAAGGTATCAAAGCAGACAAGTACGGGCCAAAACCTATAACGTTGGCGAACTCGTTCTACGCCTACCGGAGAAGAAAAAGAACAAGCTCAAGCCCAAATGGGAAGGTCCCTTCATTATTGACCAAGTTCTGACTGGTGGAGCGTACCGTCTGCGGGATGCATCGGACAATCGACTCGAGCCAAACCCATGGAACGCAGCCAGACTCCGAAGGTTCTACGCCTAGTGCCGGACTCTACGTTCGTCTCCTTACCTCCGTCAATTTTTTACATATCCGTTATCTGTCTTTTATCTCTTTCTTTTTTCCTTTTTCTTCAAGGCCTGAAAAGGCTAAATTGTGTCTTGACTACACAATCTTGACGCGCTAACCGTGCTCATTATACATGGGGGCTTCTTATACAGAAGCTTAATATAACTATTTTTCGGGCTCTATGCCCCACACATGTGTTATTCTTCCACATGTACCTTTTTTCGCCATTATATGCATCGATATGACTTAAGTTTTGGCCAAGCTGGGTTGCCTGGCTCTTGTGTTTATGCCCTACGTTCCCGTTAATTCGGCTAGGGCATAAGGGGAGCACCTCTGCGATTGTTACTGCCGGGTCAGCCGGATGTGTACCTCGGACTGGGTGAAGTCGAAAGCTAGCGTTCTTAAGGGAATACTCGGTCGGTGAACAAAAGATGACTTTTATTTATTTTAATACATGCCCCCCAGATGTTTATAGCCTGCGTCTCTTTTCGCAGTTCGGACATGCACATTAGGGCATGCGTACCCAGGGAAAGGAACCCTTAACGGAACTATTCTCCCTGGAAGATGTTTCTTACTATCCATGTAATATAACATAGCTAGTTGGGTACTTGTCTGTTCAAGCACTTATAACCCCTACGCCTGGTTTCCATGCGTACCCTGGTTTTTACATAACTGAGCGGGTATTCGGATACACTCCGGACTATCGGGTCCAGAGGTCGAAGCGAAAAGGTCCGCCATGACAAATGATTTACAATCCGGTTAGGGACAATACATGTCACTTGAAGCACATAGTCACTTAGACTGACTAAATTCTTCTTCTATACCATCCAGCATGCTGTCTAGCCTGCAATCCTGTTGGGAATACTTTGCGGCTAATTCTACTTGGTCATACACCAAACTGACGGGGATCTCTTTCCCATCAGGCCCCACAGGTTCGACCTCGGCCATGTGGTTAGGGTCAGCCTTGGTATACCACATCTTCACCATGGCCCAGGCTTCCCTCGCACCTTGTCGGCAGGCTGATATCTTCCATAATCGGAAGCGCCGCCGCGCTCCCTTGAGCTTCTCTACAAGCTCCCCCATGCCTCCTGGCAGGAAGATGGATGGCCACAAGGCTTGGGCAATGCCCTGCATCACCTGCCGAACTTGTTCGTGCAGTTGTGAGAGCTCTGGCAAAAGATCACCCGCAGACCCGGGCATCTCCTCCTCGGGACGACCCGTCAGCATACCTACAGATGTAACTCTGTTAGCCGGTTTCTTCGCCGAACTCTTTAAAAGTTCGTTCAAGCACTTACTGAAAATGACGCGTCGAAGCCTCTTATTCTCCTTTACGGAGTCAGCAAGCTGGGCCCGAACATCTTTCAGTTCCACGCCCAGCTGGATATTGGCATCTTGGAGATTGTTTTTCTCCTGCCTAACCTTTTTAAGCACACGCTCACCAGCCTTTAGCTGTCGTTGGGCATGCGGCTCATTCCCTATCACGACCTCCGGATTCACTCCAGAGTCATCTGCAGAATCTATTGTTAGATTTGCATGCATGCCGCATACTATCTGGTACCTGTCATTCTTTGAAATAGAGACAAGTGTTACCAGAGGGGGCCTTCTCGGACTCCTTCAGCGCGGCAACAGCGGCCCGTAGCTGGGCTTTGCACTCTTCCAGCTCTTGAGACAATTGGGTATTCTTCTCTGTAAGAACCTGCACAAATAATGATCCTTAAATTAGTTGTGTCAACTGTTTCAAGTCTCAGGGGCTACTGACATATATAATTATCAGACTTTCTTATCCGTATATCCTTTACATACTGGTCCATGGCTCTAGCAAGACCATTTTGAGCAGCTCGGATGTACGCGTCTCCTGAGTTGAAGGCATCGAACGCCTCTTGGGAGAAACAAGCGTCATGGAGTACGGCCCGGCGACGCATGTGATTCATAGCGCTCTCCACTTCGGAATTTGTAGCGGATAGCCTATCCGCATCCTCTGTAGGAGGAACATCCGGCGTTCGCCCCATGTTAGCGTCCGCCTCTATGTCCGGCTTTGGAGCCTGACTGGTGGAGGCGTGACCGGCAGCCCTTCCGGATATAGTCCGTCGAGTGTTTTTCCTACTAGGAAACATGGACGTTATTATGTTTTAAAAGACAACAACCACGGAGCGGGGTTTTGTTTCATACCTCTGCAACGGCGTCTCAGTCCTGACTGCCTTCCTTTTAAGCCTACCTGGCTTCGGTGCCCCTTGCTGGTGAGTCACTATGGGTTCGGCATGGCGTCCCGAGGGCCTTCCCTGTAAGACACCATATGTGTGCAATAGGTGAAGTGCAGAAAAGGGGATCCTTCTCGGAAGTTGGGACTCCGGTTTTACTTACATGCGACGCAGGGAGTAGTCCAGGATAATCAGCTATGATGGCCACCATGGCATCATCGCAGCTCAATTGATAGAACGTCATGTCAATCAGCTCCACAAATATGTCTGGATCCTCTTCGAGTCCGGGGTCGAGGGCCCGGTCAGGGTCCTCTGGTTGTGGAGGCGGGTTGTGGACCTCCCTCACAGCTTTTCGCAGCTCCTGCTATGAAATAGCAAGGTAAATATTCATGACAAAGAATGCGGGAAGGTCTGGAGTAAAAAGTAGCAGCTCACCCAGCTTGGGGGTTGTACATGGAGAACCCATCCCGTGGCTTGATACGGATGAACTCCTCTTCCTCTCCTTTGTATAAACCGGACAGTATTTTCGCTAGAGCAGCGACGGAGTCCGGACCTTTACGACCGCAGCGGGTGGCATCGTCTTCTCCATTGAAGTGCCACATAGGGTGTCCACGATATGGAAGTGGCTGCACCCCCCGCATTATACATATGGACATAACCTCGACTATTGTCAATCCTGATTTGGCCAGCGTTTGTATCCGGCCCATCAGGTAAAGGACCTCTCTGTTATCTTCCTCCTGGGGGCTCCGAGGGCGCCAGCTGCGGCGTTTCTTCAAAGGAGCGTTATTAAACTCAGGAAGGCCCATTCGAATAGGGTCCGGAAAGGGGACGTCCTCCATATAAAACCACTCCGAAGGCCAATCTTCGGACGTCTTCTTCGGAGTACCGGACATATATCCGGTCCCGGCGATGCGCCATATCTCGGCTCCGCCCACTTGATATATCGACCCCTCTTGTGTACGGGGTACGAGGCAGAACAGCCTCTTCCATAGCTCGAAATGAGCTTCACAGCCCAGAAACAGCTCGCAAAAGGCGGCATAGCCAGCGATGTGTAATATGGAGGCGGGAGTAAAATTGTGCAGTTGGAGGCCGTAGAACTCCAGGAGCCCGCGGAGGAATGGATGAATTGGAAATCCAAACCCTCTTAATAAGTAAGGGACAAGGCATACCCGCTCCCCTTTGGATGGGCCGGGAAAGCTCTTCGCTTGCTCCCCGCCATTGTAGGTGGCAAGCCTGGCTCGAACGGGGACCATATACGCTGGAGGGAGAAATCCCTGGGTCTGTAACTCTACTAATTGACTGTGCGGGACGAAACACTTCTTCCAATTGCCGGGCTTAGGGCTACGGGAGCGAGAGGAGGAGCTGCGATGGCTGGCCATGTTGGAATGGATTTTTTCCGGGCGTGCTCCGATGGATACTCGCTGTGGGAGGATGGTGTGATCTGGATATGAGAATCCCCATCTCTTTAATAGGCGATTTGCCCACATGGCTAGGGTGGCAAATGTAAAAATGCCCCGACTTCTCGCATTCGCTCGACGCGTGGAGGATATCCATTATTAGGCGCGGAAGCCAAGGAGTGCAACATTTAGGGGAAGCCGGACACTACTCAAATAGGTATTCAGAATTTGGAGAAGAACCCACCTTGCAATGCCGAAGACAATCTGCGCGCCGGACTCATCACCATTGAAGCCTGGTTCGGGGGCTACTGAGGGAGTCCTGGATTAGGGGGTCCTCGGATAGCCGGACTATATCCTTTGGCCGGACTGTTGGACTATGAAGATACAAGAAGACTTCGTCCTGTGTCCGGAGGGACTCTCCTTGGCGTGGAAGGCAAGCTTGGCAATACGGATATGTAGATCTCCTCCCTTGTAAGCGACTCTGTGTAACCCTAGCCCCCTCCGGTGTCTATATAAACCGGAGGGTTTTAGTCCGTAGGGCAACAACAATCATATCCTAGGCTAGCTTCTAGGGTTTAGCCTCTACGATCTCGTGGTAGATCAACTCTTGTAATACTCATATCATCAAGATCAATCAAGCAGGAAGTAGGGTATTACCTCCATTGAGAGGGCCTGGACCTGGGTAAACATCGTGTCCCCCGCCTCCTGTTACAATCCGCCTTAGACGCACAGTTCGGGACCCCCTACCCGAGATCCGCCGGTTTTGACACCGACAACAACCCCTTTAACTCGTCGAGTTGCGAGGTGTTGTTGTTTGTGTGCAGGTGTTGTTTATGTTGTGTTGCTTGGTTCTCCTACTGGTTCGATACCTTGGTTTCATAACTGAGGGAAATACCTACCGTCGCTATGCTACATCATCCCTCCCTCTCCGTGGAAATACCGACGTAGTTCCAGCTACCATCATATGTATTTAGCAACAATATAGTTAGCATAGTCAGCATACCAAGGAGTATTATGAGAAACATTTATTGCAGCTAGTTGTTCACCAGGAAAGCTATCATCAATATGCAGTGCGTCATCAAGGATATTCTCTAACCTAGACAAGTTATCAGCTACGGGGTTCTCAGCTCCTTTTCTATCAGTAATATGTAAATTAAATTCTTGTAGAAAGAGAACCCACCTAATGAGTCTAGGTTTAGCATCTTTCTTTTCCATAAGAGACTAAATAGCAGCATGATCGGTGTGAACAATAACTTTAGAGTCAACAATGTAAGATCTGAATTTATCACAAGCAAACACAGCTGCTAAAAATTCTTTTCCAGTAGTAGCATAATTTCTTTGGGCACTATCTCGAGTTTTGCTAGCATAATGAATAACATTCAATTTCTTATCAACTCTTTGTCCTAGAACAGCACCAACAGGATAATCACTAGCATCACACATAAATTCAAAAGGAAATTTCCAATCGGGTGGTTGAACAATAGGTGCAGAAGTTAAGGCTTACTTAAGTGTTTCAAAGGCTTCTACGCAATCATCATCCAAAACAAATGGAACATCCTTTTTTAAAAGATTTGTAAGAGGCCTAGAAATTTTAGAGAAGTCTTTAATAAACCTCCTATAGAAACCAGCATGACCAAGGAAACTACGAATACCTTTAATATCTTTAGGACATGGCATTTTCTCAATTGCATCAACTTTAGCGTGGTCCAGCTTAATACCTCGTTCAGAAATTTTATGCCCCAAGATAATACCTTCATTATCCATAAAGTGTCACTTCTCCCAATTCAAGACAAGGTTAGTTTGCTCACATATCTCTGCAAAACTCAATCAAGGTTGCTTAAGCAATCATCAAAAGAAGTTCCATAAACAGAAAAATCTTCCATGAAAACCTCAACAATCTTTTCACAAAAAATAGAGAATATAGCAGCCATACATCTTTGAAAAGTAGCAGGTGCATTGCATAAACCGAAAGGCATATGTCTATAAGCATAGGTGTTGGGTGTCAAAACTGATAGACCTTGGGGTAGGGGTCCCGGACTGTGGATCTGGGAGCGATGGGGAGCGAGCAAGGGACGATGAACACGGTGTTTACCCAGGTTCGGGCCCTCTCGAAGTGGTAATACCCTACGTATTGCTTGATTATATTGGATGTATAGTATGGTTTACAGAGTAGATCTACCTCGAGATCCATATGAGCTAAACCCTAAGGTGGTGAGGTGATGAATATATCTCCCCCCTAAAGACTACAACCCTCGGTTTATATAGACACCGGTAAGGTTAGGGTTACCGGAGACATATTACAATAAGGAGAAAAGAGATCTTGCCTATCATTGACTTGGAGGGCACACCACGGCTTCATTGATCCCCTGTCTCTATGCGGCTTCACCAGTCCGGTCCATATTCAATGGGCTGGTGCCCCGAGGACCCCTTAGACCATAACTCCCTCAGTAGCCCCTGAACATGCCTCCAACGCCAAGGCTTGTATCCGGCATCCGCTCACCCAACAGTATTCGGCCAGCGAGGCCAGTTCTTTAGTGTGCTTTGTTTATGTTCGTAGTCAAGTGATGTTCGGAATCAGAAACAACAGTTTTACTTAACAACGAAGGCAATGACAAAAAACCGTTCACGTGTAAACAATGTGACAACTTTTCCTATTTCAACGAAAATTCGCGTCTAGCCATAACACCGAGTGGTGAGTGCTTCTCGAAGTGCGGCTCGAGGCCGACGCCACGTCCGACACGTCTCATTAAGGTGGAGATCATGCCCCGCCTTTCGGGGGATATGATCAATTATTTCGATTCCCTTCCCCGCACATAATGTTGCGAGCATATCGGGATGTGGAGAAGCCAATGGCGTGGAAAAAGGAGCTCCTGGCTTGTCAACAGCCTGTAAAGAGGGACTACAATAGTCAGCATCCCACGCCTTCTCCCACCTTCCGCTCACATAGATCCTTAGAGCTCCAGTGCCCCCTTTCTCCGCTTCCACAACAAATCCCACCCCGTCGCCTTCAACCATGGACGGATCCGGCGCCAACAGGAAGTGGGAGGCCTCCACCGTCATCGATGGCAACATCGTGAAGCTGAAGCAGGCCGACTATTTGTCGGCCAATACTGCCCATCGGGCCCCCGAAGAGGGCCAGATCATCCCTACGCCCAAGCCGGGTGAAAGGGTCGTATTCCTACCTCATTTCCTTAGGGGGCTTGGATTTCCTCTGCACCCCTTTGTGATGGGGTTGATGTTCTTCTACGGGCTAGATTTCCATGATCTAGCCCCCAACTCCCTCCTTCACATCTCGTCCTTAATTTTCTTCCGCGAGGCTCTCCTCCGAGTCCAGCCACATTTCAGCCTATGGCTGAAGGTGTTCAACGTCAAGCCCAAGGTGGTTGGCGGTGAACATGCGGACTGCGGCGGGGCCATGACCAGCAAGCTGACATGGGTCCATTGGCCGGCAGGCCAGTTTGTCGACACTGGAAAGATGTGCCAAAAGGAATGGTTCTACATCACTGAGCCAAGGGGAGCCGCCTGGGCAGCGGCTCCCGCATTCAGATCTGGACCCCCCACCAGGCTGGCCTCGTGGACCACTGAAATCCCGAACTGGGGTCTGCCGCCGATTTGAAGGTGCTGCAGAAGCGCGTCATCAACGTGATGGAGGCCGGCGCAAAGCTGGTCAATGTGATCTAGATCGTGCTCTAGCGTCGGCTCCTCCCCTGCCAGGAGAGGCCCAAGCCAATGTGGGAGTACCAGCCCGAAGACCCGGCCACCGTGCGGCATCTCTTCGGCACGACCCACGACAAAGTGTGGGTTCTTTTATTCAAGCCGCAGGAGAAGTGGTCGGGCAAGGGAGAGGACATAGGCCTCGACGCTGTGAACCCTCCGACGAAGGTGAGTGACATTTGTCTTAACATGAGCTCGGATATTCACACCATACGATTCAATGTCAACCTCTTTATGCAAATTTTGCAGGGTTGGCTTGCCAAGGCCGAGAAAATCAGCGGCCCGGCACCGCTGCCAGAAGAGCCCCAGTTCAGAAGCTGTTGGTTGTGGTGTCGTACAAGGCACCCGACAAGGAGGGCAAAAAGAAAGAGGTGTTGAAGGCCGGGGAGGGCCTCCGTCGTAGAGCTCATCCGGATAGTCGGTCCGGAGACACCACGGTCCCACCCGCACAGGAGGGGGACGAAGATGAGGACGAGGAGGAAAGCGCCTCCTCGCACTCTAAGAAGAGGGCAGCGTCCAGTGATGTCGAGGAGGTTCAGCCTTCTCGGGCCCCGAAAAGGTAATGCCCGCCTAAGCTGGCTCTGGCTGACAGCTCGGACTCTAATGAGGAGTCTGGAGCGTCCGAAAAGGTTCTGGAGAGGGAACCCAGGGTCAAGTCCCCAGCGACCAGGTACATATCGTGGCATTTTCAATTGCCTTATTCTTAAGCAAACCCTGATAGAACATAGATTGATTATTTTTTGTTGGTGCAGCCCTCCGCGTGGCCACCCCGCTGAGCAAACCTCGGAAGGGACGTCTCCGCCCGCCGAACTGGCGGACAGTGGTTCACGTTTCGCACTTCCTCTGATCCCCGAACAAGTTGGGGAGGTGATGTCGCGAAAGACCCCTCCTCCTCCGAACACAGGGGAGGAGGTCGATGCCACCATGGTTGAGGCTGACGCCTCGGTCGTTGAAGACTAGGGGGATGCATCCCTCCTGGCCAACGTGGGGAGGGGATCCGGATCATCCGAACCCCTACCGTATTCGGCTCCCGAGCCCCCGAGGGAGCCAATTCCTCATTCCTTAGGGAAGGTGCCGGGGGTCCAGCGCCCGCGCCGGACACCTCAACTCGGGCGGCGGCGGGCTGGCCGGACACACTGGCGGAGTTGGTGAGCAACTCTACCTTCGTCGGTGAGCACCGTACCCTTATGGGTGCGGTTATACAGGGTGTTCGGTCCCTTCATTCCGGACTGAACGACGCTGTTCAAGGGCTGCTAATAGGCTTTGAGGTAAGTCAAGTAATGCTCTTTGTCCTATAAAGCGGTTGTAATCTTTAGTGTGGGTAGGCCATGTGCATAGCAGCCCCCGGGACTCTACAAGGACTTTGGAGAAGCTTGCAGAGGATCAAACTCTGTAGGCCGATTAATAATGTCATCATTTCTTTTTGCTGACGCGGGCATCTTCCTTGGCTGCGACTGCAAATGTCGCGGTGCTAAAGGAGATATCGGAAGCTCGAGCGCTGCAACGGGGATCTTGAACTTGTCAAAAAACGGCTTGACGAGGCGCAAGGTAAGCTTTTCATTAGCATACGTGATCATTTGTTGCCGGGTACATATTACACCAGACTGTGTGCTGATAATTTGATGTTCGGCTATTTCAGCTGCCGCCACTGAGGTTGAGGGATTGAAGGAGGCCCTAAAGAAAGCCGAGACTGAGGTGGCCGCCAGGAAATTGGCCGCCGAAAAGGTTGTGGCTGAGCTAGAGGAAGCCCAGCTTTCCAGCAAGAAGCACGAGGCTCGAGTGGTCGAAGTGCAGGTGGAGCTCAAGGATGCTGCCAAGAAGCTGGAGACCCTTGAAAAGGAGAAGGGAGAGCAGTATTCCACGCTATCCAACGTGGACAAAGAACTCCCGGAGGCGAGGAACAAAGTGTGAGGTGTCCGGGAGGAGCTCCGCCTGGTGGGGCAAATTACAAATGGTAAGAAATAATTACTGCATAGTGTGTCTGGAGGCAACATGTTTGTCTTGCTGACGTGAGTCTGGCGCTCCGCAGGCGTCTTCGCCAAACTCCCGAGGAGTGCAGGGGCCGTAGCGAAGCACTATGCTACTCACAAGGAGGACTCCATGCAGCGGCTCTTCTGGTCACAATTTCTGGATTCCAATCATCCTTCCCTCCTCAGCAATCAAATGAAGAAGCAGATGGAGATGCATCGAATGTCCGAGCTAGCCGTCAAGGACCTCTGTGTTAGTCTGTAGGCCGCCGAGCCCATTCCGAACACCTACTTCGGCCTTATGCAGAAGCTGCGGGAGGCGCCGCTCCGAATTGACGCAATGAAGCCCTCAGCGTGCCTTGAGGGGGCGAGGCTTGCGTTCACGAAGACCATGGTGCATCGGCCGAAGATTAATCCAATGGACATGGCCACCAGTCCTCCGCCCAAGGGAAAAGAGCATCGCCGCCCTGAGAAATACTTTCCATAGGTCATGAATGGCACGCCGGCGATAGAGGGCCAGTGTTCAAAAGATGTAATGCTTGAATGGCTGTATTAAGTTTTTACCCATTGGACCTTATGCTTTATGATGTGTCCGCCTAACTTATTTTATATTGTCATGATTTTAATTTTGACTCCTATACGACTGTATGTTTATTCTGAAAGCTACTAGTCGGCAGCTTCAGCCCCCAGGTGAATATCACGAGGGGTATTTTGTCTCCGCACTGTTACCCTTAGCCAACGTCTTCGTACCCGGAGGCGGTAGTGTCTGAGAAAAACTAGGCAACCGTACTATTCGGTTTTATTGCTTTCACCTAGCCTTGGGAGCTTAACGGTGGGGGCTAAGGACTAGCCCCCTATGTTTTGTAATGTACTTGGGGGAAAATGCCAACCCTTTCTGATCACGTGGTTTGTGTTAAGACGAACCCTTCGTGTGACACGGGGAAATCGCCAACGATTTTTGGAGTCAAACCTTGTCATCGGATCGCTGATCAGTTCACGCTTACTATGACGGTCAGTTTTCGGCTTTCCCCTCCTGAGGTACTTGTCCGGGCGGGCCAGAAGTACAACCGCAGGGGTTCTCCCTTTGCCCTCTTAGTCAAACATGCGGAACATAAGGGGCAAGCACAGGAGTTGGGCAACCCAACTATTGACCTAAGACATAGTTCAGAACTTGATGCATATAGTGCAATATCCTTGACGCGGAACACTCAGCGGAAAGCAGTGTCGGACTTGGGGTGCCGAGCTGATAGGGAAATCGAGCTCTAGGTTAGTTAACCGATCATGTTTTTGTGCCAGGCTGTTCGAAGAGCGAGGGGAGAATCAGAAAGGAAATAGACAATCGCAAGATGCGGATATATATCTGAACACCATAAAGGGCGTTTATTATTCCTCGTAGGCTCAAGACGTCTAACCATACAATTTGAACTGCGAAGGCAGTATTTGTAAAAAGGAAAAAGTTTTACAGAGTAAAGGTTTACACAGGGCCTTGACGCGTGAGTCGAAGCCTCCACCTTGCCCTGCTGCACGTCTGCGCCTTTGCTTCTGAGAGGTGGGGGTTGGGACCTTCGATGAGACCTTGGGGGGTGAGGATCCTGCCGATGAAGCTTTATGCTTGGGGGGTTCCGGAATTGGCCCCCGGGTCATCCGAAGACAAGGTAATTCCGAAGTTCATGCTAGCTAGCCAAACATATGCTTTAGATTTATTGATATATGCCTCACGGCTACCCATGCTATTTTGAGTGCAAAATGTGCTGACGAGGCACGTGGAGCGCGAAGAATGTGGGCGTGTCATTGGGCGCGCATCCCTATTTGCGGCGAACGCATGAGGGTTCCCATGACGGGGAACGGGTTCAAACCCATTTACTGTTGTCGCCGGCCTTTACGGCGGGTCGGCATCTAGACTTGTATGGGCCGGTCTGTTCTCCGTCCGCTAGGGCCGCAGTGTGCTCTTCGGTTCAAAGTGAGCGTTCTGTGTTGCCATTGATAGTTATGACGCCTGAAGGACCAGGCATCTTCAACTTGAGGTACGCGTAATGCGGAACGACATTGAATTTGGCGAACTTTGTTCGGACGAGGAGGCGTGATAGCCGTTGTGAAAAGGTGCAATGTCGAAGATCATGTCCTCGCTTCGAAAACTGTCCGGAGAGCCGAACGCTACATCAAGCGTCACAGTGCCTGTGCAGCGGGCCTCCACTCTCGGAATGGCCCCCTTGAAGGTGGTGTTACTGGGTTTGATCCTTGATGGGTCGATCCCCATCTTCCTCACCGTGTCTTCGTATATCAGATTGAGGCTACTACCCCCATCCATTAGGACTCTAGTGAGGTGGAATCCGTCAATGATGGGGTCGAGTGCTAAGGCTAAGGATCCTCCGTGGCGTATGCTGGTCGGGTGATCCCTGCGATCGAAAGTGATCGGGCAGGCTGACCACGGGTTGAACTTCGGCGCCATGGGCTCGACGGAATATACGTCTCGCAGCGCTCGCTTCCTCTCCTTCTTTGGTATGTGGGTTGCGTAGATCATGTTCACCGTATTGACCTCGGAAGGGAAGGGTTTCTAGCCTCCACTATACGGCCTGCAGGGCTCGTTGTCGTCCTTGCTTCATGGGCTTTTGCTCGAGTCTTCAGCTGCAAGCATGCCGGCATGCTTTATCACCCAACAGTTACGACTGGACTGGTTGGCAGGCTTCTCATGAGTGCCGTTGATCTGGCAAGTCCTGTCCAAGATTGCATCTAGTATGGATGGGTCGTCGCCATCGCCTTTAGGGGCTTTCTTTTGGGGTCCGGACTTCTGATTTAGGAATCCGACATTTACTGCCGTATCCACGCCCTCACCGTCATTGTGGCGATGTTTACTCTTGCTGCGTCGGGACTTTCCATTCATGTCCCGAACCTCGGAGGTACCGGGTGTGTCGGGGTTGGCATTTTTTTGAGCGAGCGAATTGTCTTCTCTCGTGCAAAAGCGGGTCACGAGAGAAGTAAGGGCTGCCGTAGTTCTTGGTTTGTCCTGGCCGAGCTGTCTTACGAGCCATTCATACTTGACACTATGCTTGAAAGTGGCCAAGGCTTCGGCATCTGGACAGTTGACAATCTTGTTGTTCTTTGTCAGGAATCGGCTCCAAAATTGTCGGGCAGATTCTCCGGGATGTTGTGTGATGTGATTTAGGTCGTCAGCGTCCGAAGGCCGGAGATAGGTGCCCTGAAAGTTTGCTCAAAAAGCGTCCTCAAGCTCTTCCCAATAGCCTATAGAGTCTTCGGGAAGGCTATTTAACCAAGGTCGAGCCGGACCTTTAAGCTTTAGTGGCAGATATTTAATGGCATGGAGGTCATCTCCTCGTGCCATGTGAATGTGGAGGAGGAAATCCTCTATCCATACGGTCGTGTCTGTGGTTCCGTCAGATGGTTTAATGTTCACGGGCTTGAAGCCTTGTGGGAATTGGTGTTGCAGTACCCTCTCTATGAAGCACAGGGGGTGTGTGGCATCCCGAACTCGGGCTACATCGCATCAGAGGTCTATGGGCATCCGAGTCTGATGCTGCTCCCGGACTCTATCATTTTGGTTCGGCCAGTCGTAGTATTCTTCCCGGTGAGTGGGTGGGTATTCCCTCGTAGAAGGACCTGGTACGGCCTCCTCGAGCATCTAGATCATGACGGAGGTCGTACTCGTAGGCGGGCTGCACTTGATCCTTGCCATAACGGCAAGGTGGGGTGGCGGGGTGTTCGGCCTTGTCAGCTTCTTTGTCCCGCCCTCTAGGGGGGCGGTCTGGCTGTTCGGCACGTGTGTATGTCGGACATGTTGGCTCTGTGGCCTCATCACCGAATTGCGGCAGCAACCTTCACTTGGGATAGCTTTTGATTGGTTGTTCGTGGCCGTACCCTTCTTCGGCGGCTAGGAATTTGGTCCATCAATCGTTGAGGGTGTCCTGTTCAGCCTTGATTCTGCGTTTTTGTTTCTTCGGGATGCGGGCGGTGGCTAGAAGCCTCCGCTTGAACCATTCCTGCTCCAGCGGGTCTTCGGGGACGATGAAACCGTCATCCCCGAGACTGGCCTCCTCTTCACAGAGTGGGAGGTAGTTGCTATCTTCTGAGTCATCGGGGTTTTCTGGGTTGAACGGGTCCTCCTGCCCCGCGGGGTCATCTTGATAATGTTCATTAGCTGCGGCTCCGTCGAGGTCATCTGTATTATTCGCGGTGTCGTTCTCCTCAGAGTCCACGTTGCTCGCATGACTTTGACATGGCTTTGATCGATGGTGCTGTCTTCGGCGCTTGGGCGGCTCATCTCCGAGCATGTCTTGGTCTTATTAGGAGTGCCCTCGCTATCCTTGGGGGTGTCCACCATGTAAATATTGTAGGTGGACGTGGACGACAAGCGGCCGGTGACGGGGGGGGTGCAACATCGGTATTAGTCGTGGCTCCACTATCCTCGTCCATATATTCGGCGTTTTTCAAATTGTAATCTAGCATATCAGTTAAATCGTCGACAGTAGCTACCAAGTGGGTGGTGGGTGGGACGCAAAATTCCCTGTGGTACGCCTCGAAGGGTTGATGGTCGTGGGCGGAGGGCAGGTCCTCCTGGATGGTCATTTTCTGGATTCGGTCTAGCGCCTCGTTTAACATAGTGAGGGTAACTGAATTTGAGGGCTCTAGGCCAAGTTCCGTTGTAACGGGGTGGAGCGCAGCCAGTGCCCTAGCCGGTCCTTGGTTTCATAGGCCGAGCTTAACTTGGGGTACGGTGCTGGATCCTTGAGAGGGTCTGGATTGTCACTGGGGACTAAGGACGGGCCTTGGTTTTTTCCTGGGGTTCCCACGCCGGGGTTTGAGATCGAGGTGCTTCGGTCCGGGGTGACCCCTGGCCATCGGTTGCCGGCTCGTCATAAGGGCTTAAGGCCAGAGGAGCCTTGCGACAGAAAGGTTCAACCGAGATTGACTCTTGGCCTCCGCCTCCTAATTCTTCCTCGGAGGTGATAGGCCCTCCGCAAACATGACAGATCTGACCGAAGGTGGAGTCTGGTCCCCGCTTGAAGCGGAGCCCTCTTGACTCGAAGCTGTTTGGAGGGCGGGGGCCGAACTATATTTCAAATCGGAGGGGCCCTCCAGAGCGGGCATGGCGAGGCCTGTGAGGGTGCGGATGGGGGTAGTGAATCCGACAAAGACCAGATCGCCCGGCGTGTCCGCAACGTATTCCAGATTACCGAATTGAATTCGGCGTTCAGGAGCGAAGTTGTTAATCTGATCCAAATGACCAGTCGGGTCGGCGTGCAGCACGATGCTGCCGAACGCGAAGAGTTTTCCGGGGACGAAGAAGTCCTTGGATCCGATGCCTTTTCCTATGATCAGGCGGGCCATCGATCCTTTGGGCGATCCAACAGGGGAACTCTCAATGAAAGCACCAATGTCGGTGTCAAAACTGGCAGACCTCGGGGTAGGGGTCCCGAACTGTGGATCTGGGATCGATGGGGGACAAGGGACGATGAACACGGTGTTTACCCAGGTTTGGTCCCTCTCGAAGAGGTAATACCCTACGTCCTGCTTGATTATATTGGATGTATAGTATGGTTTACAGAGTAGATCTACCTCGAGATCCTTATGAGCTAAACCCAAAGGTGGTGAGGTGATGAATATATCTCCCCCCAAAAGACTACAACCCTCTGTTTGTATAGACACCGATAGGGTTAGGGTTACCGGAGACAGATTACAATAAGGAGAAAAGAGATCCTGCCTATCCTTGACTTGGAGGGCACACCACGGCTTCATAGATCCCCCGTCGCTATGCGGCTTCACCAGTCTGGCCCATATTCAATGGGCCGGCGCCTCGAGGACCCCTTAGTCCATAACTCCCTCAATAGGTTCCAAAAGGACAAGTAAAGGTGGTTTTCTCTTGATAAGGTTGTGAAACAGGTATTTGAGAAAACCAGAATATCCATCAAGAAAACAAAAGTGTGTGTGCTTTGATAATCTTTCCAACATTTTATCAATAAAAGTCAAAGGGTAATGATCCTTTATAGTTGCTTTATTTAATTTGCTAAAATAAATAACCATTCTATAGCCAGTAACAATTCTTTGTGGAATGAGTTCACTTTTATCATTAGGAACAACGGTAATACCTCCCTTCTTAAGAACACAATGAACGGGGCTTACCCATCTACTATCAGCCATGGAATAGATTATACCAGCTTCCAGAAGCTTTAATATTACAATTCTTACCACTTCTTTCATCTTAGTATTCAAACGTCGTTGATGATCAACAACGGGTTTAGCATCAGGTTCCATATTAATCTTGTGCTGACAGAGAGTGGGACTAATGCCCTTAAGATCATCAAGAGTATACCCAATAGCAGCACGATGCTTCTTCAAAATTTTCCATAATCTTTCTTCTTCATGTTCTGAAAGGTTAGCACTAATAATAACAGGATATATCTTTTTCTCATCAAGATAAGCATATTTCAAAGTGTCAGGCAATTGTTTTAATTCAAACACGGGATCACCTTTAGGTGGAGGAGGACCTCCTAGAGTTTTAATAGGCAAATTGTGTTTGAGCAGAGGTCGTTGTTCAAAGAAAATTTTATCTATCTCATTTCTTTCATGCGTATGCATATCATTTTCATGGTCTAGCAACATGATTACTTTCACATGACACCACTAAGGGAATCACAACATGCATATCATCAAATTATCGAACATATATCAAGTTCACATGATTACTTGCAACTTGATTTCTCCCGTGACCTCAAGAACAAAAGTAACTACTCACAAATAATAATCATGCTCAAGATCAGAGGGGTATTAAATAGCATAATAGATTTGAACATATATTCCACCAAATAAACCAAATAGTCATCAACTACAAGATGTAATCAACACTACTAAGTACCAATCTAAGGTTCCGGTACAAAGATTGAACACAAGAGAGGAACTAGGGTTTGAGATGAGATGGTGATGTTGAAGATGTTGATGGATATGGACCTCCCAAAGATGGGAGTGTTGTTGGTGATGACGATGGCGATGATTTACCCCTCCGGGAGGGAAGTTCCCCCGGGGGAATCACTCCGCCAGAGGGCAAAAGTGCTCCTACCCAAGTTCCGCCTCGAGACAGCGGCGCTTCGTCCCAAAAGTCCCCTCCTTATTTCTTCTAGGTCAAAATGACGTATATACCAGAAGATGGGCACCAGAGGTGGGCCGAGGAGGGCACAACCCACCAGGGCACGCGTGGTGGGCCTCCTCCGATAGTTATTTGCTCCAGTAATTTTTTATATATTGCAAAATAATTCTCCATAATTTTCAGCTCATTTGGAGATGTGCAGAATAGGTAACTCTGACGTAGCTTTTTCAGGTCCAGAATTCCAGCTGCCGGTGTTCTCCCTCTTTGTGTAAACCTTGCATATTATGAGAGGAAAGGCATGAGAATTACTCCCAAAAGCATTATTATGCATAAAAACATTATAAATAATAGTAGGAAAACATGATGCAAAATGGACGTATCAAGTAGTAGCGGATCTTTTCCTCATGAGCAAATAGGATGGCTATATCATTCAATTTAGTAAGGTGTGCCACAACAGTTTCAGTTTCATATCCATGAAAAGGATCAGATTCAACCAAAGTAATTAACTCGGATCGACAGAGAATTCATAATCATTATCAGTAACAAAGATAGGAGAAGTAGCAAACTTAGGATCATTTTTCATTCTTGCATTCAAAGATTTTTTTTTCTTTCAACTTACTGTCACGACCCAGACTCAAGGATGGGACGAGCAACTGGATTAGTACCAATATTCAGATATGAATTGGGGGATACAGGGACAATCGGGGATGAAAATCAGCAAGCAAAGAGAGGAATACAGAGAGCAAGAGGTGAGGAACTGAAGCCAGGGGACGAAAAACATGGAGAACGATTCATTCCTTCGATCCCTCCTGGTGTGCTTCCCTGGTTGCATATATAGCTTGCGTTGTGTGGACCCTAGCCTCCAATGACAAGCCCGTCCCATAAGCCCAGGCCCACCTTACACACGTACATTGACAGCCCATAGTGGGGGTGTTACACTCTCCATCCCTTGAAATTCGGCTTGCCCTCAAGCCGATTATGATCAAGCTAGACTCATGGGCGCCTCCAATCTCGTCTAGCGAAAGAGTCGGCCCTCCTGGGTCGTAGGGTAGTATCATGTGCTTGCAAATGGTCAGCTCGAAGGAACTAAACATGACTTCACTGCCAAATGGAGTTGCAACTGAAGAGTGGGACATCTTGTCGACACACATGGTACATCTAAACCAACTAGTGTCCTTGACAACAAGCAGGAAATTGCAAGATTTTGGCTCTACGCTGACCAGATCCCCAAAGAAAATAGACAAAAGATAGTAACAACACTCACGTACATAACCAGTGTACTGTTGTACCCTTTGTTTTGCTTGAGCCGATGACCGGAAAGAATCAAGCAGCTAGTTAGTAGGTCAAAGTTGTTGCAACAACATGACTGCAGGTACTAAGCGCCTTGCGGTTGATGATCCATCTCATAATTCAGCCCTGCTATGAACATCTGCACATGCTTATATAAATATATATATATATATATAGTGTTACTATTCATCATCCAGGGTGTAGAATAAGTTATTCTTCACCCGAGGTAATCTTACGATCATATCATAATTAAATTACATTTGGAATTCAAATAGTTACATTCCTAATGATTCACTACGTAAAATTTGGCATAAAAAATAAATATATAGGTCATAAGGCAAGAAAATTTGCAGTTTATGTGTATTTTACACTATGTTTTTACGTTTGTAATTTTACATAACATGAAATATTTTTTACGATGATTATATATATTATTACGGTCTCTTTTTATGTCGGAAATACGACAAAATTTACGAAACGTAAAATTACGGTGCATTGATGTTAAAATAGAGGGGGGGGGTGAAGAATAACTATTCGTCACCCTGGGCGAGGAATAGTTATTCTTCACCCACCTCTATTTTAACATCTATGCACCGTAATTTTACATTCCGTAAGTTTTGTCTTATTTCCGACGTAAAAAGAGACCATAAGAAAATATATAATCATTGTAAAAAATATTTTATGTTATGTAAAATTACAAATGTAAAAACATAGTGTAAAATACACATAAACTGCAAATTTTCTTGTTTTATGACCTATATTTTTATTTTCTTATGCCAAATTTTACGTAGTGAATCAATAAAAATGTAACTATTTGATTCCAAACGTAATTTAATTATGAAATGATCGTAATATTACCACGGGTGAAGAATAACTTATTCTGCACCCACGGGTGAAGAATAACTTATTCAGAATAGTTAGTCTGCTAATATTAGCAGACTAACTATTCTGATAACACTTCCGCACTGCACGCTCAACGCAAGTGCACGTCATTGTTTGAACCAAGTGTGCTGCAGTACTCACAGAGTGAACTTCGTGTCGGGAAAAACTGCACGCAGTGTTTTTTCGGTACCGTTTTCGCTCTAATTTTTGAACCATTTATTGGAACGAGGCGTATAATATACCGTTGGAAAGCTACTGATTAGGCGCAACTTCGCCATGTTGAGCACTTTTCGAGATTCCTCTCGGTTTAAGAGCAGTTTCAAAAATGGTGCGGCGGATGACGAGTGACAGCGAGCGTTTTTTCGCGATTTATTCTAAACCGCTCATTGGAATAAAGCAAGTGATACGCCGTTGGAAAGATATCATCGAGGCACATCTTTTTCATATCTATTAATTTCTCTAATTCATTACGGTTTAAGAGCAGTTTCAAATTTACTAAATCGCGGAATTCTGTTTTTTTTTTAATTTTTGCAATTTTCGGTACTGTTTTCTCTCTTGTTTTTGAAACGTTTGTCGAAACGAGGCGTGTAATACATCGTTGGAAAGCTATGGCCAAGGCGCAACTTTCGTATGTAGAAATGGTTTTGAGATTCCTTACAGTTTTAAGTTAATTTTGAAAATCGTGCGGCGGACGACGAGTGGCAGCGGCTGTTTTTCGCGAAATTTTTACAAACCGGTTGTCGAAATGATTCAAATGATATACCGTTGAAAAGATATCGACGAGACGCAACTTTTTCATGTAGAACATTCTCTCTAATTCCTTACAATTTAAGAGCAGTTTTAAATTTATCGAAAAGCGGACACTCTGTTTTTTGCGAGACCAAAATCACCGTGTGTCATCGGACAGAAGAACGCACTGCTTCAAATGGCAAACCGCACTGTAGCAGGTAGGTCAATTGAACTTCATGATTTCTTTTTGTCGGACATAAACTTTCTCGCAAAAGTTTTTGTTGTCTTTTTTCAACTTTTGTTTGAACGAGAGTGGACCGCAACACTCTCGAAAATGAACCGCAACACTATCAAAAGTGAACCTCATGAGTTTTTGTTGTATTTTTTCATACTTATTAATTTTTTACGCGCGTTAACCAAGCGAGTGGACCTTTCATCGGACAGAAGAACACACTGCTTCAAACGAAAAACCGCACTGCAGCAGGCAGTCAAGTGAACTTCATGGTTTCTTTTCTCAGACGATTTTTTTCCCGAATAAGCACTAAAATCGATGTGTGCACTTCATCAGACAGAAGAAGACTAAAAACCGCACTGCATCAGACGGTCAAGTGAACTTCATGGTTTCTTTTCTCAAACGAACTTTTATCCCAAACACGCACTAAAATTGACATGTGCACTTCATCAGATAGAAGAACGCACTGCTTCAGACTAAAAACCGCACTGCATCAGACAGGCAAGTGAAGTTCATGAATTCTTTTGTGGGACGTAAACTTTCTCACACGAGTTTTTTGTTGTCTTTTTTTCAACAATTTTTATGAACGAGAGTGGACCGCAGAGACGGGGGCAAATGAACCGTGATATATGTCGAAGTGAACCTCATTGCTATCTTGTTGTTTCATTTTAAAAAATCACACTTTCATGTTGGGCGCAAGTGAACAGTACACTCTTAAAAGTAAACCAGATCCGAGGACCAAACGCACTGCAAGTGTTGACATAGTCGATTGAATTTTGAGACACACAAAACAAATTGCACTTCATGCAAAGGGGTAATGAGCTGCACATCTGAGGCATCCACCCTCAAAGCATACACATTTATCTGAACGTTTTACAGTCACACACATAAAAAATCTGCACTCCTCCACCAGCCGACATGAACCAAATAATTGAACCACTGCTAGATATACAATTACATATCAACACTAGAGTCATACTGCAAACCCAAGCGAACGGCCTGCACAAAGCACAAATCTAAAGAAACAGAAAAATCTCAAAACTGCACATCTGAGGCATCCACACGCGATCCACACGGAGGTCGTTGACGAACTGCGTCGTTTTTGAAACCGCAGGCCATGCACGATTAGTTGGCGAACCTCAACGCACACTCTGGCGAGCTGCATTTTCAACAAACACAAAAATCTCAAAACCTCACTGCTTTGCCTGAGCTGCCTATCCAAAATTAAAAAAGAACAAGGAAATAGGACACGGACGCCGACGAAGCGGACTGTGGTCACATGGAAAGGGGTCCAGATGAAAATTGTGAGCTCTGGAAAATAGCAAAAACAATCCTGCAAACAAACCGGGCTGCACGCAAGCCGCTGGACAGCACCGACGTTCAGGCACTGCATGCTTTACCCGAACGGACTGCACGAATGCCAGCGGACTTCACCGACGTTCCTACCGTGCTGCATGCGCACACGCGGCAAACTGCTTGGGAGGGCGATGCCGGAGCTCCTCGTCCTTCCCCTGCGATGGACGGCGTGGGATAGGGTGAGCACCCAGGCGAACTGCACAGCGCCATGGATCCTGGGGGATCTGGTGGTCGTCGGGGGAGAGGGCACTATTGACCGCGCGACTAGCCGGCGAGGCGGGGGCTCGACGGGGGAGGTTGGTGCGGCACGGGGAGCCAGGGGGTCATGCTGGCTAGCGTCAAGGGCAGGGCGGTTGGAGGCGAGGGTGGTGGCCGATCCAACACTAGGATGCACGCTGGGGGCGGTTGACGGCTCGGATTCGTCGTCGGGAGGCGTGATGGCGCGGTTGCCGGCTCGGATTCGTCGCCGGGAGGCGTGATGGCGCGGTTGCCGGCTCGAATCCATCCCCTGGAGGAGATTTGGGGGAAGTTGCTGGCTCAGATTTGTGGGGGATCCGGGCGGCGTGATGTTGGTCCGGCAAAGCGGCGGCGCTAGGAGGTGGACAAGTTGCAGTGGTAGTGAGAGGTGGAAGAAGGTGGTAGGAGGAGGGGGCCTGTGGTGGTTGTCTGGGTGGTGCGGTGCCGGAGCGGCGCGTGGTGGTTGGCAGCGGGGTAGTGGCCTTTCTACTTCGCTGGAGGAAGGTGTTGACAGGGTGGGTCCAGGCGGTGGCGCCGGAGAAGGTGGAGGGCATTGTGGGGCTGGGTTGGGGCCGCCGAGGCTGGCCATAGCAGGATGGGGCCGTGGCATGGCCGGAGTTGGGCGGGGTCGTGGGGCGGGGCTGTGGGAGGCCGGGCGAGGGAGGTGAGGGGTGGATGCGCGGGGGCTGGGAGGAAGTGGATCAGTGGTGGGATCGTGTGTGGGGCCAGGGAGGAAGTGGTCGCGGTGGAGCCGCGGGGGGATGGAGTGTTAGCAGAGTAAGGTCTTAAGTGGTGTTATATTCATAAACACTATTCTGATCACGGGATCAGAATAATATTCTGATCACAACCTGACATGCCCCGCTAGTAGTACGTTGAACTTCCCTGTGAACTAGGTTGAACTTCCGCCAACATTGCCCAAATGGGGCTTGCGATATACCTTTGGAAAGCTATGGATACCAATATCATGACCCAACTTAAGTTTTTGGCAAAATATAAGCGGTTTAAGAGCAGTTTTGAAAACCGTTTTTTCTTCGCACAAAAAACGTGAATCGTATTTTCGATCGCATTTCTAAACCGTTTATCGGAATGAGGCATATAATATGGCGTTGAAAAGCTGCTGCAAAACCGCTCCTTCCACATGTTGAAAGTTTTCTCTAATTCCCTATGGTTAAAGAGTAATTTGAAAAAACGTAAAATTTCGTAAACCGAACAGCTGAATTCGTATTTTCGATGTCATTTCTAAACGGCTAATCCAATTGAGGCATATGATATGGCGTTGGAAAGCTTATGACAGTGCGCTACTTTTTAGTTTGAAAGTTTTTTCTAATTTTGAATGGTTTAAGAGTAATTTAGAAAACGGTCCAAGTCCTACCGAGTTCGTGTTTTCGACCTAATTTTTTAACCGTGCGTCCGAATGCAGCAAATGATATGGCGTTGGAAAGCTTGAACAAATGCGAAACGTTTTGGTATGTATTGTTTCTCCCAATTCTTTACGGTTTTAAGTCAGTTTCGAAAATGGCGAAAAACGTATTTTTGCCGTATTTTCTACAAACTTTAACGGAAAGGCGCAAATAATATACCGTTGAAAAGCTACGAAAAATGCGAAACTTTTTCATGTTGATGGTTTTCTCTGATTCCTAGCCGTTTTCAAGTAATTGCGAAAATGGTGAGATCATTCATTCTGCCTTTATCGCGAAACGGATTCTTCGAAAATGCACCGCGTGAAGAACCTGAACTTCTCGGCACGTGTACTTGAACTTCACTCTATTTTTTCATGTGCTTTTCTTGCTCGTAGCTCTTCATCCACTGCTCGTAGCTCTCCATCCACTCACTGGAATTGAGCAAGTGATATACCGATGGAAAGCTATTGTAAACACGCAACTTTCCCGTGTTGATCATTGTTTCATACTCGCGATGATCTTAAAAGTTTTTCATCTCAAATTCATTCACTATAGTAGTCGAACTTCCTGCTGTTTTCACGTTGAACTTCTATGACATATTTTCCTTTGTAATTTTCTCATCCATTTCGTCAGTGTTACACAAATGATACTCTTTTTGTACAAACCTCTCTCACAATATTTTTTTTAACTTTCTTCGATCGAGGACTTGAACTTACACAGATGATATTCCTGTCGTTTTGAAGTAAATTAGAGAAATGACGAGATCATGATTTCTGCCTTCATTGCGAATGGAAACACACTGCGTGAAGTAGTTGAACTTCTCGGGTATGTCTGCTTGAACATCACTTTGTTTTTGACGTGCTGTTTTTTGCACTGCGTGAAGTAGTTGAACTTCTGGGGCATGTCTGTTTGAACTTCACTCTGTTTCACTTTATTGTTTTTTTCTTGTATGAAATACACACCATGTAGTACGTGAACTTCTAGTTATTATCACTTTGAACTTCTCTCTGGTTTGAGAGAATTATTTTAAAACCCAAAAAACAACATATTTATTTACGTATTTTGGACATCTAAATACACGGTGAAGCTCTCTCACAAGAATTTTTTGAACTTTTCCTCACCAAGCACTTGAACTTCTAGCAACCATTTTTTCGTTTATGAGTTATTTTTAAAAGTACAAAAAATGGCGTTGTGTCTTTATTTTTTGAACATGTAAATCCTAAGTTTTAATAAACTCCGGACTTCTCTATTATTTCAATATGAAATTCACCTTTTTATATTTTTGAGTAAAGAATTGTATTTGATTTTTATACGGAAAAAATCGAACATGGAAATACAAGGTGACCCTCTCTCGCAAGAATTTTTGAACTTCTCCGGACAGAGCACTTGAACTTCTTTCAACAAACTTTTTAAGCTTTTATTTTTCATTACTTTTTATTCTCACCTGAAATGCATTCCTTGAAGTACTTGAACTTCTCGTTGTTTTCATTATGAACTTCTGTCACATTTTTGTGTATACGTCGAATTACCCACAATTGAAGGTCGAACATCATTTTTTGCCATTTTTTATAACATGTAATTGGAGGTCGAACGTCCCGCAATATAAATTCTGAACCGTGCACGGAGGTGCACGTGAACGTCTTGCGACAAATCTCGGTTTTTTATATACTTCGAACTTCTCTGTTATTTCAAATTGAACTTCTTAGTCTTATTCTTAGAAAAAATGTGTTTTCAAATAAGCATCAAACATTTTTTAAAATTGAACCTCATACTTTTATTTTTTCCTAGAAATGGAAAGAATTTGAGTTTTCCGTAAACATCAAACTACTACTTTTATTTTAATTTGAATTTGTTTAATTTTATACTTTAGTAACAAAGAAAACCTGTGTTTTTTTATAAATATTGAACTTCTCTTTTTAATAATTTGGACTTCTTGGTTTATTTCTTTTAGCATCAAAATATCCTAGTTTTGTCATAAATATTGGACCCCGACCACATTCTTTTTCTAATTAATTTTTCTAAACTATTTTTTTGTTAATTTAATTTGAGCTTCCGTTGTGGAAACTTGTTGAACAGGAGGAACTTTTTGAACTTTCCCGGTCTATGCACTTGAACTTCTAGCAAAAAAAAATTGGACTTCACCTTTTTACTCCTATTTTCTCATACGAAACACACACCATGCAGTACGTGAACCTCCGTCTGTTGTCAACTTGAACTTATCTCTATTTCACTTTAATAGCGAAAAAAATCTGAGTTTTTTATAGACATCGAATCGCTCTAACTTTCTTTTTTCAACTTCTTTTGTGTGCTTTTTAGAAATGTGAAAAAACGGAAGTTTTGTTAGAAACATTGAAATTCTTCATTATTTTTAATAGATCTTACTGGTCTTATTCTTCAGTAACCGAAAAAACTGAGTTTTTAAATAAATATCAAACGCTCTCCTTTTAAAAGTTGAACTTCTTTGGTTTTATTATTTAGTAAACAAAAAAATCTCCGTTTTTTATATACATTGAACTACTCTATTATTTTAGTTTGAACTTCTTGGTCTTATTCTTGTAATAACGAGAAAAATCCAAGATTTTAATATACATCAAACTATTCTATGATTTAAAATTGAACTTCCGAGTTTTTATTTTTTGCTAGGAGTATTTTAATAAACATCCAAACTTTTGTGGTATTTAAACCCAAATGTTTTTATTTTACTTTTGGAAACGAATATTTTTTTTCTTTTTTTAATAAACTTCAGACTTCTCTATTTTCAAAATTTGAACTTCGTGAATTTTTCGTATGTTCACCTCTTTTTTTATACCCAATGTGTGCGTTTTGCCCTAAGCGAACATATTGAACTATCCGCGACAGAGAATATGAACTTCGCATCAACCTTTTTTTGTCTTCAAGAAATGCCCGCTTGTTTTTTTGCTTTTAATATCGAACTTCTATGCTCTATTATTTTGTAACAGTTTCATGAAGGAGAAGGAAAGCAGCAACATAATGTGTGTCAGACAGCAACTACTTGAGGAAACCAAGCAATACGTGATACATTTTTTACTGTAAAGAGCAGAGAACAATTTTTTCCATGTCTTTCCAATTTGAACCCCACTAAAAAAGTTTCTATTCAATGCATTTTTTAGTGTTTCCGTATTGGTTGAAGTTGTTGTTTTCTTAAAATTGAACTTCCTAATGTTTTACTACATGAACACAAAAAAATTGACACTATATAACCAATATGGAAAACAAACTTCTTGGAGCCGCATCGTTGAACGGCCCGAGACGACGGTGTTGAACTTTCTGGGCAACACAATGTTAAAACAATGTTGAACTTTCTGAGCTCATCAACAAGGATCTGATTTGAATACAAATGATAGACTGTCATGTATAGTCAGAGAAAACACGAAAGAAAACAAAAAAACTACTGAATATATTCACTTTTTTGTCTCTGCATTTTACATCATATTTGGTTGTAACAGGATCCTGTACGTGCACGTTTCTTGGGGTCTAGTTGTGGCCCAATGGGATGTTCAGAGAAATATGCCGTTGTCGTTCTTGTTCTCACAGAAACTGAAGGATTAAAACTCGAGACGTTGTTGCATTTTGGAGATAAACTTGGAAGAAAACCGACTTGTCACACTGAAACAAATGGACCAAAACACCTATTTTTTGCACCTGTAGGTATAGCTGAACTTCAGACATCAAAAATCACTTGGAGACGGTAGAGGCAAGCGCTCGATGGCTGGAGCACGGTCGTGGCCGAGGTCGTTGGAGAGGGTATAGCTGAATTTCCTCGATGACAGTAAGTGAACTTCGTGCCTTCTTCTGCAAAACCAAAATCTGAATACATGTATAAGAGAAATAGATATATGAACTAGCATGAAGGAAAATTGTGACAGGGCATATTTTTCTGAACTTTTTATGCAAAAACTCTTTGTATTTTTCACCCCTGGTTCTCTGTGAACTTCAATTTTTAGAACAAAAACTTGGTTAATCGAACCAATGGATCCACATGTTAGGGAGATCTTTGCGGATGGCAACTGCACCGTCGGGCATCGGAATCATCCTCGAGAATAGCGTTCGCGCTGTGCAGGGGGTTGGGGACGACGACATCGGCAGGACACGAGAGCTTGAAGAACAAGAACAGCGCCGCGATGGTGGTCCGAGGGTCACGCACGGATGAACAAGAGGAACTGGGCGACGATGAGCAGGAGGATCCAGGGGAGTTCCCCGCAGGTAGAGAAGTAGAAGAGGCAGGCCGAGGGCGGGAGGAGACTCATCGGAGGGAGAAGTGCGGGGTTGACCGGAGTGGGAGACGGGAAGAGCAGCGGCGGCCGGTGGTGGAGGCGTGAGGCGGCCGCAAGATCCGGCGGCGCACGTGGGGGTTCCGGGGAGGGCGCACGGCAGCGGGTGGATCCGGTTAGGGGGCGTGCCGCCGGGGGTCTCCGGGGACGGGGCGCGACGGCGGGGGTTTCCAGGGATGGGGCGCGGCGGCGCGGGTCCCCGGAGAGGGGCGCGGCGGCGCGGGTCTCCGCGGAGGGGCGCGGCGGCGTGGGGATCTAGGGAGGGGCGCGGCGGCATGGGCATCCAGGGGAGTGAAAGCAGCGTGGGGATCGGGGGAGCGGCTCGGCGGTGGGGATCCGGGGATGCAGGCGGTTGCGGGGTGGAGTGCGGGAGTGGGGGAGAAGAGGTCTTTTTTCCCTGTTTTATCGCGTGGGCTACCGCACCGGTTCGGGAGGATCTGCTCGGCTCCTATATATGGCGCGCCGTGATCCAAATAGCTATTCTAATCCCGGGATTAGAATAGTGCTACTCTCTATATATATATATATATATATATATATATATATATATACACAGCCGGTCTATTCTGCTAATATTAGCAGAATAACTATTCTGATAACACTTCCGCACTGCACGCTCAACGCAAGTGCATGTCATTGTTTGAACCAAGTGTGCTGCAGTACTCACACGAGTGAACTTCGAGTCGGAAAAAACTGCACGCAGTGTTTTTCCGGTACTGTCTTCGCTCTAATTTTTAACCGTTTATCGAAACAAGGCGTGCAATATACCGTTGGAAAGCTATTGATTAGGCGCAACTTTGCCATGTTGAACACTTTTCGAGATTCCTCTTGGTTTAAGAGCAGTTTCAAATATGGTGCGGCGGATGACGAGTGGCAGCGAGCGTATTTTCGTGATTTTTTCTAAACCGCTTATCGGAATAAAGCAAACGATACGCCGTTGGAAAGATATCATCGAGGCGCATCTATGTCATATCTATTATTTTTCTCTATATCGCGGAATTACGTTTTTTTTTGAAATTTTTGCAATTTTCGGTATTGTTTTTGCTCTAGTTTTTCAACAGTTTGTCGAAACGAGACGTGTAATATGTCGTTGGAAAAGCTATGGACAAGGCGCAACTTTCATATGTAGAAATGGTTTTGAGATTCCTTACAGTTTTAAGTTAATTTTGAAAATCGTGCAGCGGACGACAAGTGGCAGCGGCCTTTTTCGTGAAATTTTTACAAATCGGTCGTTGAAATGATTCAAATGATATGCCGTTGGAAAGATATCGATGAGACACAACTTTTTCATGTAGAACACTCTCTCTAATTCCGTACGGTTTAAGAGCAGTCTTAAATTTACCGAAATGCACACATTCTGTTTTTCGCGACACCCAAATCGACGTGGGTACTTCATCCGACTGAAAACCGCACTGCATCGGACGAAAAACCGCACTGCATCAGACGTGTTAGAGAACTGCATGGTTTATTTTATTCAAACATAATTTTTTTCAAGGAATAGAAAGTAGAGCGCACTTCACATCGGGTGTAAATGAACCACAACACTATCAAGAAGTGAACCGCATTACTTTTTCGCTTTCGTAACAATTTTTTTGCACTTACGGGATGAACAACATCATACGGAAGACCGCACTGCTTCAGAATGAAAACCGCACTGCATCGGATGGGCAAGCGAGCTGCGTAATTTCTTTTGTCGGACGTTATTTTTCTCATAAGAGTTTTTGGTGTTTTTTTAAACTTTTTTTTATGAATGAGAGTGGACCGCAGAGACTAGGGCAAGTGAACCACATCATATATCGAAGTGAACCGCTTTACTTTTTTGTTGATTCGCTAAAATTTTCACATTTTTCATGCTAGGCGCAAGTGAACAACATCACTCTCAAAAGGGAACCACATCTGAGGACCAAACGCACTGCAAAATGAACGACACACATTTTTTGTTTTCTTTTTAATTTTAGAAATTCTTCCGCACTTCGAGGACTAGGCGAGTGAACCGTTAGGACAAGGCGAGTGAACCACATTGTTTTTTGCGACACAAAATACAGAAACGTTGACACTTTGTTTTTCGCGACACACCCAAATCTCCGTGTGTACGTCATCAGACAGAAGAACGCACTGCATCGAACAGTCAAGTGAACTTCATGATTTCTTTGTCGGGCGTAAAGCGACACCCAAATCTTCGTGTGTACCTCATCAGACAGATGAGCACACTGCTTCAGACAGAAAACCGCACTGCATCAGACAGTCAAGTGAACTTCATGATTTCTTTTGTCGGATGTAAATTTTCCTCAGTCGAGTTTTTTGACGTCTTTTTTTCAACATTTTTTATGACCAGGAGTGGACCGCAGAGACGAGGGCAAGTGAACCGCGACATATATCAAAGTGAACCACATTACTTTTTTGTTATTTTGCTAAAAAAAATCACACTTCCACATTATGCGCACGCAAACAACATCACTCTCAAAAGTGAACCACATCCAACGACCAAACGCACTGTTGGTGTTGTATTGATATAGTGAAACACGGAGGAGTTTTATAGTGAACCACATGAGAGAACAAAGTGAGCTTCAGAACACTTTGGACCAGAGTGCACTTTTTAAATACATTTTTTATAAATGGTGTACTGTAGACCAGAGTGCACTGCATTTTCTTTTGTAGTCTCTTACTGCACATGGCAAGCGAGTGAAATGTGTCAAAAAATAATGCATGCAAACACAAAAAAACTACACACCCAAACTGCTTGGACGTCTGTGCCCGAGTGAACTTTTGTTCACAAGTACTAGTTTCCCTCTAGGACACAAATCTGTACAACTCGCTCTTGAACACATCAAATTCACAAGTGGTCTTCTAAACTAGAATGTTTCCTTTCTTGTTTTTTGCCTCCGTAGTGGATCAAAGAAGCAGTGCAGAAGGTAGTAGCACCCATCTGAAAACTACACTAGAGATACATCAGCAATGAACTTCACCAGAGCACATCGTTTGTAGGAAAAAAATCAAACCGCACACTCAGCACCTGGGAACTTCACACAACTGAGTTGATTTTGGGGGCTTTTTGCAAGCTGCACTTGCGCGCACACACACGTCGCCGTGGTCGTCAGAATGCAAGGAAACTGAAGCTCATCTTTTGGAGTAACACTGATGTGAGTTGCAAGAAAACTAGATTAAGCACTCCAATGTTCAAGACAAAAAAGAACTAATACAGATCTGCACTCCAACATTGCTCACTCGGGGAGGTTCAGCAGCAACAACACAAGCGAACTGCTCACCAGCAACACCGGTGGCGATGCAGTTCATCGAGGGGAGGTAGATGGTCACGGTTGAAGCTGCGGGACTGACGCATGGCGGTGAGGCAAGGCAGGGCCGCAACAGATCCGGCTGTGGCGACCGGCAGGAGGCAGAGGGCCGAGCCAGAGAGGAGGGAGGAGGCTCTGCACGCCGAGCGCACTGCACTACCTCAACATAGTGGACCGCATCCCTTGCGAGCAACGAGCGACTAGGACCTCGTGGGATACGGGGAGAGAGTAGGCGCCGGATGGGTAGGAGATTAGAGGAGCTGGAGGGAGGCGGTCACCATTGGGGAAGAAAACATACTGCAAAGCCGATCACAATGGACGGCACGCCACGCGCCACCGGACTCCGGTTCGCCAACGCTGTAGATCAAGGGAAGCAGAAGAGGAATTGGGGTGCCAGCGCATGAGGAGGGCGGGGCTGGCCTGGTGCCTATAGGAGCAGAGGAGGATGGGGTCACCTGGTGAGAAAGGAGGAGGAGCACGTCGACCACGGATCGAGGACGTGCGTCGGGGTGCGAGGCTACCATCTGTCGTGATGAGGTAGCTTCGGCGATCCCCTCTATCTTCTGCACGGTCGCGGATCGAGGCGGATTTGGTCAAACGGGGCCGGATCCTGGCGCTGATCCGGTGGTTCGGTGGGATTGAGTAGGATCCCGACGGTGGCGCGGTGCAGGTGCGAGCAAAGGTGGGGCGGCCGGGGCGCCCGCATCTGGCGGCAGCAGGAGGTCTGCTGGATCCGGCCGCGGCAGCACAGAAGGAGGTCAACGGGGCAGGGGAGGGTTCTAGATCCGTCTACCACATTGTAGATGAGGTCACCGGTGCGGGGTGCTATGGATCCGACCACCCGAACACTGAAGGAGGCCATTGGGGTGACGATAGTGGCTTGGGGAGGCTGGCCATGGCAGATCGGCTGCCGGGGCACTGCATGGTGGTTGGCGGGCGGCGCGGTCGGAGGTGGTGGCCTGGCAGTAGCTCGCGTTGTGGAAGGTGGTGGCTGGCGTGGTGGGAGGTGGTAGGGCGGGCGGCGACATGGGGTGGTGGGGTATCGGAGAGAAGGGAGAAGGTGGTGGGTACTGTTCGTAGGGGAGGTGGGGGTGCTGGTTTGTGCACGTGGGTGGGTGGGTGGGTGGGATGGGCGCGTGGTTAGTTTGTAGCTCCGGGGGTGGGCGTCGGGTGTTAGCAGAATAAGCTCCGGTGTTATCATAATCTATCCCTAATAATAAAGGGGATATTGGTTCTTATCCCTAACTTTTCGTCCGTACATGGATAATTTTCGTACGTCGTCGTTCGATCGAACCAGCCAAAAATTCGTCCGCTATTATACCCGATATATGCCACAACCAGCTAGCGTGGGCCTCAGCCCATCAAACAAATCAGTCGAACGAAGTCCAGATGGGCCTCCTAGAAGAGAATCAACCAGCCAGCAAAAAGGAGAGACTTTCCTAAAAAAAGCAAAAAAGAGAGACGGCCAATAAAAGGTCTCTCTGTGGGAGCTGGTGGCTGGGACGTGATTGTAGGCTTTGCATGGCTCTGACTGACTCTAATTAAATTGCTTCCAGGATATGCTGCTAAGTAAATAGCTCGTGGGATGTGCTGCCCTGGACCGGCTGCCTGTGAGGAGGAAAAAATCAACAAGCAAAGAGCCATATACATATAAGACAAAAAATCTGCTGCACAGGACCAGACGCCTGTAAATACTCATCAGTTTCTTTTTTGAACATCAGTACAGACACAAACGCTCATATATATGTGCATACACTCACTCCTATGAACGCACACATGCACACCCTACCCCTATGAGCACCTCTGAAAGACTGAGCCGACATATCATCTTAAGATTTACGAAGTCATTGTAGGCACCTCATCGTCAATGGGAACGTCTCCTCTCACTGAATGCGCATCGCCAGAACTTCTGAAATAAATCCAGGAATAAATCCGAGCACCAAAATTTAAACCCTGGTGGGCTGGGGATACCACGGTCCTATGACCATACAACCACAGGTTGGTTCGCTTCATTATGCTACTAAGTAAATACTCATCAGTTGATTATATTCCGTGTAATCCCTTCATTATGCAGCGTGCTTCCATAAGTTAATCATATTATGCATTTTTTTAAATTTCTTCATTAATTCTGTAATGTATCTCTCCATACACAAACAAAAAAATACCTTCTCAAAAGTTTAAATTAAGTACAAAAGTATTGAAAAATCTCACGCGCATCTTGCACAAGGAGAGTAAATGGCCGAGTACGCAATATCAAATGGAAGGTATAAAGGAACAAATTAATTTGGTTGAGTCACCAGCTTGAACAATGAGTACTTATTTCATAAAACAAAAACAAGACAACCACCCCTCCCCCCACCCTCTCCTCAAAGAGAGAGACATGGACCGATTGTGCCCTTTAATCATGGTTATTACTGTGTTAGGAACATGTGGTATTTTTTTCTTCCGTTGCAACGTACGGGTTCTTTTGCTAGTAAGACTCTTAAGGGTGTTATCATAATAGACCCACCCTATATATATATAGAGAGAGAGAGAGAGCATTCGATCTGAGAATAAAGCTCAGTTCTGCTAGTCTGAAGAAATGCCAGGAATTGAAGGTAGAAGCACACAACAGAATCATCTCCAAAAAACTTCGATGTTGATGATGACGCCAGTTGCACACGGTCCAGTCCACAATAAGTTGCAGCGAACACTATGATTATGTGTAGTATGGAGTCAATAACTGATATCGAAGTAACAATAATAAAACGTACGATGCCAGGGTCCCATTGTTGTCCAGAAAAATATGCCCCCTTGTACCAGCAAGTGAGAGCACTAAACCTGTAAATAACTATAGTCCCTTGAATCATAGTGTAATTCCCCTTGTATTTCTTCTGTAGATGTTCAAACACAAGTTCAACAAAGTTCCTGCTGCAATGGTTCACATGTACAGCCCCACTTGTCTGTTCTGGCTCGGTAGGTGCCCATGGTAACTTCCCAAGCATGTGGACTTGATTTTTGAGAGAAGGTGATGTCGCTTGAAGCTACGTCGATATTTCCCCAAAGAGGAAGGGATGATGCAGCACAACGGCGGTAGGTATTTCCCTCAGATATGAAACCAAGGTTATCAAACCAGTAGGAGAACCAAGTAACACAACGTAAACAGCCCCTGCACACAGATAACAAATCCTCGCAACCCGACGTGTTAAAGGGGTTGTCAATCCGTTCCGAGTACGGCGCCTCAAGATAGGCAAACGGATGTGAGATAAAATTGTAGTAGATTGATAGAATGAACGCCAAATAAAATAAATAAGAATAAATTGCTGCAAGGTATTTTTGTATTTTTGGTTTAATAGATCTGAAAATAAATGCAAGGAAAAAGTAGATCGCAAAGGCAAATATATGAGAAAGAGACCCGAGGGCCGTAGGTTTCACTAGTAGCTTCTCTCGAGAAAAATAGCAAACGGTGGCTGAACAAATTACTGTTGGGCAATTGATAGAACTTCAAATACTCATGACGATATCCAGGCAATGATCATTATATAGGCATCACGTCCAACATTAGTAGACCGACTCCTGCCTGCATCTACTACTATTACTCCACACATCGACCGCTATCCAGCATGCATCTAGTGTATTAAGTTCATGGAGAAACGGAGTAATGCAATAAGAATGATGACATGATGTAGACAAGATCAATCTATGTAGAGATAGACCCCATCGTTTTATCCTTAGTAGCAACGATACATACGTGTCGGTTCCCCTTCTGTCACTGGGATCAAGCACCATAAGATCGAACCCACTACAAAGCACCTCTTCCCATTGCAAGATAAATAGATCAAGTTGGCCAAACAAAACCCAAATATCGGAGAAGAAATACGAGGCTATAAGCAATCATGCATATAAGAGATCAAGGGAACTCAAATAACTTTCATGGATATAAAAAGATAGATCTAATCATAAACTCAAAGTTCATCGATCCCAACAAACACACCGCAAAAGAGTTACATCATATGTATCTCCAAGAGACCATTGTATTGAGAATTCAGAGAGAGAGAGAAAGCCATCAAGCTACTAACTACGGACCCGAAGGTCTACAAAGAACTACTCACGCATCATCGGAGAGGCACCAATGGAGATGGTGAACCCCATCCGAGATGGTGTCTAGATTGCATCTTGTGGTATTGGACTCTGTGGCGGCTGCATGAATATTTCGTCGACTCCCCTAGGGTTTCTGGAATATAGGGGTATTTATAGAGCAAAGAGGCGGTCCGGGGGGCACCAGAGGTGGGCACAACCCACCAGGGCGTGCCTGGGCCTCCTGGCGCGCCCTGGTGGGATGTGCTCTCCTCGGAGCACCCCCCAGGCGCAGCCAGGGCCCATTATGTTCCTTCTGGTCCAAAAAAATCTCCATAAAGTTTCGTTGCGTTTGGACTCCGTCTGATATTGATTACATGCGATGTAAGAAACATGCAGAAAACAGCAACTGGCACTTGGCACTATATGTGAATAGGTTAGTACCAAAAAATGATATAAAATGACTATAAAATGGTTATAAAACATCCAAGATTGGTAATATAATAGCATGGAACAATAAAAAATTATAGATACGTTGGAGACGTATCAGCATCCGCAAGCTTAACTCCTACTCGTCCTCGAGTAGGTAAGTGATAAAAACAGAATTTTTGATGTCGAATGCTGATACGTCTCAAACGTATCTATAATTTTTTATTGTTCCATGTTGTTTTATTATCAATCTTGGATGTTTTATAATCATTTTATAGTCATTTTATATCATTTTTTGGTACTAACCTATTGACATAGTGCCAAGTGCCAGTTGCAGTTTTCCCATGTTTTTTACATTGTAGGAAATCAATGTCAAATGAAGTCCAAGTGCCACGGAACTCCACGATTATTTTTTATGTGCCAGAATGAAGGCAATGGGTCCTGGTTGCACCTGGGGGTGCCCTGAGGGGGGCACAACCCACCAGTGCGCGCCATGAGGCCCAGGCGCGCCCTGGTGGGTTGTGCCCACCTCGGGTGCCCCTAGACCGCCTCTTTTGCTCTATAAATACCACAATATTCCAGAAACCCTAAAAGCGTCAACGAAATATTCATCCAGCCGCCGTAGAGTCCAGAACCACCAGATCCAATCTAGACACCATCACGGAGGGGTTCACCACTTCCATTGGTGCCTCTCCGATGATGCGTCAGTAGTTCCTTGTAGACCTTCGGGTCCGTAGTTAGTAGCTAGATGGCTTTCTCTCTCTCGCTGGATTCTCAATACAATGGTCTCTTGGATATCCATATGATGTAACTCTTGCGGTGTGTTTGTTGGGACCCGATGAACTTTGAGTTTATGATCAGTCATATCTTTTTATATCCACGAAAGTTATTTGAGTTTCTTTGATCTCTTATGGCCTCGTATTTCTTCTCCTATATTTGGGTTTTGTTTGGCCAATTTGATCTATTTATCTTCCAATGGGAAGAGGTGCCCGGTAGTGGGTTAGATCTTACGGTGCTCGATCCCAATGATAGAAAGGGAAACGACACGTATGTATCGTTGCTACTAAGGATAAAAAGAAAAGATCTATATCTACCGCCATATAGATAAACGGATCTTGTCTACATCATGTCATCGTTCTTATTGCATTACTCCGTTTTTCCATGAACTTAATACACTAGATGCATGCTGGATAACGGTCGATGTGTGGAGTAATAGTAGTAGATGTAGGTAGGAGTCGGTCTACTAATCTTGGACGTGATGCCTATGTAATGATCATTGCCTGGATATCGTCATAATTATTTGAAGTTCTATCATTTGCCCAACAGTAATTTGTTGACCCACCATTTGCTATTTTTCTCGAGAGAAGCCACTATTGAAACCTACGGCCCCCGAGTCTTCTTTCTCATATATTTGCCTTGCGATCTACTTTTCCTTTGCATTTTTATTCAGATCTATTAAACCAAAAAAATACAAAAATACCTTGCTGCGCTTTATCTGTTGGGGAACGTAGTAATTTCAAAAAATTTCCTACGCACACGCAAGATCATGGTGATGCATAGCAACGAGAGGGGAGAGTGTTGTCCACGTACCCTCGTAGACCGACAGTGGAAGCGTTATCACAACGCGGTTGATGTAGTCGTACGTCTTCACGATCCGACCGATCAAGTACCGAACGCACGGCACCTCCGAGTTCTACACACGTTCAGCTCGATGACGTCCCTCGAACTCCGATCCAGCCGAGTGTTGAGGGAGAGTTTCGTCAGCACGACGGCGTGGTGATGATGATGATGTTCCACCGACGCAGGGCTTCACTTAAGCTCCGCAACGGTATTATCGAGGTGTAATATGGTGGAGGGGGGCACCGCACACGGCTAAGAGATCTCAAGGATCAATTGTTGTATCTCTGGGGTGCCCCCCTGCCCCCGTATATAAAGGAGCAAGGGAGGAGGAGACCGGCACTAGGAGGGGCCGCACCAAGTGTGGAGTCCTACTAGGACTCCCTAGTCCTAGTAGGATTCCACCTCCCATATGGAATAGGAAAAGAGGAAAGGAAAAAGAGAAGGAAGGAAGGGGGCGCCCCCCTTCCCTAGTTCAATTCGGACCAGACCAAGGGGAGGGGTGCGGCCACCCTTGAGGCCCTTTTCCTTCTTTCCCGTATGGCCCAATAAGGCTCAATACGTATTCCCGTAACTCTCCGGTACTCCGAAAAATACCCGAATCACTCGGAACCTTTCCGAAATCCGAATATAGTCGTCCAATATATCGATTTTTACGTCTCGACCATTTCGAGACTCCTCGTCATGTCCCCGAACTTATTTGGGACTCCGAACTCCTTCGGTACATCAACATACATAAACTCATAATAAAATTGTCATCGTAACTTTAAGCGTGCGGACCCTACGGGTTCGAGAACTATGTAGACATGACCGAGATACGTCTCTGGTCAATAACCAATAGCGGGACCTGGATGCCCATATTGGCTCCCACATATTCTACGAAGATCTTTATCGGTCAGACCGCATAACAACATACGTTGTTCCCTTTGTCACCGGTATGTTACTTGCCCGAGATTTGATCGTCGGTATCTCGATACCTAGTTCAATCTCGTTACCGGCAAGTCTCTTTACTCGTTCCGTAACACATCATCCTGCAACTAACTCATTAGTCACAATGCTAGCAAGGCTTATAGTGATGTGAATTACCGAGTGGGCCCAGAGATACCTCTCCAACAATCGGAGTGACAAATCCTAATCTCGAAATACGCCAACCCAACAAGTACCTTTGGAGACACCTGTAGAGCACCTTTATAATCATCCAGTTATGTTGTGACGTTTGGTAGCACACAAAGTGTTCCTCCGGTAAACGGGAGTTGCATAATCTCATAGTCATAGGAACATGTATAAGTCATGAAGAAAGCAATAGCAACATACTAAACGATCGGGTGCTAAGCTAACGGAATGGGTCAAGTCAATCACGTCATTCTCCTAATGAGGTGATCCCGTTAATCAAATGACAACTCATGTCTATGGCTAGGAAACATAACCATCTTTGATTAACGAGCTAGTCAAGTAGAGGCATACTAGTGACACTCTATTTGTCTATGTATTCACACATGTATTATGTTTCCGGTTAATACAATTCTAGCATGAATAATAAACATTTATCATGATATAAGGAAATATATAATACTTTATTATTGCCTCTAGGGCATATTTCCTTCAGTCTCCCACTTGCACTAGTGTCAATAATCTAGTTCACATCGCCATGTGATTTAACATCAATAATTCACATCACCATGTGATTAACACCCATAGTTCACATCTCTATGTGACCAACACTCAAAGGGTTTACTAGAGTCAATAATCTAGTTCACATCGCTATGTGATTAACACCCAAAGAGTACTAAGGTGTGATCATGTTTTGATTGTGAGATAATTTTAGTCAACGGGTCTGTCACATCCAGATCCGTAAGTATTTTGCAAATTTCTATGTCTACAATGCTCTGCACGGAGCTACTCTAGCTAATTGCTCCCACTTTCAATATGTATCTAGACCCAGACTTAGAGTCATCTAGATTTAGTGTCAAAACTTGCATCGACGTAACCCTTTACGACGAACCTTTTGTCACTTCCATAATCGAGAAACATATCCTTATTCCACTAAGGATAATTTTGACCGCTGTCCAGTGATCTACTCCTAGATCACTATTGTACTCCCTTGCCAAAATCAGTGTAGGGTATACAATAGATCTGGTACACAGCATGGCATACTTTATAGAACCTATGGCCAAGGCATAGGGAATGACTTTCATTCTCTTTCTATCTTCTGCCATGGTCGGGCTTTGAGTCTTACTCAATTTCACACCTTGTAACACAGGCAAGAACTCTTTCTTTAACTGTTCTATTTTGAACTACTTCAAAATCTTGTTAAGGTATGTACTCATTGAAAAAACTTATCAAGCGTTTTGATCTATCTCTATAGGTCTTGATGCTCAATATGTAAGCAGCTTCACCGAGGTCTATCTTTGAAAAACTTCTTTCAAACACTCCTTTATGCTTTGCAGAATAATTCTACATTATTTCCGATCAACAATATGTCATTCACATATACTTATCAGAAATGCTGTAGTGCTCCCACTCACTTTCTTGTAAATACAGGCTTCACCGCAAGTCTGTATAACACTATATTCTTTGATCAACTTATCAAAGTGTATATTCCAACTCCGTGATGCTTGCACCAGTCCATAGATGGATCGCTGGAGCTTGCATATTTTGTTAGCACCTTTAGGATTGACAAAACCTTCTGGTTGCATCATATACAACTCTTCTTTAATAAATCCATTAAGGAATGTAGTTTTGTTTATCCATTTGCCATATTTCATAAAATGCGGCAATTGCTAACATGATTCAGACAGACTTAAGCATAGATACGAGTGAGAAACTCTCATCGTAGTCAACATCTTGAACTTGTCGAAAACCTTTTTGCGACAATTCTAGCTTTGTAGATAGTGACACTACTATCAACATCCGTCTTCCTCTTGAAGATCCATTTATTCTCAATGACTCGCCGATCATTGGGCAAGTCAATCAAAGTCCATACTTTGTTCTTATACATGGATCTCATCTCAAATTTCATGGCCTCAAGCCATTTTGCGGAATCTGGGCTCATCATCGCTTCCTCATAGTTCGTAGGTTCGTCATGGTCTAGTAACATAACCTCCAGAACAGGATTACCGTACCACTCTGGTGCGGATCTTACTCTGGTTTACCTACGAGGTTTGGTAGTAACTTGATCTGAAGTTACATGATCATCATCATTAACTTCCTCAATAATTGGTGTAGCAGTCACAGGAACAGATTTCTGTGATGAACTACTTTCCAATAAGGGAGCAGGTACAGTTACCTCATCAAGTTCTACTTTCCTCCCACTCACTTCTTTCGAGAGAAACTCCTTCTCTAGAAAGGATCCATTCTTAGCAACAAATGTCTTGCCTTCGGATCTGTGATAGAAGGTGTACCCAACTGTCTCCTTTGGGTATCCTATGAAGACACATTTCTCCGATTTGGGTTTTGAGCTTATCAGGATGAAACTTTTTCACATAAGCATCGCAACCCCAAAATTTTAAGAAACGACAACTTTGGTTTCTTGCCAAACCACAGTTCATAAGGCGTCGTCTCAACGGATTTCGATGGTGCCCTATTTAACGTGAATGTAGCTGTCTCTAATGCATAACCCCAAAACGATAGTGGTAAATTGGTAAGAGAGATCATAGATTGCACTATATCCAATATAGTATCGGTTATGACGTTCGGACACACCATTATGCTGTGGTGTTCCGGGTGGCGTGAGTTGTGAAACTATTCCGCATTGTTTCAAATGTAGTCCAAAATCGTAACTCAAATATTCTCCTCCACGATCAGATCGTAGGAATTTTATTTTCTTGTTACGATGATTTTCAACTTCACTCTGAAATTCTTTGAACTTTTCAAATGTTTCAGACTTATGTTTCATTAAGTAGATATACCCATATCTGCTCAAATCATCTGTGAAGGTGAGAAAATAACGATATCCGCCACGAGCCTCAATATTCATCGGACCACACACATCTGTATGTATGATTTCCAACAGATCTGTTGCTCTCTCCATAGTTTCGGAGAACGGCGTTTTAGTCATCTTGTCCATGAGGCACGGTTCGCAAGCATCAAGTGATTCATAATCAAGTGATTCCAAAATCCCATCAGTATGGAGTTTCTTCATGCGCTCTACACCAATATAACCTAAACGGCAGTGCCACAAATAAGTTGCACTATCATTATTAACTTTGCATCTTTTGGCTTCATTATTATGAATATGTGTATCACTACGATCGAGATCCAACAAACCATTTTCGTTGGTGTGTATGACCATAGAAGGTTTTTTTTATTCATGTAAACAGAACAACAATGGTTCTCTAACTTAAATGAATAACCGTATTGCAATAAACATGATCAAATCATATTCATGCTCAACGAAAACACCAAATAACACTTATTTAGTTTCTACACTAATCCCGAAAGTATAGGGAGTGTGCGATGATGATCATATCAATCTTGGAACTACTTCCAACACACATCGTCACCTCGCCTTTTACTAGTCTCTGTTTATTCTGCAACTCCCGGTTTTGAGTTACTATTCTTTAGCAACTGAACCAGTATCAAATACTGAGGGGTTGGTATAAACACTAGTAAGTACACATCAATAACATGTATATCCAATATACCTTTGTTCACTTTGCCATCCTTCTTATCCACCAAATACTTGGGGCAGTTCCGCCTCCAGTGACCAGTTCCTTTGCAGTAGAAGCACTTAGTCTCAGGCTTAGGTACAGACTTGGGCTTCTTCACTTGAGTAGCAACTTGCTTGCCATTCTTTTTGAAGTTCCCCTTCTTCCCTTTGCCCTTTTCTTGAAACTAGTTGTCTTGTTAACCATCAACACTTGATGTTTTTCTTGATTTCTACCTTCGTCGATTTCAGCATCACGAAGAGCTCGGGAATTACTTTCGTCATCCCTTGCATATTATAGTTCATCACGAAGTCCTACTAACTTGGTGATGGTGACTAGAGAATTCTGTCAATCACTATTTTATCTGGAAGATTAACTCCCACTTGATTCAAGCGATTGTAGTACCCAGACAATCTGAGCACATGCTCACTAGTTGAGCGATTCTCCTCCATCTTTTTGCTATAGAACTTGTTGGAGATTTCATATCTCTCAACTCGGGTATTTGCTTGAAATATTAACTTCAACTCCTGGACCATCTCATATGGTCCATGACGTTCAAAACATCTTTGAAGTCCCGATTCTAAGCCGTTAAGCATGGTGCACTAAACTATCAAGTAGTCATCATATTGAGCTAGCCAAACGTTCATAACGTCTGCATCTGCTCCTGCAATAGGTCTGTCACCTAGCGGTGCATCAAGGACATAATTCTTCTGTGCAGCAATGAGGATAATCCTCAGATCACGGATCCAATCCGCATCTTTGCTACTAACATCTTTCAACATAATTTTTCTCTAGGAACATATCAAAAATAAACACAGGGAAGCAACAACGCGAGCTATTGATCTACAACATAATTTGCAAAATACTATCAGGACTAAGTTCATGATAAATTTAAGTTCAATTAATCATATTACTTAAGAACTCCCACTTAGATAGACATCCCTCTAATCATCTAAGTGATTACGTGATCCAAAGCAACTAAACCATGTCCGATTAACACGTGAGATGGAGTAGTTTCAATGGTGAACATCACTATGTTGATCATATCTACTATATGATTCACGCTCGACCTTTCGGTCTCTGTGTTCCGAGGCCATATCTGTATATGCTAGGCTCGTCAAGTTTAACCTGAGTATTCCGCGTGTGCAACTGTTTTGCACCCGTTGTATTTGAACGTAGAGCCTATCACACCCGATTAACACGTGGTGTCTCAGCACGAAGAACTTTTGCAACGGTGCATACTCAGGGAGAACACTTATACTTTGATAATTTAGTGAAGGATCATCTTATAATGCTACCGTCAAACAAAGCAAGATAAGATGCATAAAGGATTAACATCACATGCAATCAATATAAGTGATATGATATGGCCATCATCATCTTGTGCTTGTGATCTCCATCTCCGAAGCACCGTGCTGGTGATCTCCATCTCCGAAGCACCGTCATGATCACCATCGTCACCGGCTCGACACCTTGATCTCCATCGTAGTATCGTTGTCGTCTTGCCAACTTATTGCTTTTACAACTATCGCTACCGCTTAGTGATAAAGTAAAACTATTACATGGCGATTGCATCTCATACAATAAAGCGACAACCATATGGCTCCTGCCAGTTGCCGATAACTCGGTTACAAAACATGATCATCTCATACAACACATTATATCACATCATGTCTTGACCATATCACATCACAACATGCCCTGCAAAAACAAGTTAGACGTCCTCTACTTTGTTGTTGCATGTTTTACGTGGCTGCTACGGGCTTAGCAAGAACCGTTCTTACCTACGCATCAAAACCACAACGATAGTTTGTCAAGTTGGTGCTGTTTTAACCTTCGCAAGGACTGGGCGTAGCCACACTCGGTTCAACTAAAGTGAGAGAGACAGACACCCGCCGGTCACCTTTAAGCAACGAGTGCTCGCAACGGTGAAACCAGTCTCGCGTAAGCGTACGCGTAATGTCGGTCCGGGCCGCTTCATCTCACAATACCGCTGAACCAAAGTATGACATGCTGGTAAGCAGTATGACTTATATCGCCCACAACTCACTTGTGTTCTACTCGTGCATAGCATCAACGCATGAAACCAGGCTCGGATGCCACTGTTGGGGAACGTAGTAATTTCAAAAAAATTCCTACGCACACGCAAGATCATGGTGATGCATAGCAACGAGAGGGGAGAGTGTTGTCCACGTATCCTCGTAGACCGACAGCGGAAGCGTTATCACAACGCGGTTGATGTAGTCGTACGTCTTCACGATCCGACCGATCAAGTACCAAACGCACGGCACCTCCGAGTTCTACACACGTTCAGCTCGATGACGTCCCTCGAACTCCGATCCAGCCGAGTGTTGAGGGAGAGTTTCGTCAGCACGACGGCGTGGTGATGATGATGATGTTCCACCGACGCAGGGCTTCACTTAAGCTCCGCAACGGTATTATCGAGGTGTAATATGGTGGAGGGGGGCACCGCACACGGCTAAGAGATCTCAAGGATCAATTGTTGTATCTCTGGGGTGCCCCCCTGCCCCCGTATATAAAGGAGCAAGGGAGGAGGAGACCGGCACTAGGAGGGGCCGCACCAAGTGTGGAGTCCTACTAGGACTCCCTAGTCCTAGTAGGATTCCACCTCCCATATGGAATAGGAAAAGAGGAAAGGAAAAAGAGAAGGAAGGAAGGGGGCGCCCCCCTTCCCTAGTCCAATTCGGACCAGACCAAGGGGAGGGGTGCGGCCACCCTTGAGGCCCTTTTCCTTCTTTCCCGTATGGCCCAATAAGGCTCAATACGTATTCCCGTAACTCTCCGGTACTCCGAAAAATACCCAAATCACTCGGAACCTTTCCGAAGTCCGAATATAGTCGTTCAATATATCAATTTTTACGTCTCGACCATTTCGAGACTCCTCGTCATGTCCCCGATCTCATCCGGGACTCCAAACTCCTTTGGTACATCAACATACATAAACTCATAATAAAACTGTCATCGTAACTTTAAGCGTGCGGACCCTATGGGTTCGAGAACTATGTAGACATGACCGAGACACGTCTCTGGTCAATAACCAATAGCGGGACCTGGATGCCCATATTGGCTCCCACATATTCTACGAAGATCTTTATCGGTCAGACCGCATAACAACATACGTTGTTCCCTTTGTCACCGATATGTTACTTGCCCGAGATTTGATCGTCGGTATCTCGATACCTAGTTCAATCTCGTTACCGGCAAGTCTCTTTACTCATTCCGTAACACATCATCCTGCAACTAACTCATTAGTCACAATACTTGCAAGGCTTATAGTGATGTGCATTACGGAGTGGGCCCAGAGATACCTCTCCGACAATCGGAGTGACAAATCCTAATCTCGAAATACGCCAACCCAACAAGTACCTTTGGAGACACCTGTAGAGCACCTTTATAATCACCCAGTTACGTAGTGACGTTTGGTAGCACACAAAGTGTTCCTCCGGTAAACGGGAGTTGCATAATCTCATAGTCATAGGAACATGTATAAGTCATGAAGAAAGCAATAGCAACATACTAAACGATCGGGTGCTAAGCTAACGGAATGGGTCAAGTCAATCACGTCATTCTCCTAATGAGGTGATCCCGTTAATCAAATGACAACTCATGTCTATGGCTAGGAAACATAACCATCTTTGATTAACCGAGCTAGTCAAGTAGAGGCATACTAGTGACACTCTGTTTGTCTATGTATTCACACATGTATTATGTTTCCGGTTAATACAATTCTAGCATGAATAATAAACATTTATCATGATATAAGGAAATATATAATACTTTATTATTGCCTCTAGGGCATATTTCCTTCAGTCTCCCACTTGCACTAGAGTCAATAATCTAGTTCACATCGCCATGTGATTTAACATCAATAATTCACATCACCATGTGATTAACACCCATAGTTCACATCTCTATGTGACCAACACTCAAAGGGTTTACTAGAGTCAATAATCTAGTTCACATCGCTATGTGATTAACACCCAAAGAGTACTAAGGTGTGATCATGTTTTGATTGTGAGATAATTTTAGTCAACGGGTCTGTCACATCCAGATCCGTAAGTATTTTGCAAATTTCTATGTCTACAATGCTCTGCACGGAGCTACTCTAGCTAATTGCTCCCACTTTCAATATGTATCTAGACCGAGACTTAGAGTCATCTAGATTTAGTGTCAAAACTTGCATCGATGTAACCCTTTACGACGAACCTTTTGTCACTTCCATAATCGAGAAACATATCCTTATTCCACTAAGGATAATTTTGACCGCTGTCCAGTGATCTACTCCTAGATCACTATTGTACTCCCTTGCCAAAATCAGTGTAGGGTATACAATAGATCTGGTACACAGCATGGCATACTTTATAGAACCTATGGCCAAGGCATAGGGAATGACTTTCATTCTCTTTCTATCTTCTGCCGTGGTCGGGCTTTGAGTCTTACTCAATTTCACACCTTGTAACACAGGCAAGAACTCTTTCTTTGACTGTTCTATCTTGCAATGGGAAGAGGTGCCCGCTAGTGGGTTAGATCTTACGGTGCTCGATCCCAATGATAGAAAGGGAAATGACACGTATGTATCGTTGCTACTAAGGATAAAAAGAAAAGATCTATATCTACCGCCATATAGATAAACAGATCTTGTCTACATCATGTCATCATTCTTATTGCATTACTCCGTTTTACCATGAACTTAATACACTAGATGCATGCTGGATAGCGGTCGATGTGTGGAGTAATAGTAGTAGATGTAGGTAGGAGTCGGTCTACTAATTTTGGACGTGATGCCTATGTAATGATCATTGCCTGGATATCGTCATAATTATTTGAAGTTCTATCATTTGCCCAACAGTAATTTGTTGACCCACCATTTGCTATTTTTCTCGAGAGAAGCCACTATTGAAACCTACGGCCCCCGGGTCTTCTTTCTCATATATTTGCCTTGCGATCTACTTTTCCTTTGCATATTTATTCAGATCTATTAAACCAAAAAAATACAAAAATACCTTGCTGCGCTTTATCTTTATTTGTTTTATTTGGCGTTTGATCTATCAATCTATTACAATTTACCTCATGTCTGCTTGCCTATCTTGAGGCGCCGTACCCCGAAAGGGATTGACAACCCCTTTAACTCGTCGGGTTGCGAGGTGCTGTTGTTTGTGCAGGTGTTGTTTACATTGTGTTGCTTGGTTCTCCTACTTGTTCGATACCTTGGTTTCATAATTGAGGAAAATACCAACCGTCGCTGTGCTACATCATCCCTCCCTCTACGAGGAAATATCGACGTAGTTCCAGCTACCATTAAGGAGAATTTCTGGCGCCGTTGCCGGGGAGGATCTTCAACATAACCAGGTTCCTAATCACAAATCTCATCTCCTTGCAATTTACATTATTCGCCATTTTCCTCTCGTTTTCCTCTCCCCCACTTCACAAAAAATTTCCGTTTTATTCGCCTCTCTTTTTCTATTTGCCATTTTCTCGTCAGATCTATCCTTTTGCTAGCAATCATGAGTGATTTCGGTATGGCACCAACAGATGATGGCCTCACTCCTAAGATTGGATGTACAGGCAATCTGGATGCAAAAACTTTTATCTTGGGGCAAGGGAACATATGGGAAAAGAACGTATCCAAGAATTTTTCAATTGTGTCAGGAATCTAAGTATTGATGATGCTCCTATACTTAAAACTACTATATCTTATGCGGATGCTATTTCAGCACTAGTTCTGAAACTTGAAAACAAATTTATTCGTACCCATCCTACTTTTCAAAGATTGTTTTTTGAGCTCCCCAATATAAAGAATCCTAGGGCTAAAAAGTTGGCCACTCTCGTTCTTATAAATGAGTTTGACTACATAATTCAGGACGCTAGAGAAATCTTTGACTTTTATGGTATGAATCGTGAAAAACCTGTGATAGATGAAATTCTTTACAATAGTTAGTATGCTTTGAGACATTTGCTTGGGGATAATAAAATCTTTGATGAGAATCTCAAGAAGGAAGTCCCCGTTCTAGACATAATCCAACAAGTTTTTAATAATGTTAATCAACACTACTCTTGGATTGTTGCGGGAAATCAAAGGGATTATGATGAAAACCAACTAAGGATTGCTAAAGTTGCCATGGATAATATGTTTTTGTTGTTTTTACAAAACCCCATGATGAAAACACCTCTAATAAAACTAAGAAAGACAAGGATGACAAAACTTAGATCCTTGCTTTATGCCTAGCTAAGGGCGTAAAACTATAGCGCTTGTTGGGAGGCAACCCAATGAATAAAATTTATTTTTGCTTTTTGCTTTCTGTTCTTGAGTGATTGCACAATTATGCTACTGTTATGATTGTGTTTTTTATGTTTTAATTAGTGTTTGTGCCAAGTAGAACCAATAGGATCTTCTTGGGTGATAGTTGTTTGATCTTGCTGAAAAAGACAGAAACTTTGTGCTCACGAAATTAATTCTCATTTTTATTCAGAAAGATATTTTTCCCTGATTCTTTTTTCAGAAGATTAATATTCAAATTTCCCTTGTCTTAATATTTTGGTAGAATTTTTGGAGTTCCATAAGTAATCGTTTAAATCAGATTGCTACAGACTGTTCTGTTTTGACAGATTCTGTTTTCTTTGTGTTGTGTGCTTATTTTGATGGCTCTATGGTTTTCTTTGATGAGTTTTTGCCATAGAAAAGTTGGAATACAGTAGATATAATAAAAAAACAAAATAATAATTGTTTTTATACAGCACTTATAGTAGTGGTTTATTTTTCTTACACTAACGGATCTCACGAAGGTTTTGTTGAGTTTTGTGTGATTGAAGTTTTCAAGTTTTGGGTTATCTTACGGTGGATGAAGGAAGGATGTAATAGCCTAAGCTTGGGGATGCCCCCAAGCTATTATCCAAGAATGAGCAACCAACTAAGCTTGGGGATACCCCCGAGTGGCATCCCCGCTTTCTTCCAACAACTATCGGTACTTTACTCGAGGCTATATTTTTATTCATCACATGATATGTGTTTTGCTTGGAGCGTCTTGTATGATATGTGTCATTGCTTGTTTTATTTTGTGTTTTAAGTCATAAATCCTTGCTGGACACACCTATTTGAGAGAGCCAAAATTATATCATGACTTGTTAGAATTGCTCTCTATGCTTCACTTAGATTTTTTATGAGCACGGTGTGCTTTGTTATTTTTTTAAGAAATGCTCTCTTGATTCACTTAGATTTATTTGAGAGTTAGTAAAATTTTGAAGAAATTCTCTCTTGTTTTACTTCAATTATTTTGAGAGAAAGAAAATTTGTTATGCTCATGACCTTCACTTATATTTGTTTGAGCTTATGAAAAGCAACACACGAAAATTAGTCTCAAAGTGATAGATATCCAAGAAGGATAAAGTAAAAGAAAATTTCATGAAGATCATTGGACAAAATAAACTTGATTCTTAGTATAGTTTTGAGATATGATGATGTGATATATGAGTTATGTTGATGAGTAATTGTGCTCTAGTAAGAATATTGGTGTTAAGGTTTGTGATTCCCTATGCATGCACGAAAGTCAATAATCATGCAATGAAAACTATATCCTACTTGTTGTGCATTATTCAGTGTTAATTATGCTTAATGCTTGCTTTTGAGATTATTCATTTCTTGGTTGGTCGCTTCCTAATCTTTTGCAACCCTTCATTTTGCACTAAGTATGACCTCTACTTGTGCATCCAAAATCCTTTAAACCAGTTTTGCCACATGAGTCCACTATATCTACCTATATGCGGTATTCTTTTGCCGTTCTAAGAAAATTTGCATGTGCCATCTCTAATTTTCAAAATAAACTTCTCTTTTGTGTGTTTGTTTCGCTCACGGAACGGTAACGGGTGGCTAGTATTTTCCATGCTGGATGTGTTACTCTCAAGATTTGTGTTTATTCACTTGTCATTGCACGAGAGTAAGGCAAAGGTCTTAGGGATGCCCAGTCCCAAAATGCAAAAAAAATTGAATTTACTTTATGTTGTCAAATAATAAATTCCTTAGAAAGTGTTGGTATGGAGGGCACCTGTGGATACGGCTAGCCATGGAAAGTGAAAGAATGGTGGAAAAAGGAATAAACATTATTTTCTGTTTGGGAACCGCCTATAGCATATCTAGCATGGAAAGTGTTGGGAACTCTGAGTCATTTTCGTTGGTGGGATGGATACACCTCCCAAAATGTTTTCATCTCTAATTTTTTGCTTCGAGCTCTGGCACCTCTACAAATCCCTACTACCCTCTGCGAAGGGCCTTTCTTTTACTTTAAGAAATTTTTATTTTGAAATTTGAGTCTCCATCTTCTCTCATAAAAAGCACCAATAGGAGGCAATATGATCGTACTCAAGTATTGGGTGTAGTTAATATTCGAGTGTGTTTCATGAATGGATCAATGTTTGAGCATGATGGGCTAGGGATAACTTATTTTAGCGATACTTTGAAAAGACATGGTTGCTTGTTGATATGCTTGAGTATCTAAATTATTATGTCAAAACTAGACTATTGCTTTGAATCACATAAAAGTACAAATTTCCATGCTATAAATAAAAGAATATGATATGACTTGATGAACAGCACTCCACATCAAAAATTCTGTTTTTATCACTTACCTACTCGAGGACGAGTAGGAGTTAAGCATGGGGATGCTGATACATCTCCAACGTATCTATAATTTTTTATTGTTCCATGCTGTTTTATTATCAATCTTGGATGTTTTATAATCATTTTATAGTCATTTTATATCATTTTTTGGTACTAACCTATTAACATAGTGCCAAGTGCCAGTTGTTATTTTTTCCCATGTTTTTTACATCGCAATAAATCAATATCAAACGAAGTCCAAATGCCACGAAACTCCACGATGATTTTTTATGGGCCAGAAGGATGAAAATGGGCCCTGGTTGCACCCGGCGGGTGCCCGAGGGGGGACACAACCCACTAGGGCGCACCAGGAGGCCCAGGCGCGCCCTGGTGGCTTGTGCCCACCTCGGGTGCCCCCCGGACCGCCTCTTTGCTCTATAAATACCACAATATTCCAGAAACCCTAAAAGCATCGCCGAAATATTCATCCAGCCGCCGCAGAGTCCAGAACCACCAGATCCAATCTAGACACCATCACGGAGGGGTTCACCACTTCCATTGGTGCCTCTCCGATGATGCATCAGTAGTTCCTTGTAGACCTTCGGGTCCATAGTTAGTAGCTAGATGGCTTTCTCTCTCTCTCTTGCTGGATTCTCAATACTATAGTCCCTTGGAGATCCATATGATGTAACTCTTTTGCATTGTGTTTGTTGGGATCTGATGAACTTCGAGTTTATGATCAGTCATATCTTTTTATATCCATGAAAGTTATTTGAGTTTCTTTGATCTCTTATATGCATGATCTCTTATAGCCTCGTATGTCTTCTCCGATATTTGGGTTTTGTTTGGCGAACTTGATCTATTTATCTTGCAATGGGAAGAGGTTCCCGGTAGTGGGTTCGATCTTATGGTGATCGATCGCAGTGATAGAAAGGGAAATGACACGTATGTATCTTTGCTACTAAGGATAAAAAGACGAGATCTATATCTACCGCCATATAGATAAATGGATCTTGTTTACATCATGTCATTGTTCTTATTGCATTACTCCATTTTTCCATGAACTTAATACACTAGATGCATGCTGGATAGCGGTTGATGTGTGGAGTAATAGTAGTAGATGCAGGCAGGAGTCGGTCTACTAATCTTGGACTTGATGCCTATTTAATGATCATTGCTTGGATATCGTCATAATTATTTGAAGTTCTATCAATTGCCCAACAGTAATTTGTTTACCACCATTTGCTATTTTTCTCGAGAGAAGCCACTAGTGAAACCTACGGTCCCCGGGTCTTCTTTCTCATATATTTGCCTTGCGATCTACTTTTCCTTTGCATTTTTATTGAGATCTATTAAACCAAAAAATACAAAAATACCTTGATGCGTTTTATCTTTATTTATTTTATTTGGTGTTCGATCTATCAATCTATTACAATTTACCTCACGTCCGCTTGCCTATCTTGAGGCGCCGTACACCAAAAGGGATTGACAACCCCTTTAACTCGTCGGGTTGCGAGGTGTTGTTGTTTGTGTGCAAGTGTTGTTTACGTTGTGTTGCTTGGTTCTCCTACAGGTTCGATACCTTGGTTTCATAACTAAGGGAAATACCTACCGTCGCTGTGCTACATAATCCCTCCCTCTCCGGGGAAGTACCGACATAGTTCCAGCTACCGTCAAATGCAGCCTATCATGTCATATCATATTCTTTCTTTATAGCATGGACATTTGGACTTTTATATTGTTCAAAGCAATAGTCTAGTTTTGACATGATAATTTAAATACTCAAGCATATCAACAAGCAACCATGTCTTTCAAAATATCAACGCTAAAATAAGTTATCCCTAGCCCATCATGCTCAACCATTGATTCATTCATGAAACACACTCGCATATTAGCTACATCCAATACTTAAGTACGATCATATTGCCTCCTAGTTGGTGCTTTTGTAAGAGAAGATGGAGACTCATATTCAAAATAAAAATTGCATAAAGTAAAAGAACGGACCTTCGCAGAGGGAAGTGGGGATTTGTAGAGGTGCCAGAGCTCAAAGCGAAAAACTTAGAGATAAAAACATTTTGGGAGGTGTATCCATCCCACCAACGAAAATGACTTAGAGTTCCCAACACTTTCCATGCTAGATATATCATAGGCGGTTCCCAAACAGAAAATAAAGTTTATTCCTTTTTCAACCATACTTTCACTTTCCATGGCTAACCATATCCACGAGTGTCTTCCGTACCAATAATTTCCAAAGAATTTATTATTTGACAACATAATGTAAATTCATTTCTAATTTCGGGACTGGGCATCCCTAATACCTTTCCCTTACTGTCGTGCAATGACAAGTGAATAAACACTCATCTTGAGAATAACACATCTAGCATGGAAAATATTAGCCACCACTCACCGCTCCGCGAGCGAAACGAACAAAAAAAGAGATGTTTATTTTGAAAATTAGAGATGGCACTTACAAATTTGCTTAGAATGGCAAAAGAATACCGCATATAGGTAGATATAGTGGACTCATGTGGCAAAACTGGTTTAAAGGATTTTGGATGCACAAGTAGAGATCATACTTAGTGGAAAATGAAGGCTAGCAAAAGATTGAGAAGCGACCAACCAAGAAACGGATAATCTCATAAGCAAGCATTAAGCATAATTAACACCGAATAATGCACCACAAGTAGGATATAATTTCATCGCATGACTATTGACTTTCGTGCTTGCATAGGGAATCACAAACCTTAACACCAATATTCTTACTAAAGCATAATTACTCATCAACATAACTCACATATCACATCATCATATCTCAAACTATTACTAAGAATCAAGTTTATTTTGTCTAATGATCTTCATAAAAGTTTTTGTTATATCCTTCTTGGATATCTATCACTTTGGGACTAATTTTCATGTGTTGCTTTTCATAAGCTCAAACAAATATAAGTGACGATCATGAGCATAAATTTTTCTTTCTCTAAAATTAATTTAAGTGAAGCAAGAGAGAATTTCTTGAAAATTTTACTAACTCTCAAATAAATATAAGTGAAGCAAGAGAGCATTTCTTCAAAAATACTGAAGCACACCATGCTCAAAAAGATATAAGTGAAGCACTAGAGCAAGTCCATGGCTCATAAAAATTTAAGTGAAGCATAGAGAGCAATTCTAACAAGTCATGACATAATTTTGGCTCTCTCAAATAGGTGTGTCCAGCAAGGAATCAAGATTTAAAACACAAAATAAAACAAGCAAAGACTCATATCATACAAGACGCTCCAAGCAAAACACATAGTATGTGACGAATAAAAAATATAGCTTCAAGTAAAATACCGATGGTCGTTAGAAGAAAGTGGGGATGCGAGTCGGGGGCATCCCCAAGCTTAGTTGGTTGCTCATTTTTGGATAATAGCTTGGGATGCCGGGGCATCCCCAAGCTTAGGCTCTTCTACTCCTTATTCCTTCATCCATCGTAAGATAACCCAAAACTTGAAAACTTCAATCACACAAAACTCAACAAAACCTTCGTGAGATCCGTTAGTGTAAGAAAGCAAATCACTACTATAAGTACTGTACCAAACCAATTCATATTTTATTTTTGCATTATATCTACTGTATTCCAACTTTTCTATGGCAAAACCTCATCAAAGAAAACCATAGAGCCATCAAAATAAGCACACGATGCAAAGAAAACAGAATCTGTCAAAACAGAACAGTCGGTAGCAATCTGACCATTTCGAAAACTTCTGGACTCCAAAAATTCTGAAAAATTAGGACGACCTGAGAAACTTGTATTTTAATCTTCTGCAAAAAGAGTTGGTATTTTATCACACTCTGGTAAAAAACGAGATTTGTTTTCGTGAGCGCAAAAGTTTCTGTTTTCAGCAAGATCAAACAACTATCACCCAAGAAGATCCTAAAGGTTTTACTTGGCACAAACACTAATTAAAACACAAAAACACATTCATAACAGTAGCATAATTTTGCTAACACTCAAGAATAGAACGCAAAAAGCAAAAATAAATTTTATTCATTGGGTTGCCTCCCAACAAGCGCTATAGTTTTATGCCCTTAGCTAGGCATAAAGCGAGGATCTAAGTTTTGTCTTCCGAATTTTTGGCAACTTTTGTAAGGGTTTTCTCAAACCCGGGAGGCTCTTTACGCTTCCCTAAATTCTTCGGAAAAGAAACCATCTTAAGATCCAAAATCTTCAATCATTTTATTGCAAAGAGTAATCAGGGTATTCATGCGATTGGTACTACCATTGAGGTGTTTGAGGAGTTCATTATATTTCTGTATTTCAACCATATGTTTATGCAAATCACCAAATTTGTCCAACATTTGAGCTCCCTCAGGGGTAAAAGGAAACCCCTTCTTTTGAGGTGGAATTCCCAAAATTCCTTCTAAAATTTCATAGGCAGCAGTGGCATCAAGCTCAATGTAATTTCCTTTAGTAGCAAAATCTAGAAGTTGTCTATGATGCAAAGCCAATCCTATGTAAAAATTACAAAGCAAAACCTTAGCGTCCCCCTTTAAATTAGAAATACGATACGATTCCATAACCTATACTAGGCATCTTTCAAATTTTCTCCTTGTCTTTGCTTGAAGTAAAGAACTTCAAAATCTGGTGACAAAGGAGGAGTAGGAACGCTAGCCATCAAGACTGGAAAGCAAGAGAACGGCGAACGAAAAAGAGGGGCGAATAAAATGGCAAAATTTTGTGAAGTGGGGGAGAGGAAAATGGCAAATAATGTAAATTGCGAGGAGATGAGATTTGTGATTAGGAACCTGGTATATGTTGAAGATCCTCCCCGGCAACGGCGCCAGAACTTCCTTTTGATGTCACTTGAAGCTACGTCGGTATTTCCCCAAAGAGGATGGGATGATGCAGCACAGCGGCGGTAGGTATTTCCCTCAGATATGAAATGAAGGTTATCAAACCAGTAGGAGAACCAAGCAACACAACGTAAACAACCCCTGCACACAGATAACAAATCCTCGCAACCCGACGTGTTAAAGGGGCTGTCAATCCGTTCTGGGTACGGCGCCTCAAGATAGGTAAACGGACGTGAGATAAAATTGTAGTAGATTGATAGATCGAACACCAAATAAAATAAATAAGAATAAATTGCAGCAAGGTATTTTTGTATTTTTGGTTTAATAGATGACATGATGACATGATGTAGACAAGATCTATCTATGTAGAGATAGACCCCATCGTTTTATCCTTAGTAGCAATGATACATATGTGTCGGTTCCCCTTATGTCACTGGGATCAAGCACCATAAGATCGAACCCACTACAAAGCACCTCTTCCCATTGCAAGATAAATTGATCAAGTTGGCCAAACAAAACCAAATATCGGAGAAGAAATACGAGGCTATAAGCAATCATGCATATAAGAGATCAAAGAAACTCAAATAACTTTCATGGATATAAAAAGATAGATCTGATCATAAACTCAAAGTTCATCGATCCCAACAAACACACCGCAAAAGAGTTACATCATATGGATCTCCAAGAGACCATTGTATTGAGAATTCAGAGAGAGAGAGAGAGAGAGAAAGCCATCTAGCTACTAACTACGTGTTGGAAATATGCCCTAGAGGCAATAATAAAATGGTTATTTTTATATTTCCTTGTTCATGATAATTATCAATTGTTCATGCTATAATTGTATTAACTGGAAACAGTAATACATGTGTGAATACATAGACCACAACATGTCCCTAGTAAGCCTCTAGTTGACTAGCTCGTTGATCAATAGATGGTTATGGTTTCCTGACCATGGACATTGGATGTCATTGATAACGGGATCACATCATTAGGAGAATGATGTGATGGACAAGACCCAATCCTAAGCATAACACAAGATCGTTTAGTTCGTTTGCTAAGAGCTTTTCTAATGTCAAGTATCATTTCCTTAGACCATGAGATTGTGCAACTCCCGGATACCATAGGAATGCTTTGGGTGTACCAAACGTCAGAACGTAACTCTGAAAGTGTCTGTTGGGTTGGCACGAATCGAGACTGGGATTTGTCACTCCGTATGACGGAGAGGTATCTCTGGGCCCACTCGGTAATGCATCATCATAATGAGCTCAATGTGACTAAGTAGTTAGTCGCGGGATCATGCATTACGGAATGAGTAAAGTGACTTGCCGGTAACGAGATTGAACGAGGTATTGGGATACCGACGATCGAATCTCGGGCAAGTAACATACCGATTGACAAAGGGAATTGAATACGGGATTGATCGAATCCCCGACATCGTGGTTCATCCGATGAGATCATCGTGGAACGTGTGGGAGCCAATATGGGTATCCAGATCCCGCTATTGGTTATTGGCCGGAGAGGTGTCTCGGTCATATCTGCATGGTTCCCGAACCCATAGGGTCTACACACTTAAGGTTCGGTGACGCTAGAGTTGTTATGGGAAATAGTATGTGGTTACCGAAGGTTGTTCGGAGTCCTGTATGAGATCCCGGACATGACGAGGAGCTCCGGAATGGTCCGGAGGTGAAGATCGGTATATTGGACGAAGGGTATTGGAGTCCGGAATTGTTCCGGGGGTACCAGGCTATGGCCAGCATGTCCGAAAGGGGGTTTCGGAGGCCCTGGCAAGCGTTGGGGGCCTTATGGGCCAAGGGGAAGGGACAAACCAGCCCACTAAGGGGTTGTGCGCCCCTCCCAACCCCCTCACGTAACCAGGAGAGGTGGGGGCGCCACCCCTAGGGCAGCCGCCCCTCCCGGCTTGGGGGGAAGTTTCCTAGGGGGTGGGGGCGCCCAAACCCATCTAGGGTTTCCCCTGGCCGCCGCCTCCTCCTCTAGATCCATCTAGAGGGGCCGCCCCCCTCTCCCCTTCCCCCTATATATAGTGAGGGGGTGGGAGGGCAGCCACACCCCTTCCTTGGCGCAGCCCCTCCCTCCTCATACATCTCCTCCTCCTCCGTAGTGCTTGGCGAAGCCCTGCCGAAGAACCACGAGCTCCATTGCCACCATGCCGTCATGCTGCTGGAGTTCTCCCTCAACTTCTCCTCTCCCCTTGCTGGATCAAGAAGGAGGAGACGTCCCCGGGCTGTACGTGTGTTGAACGCGGAGGCGCCGTCCGTTCGGCGCTAGATCGGACTTCCGCGATTTGAATTGCCGCGAGTACGACTCCATCAACCGCGTTCTTGTAACGCTTCCGCATAGCGATCTTCAAGGGTATGAAGATGCACTCCCTCTCTCTCGTTGCTAGCATCTCCTAGATTGATCTTGGTGACACGTAGAATTTTTTTGAATTATTACTACGTTCCCCAACACTACGGACCCGAAGGTCTACAAAGAACTACTCACGCATCATCGGAGAGGCACCAATGGAGGTGGTGAACCCCATCCGAGATGGTGTCTAGATTGGATCTGGTGGTTCTGGACTCTGCGGCGGCTAGATGAATATTTCGTCGACTCCCCTAGGGTTTCTGGAATATTGGGGTATTTATAGAGCAAAGAGGCGGTCCGGGGGGCACCCGACGTGGCCACAACCCACCAGGGCGCGCCTGGGCCTCCTGGCGCGCCCTGGTGGGATGTGCTCTCCTCGGAGCACCCCCAGGCGCAGCCAGGGCCCATTATGTTCCTTCTGGTCCAAAAAAATCTCCATAAAGTTTCGTTGCGTTTGGACTCCGTCTGATATTGATTTCCTGCGATGTAAAAAACATGCAGAAAACATCAACTGGCACTTGGCACTATATGTCAATAGGTTAGTACCAAAAAATGATATAAAATGACTATAAAATAGTTATAAAACATCCAAGATTGATAATATAATAGCATGGAACAATAAAAAATTATAGATACGTTGGAGACGTATCAGCATCCCCAAGCTTAAGTCCTACTCATCCTCGAGTAGGTAAGTGATAAAAACAGAATTTTTGATGTGGAATGCTGATACGTCTCCAACGTATATATAATTTTTTATTGTTCCATGCTGATTTATTATCAATCTTGGATGTTTCATAATCATTTTATAGTCATTTCATATCATTTTTTGGTACTAACCTATTGACATAGTGCCAAGTGCCAGTTGCAGTTTTTTTTCCATGTTTTTTACATTGCAGGAAATCAATATCAAACGAAGTCCAAATGCCACGAAACTCCACGATGATTTTTTATGGGCCAGAATGAAGGCAATGGGCCCTGGTTGCACCTGGGGGTGCCCTGAGGGGGGCACAACCCACCAGGGCGCGCCATGAGGCCCAGGCGCGCCCTGGTGGGTTGTGCCCACCTCGGGTGCCTCCCGGACCGCCTCTTTGCTCTATAAATACCACAATATTCCAGAAACCCTAAAAGCATTGATGAAATATTCATCCAGCCGCCGCAAAGTCCAGAACCACCAGATCCAATCTAGACACCATCACGGAGGGGTTCACCACTTCCATTGGAGCCTCTCCGATGATGCGTGAGTAGTTCCTTGTAGACCTTCGGGTCCATAGTTAGTAGCTAGATGGCTTTCTCTCTCTCGCTGGATTCTCAATACAATGGTCTCTTGGAGATCCATATGATGTAACTCTTTTGCGGTGTGTTTGTTGGGACCTGATGAACTTCGATTTTATGATCAGTCATATCTTTTTATATCCATGAAAGTTATTTGAGTTTCTTTGATCTCTTATATGCATGATCTCTTATAGCCTCATATTTCTTCTCCGATATTTGGGTTTTGTTTGGCCAACTTGATCTATTTATCTTGCATTGGGAAGAGGTGCCTGGTAGTGGGTTCGATCTTACGGTGCTCGATCCCAGTGACAAAAAGGGAAACAACACGTATGTATCGTTGCTACTAAGAATAAAGCGATGGGGTCTATCTCTACATAGATAGATCTTGTCTACATCATGTCATCGTTCTTATTGCATTACTTTTGCGCTCATGAAAACAATTCTCGTTTTTTACCAGAGCGTGATAAAATACCAATTCTTTTTACAGAAGATTAATATACAAGTTTCTTAGGTCGTCCTAATTTTTCAGAATTTTTGGAGTTCCAGATGTTTTCGAAATAGTCAGATTGCTACAGACTGTTCTGTTTAGACAGATTGTGTTTTCTTTGCATTGTGTGCTTATTTTGATGGCTCTATGGTTTTAGTTGATGACCACAAAAGTAATGCAATAAGAACGATGACATGATGTAGACAAGATCTATCTATGTAGAGATAGATCCCATCATTTTATCCTTAGTAGCAACTATACATACGTGTCGGTTCCCCTTCTGTCACTGGGATCAAGCACCGTAAGATTGAACCCACTACAAAGCACGTCTTCCCATTGCAAGATAAATAGATCAAGTTGGCCAAAAAAACAAATATCGAAGAAGAAATACGAGGCTGTAAGCAATCATGCACATAAGAGATCAAAGCAACTCAAATAACTTTCATGGATATAAAAAGATAGATCTGATCATAAACTCAACGTTCATCGATCCCAACAAACACACTGCAAAAGAGTTACATCATATGGATCTCCAAGAGACCATTGTATTGAGAATTCAGAGAGAGAGAGAAAGCCATCTAGCTACTAACTACGGACCCCGAAGGTCTACAAAGAACTACTCACGCATCATCGGAGAGGCACCAATGGAGGTGGCGAACCCCATCCGAGATGGTGTCTAGATTGGATCTGGTGGTTATGGACTCTGCGGCGGCTGGATGAATATTTCGTCGACTCCCCTAGGGTTTCTGGAATATTGGGGTATTTATAGAGCAAAGAGGCGGTCCGGGGAGCACCCGAGGTGGGCACAACCCACCAGGGCGCGCCTGGGCCTCCTGGCGTGCCCTGGTGGTTTGCGCTCTCCTCGGAGAAACCCCCCCCCCTGGCGTAGCCAGGGCCCATTATGTTCCTTCTGGTCCAAAAAAATCTCCGTAAAGTTTTGTTGTGTTTGGACTCCATCTGATATTGATTTCCCGCGATGTAAAAAACATGCAGAAAACAACAACTGGCACTTGGCACTATGTCAATAGGTTAGTACCAAAAAATGATATAAAATGATTATAAAACATCCAAGATTGATAATATAACGGCATGGAAGAATCAAAAGTTATAGATACGTTGGAGACGTATCAGTGTCGCAAGTCTACTCAAAATCAGAAGGTGAATCAAGTGTAGAGCTAGATGGCAGTTCCTTACCTCCCCTCGTCTTATAGGGAACGATCTTTGTTCTATCATCTTTCATATTCTTCATAGCAATCAACAGATATAAATCACAAGTGACTCAGCAAATAGAGCTATGCTCCCTGGCAACAGCACTAGAAAAAGGTCTTGATAACCCACAAGTATAGGGGATCGCAATAGTTTTCAAGGGTAGAGTATTCGACACAAGGGGTCCCAAAGAATATTTGCAATTATTAGAAGTTGAGTTGTTAATTCAACCACATCTAGAGAACTAGATATCTATAGCAGAGTGATCAATAGCACAATAGTATGATAGTTTGATAATAGTGGTAACAATAGCAATAGTACCAGTAACAGTAAAAGTAGCAGTTTTATAGTAATTGTAACAGCAGCAGCAACAACGATAGTAATTTAGAAAGATCAATATGCGAAATTCCTAGGCATTGGACCGGTGATGGATAATTGTGTTGGATAACATTCATCATGTAACAGTTATAACCTAGGGCGACACAGAACTAGCTCCAATTCATCAATGTAATGTAGGCATGTATTCTGTATGTAGTCATATGTGCTTATAATAACAACTTTCACTGGTATGCGTCGGTCCTAAACAAACGGTTTTTAACCCCTTTCCGCGACGGCATTCGGAACCGTCGCCAAGTGAGTGTGGGCGATAGGGGGGTCCTTCCTACACGACCCAGAAACCGTTGGGGATATGCCCTCCTGGCACACATGCTCGGCAAAATGAGGTCCTGTGCGACCGGCGAGCACTCAAATACAGAAATACTTACAGTAGTGCTAAAAAAAATTATACAGGCGAAATCATTTCCGGCCGTAAGTACATCCCACACAGTCAGTCACCACTAAACGCTTCCGTTCGTATATACATCCCACACAGTCACTACAAGGAAAACGTTTGCGCAAGGTGGCGTAACGCAAATAGTTTTGAAGAGAATGTCGTGTGTGATTGTTCATTGATCCAACACGGTTTATTCCTAGAAACTGTGTGCGTTGCCTGAGGTCATTGCCCATGGTGGTTTCTCATTAACCGTTTGCAATAGGAAAACCCAATTAGCAAGCTAATTGGCCAATTAGCGAGGTAATTGCCCTATTATTAATTATCCCATTTACTAATCTAGTTGACATTCATATTAAGCACATAATATATTCCATTTCCATATTAAGGAAGCAGGATTTCATAATTGAAATACATCAGAGTACAACATGATATAGCTTCAGCACTCAGCTGCCCCATTACACAACTGCACCAGTAGCAAGTTTCACATGCAACATCTAGAACCTTTCGAAATTAGCATCATAGACGGTACATAGAGAGATGCATCTCATCTGGAAAACTGCTGAAGTGGAAGGCGAATATTGAGCCTTCATTCATGGTGAAGGTCTTTGCAACTTTAGGCCAGTGCCTGTGGATGATTGACCGTCCATCCTTCGACCTCTTCAGGAACACTTCAATATTGGACCGTGGGTGTTGTATGAAAACTTACCTCGCCTCCTGACCACAGAGGTGGTTTGAGAGGTAATCATCAGTGAAGCCTGAAAACAAGGATGTGCATAAATATCTTCTCTATATTGGAAATGGGGCAAAGGAACACAAAAAGGCAAGGTATAATAGTTAGTACCATCTTGTAAACCTCAGTGCTTCCCATTGTTTCCCTGCAACACATATAAGGTAGTTAGTCATCAGGTTAAGTAAGGGTTCGCATGCTATCAGTAAAATATGTTGATGATAAATAAGCACATTGCAGATTCATCAGATTAATTCAAGTCACATGGAAAACCCATTTATCGAGACCAAACATGATTAAGAACTAGGAAATATAGCACTTGTATATGTTTCTCATGTATTAAGTGCAGCCAAATTCGATTTATTCCTCACATGGTATACAATAACATAATGCAGCCACAACAATTGAACATCGCGTTGCAGAATTGAACCAAGCAGTTAAGTAAACACCACAACAAATGAACCAAACGTTAACTGAGCACCACATTGCACAATATAACATACTCCTAATAGAAGATCAGACAGTTAACCAAACCAAGCATGCTTCACAACTTGGAAATATAGCAATTGTATTTGTTTCTCATGTATTTAGTAAAGCCAAATTCGATTTATTCCTCACATGGTATACAATAACAGAATGCAGCCACAACAATTGAACATCGCATTGCAGAATTGAACCAAGCAGTTAACTAAACACCACAACAAGTGAACCAAGCCACAACAAATGAACCAAGCAGTTAACTAAACACCAATTGAACAATATAACATACTCCTAATAGAAGATCGGACAGTTAACCAAACCAAGCATGCTTAACAACTTGGAAATATTGCACCCTGAATAATTGAACATCACATTTGCAAAATTGAACCAAGCAGTTAATTGAACACCACATTGCACGACATATAGAACATATACACTATAGCAGAAGATTGCATGGTGAAAGTAGATAGCACAATTCACTAGAATTTGTTAAGGAAAGACGGTAGCTAGCAAACTGAACATGGGTCCTTATAGTGAGCTAATAAGATAAGCTACTCCTCATTGTCGGAGATATCGGTGACGATTGGCTTTGGACATGGAAGAGGGCGAGGCCTCTGCATCGTGGGTGCCCTCGTTGTAGTGGTGAGTTGCCTGAGTCGCTCCGGGCACCAACCTTCTAGCTCTCGAGATGAGGTAAGCACGTGCACGCTGGAAAACACCTCGTAGTCTTCGTCGAAGGCACCGATGGTGGCCTCAAGAAAACGCCACGAACTGACATTTAAAGCAGCCAACCGCGTCGCGGCATCGGCGCACGAGGCATCAACGGTGGCCTCGATGGCGAGGTGCTCCTCCAAGATCTGGGGGTCGGCACGAATGGCAGCCATCGTGACCTCATCCGCGCGTGCGGCCGCGATTTGCTTCTCCACTGCCAAATGCTCCTTGAGGTCCTGGCTATACTGCGTGCACCATGGCTTAGGCCGGTGCTTATTTGGTGGAGGGGACGATGATTTGGGTGGAAGGTGTCACGCTCGCGCAGGCGGTCGGGGCATGTGGGATGTGGAAGGAGGAGGAGGATGGGGGTCGGGTGTGGATTACCTGCCTGGATAGGCGAGGCCGAGCAGCGTGAAGGAGGGTCGCCGACGAGGAGGCGGCGGCGCTGCAAGCAAGGAGTGAAGGTTTCGACTTGGAAAGGAAGGCGGAAAGGGGGGAAATGTGGCTTTTGGTAAGGGGTAGGGACGGGGAGGTAGATATTTCCGTGGAAGCTGAAAATTTGGAATCGCTTAAGCCAAAAAAACTGGCACGCAAAGTGTCATCAGACACGGTCCCTTATTCAGACACGGTCCAAAGATATTTTGTGCTGCATGTCACACGGTTGGTTATAATAAACTATGTGGGATCTACTTGATTTTTGGTCTTGATTTGAATTACATAATGGGGTCACAGCGGCCATGGACGGTGTTTGAATTGCTACACCTTTTATCTGCAGTGATCATAAAAGAATTGGAATTATTCAGGGTTCGTTTGGACATTTTTATGCATTAAGTGAGTTTTCAATGCATTTATGTGCATAATTCAAATTTGAACTACATGCACACGCTCCAGTGCATATAAATTCATTTAAAAATCAAATATTTGTCCTTGGGTGCATGCTTAGGTCCCATGCAAGAAATGGGAATGAATTTCAAACACCAGGGCACCGTTGATTGGCGGCAAAACATTGAGATGCCTGGTTTTTAAATTCTATTAAATCCAAAACTCGTCTGAAATTCATGAAACTTGGCATGCTATCATGGAGCGGCATCAACATGCCGTGGTACAAATTTTCTCCATTTGGGGCAGGTTTGGGTATATGCTTCTCACAAACCGGAGCTTCTCACAACAAGCATGATGGTTGTCGGTAGGGAACGTCCCACCTTTGGGGACGAAACGATATCCATTGCCTCTTATTGCTTTCAATTTTTTCTCGTGTCAACACAGAACAACAGGAGTGTTGTGTGAATTTTTGTGATTTTTCGGGGTTCGTTTGGACATTTTTATGCATTAGCTGAGTTTTCAATGCATTTATGTGCATAATTCAAATTTGAACTACATGCGCATGCCCAGTGCATATAAATTGGTTGAAAAATCAAATCTGTGTCCTTGGGTGCATGCTTAGGTCCCATGCAAGAAATGGGAATGAATTTCAAACACCATGGCAGCGTTGATTGCCGGCAAAACATTGAGATGCATGGTTTTTAAATTCTAGTAAATCCAAAACTCGTCTGAAATTCATGAAACTTGGCATGCTATCATGGAGCAGCATCAACATGATGTGGTACAAATTTTGTCCCATTTGGGGCAGGTTTGGGTATATGCTTCTCACAAACCGGAGCTTCTCACAACAAGCACGATGGTTTTCGGTAGGGAACATCCCACCTTTGGGGACGAAATGATATCCATTGCCTCTTATTGCTTTCAAATTTTTTTGTCGTGTCAACATAGAACAACAGGAGTGTTGTGTGAATTTTTGTTATTTTCGGGGTTCCTTTGGACATTTTTATGTATTAACCGAGTTTTCAATGCATTTATGTGCATAATTCAAATTTGAACTACATGTGCATGCCCCAGTGCATATAAATTGGTTGAAAAAACAAATATGTGTCCTTGGGTGCATGCTTAGGTCCCATGCAAGAAATGGGAATGAATTTCAAACACCAGGGCACCGTTGATTGCCGACAAAACAATGAGATGCCTGGTTTTTAAATTCTAGTAAATCCAAAACTCGTCTGAAATTCATGAAACTTGGCATGCTATCATGGAGCGGCATCAACATGCCGTGGAACAAATTTTGTCCCATTTGGGGCAGGTTTGGGTATATGCTTCTCACAAACCGGAGCTTCTCACAAAAAGCATGATGGTTTTCGGTAGGGCACGTCCCACCTTTGGGGACGAAACGATATCCATTGCCTCTTATTGCTTTCAATTTTTTTTCTCGTGACAACATAGGACAACAGGAGTGTTGTGTGATTTTTTGTGATTTTTTGGGGTTCGTTTGGACATTTTTAGGCATTAACTGAGTTTTCAATGCATTTGTGTGCATAATTCAAATTTGAACTACATGCACATGCTCCAGTGCATATAAATTGGTTGAAAAATCAAATATGTGTCCCTGGGTGCATGCTTAGGTCCCATGCAAGAAATGGGAATGAATTTCAAACACCAGGGCACCGTTGATTGCCGGCAAAACATTGAGATGCCTCGTTTTTAAATTCTAGTAAATCCAAAACTCGTTTGAAATTCATGAAACTTGGCATGCTATCATGGAGCGGCATCAACATGTCGTGGTACAAATTTTGTCCCATTTGGGGCAGGTTTGGGTATATGCTTCTCACAAACCGGAGCTTCTCACAACAAGCATGATGGTTTTCGGTAGGGAACATCCCACCTTTGGGGACAAAACGATATCCATTGCCTCTTATTGCTTTCAATTTTTTTTCTCGTGTCAACATAGAACAACAAGAGTGTTGTGTGAATTTTTTTGACTTCTTGGGGTTCGTTTGGACATTTTATGCATTAACTAAGTTTTCAATGCATTTATGTGCATGATTCAAATTTGAAGTACATGCGCATGCTCCAGTGCATATAAATTGGTTGAAAAATCAAATATGTGTCCTTGGGTGCATGCTTAGGTCCGATGCAAAAAATGGGAATGAACTTCAAACACCAGGGCACCGTTGATTGCCGGCAAAACATTGAGATACCTGGTTTTTAAATTCTAGTAAATCCAAAACTCGTCTGAAATTCATGAAACTTGGCATGCTATCATGGAGCGGCATCAACATGCTGTGGTACAAATTTTGTCCCATTTGGGGCAGGTTTGGGTATATGCTTCTCACAAACCGGAGTTTCTCACAACAAGCATGATGGTTTTCGGTAGGGAACGTCCCACCTTTGGGGACGAAACGATATCCATTGCCTCTTATTGCTTTCAAATTTTTTTCTCGTGTCAACATAGAACAACAGGAGTGTTGTGTGAATTTTTTTGATTTTTCGGGGTTCGTTTGGACATTTTTATGCATTTATGTGCATAATTATAATTTGAACTACATGTGCATGCTCCAGTGCATATAAATTGGTTGAAAAATCAAATCTGTGTCCTTGGGTGCATGCTTAGGTCCCATGCAAGAAATGAGAATGAATTTCAAACACCATGGCACCGTTGATTGCCGGCAAAACATTGAGATGCCTGGTTTTTAAATTCTAGTAAATCCAAAACTCGTCTGAAATTCATGAAACTTGGCATGCTATCATGGAAGGGCACCCGACATGCTATGGTATTTTTGTTCCATTTTGAGAGAAGGCGCACTCGAATAATGACAGCGAACAAAGGCATTTTGAAAAAAAAATAGTTGCCACTTTAATATCTCAAACGTTTGTATAATTCAAACCGTGTCCGTTCGGTTAACCACTCACGTGACGCCACATGTCTTGGTTTTAATGGCTATAGGAGGTGCCGCGTGCACAGCTGCTTGACTGAACGGGAGGCGTGCGAGGGCAGTCCGTTGCGCAGGCTCACCGAGAAGCGTACAAGCTGTTCAATGCAGGATCTGTGCATCTCTTCAACGGAAATGGTTTAGATTACGGTATGCAAATTAAAGCTAGACTTCGGCGCTAAGCCAAGAGACACTGCGCTTTGTCAAAATATGCAGCTAAAAATCAATATCAATATCTATTTTTTGCAACTAGAATTCACTAATTAAGCATAGATTTCATTCATACTAGAGATTAAGCAGTCGTTCTCACCGGGAAGCGAGACAGCCTTGGACCGCTGTCACGACCGGATTTTTGGGATATAAATTCCCAGAAAAACGGCCTGTGTGCTCACCAGCCCCAGGATTACTGTTAGCTGATGAGGTACCGACTTGATACAAGAATTCCAAGCAAGGAACAAAAATATGTAGTACAAGACCATTTAGGCCTGGGAGTACAACACTTGGTTTCTAATGGTTGAGGGCGGAAGCGGTTGGAAACATCTGCGTCTATGGGACTCCATTTCCCACAAGAACAGCTGACCAGGATAATTCCTATCTTCGCGAGGCTGCACACGTCAACACGTAGGCTCCGAGGGTGTCACCGTGATGCATACCTCCACGCAAGGCAATCTGGCCAAGACAATAGCCAGGGACAAGCCAGTGAGTACGTTTGAATGTACTCGCAAACATTAAGAACACGGGTATAATATATCCAACATACTCCAGATTTAATAGACGATCATACATCCGTCACGAAAATATACGAGAAACCAATGATGCACACATATGGATAAAAATATACCAAAACAAAATACTGGGTGCCAAACGAGTGTCTGAATGACTCCTCGAGCGGAAAATGCAGAATAGTAATACTGGTGCCAAACGAGTGTCTGAATGACTCCTCGAGCGGAAAAATGCAGAAAATGTAATACTGGTGCCAAACGAGTGTCTGAATGACTCCTCGAGCGGAAAATGCAGAAATAGTAATGCCGCAGTCGGGCGTCGGGGCGACACCACATAAAGGGCTTATAAAAGATAAATGAACAATAAGCATGCCGCAGTCGGGCGTCTGAGCGACACCACAAAAAGGGCTTATAAAAGATAAATGAACAACAAGCATGCCGCAGTCGGGCGTCTGAGCGACACCACAGAAAGGGCTTATACGAGAATAATCACAGTGAATATCCAGGAGGTAGAACCGTTCCGGGGATACTCAATAATATACATAAAATAAATGGTTAGTCCAAAACAATAAAGATCACAATCCATACGTGCCATAATTATAAACAATATTTAGTATAGTCGTTTCTCCATCCGAAAACCGATAATTCAGTCAAGTCGTATCTCCATCCGAATACCGTTACTGAGCTCTAGTTAAACCGTTCTCCATCCGAATACCGTTACAGAGTTCTAGTTAAATCGTTCTCCATCCGAATACCGTTACTAAGATTCAACTCACACTGTGGTCTTTACTCAAGAACCAGACTATCCAACAGGATATATCCTCTGCAGAGGGAGTACCATTTTCCACGAGTAACGGGATTACTCAGTCCCTCGGGACTAATTCCGTCTACGGTCTTTTGATTGAAAACACGCCTGACCTGCACACACCAGCTTAACTCACCAGTGCCTGGAATCACCCACGACACCTGCCAAGCAAAACTCTAAGTGGGGAGGCTACAACCTCGACGTAGCATGGGATCACAAAATTTATACCGCGCGCAAACTGGGGAAGCTATCCCCTTCGGCTACAACCGAAAACACCCATGCCCCCGGACCGAATGACAGGCTTTAATCCGTGGCCACGGGACCTTCATCACGGCCTCTCTGTACGGTGTGTGCTTTGGAAAGGGGTTGACAACCTACTGAACCATACCCTGTCCCCTGCAGGGACAAGTGGTGGTACCGACAAAAGGAAGCTACTGAACAAGACTCGGTCTACAACCGACTCAGGTGATCCAAGTATCCACCAACAACATTACCACTAGTGAAATAAATCACCACTCCTCGAGCCTCACCATGCTATGCCGGGCATACTCGTCACAACGAGGGATTAGGGACAAGCTCGTGTCTACCCAAGACCACGACTTTCCCGCTTCCTACCGGTGTGCAAGAGAAGCTCACGAGGGCGATCCAAATCCTCAGGGTATCCATTGCTGGCCACAAACAACTCCAAAGTGCACTCATGCACGAGACTACATCGATACATAAACTGTCACTTATACTCCAAGACAAAAGGTGCTGAGATCGTATCCAAACACCACAACAAATATTATGCCAGAGTTCAGAAATGCTTGCCTTCAAGAGTATGCAAAGGATGCACTTATTGGAAGCTTTCCTCTTCCTCCAAAAATCCTATTTTGCAAAATACACAAATACAAATATTTCAAACACAGTACCAAAACCTGACTCAAATATTTTTGAAATAAATCTTAAAATAAACTAGATGAAATTTGAGAGAGGTAGGAAAAAGAATCAACTCATTTGGAGTTTTATTTTAAAAGTTATAGCCAGTCAAAGTTTGGTCAAATCTGTTTTTAAATAAAACCAGAAAAAGGAAAACGTTTCAGCAGAAATACGCTTACGCAGCAGGGAAGACGCACTCGGGGTTTTGCGCCTCCACTTAAACAGAGAGAGGGCGCTGCGCGGGTCGCTGACAGTGGGTCCAGAGGGCCCACAAGTCAGGTTTGACTGGTCTCCCTCTCCCTCCCTTTTCTGTGCCCGAACGGTGGCGAGGCTCCGGCGATCGCCGGCGACAGACGGCGGCTCCTCGAGGGCATCCAAGGGCGGGGATGGAACGGCAAGACCGAGGCGGTCCTTTGGGTGGTTGCTGGGTCGTCCGGGGTGGAGGGAATCGCCGGCGGCGAGCTTCGCGGCGGAGGGAGGCTACGGTGGTGAAGTGACATTGTTGCTCCGGTGGCCTCCGATCGAGTTTGGGCAGCTGGGCAGCTCCGCAAGACTACGGGGGAGCTTCTGGTGGTGCTGGTTGGGCGAGAGGGTGGCCGGTTGCGACGAATCACACCGGGGCTTGGCGGCGGCCGAGCTGGCCGGAGTTGAGGGAGACGGCCACTACAGCTCGATTCACTACGCGAGAAGCTCTACGAGGAGTGCCTGAAGTCGCGTGAGTGCTCGGAGGGGCTCGGGGTTCCTTTATATAGCGCTCGAGGCAGGTTCCCGCGGTGGCAGAGGATAGGATCGCCGGCGACAGCCGTTGCTGTAGTTGCAGGGCATCTTGGCGGCGACGAACGCGTTCCGACGAGCGGGAGGATAAGCACGGCCTATGCTCCGGGGCAGCTGTCGTGCGCTGGTGGCTTGGGCGGCGCCGTCCGCGGTGGAATCTGCTGCCGACGCCGGCGTGCCGCCAAGGGCGCGGCCAGCGGCGCAGCAGGGTGCCAGGGCCATCGTGGAGCAGGGGGCGACTAGTGCGGGGCTCAGCGGTGCAGAAGGGGCCAGGGTCGGGTCACGTCGAGCGCGGCAGTGCGGCGTGTCGGCGTAGTGCGCGCGCGTGCAAAACGTGCGCTCTGGGCGCGCCCAGAGCACGCACGGCACCTGTTCGACGGAATGCCAGCATGGTCTAGAGCGCGAGGTTGGAGCTGGCACTGCACAGGATGGAGGTAGAGGAAGCAAGACACTTAGTGGACAAGGTTGATAGGTCAGGGGTTCAAGTCCACAGTGCAAACCAGAAAGCTTGCCAAAAGTGGCTGTGCACACTAGGTGTTCGACAGAATGCCAAGTGTACCTAGGCAACCCTTGGAGTGGCCAAAATCTCCAGACCAGTGTCTCTTTAGATACAGGGGATGATGGCAAGGTTAGTTTGGCAAAGACAGAAAGTTGATAGTGCAAGTTTTGCAAAACTCCAGTTCTGGACAGAAAACAGAAGGGTTTAGGGCATGCACTTAAAAACCTCCAATGAGCCCAATCTCCTGGACTTAAGAGTTTGGTAGGGAGGGCTACAAGTAGGAAAAAGCTCAGGGTCATTAGAGCAAGGAAAAATATGGTTGCAGTACAAATCACCAAATTGGACCAGAATGCAAAAGAGGTTGATCCACTCAAATTTTCCAAAGAACATCATTGGGTTTTTTCTTGAAGATGAATTGTATGCATCCACTGTCATCTCCAAACACTTGGAAGAATTTTTAGAAGAATATTTAAATGGGTTGCAGTGCAAAAGTGCCTACTGGGCCAGATTGGAAAAATTGGTGTAGAGCTCAAAATCTCCAATGGCCAGAAGGTATCTTTGCATAAAAGTGATGTGGAACCATCACATGATATCCCCAAATTTTGGTGGAATTTTTAAAAGCATTTATCAAGATGTTGTAGTGCAAATAGCCCCAAATGCAAAAGGAATCATTTTAAAGAGATAAAGCTTTTTGAATAAATAAATCTTGCAACATTTGAATCCACTGAATAAATAATTGTTTAATTATAGAGAGAAATCAAGTCCAACAATACCCTTGAGGGTTTCTCCCACTAGAGGCAAAAATCCAATATCAAAAAAGGCAAACCTTGACAATTGGAAAAGTTTTATTTCCTGGCAATATTTTAATAAACAAAATAAGGCCAAAAATTTTGGGTGTCACAACCGCCGCCGGCCTCGCTCCCACTTGTCTATATTAATGGCGCCACCGAGCGGCCGCACTCCCCCCATCCTCGCCACACACACAATTCCTCTCCCTCCGCCCGCATCCTCGACGACGCTCTGAGTCCTCAAAGCCGTCAGTGTACGAGGATGCCGCCGAAGCGCCCCATCGGAGGGAGTGGCAACGCTGGGGCTGCTGAAGCACCGGAGCACGGAGTGAATATGGAGATAGAGGTTTCCGTCCCGGCCGACGAGGTGGAGAATGAGGCTGCCAACAAGCGAAGGCGGGTCGAGAAAGAACCGCAAGAGACTCCAGTAGGCCTAGACTTCATCAACAACCTCCCTGATGATATGTTGATAGCCATCATATCCCTCCTCCCAATCCAAAATCGGGCAAGGACAGCCGCCGTTTCCCGGCGGTGGAGCACCCTATGGCTCCGCACCCCTGTCGACCTCCTCCACGCCCACAAGCTCTGCCATGGCTATCGCCAAAGCTTGGATGCGTTCTCCCAGATCCTCGGCAGTCACCATGGCCCAATCAAAGGCCTTATCATGGGCAAGTTCCGTTCCAATGGAAAAAAGCGAGCCAAGCTTGACGAGTGGTTCCGATCCCGCACCATAGATCAGCTCGAGAAGCTAAGTTATAATGATGGGCATATGAGCTTGCTGCCAACGTCCGCGCTCCGCTTCGCGCCCATGTTGTGCCTCGCCAAGCTCATGAACTGCCATCCCCCCTTAATACGCGCCCGCTCTTTTTCTACCATGACTGAAGCACCTCGAGCTCGTCGTCGTCCGCATCCCAAAGGATGACATGGAGTGCCTGCTCCGCGGCTGTACTGCACTCGAGGTCCTTCGTCTTCAGGCGATGAATTGGTCGAGTACCTTGCACATCACCTCCAGGACTCTCCGGACTATTTATGTGTGTTGTTTGTGCTACAACGAGAGATCACAAAAGGTGGACCACAATTTGGTCATCCAGGACACACCTTCACTTGAGGGATTACTTGTTGTTGATCAACAAGGTCCAACAAGAATGAATGTCATTTCTGCGCCGAAATTGAAAGTGGTGGGCTACTCGTCTGTCAAATACTACAACTTTCAAGTACAACAGTCGCCTTATATACCTCTCCTTCTTGATATCAATGTTATTTCTAGTTTTGAAGATGTATGTTCTTCTGTCATCCAGCAAAGCTTCACCCAGACTCTGGGCACAGTGAAGGTCATGGCACTAGAATCTGTCTTCCCCAACCTAGACCAAGTTTTCAAGTTGCCTGAGATGCTTTCCGTGCCTAAAGAAGTTGTATATCGAGGTGATGTTCCTTTCCTGTCAAATGTTAACCATAAGGGAGTTCAATTTTTTGCACCTTTTCCCAAGTTTACAATGACTATGTACTCCAATTTCTGAAGGAATTTTGGAGTATTTTAGGACATACACCCCCACCCCATATTGGTTGCTTCATTCATATGGTTACAATCGTCCATAAGCATTTCTCCTTTAGATTCATCTGTACTAGTTTTCTTAGGGAATTTTTCATCCAATCCAACCTCTTGTGAAGAAGGCTACATGTTTCTAGATTGTAATCAAATTAATGCCCATGTTAATCATGCCAGATCGAAGATGGCACGTTGGTGCATTTTACAAATCCTGCAAACCAAATGGGTGTGTAGCAGTGTTCAAAACTGCATGTAGGCACTAACACGCTCTCTTCTTTTGCAGTGCATATTAGGCCCGATGGAAGATGTTGACAACGATAATCACATCGAATGCCTAGACCTACATCTCTCAAATATTACTTTGAACTCCTACCGAGGGACCCCATCGGAGATTACACTCGCCATGTTCTTTCTTGCCAGAGCAAAGGTGCTGAGGGTACTGAGGTTGAACACGCATTTAATTAGGAAGGATCAATGGTATGATTATCAGAGGCGGCTGGTACTGCGGAATGGAAGTGCCTCCAAAAATGCCAAACTTTGTATTGGAAGAGCATATGGCAAAGCAATTGGAAGTTATTGTGTCAAACCCATACATGACTTGTCACTGGCTGATCCCTTTTCAGAAATGATGCAACTTGCAATGTTTGAATTTGGGCGTTGTAATCTTTGAACTTGAACCTTGCAATATTTATGGTATTTGTTATATTGAACCATTTTTGTTCTCTTGTCTCAACGCAAATAGTTCATCCGGGTGAACCGCATGTCGTACATCGCACACACCTTGATCTGGCTGACTGTTTCTTTTGTGTTGCCTAATCACAAACAGTTCACCCGAGTGAACTGTATGTTGTACATCGCACACACCACTATCTGGCTGATCGTTTCTTTTGTGTTGCCTAATCACAAACAGTTCATCCGAGTGAACCGTTTGCTGTACATCGCACACACCTTCATCTGGCTGCCCATTTCTTTTGTTCCTCCCCATCGAAAACGGTTAATTGAACTGAACCGTATGCTCTTACTCGCACACGCAACTAAAATCTGAACCGTGTTTGATGCATCCATCATCGCAAACGTTTTGCACCCTTTTTAACGGTTTTTTACACCACTGTTTGCGATTATTGCATCGCACACAGTTTCGTCGAAGGGTCTCTGATCGTAGTGTCGCGTTAGTAGCATCCTGCAGTAGTGTTGCATGACATCTTTTGTCCTACCCTCCCATGGCAGTGGGGTCCATAAGTAAATCTAAGGGATACACTACAAAAAAAGACACATCCGTGACATTTTGGGCCGAACGAAAAAAATTATGTCATACTTATGACACTTCTATGATGACAATTGTGACAAAACCCGGTATCATCATAGATGTGGTGGGGTCCTACTTCTATGACAAAAAATCATAACAGAAAATGGGTTTTTCGTCCTGGGCGGGCCGGAGACGCAGCTGCATGACATTCTTTGGGCCGTCCATGATGGAAAAAACTATGGTAGAAGCGAGCGCGGGGAAAATATCAGGGTGTTCCCGGTTACGGTGGCTGGTCGGGGCCGAGCGATGCGCGTTTCTCTCGTACACGCACACGCATGGGTGCGAGGCGTTGGGCTCTAACTGAACCCGAGCAAGGCGTTGGGCTCTAACTGAACCCGAGCGATTGCACTGCAGGCTACACGTTACTGAACCCGAGCGATCGATCGGTGGCTGTTAACTGAACCCGATCGAGCGATTCCTTCGCTACTGCTGCTAACTGAAGCCGATCGATGCTGCCTCTAGATGAACAGTGAGCGTTGCTGGGGGGTTTGGATGAACAGTTCCCGGTGGGGGTGGATGAACAGGACCCTGTGGTGTTGCCTCTAGATGAACAGGACCCCGATCGAACGAGCCGGTTGGGGCTGGATGAACAGGACCCCGTGGAGGGCTGGATGAATAGGACCACTCCGTGGACGGCTGGATGAACAGTAGACAGTGGAGGGCTGGATGAACAGTAGCCCCGTGAAGGGGTGGTTGAATAGGAGCCCGTGGAGACGGCTGGTTGAATAGTAGCCGGTGGAGTAGCGCGCGGTGGAGGCTGGATGAACAGGAGCCCGTGGATGAACAGTCGCAGGTGGAGGCTGGAGGAGGTCGACGGTGGATGAATAGTAGCCCATGGAGCCTGGAGGGGGTCGACGGTGGAGATGAACAATATCCCGTGGAGTCCGGTTTTGCGGTACGCCACACCCTCCCGATGAACAGGACCCCCGTTTCGACCATAGCGCTCCAACACAAGTCTGTTTCCTCCGTTTTGCGGTACGCCACACCCCTCCCGATCAACAGGACACCCGTTTCGACCGTAGGAGGTCCGTTTCCTCCGTTTTGCGGTACGCCAGACCCCTCCTGATGAACAGGATCCCGTTTTGACCGTGGGCGGTCGAACACAAGGCCGTTTCGTCCGTTCTGCCGTACGCCAGGCCTCGTTTCCATCGGCTGTTCCGTCCAAGCCCTCCCGATGAACACGACGACGCATTCTGTTCTGACCCAGCCGGTTGGCTCCCCATGAACACGAGATGACGCAGTTTCTCCGTTTCGACCCAGCCATGTACACGAGCCCTGGCCGTACGTATGCGCGAGTAGGCGTTCAAGACCCTGCCCGTATGTACGTACGTGGTCGTATTTTCTTTCTTGCACACTGGCCACTGTACGTACGTGTACATGCTATGTGCGCGCCTCTACTACGACACGTGCGCGCCTCTACATCGACCAGTATGTACGTACACGTTCGCGACCAGAATGACAATGCTACATACGCTTCGACCAGGTGGGTCCCGACTGTCAGGCACTTCCTTGCATGCGAAGATGTAGCTGGTGGGTCCCAGCAGTCAGGGGGCGAATCGTTTTTTTTGCCCGGACGCACTTCCTTGCGTGCGAAGATGTAGCTGGTGGGTCCCAGCCATCAGGGGGAAACGTTTTTTTCACGAAATACGGTGGCCCGTCCGGTGGGTCCCGCTGTCAGGTGGAGGAATAATTCTTTTGCGCGTAATAAGGAGGCACTTCCTTGCTGTGGCCGTGGACCCAGCTGTCAGCCTCTCCAGGTACAGTACTCTTCCGATGGAAGTCGTTCCTTGACCACGTTGACCACGCCGCGCCGAGATCACCAGGGCAGTGGATGACGGTGAGGCCTAGGAAGGGGACGACGAGGAGCTGGGGAAGACGAGACAGTGGAAGCCCACGCGGAGAGGAGTACGAGGGTTCACTGGTTCGGCTGTGGTGTGAGGCTGCCGTCGCCGCAGGGCCTGGCCAGCGGTGGTTATAGTAGGGGCGGTGAGGCCTCCGCGGCAGCACAGCCGGCCACGGGAGGCAGGAGCATGCGACACGACCGGCGCTGCTTTGGGCGGCTGGAGCAAGAATACCAGAGGTTGAAGAAGCACTACGGCCGTTGGATGGACATCGTACGGACACTAGAGCTAGAATCGTTCATATTGACTAAGTTGACAAAGCACTCCGTCCCCGTCAACTTAGTAGGCCCACAAGTCAGCCACCCACCAAGGTGGGTCCCAACTAGCAGGGGGAGTATTCATTTTTTTGTGCGTAATAAGGAGGCATTTCTGGTGGGTCCGAGCTGACAGTGGGGTGGAATGTTTTTTTCGCGAAATACGGTGGCCCGTCCGGTGGGTCCCAGCAGTCAGGGGGGAAACGTTTTTTTCGCCAAATATGGTGGCCCGTCCGTTGGGTCCCTGCTGTCAGGTGGAGGAATAATTATTTTCCGCGTAATAAGGAGGCACTTCCTTGCGGCTGCCGTGGACCCAGCTGTCAGCCTCTCCACATACAGTACTCTTTAGATGGAAGTCGTTCCTTGACCACGTTGACCACGCCGCGCCGAGAGCACCAGGGCGGTGGACGATGGCGAGGCCTAGGAAGGGGACGACGTGCAGCCGGGGAAGACGCGGCAGTGGATGCCCACGCGTAGAGGAGTATGAGGGTTCACTAGTTCGCTGTGGTGTGAGGCTGTCGTCGCCGCAGAATAACAGGGGGTGTGGGTGAGTAGAGGGATGGCCTGGCCAGCGGTGGGAGTAGTAGGGGGCGGTGAAGCCTCCACCGCATCGCAGCCGGCCACGGGAGACAGGAGCACGAGGCACAACCGGCACTGGTTTGGGCGGCTGGAGCAAGAAGACCAGAGGTTGAAGAAGCACTACGGCCGTTGGATGGACATCGTACGGTCACTGGAGCTAGAATCGTGCATATTTACTAAGTTGACAAAGCCCTCTGTCACAGCCCTAGAATGTTGGTTGTAATTAGTTGCATCAGTGAGCATCTTGCATCATGTTAATTTTAATTAAAACTGAAATGGGGATGATAAAACCCTAGCACCTGAAGAACTCAAATAGGTTCAACCAAAATATTTTCAATGAACTCAAAATATCCTTGTAAAATGTTCATGATTTATGGAAAAGGGTGAAAGCCTCTACCAGAGATGATGCATATTTTTCTAGGACATTTTGGTCATTGATTTAATCATTATGATATTTGAGTTGGAGTTTAAAATTTACCATTAAATATTGGTTGCTTCAAATATTTTGAAATTTGTTGTGTGGTTTGAAAATAATTCAAATATTCCTCACAAAAATTTACAGAATTAACCAAAGTGTTTTGGTTAGTATTTTATTTGCAAAACAGTAGCAGAAATTAGATAAACTGAAGCAAATAATAAAAGAGAGGGAGAGAAGGCCACTAGGCCACCTACCTGGCATAGCCTACCTGACCCAGCCGAACCGGCCCAGCCCACCAGGGGCTGGACCGTCTTCTACCTCTCGACAGTAGGACGAGAGGCATGTGCCCGCGGCACGCACGCACGCGCTCGGCCACCTCCTCTGTGCCTGCTTGCCCTGGCTCTCCCTGGACGTCGCCACGCACCCCCCCCCCCCCGAGCCCCTCTCACTCTCTCCCGTGCTCTTCCCCTCCTCTGCTCTCTCCCCCGAGCGGAGCTCGCCGTCGCCGCTCGTCACCACCGCGGCCACCGTGCCCCCGCCGACTCACTAGCGTGCCCATCGGCTCCGCCTCATCACCACACGTCGACAAGCCAACGGCCACGACCTCGGGAGCCCCTCATCGCCGGCATCTTCGTCATCTTCAAGCTTCGGCACCGACGACCGCCGCCGTCGATTCGGTTGCTCCAGCTCCTCCCCGACCCCACCGTGCTTCTCCACCGAACCGCTGTGAGCTGCTGCTGCCTTTCCTCCTTTTCCCTCTGTTCCACGCGCCCTCTAGCCGTCGCCCCGCGAGCATTGAGCTCCGACCATCGCCATGGCCGGCGAGCCTAGCGCTCCCGAGCACTTCCGCTCGTCTCCGTAGCACCCGCGTGCTCTCCAGGTCCCTACGAAGCCGTAGAAGCCCTCGTTTGGCCTCCCCGTGCACCGCAGCGACGCCTGCCTCGTGCCCGTGGCTTCGGCAGCCGCCCGGCTCAACGCCGTCGCCAACTCCGGCGACCCTGCGCCCCCCTGCTGCCTCCGTTGGATGCGCGGGAGGAAGGGCTACAGACTGGTGCCCTTCGCGCATCGAACCGCTACCGGAGCAGCGTCTCCGGCGAGCTTCCGCCACGGTTTTGGTCGCCGCCGGCCAACTCCGGCGGGCTGACGTGGCGCTTGCTTAATTAGGCTAACCACCAGATTAGCACTAACTAATTAACCTCCTAGGTCACTGACAGCGCCCCCCCCCCCCGCCTGCTAATTTTTCGGTTAGGAATTAAGTAACCTCAATTAGTCCTCTGTTACACTGACATGTGGACCCCGCACGTCGGGTTTGACCTGGACCCGGTCTGTTGACCTGCTGAGGTCAGAAATGATTTATTTATTTTAGAAAATATCCAAAACTTCTAAAATTCATAGTAAATAATCTGTAACTCAGATTGAAAAGTTTTATATATGAAAAATGATCAGAAAAATCCAACGAATCTGAATATGGCATTTTCATGCATGTTTGAACAAGTTAACCTCACTGAATAGGACAATAAATGATCATGGAATAAATGGTAATTAGTTTTGGAGTTGGAATTTGCTATAGGTTTGAATTCCACTTCAATGAATATGACTAACTGTTGCACTAGGTCAATTCCGTACTTTAATATGACATATCATTCATATGAATGTGCATTGCATTGATTGTGGTTCCTTTTGTGTTTGCCGGTGGTTGTTCCCTCTTAGTAGACGATGTTTTCGACGACGTGATTGATGACACCGATGAAGAGTTATACTATCTTCAGAAGTGCCAGGCAAGCAAAACCCTCTTGTTCATTCCGATACAATCCCACTCTCTCGCTCCTGCTCTCTTTTACCGCATTAGGACAACAATGATTCAACTGTTACATGATGCGGTAGTTGAACCCCTTTCCTCTGCATGACCTGTCATTGCTAAAGTAAATAGATGAAACCCACTAGCATGAGTAGGAATTGTTTGAGCCCTAACGTGCCTACTCATTCATGCTTGTTGTCATGCCTACTACTGCTTAGAGTTGAGTCAGGTCTGATTCATCGGGAACGAATTGAAATGTGGTGAACATGTCCTACTGTTGAGAGCTAAGTGTGTGAACACGATTTGGTAAAGGTAGCGGTGAGAGGCCATGTAGGAGTACATGGTGGGTTGTCTCATTGCAGCCGTCCTCAGGAACTGAGTTCTGTATTTGTGATCCATGAACAGTTACTACCACGCATTGGAATGCTTAAGTGCCCCTCTCGGCTTATTAACTGCCTCGATCTCTGTCCAGGAGTTGCAACTAGTTTCTGGTGTTTGTAGGTTATGTTAGTAGTCTACCAAGTGGCACCCCGTACAGGTGGGCTTGGGACAGACTAGGCACCGTGGCACGGTGTACCAACCGTAGATCCATCCATCGAGGTGGGCTTGGGAACCCTGCACACATCGTTTGGGGCCGTGAGCGACACCCCGACCGGATCTCCTTGCGGATGGAACCTGAATAGGCGATAAACCTGGACGAGACTCTTGTGTGGTTAGTCAGGTCGTGGCCGACTCCCTCGCCAGGCTTCCGCTTGAAGGTTGCCGAGATACATGACGTGTACATGGTGGTAAGTGGCGAGAGCGTGTGCGAAGAAGTACGCCCCTGCAGGGTTAACATCATCTATTCAAATAGCCGCGTCCGCGGTAAAGGAATTCTGGGTTGCCTGTACAGTTCATAGAAACGTGAAAGTGGATACTCTAAAATGCGCAAGATAAGCGTGAGTGCTATGGATGGCGTTCTCGTAGGGAGACGGGAGCTGATCTATAGTGGTGTATTGATTTGGTGAATATGTGGACTCGTGTGCGCCACCTCAAAAGAGTTACTTGCATTCGTAGTTTAGGATAGCCACCGAGTCAAAGCTGGCTTGCTGCAGTTAAACTCCACCACCCCTTTTGTTGATACCGATGCATATGTAGATAGTTCTGATGTAAGTCTTGCTAGGTACATTTGTACTCACGTTTGCCTAATTTATGTTTTTGCAGAGAGACTTCAGTCTCACTAGTAGTTCCGCGTGGACTTCGACGTTTAGCTTAATACCTCAGCTACAATCTTGTGCCCTCGGCAGGATCTGGTAGATAGTCAGGCTTCTCAGCCTTTTTCATTTGTAGATGTCTGTAGTCAGACATGTTAAGCTTCTGCATGTGCTTTGATTTGTATGCTCTGAATGTGGGGTCATGAGACCCATGTTTGTAATATCTCGCTCCTCAGAGCCTAATGAATAAATACTTTGAGTCGTAGAGTTTTGTTGTGATGCCATGTTGTATTTACACATATCGAGCATATTGTGTGTATGATTGAAATGCTTGGTATGTGTGGGATCCGACAACCTAGTTGTTTATCCTTGGTAGCCTCTCTTATGGGGAAATGTAGTCTTGTGCTTCCATGAGCCATAGTAGTCCGCTACAGCCCGGTACACCGGAGTCCTGCTAGCCCAGCACTACTGCTCCGGAACACTTGACTGGCCAGCATGTGATTCACTTCGTTCCTATGTCTGTCCCTTCGGGGAAATGTCACGCGGTGACATCCGGAGTCCTGCCTAGCCTGCTACAGCCCAGTTCACCGGAGTCCTGTTAGCCCAGTGCTACAGCCCGGATTAGCACACTATTGACCGACATGCTCGATGTTGATTCATGTATGCCTGTCCCCATAAGTTAGTGCCACATTGGGTTCACGACTAGTCATGTCGGCCCGGGTTCTCTGTCATATGGATGCTAGCGACACTATCATATACGTGAGCCAAGAGGCGCAAACGGTCCCGGGCCATGGTAAGGCGACACCCGTGGGAATACCGTGTGTGAGGCCGCAAAGTGATATGAGGTGTTACCGGCTAGATCGATGTGACTTGGAACCGGGGTCCTGACAGCTTTGGTATCAGAGCCTAACTGACTGTAGGATTACCAAGCCAAACTGGTCGAAGTCATGTCTAGAAATGCTTTAGTTATGTAGGGGAATTGGTTGTGGGAAGGAACATAAGGCTCTTTTTACTCCTTTACCTTATGCCCTTCTGATCTGAGTCAACCTCTTCTTTTCTACGGGGATTAAGAACTAGGCTTTCTCATCTTTCTACCAGGATCACGTGTTACTAATCCGTAGACTTATAGGATTGATGGATTCAAGCCCTAGTTCAGTTCCTACTACTTCCGTATGTTCATAGCTGGCCTCAGAACCTTGATATTGTGATGATCGAGTGGTTATGCCACCATTTTTGTAGGATGTCTCAATCTTTTTGAGCATTTACAGCCGTTATGCTGTCCGAGTCGTCCCAGGTTTCTTACTAGTCTGATGCATTTGCAACTCCCATCTTTCCGTTCCCGGTGTTCCTTTGGGCCAGATTAACCACACTAATCGGTGTGTTGAAGTACTTCATTGCCTCGACATATATGTTGGAGCTATTATTAATAATTCTAGGTGTCTTAGAGAACCACCCATTAATCTAGCTCTGATTTGTATTCCCAGTGTGATGATTCTGGCCATCATTCTCGAAAGCATCCCGTGATGCCACTTAGTTAGTTGGCATTCTATTCCTGGGTTCTTGAACCCGAGATTCACCTTACTTACTTCATGTTGATAGTGTTTGCTAGTTCCTTTAGGATATTAGTAACCTTGTGATAGTCTTCGAGGTCCGTGGTATATCATTCTTCCAAATACCATGGATCAATGTGGCAGAAGTTCTTTGAACCAAAAGATCACAATAGGAGTGCTCTTGATGAGTTCTCGATTCCATATTGTGAACCTGCCAGTCCTACCTTTCTGCATGGGTTATCCGGAAGAAACATGTTGAATTTATTCAACATGCTAACCGATGCATCTACAACTTAAAGAAATTATATGTTCCTCTGAGTTGTCCCTTTTTAGTTGTATTCTGACCCTCTTGTATCAATTGTTGGTCAAGAATAGTTGTGCATTCATGTTATCGATGCCTATTATTCTTGTGGTCCGTCAAGCCATTCTATTCCGGAATGACTAGGAGAAACAAACTCCAGTACCTTGTCCATTTCTAGGATTGGGTCAAAGCAGTTGTATTCCGCAGATCAAAATGCCAATCCAGCTTTTGTTCTGTTCTACCCTGGAGTATTACCCTCTTTATGTCAAGAAAGTCATAGGAATTGCACACCATCCTATGAATTCTTGGTGCAGTGATACTTCTCGCCATCATCGTTCATAATTCGGTCTCCGTGTTATTGTAACCAGAATACCGACAAGTGAATTGTGATGTGTGAAATCAATACCCCTAGCAACCCCGTTGCTTGGTAGTTAATGGACAACACTCTCATTCTTAGTGTGATGGTTATTAAATCATCATCCTAAGATTGATCGTGCTACCTAGTCCTTATTTCTGGTGCACTCTTCGATCAATGAGTTAGGATTTTGTCAAACCCTTGCTCTGTTGATCATATCGTCTTGCCCTGAAAAGCAAGATTGTTCTCGAGCTTAGTAACATATCGGGGGTTTGTGATTTTCCGAATATCTTCTCGGAGGGATCACCAGGTTGTCACCTGACCGCTATGTTGAGTTCGTGATCAAGTTGGTTTCTTGTAGGCACCCTTTTCTCCAATAATCTGTGTTGGATACCCCTGAGCTAGTTGGTTAAGCTTAACAACCACTTGGAGAGTTGGAAGATAAATGCTTGACCCACCTAGTTCAATTTCAAAGGGATATCCTTGTGTTTGAATAGTTGTTGAAGAAAGATGACATCTACATCGATTGGTCCTCGTGATCAGTTGCTGGGTCTATCATCTTGTCAATACTTTGATTTGGGTGTGGGCTATCCTCAAATCAAATCAGAACCAACGATATTCGTAATGTTGTCTTACTCGTGGTTGATTCCTCGAGCATACACCATTACATCTTTTGGTCTGACCAATACTATCACATTGCTCACATAATGGTGGAAGTCCAGTGATATGGAAATTCCGATGAGTTGTTGTTGAGCCCATCAGCAGCATTTTGTCTCCTCCATGATTTGTGTTGAACATCCAGCTAGTGTTGGAAACTTGTGTAAGCATTTTCTTCATGCCCCGTTCATGAAGTATATGTTTGGATGAAAGTAGTGACTTCCTCTAAGTTCATGTGCATTTGATGCAAGTTGCCGCCGTGAACTCGAGAAAGTCAATGTTGCTTCCTCTGGAATCATCCCAAGTTAGTCATGCATGTGCGAAGTATACTTTGGTTTGTGAGATTAGCTACCTTCATTGCATATGTGTTTCCTAGCACACCAAGCCACTGATTGACTTGTTCAAGGAGAAGAAGTTCCTTCTTAAGAGCTAATCATGCCTTAAGTAAGGACTTTGCTATCCTCGATGATGGTTCCCAACCAGAACCCGGTAGTGTTTTGTTGTAAGACTATTATGTGGTCATGCTTGTCTGGGACATCGTGTTCACATGTGTGTAGCAAAACCAACTCATGTTTTGGATCTTGCTATCGTAGTTCATCTCCCGAAAATCTCGCAACGTCATCTCATCGATTTGTGTTGCAAACTTTCTTTTCCAGACACGTTATCTGAATTATCTTGTTACCAACCAGATCTGAATTTCAGGCAGATATGATGGTTGGAACTTCTTCCAAGAACTATGATATAGGTTCTAGTGAAGTGGACGCACCTAGCTGGAAGCACTATTGTTGTAGTATCTTGATTAAGCCGTTTGGTCACCTCCCATGAGGATTTCACATGACTTATTCTAGAAGTTGTTTCTTATGGATTTTGTGCTTTTGAAGTCCGACCTTTACTTGATGACCATGTTTGATGCTTTAAGCATGATCGTGGTATCTAGTACATCAAGGAGAACATGAGAAGCAGAGTGCTAGATGTCTCTCGGTCGATCATCCAGGTTTTGTCTCCTTGGCATTGCTAAGGTAAAATCTGAGAAGGTGTTGTCTTCCTTTGCATCTGCATCGTCCATCACTATTCATCATGGTAGTATGATGTGTTGCCAGGATCCTCGACATGGATGTTGGAAGACCCTGATGAATATGGAAATGCTCAAGTTCTTGAGAGCATGCTTAGACACTGGGTTATATCCTCGGTATCAATTGGAATGTGCCTTCCGTTTGCCGAGTTGTCTTATAACTCTAGTTTCCTTTCCAAACCGAGTATGCCATTCTTTCAAAATCCTTCGAATGATCAATCGTGATTTTCTTTAGGCTGGTATAGAGAGTTTCAATGATCTTTGTATCAAAAGTAATTCTTTTTGCCACTTAAGGGAATAATTCTATGAGTCACCTTCCCTAAGGTGTCACGTTACAGAATCATGGCAGTTATCTCCTTGCTACTTTGAAATTCATGCTCCATCTTATTCAAGTGTGGAATTGTAGCCTGCCAAATTGAACCCTCGTCACCTGTTTCTTTCCTTCCCTCTCGATGTGTGTTTTGCGTCTCAGCTCAAGAGATGTTTCTACGTCTCATTCCGTGAGTTGATCTTGTGACCATTAAGATGATCCATTCTTGTGGAGTTGTCTTTCTCTGTTGTCGCCATGTTAGATGAAGTTCTCGAAGGCAAGGATGTCTTAACCAATATGATGCAATGAATCAATATCTTTGAGAAGGGCAGTTGGATCGTGAAGATTGTGTTGTCCTTGTGTCCCCTCCGTCTTCTTACCTCATGTCTTGAATCTTGGGACGAGATTCTTGTTTAGTGGGAGTGAGTTGTCACAGCCCTAGAATGTTGGTTGTAATTAGTTGCATCAGTGAGCATCTTGCATCATGTTAATTTTTAATTAAAAATGAAATGGGGATGATAAAACCCTAGCACCTGAAGAACCCAAATAGGTTCAACCAAAGTATTTTCAATGAACTCAAAATATCCTTGTAAAATGTTCATGATTTATGGAAAAAGGTGAAAGCCTCTACCAGAGATGATGCATATTTTTCCAGGACATTTTGGTCATTGATTTAATCATTATGATATTTGAGTTGGAGTTTAAAATTTACCATTAAATATTGGTTGCTCCAAATATTCTGAAATTTGTTGTGTGGTTTGAAAATAATTCAAATATTCCTCACAAAAATTTACAGAATTAACCAAAGTGTTTTGGTTAGTATTTTATTTGCAAAACAGTAGCAGAAATTAGAAAAACTGAAGCAAATAACAAAAGAGAGGGAGAGAAGGCCACTAGGCCACCTACCTGGCATAGCCTACCTGGCCCAGCCGAACCGGCCCAGCCCACCAGGGGCTGGACCGTCTTCTACGTCTCGCCAGTAGAACGAGAGGTGTGTGCCCGCGGCACGCACGCACGTGCTCGGCCACCTCCTCTGTGCCTGCTTGCCCTGGCTCTCCCTGGACGTCGCCACGCACCCACCCGGGCCCCTCTCACTCTCTTCCGTGCTCTTCCCCTCCTCTGCTCTCTCCCCCGAGCGGAGCTCGCCATCGCCGCTCATCACCACCACCGCGGCCACCGTGCCCCCGCCGACTCATTAGCGTGCCCATCGGCTCCGCCTCATCACCACACGTCGACAAGCCAACGGCCACGACCTCGGCAGCCCCTCATCGCCTGCATCTTCGTCATCTTCAAGCTTCAGCACCGACGACCGCCGCCGTCGATTCGGTTGCTCCATCTCCTCCCCGACCCCGGCGGGCTTCTCCACCGAACCGCTGTGAGCTGCTCCTGCGTTTCCCCCTTTTCCTGCTGTTCCCCGCGCCCTCTAGCCGTCGCCCCGCGAGCATCGAGCTCCGGCCATCGCCATGGCCGGCGAGCCTCGCGCTCCTGAGCTCTTCCGCTCGTCCCCGTAGCACCCGCGTGCTCTCCAGGTCCCTACAAAGCCGTACAAGCCCTCGTTTGGCCTCCCCGTGCACCGCAGCGACGCCTGCCTCGTGCCCGTGGCTTCGGCAGCCGCCCGGCTCAACGCCGTCGCCAACTCCGGCGACCCTGCGCCCCCCTGCCGCCTCCGTTGGATGCGCGGGAGGAAGGGCTACAGACTGGTGCCCTTCGCGCATCGAACCGCTACCGGAGCAGCGTCTCCGGCGAGCTTCCGCCACGGTTTTGGTCGCTGCGGGCCAACTCCGGCGGGCTGACGTGGCGCTGGCTTAATTAGGCTAACCACCAGATTAGCACTAACTAATTAACCTCCTAGGTCACTGACAGCGCCCCCCTCCCCGCCTGCTAATTTTTCGGTTAGGAATTAAGTAACCTCAATTAGTCCTCTGTTCCACTGACATGTGGACCCCGCACGTTGGGTTTGACCTGGACCCGGTCTGTTGACCTGCTGAGGTCAGAAATGATTTATTTATTTCAGAAAATATCCAAAACTTCTAAAATTCATAGTAAATAATCTGTAACTCAGATTGAAAAGTTTTATATATGAAAAATGATCAGAAAAATCCAAAGAATCTGAATATGGCATTTTCATGCATGTTTCTACAAGTTAACCTCACTGAATAGGACAATTCATGATCATGGAATAAATGGTAATTAGTTTTGGACTTGGAATTTGCTATAGGTTTGAATTCCACTTCAATGAATATGACTAACTGTTGCACTAGGTCAATTTCGTAATTTAATATGACATATCATTCAGATGAATGCGCATTGCATTGATTGTGGTTCCTTTTGTGTTTTCCGGTGGTTGTTCCCTCTTAGTAGACGATGTTTCCCACGACGTGATCGATGACACCGATGAAGAGTTATACTATCTTCAGAAGTGCCAGGCAAGCAAAACCCTCTTGTTCATTCCGATACAATCCCACTCTCTCGCTCCTGCTCTCTTTTACTGCATTAGGACAACAACGATTCAACTGTTACATGCTGCGGTAGTTGAACCCCTTTCCTCTGCATGACCTGTCATTGCCACATTAAATAGATGAAACCCACTAGCATGAGTAGGAATTGTTTGAGCCCTGATGTGCCTACTCATTCATGCTTGTTGTCATGCCTACTACTGCTTAGAGTTGAGTTAGGTCTGGTTCATCGGGAATGAATTGGAATGTGGTGAACATGTCCTACTGTTGAGAGCTAAGTGTGTGAACACGATTTGGTAAAGGTAGCGGTGAGAGGCCATGTAGGAGTACATGGTGGGTTGTCTCATTGCAGCCGTCCTCAGGAACTGAGTTCTGTGTTTGTGATCCATGAACAGTTACTACCACGCATTGGAATGCTTAAGTGCCCCTCTCGGCTTATTAACCGCCTCGATCTCTGTCCAGGAGTTGCAACTAGTTTTTGGTGTTTGTAGATTGTGTTAGTAGTCTACCAAGTGGCACCCCGTACAGGTGGGCTTGGGACAGACTAGGCACCATGGCACGGTGTACCAACCATAGATCCATCCATCAAGGTGGGCCTGGGAACCCTGCACACATCGTTTGGGGCCGTGAGCGACACCCCAGCCAGATCTCCTTGCGGATGGAACCCGAATAGGCGATAAACCTGGACGAGAGACTTGTGTGGTTAGTCAGGTCGTGGCCGACTCCCTCGCCAGGCTTCCACTTGAAGGTTGCCGAGATACACGACGTGTACATGGTGGTAAGTGGCGAGAGCGTGTGTGAAGTAGTACACCCCTGCAGGGTTAACATCATCTATTCGAATAGCCGTGTCCGCGGTAAAGGACTTCTGGGTTGCCTGTACAGTTCATAGACAAGTGAAAGTGGATACTCTAAAATGCGCAAGATAAGCGTGAGTGCTATGGATGGCGTTCTCGTAGGGAGACGGGAGCTGATCCATAGTGGTGTATTGATTTGGTGAATATGTGGAATCGTGTGCGCCACCTCAAAAGAGTTACTTACAGTCGTAGTTTAGGATAGCCACCGAGTCAAAGCTGGCTTGCTGCAGTTAAACTCCACCACCCCTTTTGTTGATACCGATGCATATGTAGATAGTTCTGATGTAAGTCTTGCTGGGTACATTTGTACTCACGTTTGCCTAATTTATGTTTTTGCAGAGAGACTTCAGTCTCACTAGTAGTTCCGTGTGGACTTCGACGTTTAGCTTGATACCTCAACTACGATCTTGTGCCCTCGGCAGGATCTGGTAGATAGTCAGGCTTCTCAGCCTTTTTCATTTGTAGATGTTTGTACTCAGACATGTTAAGCTTCCGATGTGTTTTGACTTGTACGCTCTGAATGTTGGGTCATGAGACCCATGTTTGTAATATCTCGCTCCTCGGAGCCTAATGAATAAATACTTTGAGTTGTAGAGTTTTGTTGTGATGCCATGTTGTATTTACACATATCGAGCATATTGTGCGTATGATTGAAATGCTTGGTATGTGTGGGATCCGACAACCTAGTTGTTTATCCTTGGTAGCCTCTCTTATGGGGAAATGTAGTCTTGTGCTTCCATGAGCCATAGTAGTCCGCTACAGCCCGGTTCACCGGAGTCCTGCTAGCCCAGCACTACTGCTCCGGAACACTTGACTGGCTAGCATGTGATTCACTTCGTTCCTATGTCTGTCCCTTCAGGGAAATGTCACGCGGTGACATCCGGAGTCCTGCCTAGCCTGCTACAGCCCGATTCACCGGAGTCCTGTTAGCCCAGTGCTACAGCCCGGATTCGCACGCTGCTGACCGACATGCTCGATGTTGATTCATGTATGCCTGTCCCCGTAAGTTAGTGCCACATTGGGTTCACGACTAGTCATGTCGGCCCGGTTTCTCTGTCATATGGATGCTAGCGACACTATCATATATGTGAGCCAAGAGGCGCAAACGGTCCCAGGCCATGGTAAGGCGACACCCGTGGGAATACCGTGCGTGAGGCCGCAAAGGATATGAGGTGTTACCGGCTAGATTGATGTGACTTGGAACCGGGGTCCTAACACCCTCCGTCCCCGTCAACTTAGTAGGCCCACAAGTCAGCCTGCCACTATACTGGGTCCCAGCTAGCAGGGGGGTATTCATTTTTTGTGCGTAATAAGGAGGCACTTCCTTGCGTGGGAAGATATAGCTGGTGGGTCCGAGCTGTCAGCGGCGGTAAGGTTTTTTTGCGAAATACAGAGGCCCTTTCAGTGGGTCCCAGATGTCAGGTGGAGGAATCATTATTTTGCGCGTAATAACGAGACATTTCCTTGTGTGCGGCCGTGGACCCAGCTGTCAGCCTCTCCACGTACAGTCCACTTCAGATGCATGTCGGTCGTTGACCACGTTGACCAGGCCACGCCGAGAGCACCAGGGTGGTGGACGACGACGAGGCCTAGGAAGGGAACGACACGAAGGCAGGGAAGAGTCGGTAGTTGTCTCCCACGCAGAGGGGAGTACGACTGTACGAGGGTTTACTGGTTCGTCTGCCATCGCCGGAGAATAACAGCAGGTGTGGGTGAGTAGAGGGATAGCTAGGCCAACGATGGGAGTACGGTGGGGCGGTGAGGCCTGCGCGGCAGCACAGCCGGCCGCGGGGAGGAGGGAGCAGGCAGTCCCGCCGGCACTTGTTTGAGCGGCTGGAGCAGGAAGAGCAGAGATTGAAGAAGCACGACGGCCGTTGGATGGACATCCAACAGTCACTGCTTGTGCGTCAACCTTTTTTTAGGAAAGCCTCAAATCTGTGGAAAATAGCATACAACCCATCTGCCATTATTTCCAATAATTTACAGCCCATTTGCTAATTCTTAAGGTTTTTTTGGAGCCCATATTCTTTTAGTTAGCATTACAGCCCATATTGTGGCCACGGTTAAAAAATTATACGAAATTTTGCATATTTTGGTGCGGTCTGAACTGTTTTTAATCCCGAAATTTCGAGCCACATTCAAACTGATTTTAAAAATAAATGTATATCAATATAAAATCCAATAAATTGTCCATGCATAAAAATTAATGCAATTTAAAATGTCGAAATGAAAAAAAGAAATTTGAAACTAATTGTCGGTTTGATGTGTTTTAAAAATGTACAACCCATTTCTCATTACTGATAGGCCATTTTCTCGGCCAGCCGAATGAAGCTCTCCTCGTCTTAAAAGATTTGCAGCCCAACAGGCCTGACAAAGCGACTTACTTGGCAAATCACAAAAAAACTGGGCTAGCCATTTTCAGAAAGAAAAAAAACTACTGGGTTGGTATGTGGTAAACATAAAAGAGAAGGTTGTCTAGACAGGCCAGAGTGCCCCGCACAGCCCAGTTGACACCCTGCTTCGGCCTCAAAAACAAATTAGATAAATGCCACTCCAATTATGGCGATTCATAAAAATGCCACTGCAATTTCCAAACTTTGAAAAATGCCACTGCAATTTTTGCAAACTTTGGAAAACGCCACTGCAATTTGCAAACGTTGAAAAACGCCACTCCAGACTTCGAAAAATGCCACTGGAAATGGCATGAAATTGCATTTTTCAAAGTTTGAAAATTGTAGTGGCATTTCTCAAAAACACCAGATTTGAAGTGGCATTTATCAAATTAACCCAAAACAAAAATAACTGGGCGAGCTGCTGGGTCCCTGGTGTCAGCCGCTCGTTGTGCAATTCTCTCGTTTATTGACTACGTTAACAATGGCATGGGACCCAGATGTCAGATATCCATTAGGAGGAGCAATTTTTTTATTGGCTTGAAATAAGGAGGCACTTGCTTGCGTACTTCCATGACCTTGGCGGGTCCCTGCTGTCATCCTCTCCACGTACAATCATCTCCTGATTGTGTACGCGTCAACTTGGTAGGCCCACAAGTCAGCCTCTAAACCCGTGGAGGACAAATACAACCCATTTAAAAAAATAACAGCCCATTCCATACATTCAAACGGAAAGTTCAACATTCAGAGCAAAGTAACAGGTCTGATCCACATATAGAGTACTGAACTTCCACGTTGACAACCATCATAGCCAAGTTAACTATCTACTCCCACTAATACTCTAGTAGCATACAAGTACTAACTTACTCTTAGCTAACTAGACGATGCCGGCCGCCATCTGCGGTACACGCTAAACGCCGGCACCGGCGTCCTCCGCCTCGCCTCGGACTTGCCAGAGGTGCGATAGGGTGCGTTGCTCGCGCGCGTTGGCCCTTTCCATGCCGGCGTGGTCACCGAAGCTTCGGCTTCTAAGCGGGAAACCCACTTGACGAGCTGGCAGTAAAAATCGGCGTCGCGATCGCGTGCGTGCCCGACAGCCTCCAGGACTATTTGCTAGCCGCCGGCCTCCACGTAGTCGGCCCAATTGCGGGCACTCTGCTCGCGACTCAGAGCGTCTGTGCGCTGCTGCTCCATGTCCCGCTGGCGGCGCAAATCGGCAATACGCTGCTCCTCCGCCAAGCGGTCACGCTCCAACAACCCCTGCTCCTCCGCCAGGCGGTCGCGCTCGAACAAGTCCTCGATCTCCGCATTGCCATCTAAAGACCGATAGAATGCCTCCTCCCTCCGTCTGCCTTCTGGTGAAAAACCAAACACTAGTTCCGGCGGTGACCGCCTCCGGCCTCGCCTATCGCGGATGGGCGGGGGCATGGCGGACGTGGCGAGAGCAAGGATAAGTGGCGAGCGACGTCCGGCCGGTGGGGGCTTATGAGGATAGGGCGAGTTGGGTCACGGTGCCACCATAGAAGGCCGGGAAACAGTACTTACAGGCGGAAGGTATCGCGACGGTCATCGGAATTCAATGCATAATTAAGCAGGCATGGCTTAGCGTGCCAGCTTGCCGTGGAAAACTAGAGAAACTGAAATTATGACTGTGCCGTCCCGTCCCGTCCCGTCCATGCTGGGTCGCACGCCGGCATGACGGTCAAACGAGTGCACTCGAATCATCTCCCTCCTTGTCAATAATGATTCCACGGATTTAAAAGGCCCGCAACAATTAAAGTGCATCTTTTTCGCATCAGTTAGCTGCCTTAATTACGGCCGGCTGCATGCAGGCACTCAAAATCGCTCGCAGCCAGTACGCGGAGCAGCATGCAACGAGTCGCAGCCGAGGGCATTAGTTGATGAACTTTAGCTGGGAGATAAGGCATTTGCGAACGTTTTTGCTGGCAGTTTCTTCAGATTCGCATGGCATTTTCTTCAGAGCAGCTTGTCAGTTTCTTCAGAGGTAGGCATTTTTATTCAAAAAAAACTGCCACTTCGGATCTTGCGTCGCAACTAAAACTGTCAGGAGCGCATTAGTAGGCTAGCTAGTGATCGATCAGTAACTTGTAAACACTGAGCGAACAGAAATAAGGAACTGTTAATGCATCTCAATGATTCACAGACATATACAAATATGTAGCTCCAAAAGCAAAGATCAGCCACTTCGGATCTTGCGTCACAACTAAAACAAACTAGTGCGATTCCCATACATAAGATCAACATGTTAATGCATCTCAATGATTCACAGATCATATACAAATATGTGGCTCCAAAAGCAAAGATCTAGAAAAAACATTTGTTCTGCCTACTAACATGGATGCTTCTCTTGGCACATTCAGTACAGAATGAAAGACAAATTTGTTTGTGAAGTCTACAATTCCTCTTGCAAACGTAAGTGGTTTCACCAACAGCTGGAACCATGAGAATGAACCACACATGATGGAGGAACATCCACTGCAATATGATTTGGTCTTCTCTCGATCACACGTCGAGACTATTTTCGGAATACAAACTTTAAATTAGGCAAAATGATGCCCATTGTATAATCAGACCAAAGCAATGAAGCACCTAGTGTTGGCCAATAAATAGTACATTACTACTTTTCTGCAGTCCATGAAGTGACTATCCAATATTTCTGTGTCTATTTTCAAATGGCACTGCATGCAGTGACTATACTATTCTCTTGTGCAGTTCAACCAAAATTGCGGTCACTTTGTGTGTTTGCCAAATAGCAACGGGCAGACATCTCTATCTGCACAAATATCAAGCAGCTAGTAAACATATACCCCACCTTGTATTTTCGGTTTAAACATGTCTCTTCCGCTTAGCGTCTGTCATGTTTTGCACTGGACAATTTGATACAGTCATGTTTTGCCCTGGACAATTTCATACTGAATTGATTTGCTGGTTCAAAGCAGAAATATAGTGCCTATTCTTCATCAGACCAAGGATATCCATGTTCGCAGTGATGGAAGAGGTGAAATCGATACAACTGAAATTGAGCATCCAATCATTGAATCTTGTCCTGCACCTCCAATGTAGGTCCACCCTGCCAATAAATTCACATGCAAATCACTAGTATTACTATCTAATGACAGTACAAAAAGAGTAGCAAGATAGTAGCAAACCATGTACCTTCGTAATGAACAGCTCATAGTGCCACCAATTGGATATAAAGGTTTGGAAGAAAACATGCTCCTAATGTTGAACCAGTTGGACTTTTTGTGCAGTTCCACTAAAATCGAGCATCCCTATTTGCATAGATATTGAAAGCGTGATTACTATAAAAGTGGCACTAGTTGAAGCATAGACTCACAAATATAAGCATTCCAATTTCTTAATGGGAAAAGGTAGCAAGACTGTTTCTAACCACCTGTTTGAAGGAATAAATAAGGAAACATTGGCTGATGTCAGAAAGGCATATATAGTTCTTTCTGAAAGAATGATCGATTCCTGACCTTTCCTCTTCTTTTAAGCATATTTTGTGCAGTTCAACTATAATAAAATGCCATTGCCGCCTTGACAATTCAGTGACACTGTACAAAAGGAAATGACTTAACATTACATCATGATGTCAGGTATGTAGTTGAGAGGCATTAGAGACAAACTTACAGACCTCCTCTGATAACATAATGAACATTAATTTTAACAAAGGTGTGACTAGCTTTACCGGGATAATTTGAGTGAACCCTACACCCTCTGTTCCTTAATATAAGACGTTTTCGCGGTTCAATTTAAAGTACCCAAACGTCTAGTACTTAGAAAAACAGGTAGTAGTTTTCTTGAGCACATATCTGGGAAATCTTGCCACACTTTATTTATGTCCATACGCTAATGCAACACCATTCAAAATTTCAAATACTACAAATATACACTAATCTAGTGGCTAGTGCAACAGTAGAGTAGTTATTTTATTACAGGGTACAGTACAATGGTTTTACTGAACAGATTTCAATAAACTCTAGCACTGGAAGATTTCTATAAGAATTAACAATACAAAATGTAAAGGTAACACGTTTCAGCATTGGTATACTAGCTGTGCATGAGCATTAAACCAAATACAAAAGTCTGAAGGTAACTAGCATTATTAACTAAAGACAGTATAAAAAAATTGCAACCCATGTACCTCCAAGGTAAATATCATTTCGAACTCGGGGGGGGCCTTAAAAATTGTTATCCCAATCTTGATAATCGATCAAACATAAAAACTTGATCGAACGAATCAAGAGAACAGCCGGAGGAGGAGGTGCCCACTCTTGACCTTTCCTCTTGTCTTCATAATTTTTTGTGCAGTTTAACCAAAATAAAATGACATCAGCGCCTTGGCATTTTGGTGACACTGTACAAAAAAATTAACTTATCTCATGAAAGTGAGGTATGTAATCTATAAGCATTAACAGTGCAAAAACCTGAAGGGAGTAACAAGTTTCATCGTTGGTATACTGGCTGTGTAACAGCATTAGAATGCCTTAGCTGAAAAATCTTTAATACATCCACAATCAATAGCTAACCCTGAAATAATCCAGTGACATTAAATGGCATTGCTTAAATTTATCGGTGGCATTAGACTGAGTGCGGCATTAGTTAAATGTGGCATCACTTTAGCAGTAGCATTGCTTGACTTGACTACTGGCGTTATACTAACAGCAAAAAAGTGACAATAAGAGCATGGCAGGCCCATACGGACAGTGGGTGCACCAGTACGATGTACCTCCACGGACGCATAGAGTGGTGAGGGAGGTATGGTTGCCCAGAGCAACAAATATCCAGGCAGCATATGTGGATTACGTCCCATTTTTGTTCTGTTTAGCCACCTTTTTCCTATGTGAGGACAACAAACCGATCGACCTGGTCATTCTCTATTGCGTTGTCATGCCTTTCTACCCTTCTTCAACCAAGAGACACGAGACTCGTTCCTTAGCTACTGATTTTCCCCTTTTCAACCTAGATGCGGGTTCGATGCCTACTCTCTTGGACAGTACAGTCTCCCTTCCTTTCCTTATTCAACCCAGACATGGATTAGTCTGCATGAAGTAGGGTTTCCTTTAATAGTGCAAATTAACGTTTTTGTCTGCATGACCAGCAGAGCAGAGGATAGCAAATTGGGAAGATGGTGGAGTGGAAAAAGATCCACATGCAGCGACGTGGCAGATGGGGCAATAGAACAAGGGTATGGTTCGAAAAGAGGTAGCATACCTGAGGGTCGGCGGGAAGTGGCTTCGCTCGTTGTCGTTGTCCTCCGCACACACTACGGCAGCAAGCTTGGGGACGGAGGCCATCCCGCGCGGGCGCTAGGTCTGAGAGGACGGCCTTGTCGTCAGTGTGTGACCTCGCTCGCCGACGATGAGTGCGTCAATGCTGCACGTCCTTTTCTTCCCCGGAGGATCTGTGACCACTGGTGAGGAGGGAGAGAGAGAGGCCGTCTTTTTTAGATCTGGAGAGAGGGTAATAGTGTGAGAAGCAAGTTGTCGGGTGGTTGGTGCGACATATGCCAATGGATGGCTTATCATTGTGGGTGCCAATAAGACATCGCCGGTGCCTGGAAACGGGATGAGGCGAAGACATGCACGCCGGCAGATCTTACCCAGGTTCGGGGCTCTCCGAGGAGATAACACCCCTAGTCCTGCTCTGCGGGGTCTCCGCATGATCACTAGATCGGTGAAAGTAGCTAAAATCGCTCCTAGAGCTGTTGGGTTCAAGGGAGAAGAAGAACAAGGCTAGCTCTCTCTCCTCTCTATCTGTGGTGTGTGTGATATGCTTAGAAGCCAACCCTTTGCATGGGTGCTCCGGGGGGTTTATATAGGCCTACCCCCTGGGGGTACAATGGTAATCCGATTGGGCGCTGGTCCCAGCCGTCAGTGTCTACGCTCGCCGGCTTCTCCGCCGGCTGTTGGGTCCCGCCGACTGGTGGGTCCCGCCGGCTGCCGGTTCTTGGTCGACAGGCCGGCCCCACCGCCTAGGGTCTTATCGGCGGCTGCTTACTGTAGCCTCGCCTCTGATGATGAGGGCTTTGTCGAGGTAAGCGTGGCTACAGTGGGCCGCCTCGGGGGCTCTCACTGTAGCCTTACCTCGTCTTGTCTCCTTAATGGGGCTCCTGCTTTGAGGAAGGGAGTAGCCGGCTTCTGGGGGCCGGCTATGCCCTTGGCCGACTGGGAAAGGCTGGGCCGCCTTCACGCCTCTCTCTGGCTGAAGGGGCCCGCCGCCCGTGGGCCGTACGGGAGTCTGTCGTGGATGACGTTGAGGCTAGCATGGCTACAGTGCCGAGCCGCACGGGAGACGGCCGTCCCGTACGGCCTCCTGTAGCCATGCCTGCCTCGGGCTTCGGGGGTAGTGGGTCGCACTGTGGCCACACCCCGTCTTGTCACCGTTATGTGGGAGTAGCTTTGGTGGTTGTGGTCTCGGCCGGCTTCTTGGAGTCGGTGCTCTTGGAGGCCGGCTCCTTGGAGTCGGCCACCCCGTGGTTGTTTTGGGGAGGGAAGTCGCTTGAGGCCGGGCCGCCTTCCGTGAGTCGGCTTCAGAGGTAGCCGGCCAAGGAAGGGGGTCCAATGCTTGGAGTGTTGGGAGGCCCAAAGGCCTGATAATTTTTCTGAAGAACCAGGGGTAGTCGGTTTGGCTACCCGTGGCCATTTACTCCGACAGTAGTCCCCAAAGCTGATTGGGCTTCGAGGTTGAGTAGGAGTTGAGAAGCTCGATCAGCTTCCCTTCTTAGCAAGCCGGCAGCTGGGAGCCGGCCTTGGTCAGGCGCGCCGCCTGAGTCGAAATCTTCCGGAGTCGGAGGGCGGGAGCCCGCTAGTGCGTGCACCGGGCCGCGGGCCGGCCACTGGCCGTCTGTGAACCACGTGGCCCTTCTTGGCCGGAAAGCCTGCCAGCCCACGCGCGTGACGGGACGTCGCCGCAGGGAGGGGGCCCGCCACGTCCACGCCCTGGCCCAGGCGCGGATTGTCTACATCCTGAAACCGCCCGCATGTCCCGTGCGGCAGTTTCAGCTCGCATTTATGCTCAATAATCGTGAGGCGTGGGGGGAGTGGGTGCGGTTAATCCCACGACTCCCCCCACGTTCGGCTTCCCCGGTCCTGCCTTGCGAAGCTATAAGTAGGGGGAGGTGGAAGGCGGCAGGCCCTCGCACGCTCCTCCTACCTCCACCATCTTCTTCGCTCTCCCGTTCTTGCGACAGCGCCTCGCCGCCGCGCTCTTCCACTACGCATTCCTCCGCCGCCGCGCTTGTTTTTGCCATGCCTCCTGCCACGGAGCAGCATGGAGGGGATTGGGATGGCTCCAACGTCCACGACGACCACATCGAGTTTCTCCGCAACACGCGGCGGCTGCCCGGCGCGGACAAGGTGGAGGTCCGCCTCGCGCCGGCGAAGGAAATCACGCCGGAGCCGCAGGAGGGCGAGCGGGTGGTCTTCCGCTCGCACTTCTTGCGCGGCATCGGCCTTCCAGTGAGCGCCTTCTTCCGCTCCTGGCTCGAATTCTATCAGCTCCAGCCGCACCACCTCACCCCGAATGCGGTGGTGCTGCTGTCGGCCTTCGTCACCCTGTGCGAGGGCTACCTTGGCGTCCTTCCCACCCTCGAGCTCTGGGGGGAGTTCTTCTAGTCCAAGCTGGGCACGCGCATGCAGGGCGTGCCGGCTCAGACTGGCGCCTTCATCGCGTCGCGGAGGTCGGTCGCCGACAACCCCTTCCCCGTCATCCCGCTAATCCAATCGGTGAAGAAGTGGCAGAAGTCGTACTTCTACGTGTGGAACATCGCCCCACGGGGCGACTACATCAACCTGCCGGCTTACGTAGCCGGCCCACCGGCGGGCAGGCGGCCCCAGTGGTCCTTCCGGGCTGTGACTCTGACGCCGGCCGGGTCCGCAGCTGTCGCCCGAGTGCGAGTGATGACCCAGTCGGAGGGCTTGACGGGAGCTGACCTTCTGGCCGCCTTCGTCACGCGCCGGGTTCTTCCGCTCCAGAGCCGTCCTCATCTGATCTGTCAGATGAGCGGCCAGCTCGATCCGAGCCGGATGTGCACCAAGGACATGCCGCACGAGGAGGTCGCCTATATGGTGAACTACCTTGAGAATTGCAAGCTCTTCGAAGAGTGGCAATTCGGCAAGGAGCCATACAGCCGAGCCAATCCACCGCCCACGGTATGCTCTCCCTGTGTCTTCTTTTTCTCTCAACTTCGTTGCCGAGTTCCTCTTGGCCGACTCTAACTTAGTCGGCTTGTTCTTTGACAGAGTCCTCTTCTTCGGCCGGCCGGCGGGTCAGACACGGAGCGTCGGTTCGTCCCCGACCGGACGGAACACGATCTGGAGGACCCCGACCTGGGGGCGGCCGGCATGGACAACAACATCGAGCCAGGTGGCGGCCAAGCCGGCGGCGAAGCAGGCGGCTCCGGGCTCGGAGTCACCTTCGACGACTGGCCGGACGACGACGAAGCCGAGGTCGTCCCGCGCCGCCAGCCAGCTTCTGGGCGCGGCGCGGGCTCCTCCGCTGCACCACCTTCTCGGGGCAGAGGGCAGAAGCGTCGCGCCGCCCAGGGTCTGTTTGGCAGTCGAACGAAAAAACGTAGGGGCGGGGCGGCCGCCACCAGGCGGGAAGAGGCGGCCACGAAGGCGGCTCGCTTCCGCAAGGCGGTGAAGCAACCGCAGACCGTGTCGGCGTAAGTCCGAATTTTTCTTTGTGTACTCTCTTTCTTTCTTTTCTTTGGTGGTTCCTGAAACCTTGTCTTTTTTCTCCAAATGATCAGAGCTCTGTTGTCGCTTGAGCGGGCGGCTGCCGGCTCCATCGTCGAGTCGCCAAGGGGGTCTGGGAGTACCACTCGCCGCGTGGACCCCCGTGCCGATCTTCAGGAGGCGACAGAACGGAACGCGCGGGAGGCGCGGGCGGAACGGGAGGCGCGAGAGGCGGAGGCACGGAAGGCGGCCGCCGCTCAGGCGGCGCGGGAGGAGGAGGCGGCGAAGGTGCTCGTCGATGCTGCTGCCAGGGCCCAAGCAGAGGCTGCAGCCGCAGAAGCAGCGGGGGAGGTCTTGATGGTCACCCCTCTGCGCGTTGCGGCGCCGGGTTCCATGGAGCCCTCACCAGAAGGAGCCAGCCGCGACCAGCCGGGGCCGGGAAGAGATTACGACGTCATCAGCCTGGAGAGGGCGCCGGTGCCGACCCCGCCGACTGGGGCGGCTCAAGGCGGCCGGCCAGATCAGCCGCCTACACAGTCGGCGGGGGGCGAGCCGGCTGTGAGGACTGAGATGGCGGTCCGGACGCCACCGATCCGGCGCGCGGGGAAGGCCGCGTCGGAGCCACAGCCGGCCGTGGGCTCCAGCTCGTCGGCCCAGGATGCGGAGGCGGCTAGCGCAACCTCAGGGTGGACGCCAGGCGGAGGGACGGCCGTGATGAACGTGGTTGTGCAGGATGTCCGGACCCGTCTCCAGGGCCAAGCCGTGGCGCTGCGGCAGTTCACCGATGAGTTTCTCGCGACACGGGCGGCCATCCGGGTTAGTCCTCCCATCTAGCTTCTCTTGATCTTGATTTCTTCCGTGGGGGTGCGTCAGCGCACCCACTGGGTGTAGTCCCCGAGTTCCGAGTCGGCTGCTGAGCAGGCGGCTTGGAACTCCTTGGAGGATTTGCCTTTGCTATTCTTGTTCTTACTCCGATCTTCTGTCTATTTTGCAGGACTACCACAATCTTCGTGCGGCCGCCTTCAACTCCCAGGCTCGGGAGCTGACCCAGAAGACCGCCGACCTTACTGAGAGCCGAGGTACGTGCTTGGTTCTTTGTGTCATGTGGGGGCGCGTCAGCGCACCCATTGGGTGTAGTCCCCGAGATTCGGGCCGACTGCTGAGCAGTCGGGTCGGATCTTCCTTGACGACTTCTTCTTACTGTTCTTTCTTCTTCTGCCGTCTCTGCAGCGGCCAACGCCAGTCTGAGGGCACAGCTGGGGGAGTCCCAGACTGCCCTTCGTGCCAAGGACGCCGAGATCGCCGCCTTGGTGCAGGAGCGCGACCGCTTGGCCAAGAAGTTGGCCGACCAGGAGGAAGGCCACAGGGCGGCTCTGAAGGCTGGGCAGGATCGTGAAGCCACTCTCCAGGCCGAGTTTGAGACGGAGGCGGCTGGCTGGGCTGAGGCCAGGCAGACTCTAATCTCTGGCTACGGCCAGATCGAAGATCTGGTTGACGGTAAGCTGCCTACCTCTCCGTCCTTTCTTGCCATCTGCCACTTTGGCTTGTTTTCTGATTTTGGTGTTCTTTTCTTCCTTTCTTCTTCTTTCTTGCGCAGAGTATTTCCCTGGCTATTCTACTGCCGCCAACCAGACCATCGAGGCCAGTCGCCAAGCGCGAAGGCAGGCTGGCTTTGAAATCTCGCCAACCGCCGGCCGCTCGCTGGAGGAACAGCTTCTGGCGATCCAGGCCCGTATCCACCCGGCTCACCGACTGCTCCGCCGGCTTTAGCGAGCCGGGGCGCAGGTTTTGGCCGCCCTCTGGCCCGGCCAAGTGGTTCCTCGCACCCCCAGTCGGACTGCCGACTGGCTGGAGGTGGCAGTCGGCCACTTCGAAGCTTGGAAGGCCTCGGCGGCTCGCTCCGGTGCCAGGCGGGCGCTGGAGTTCGTCAAGGCCTGGTATTCCGGCCTGAGCCTGGACCAGCTGGCTACCTGGCGGCAGCAAGCCGACACGGAGCTGGAGCCGGCACGGCCGGCCATCATCCGGCGGGCTTCGGCAATCGCCGACTACACCGACACCAGCGTCTTCTCCCCCGAGGTGGACGACAACGGTGTCGCCCAGCCGGAGGAGTGGTTTGTTCTGAACCCGGCGGACGGCGAAGACTCGGCGGAGGAGATCGACTCCAGCGACGAGGGTGAAGAAGAGGAGGAGGAGGATGGTGAAGACGCCGAACCGGCTGGTGGAGCCGCCGGCCAGCCTCAGCCTGACCGCACCTCCAGCACCACATCGCGCGCGAGTGCGTCGCCTGCCGTGGGTGGTGATCAAGCCGAGACCCGCTAAGCGGCCACTCCTTCAGCCGGCGAGGCCGCCTTCACCGACCAGCTCGGCCTCCGCATCGCGCCTTAGTCTGCTTTCTTTTGTTTTCCTGTCTAGTTACTTTTGGAACAAAGTTTGGTTAAGTCTGCACAATTCCACCCACTGGGTGTATTCGAACTTATGTCTGTTGCCAACCCGTTGGGGGCTTTATGTGTATATATAACTTATGCATGCATTTGGCCTTTCCTCGTGCTTTGCTTTTTATCCTTCCGCTGTTTCCTTTGCCGCCCTCCCTTGGATGCCGCCTCCCCAGTCCAACAGTTGCTCGGGAATCTGAAGCTGGAGGAGTGCTTGGCCGATGGGGGGGAAGTACTTTAGCTTTACTGGACTAAAGCTAAGTTTTTAGGAAGCCGGCCAGCCGGCTGTTTTTGACAGCCGGCAGGCATGTTTGGAGGCCATCTCTTTGCTATATAGGTTCGTTGCTCCTTAGCCATTTTTCGTGTGGGCATCCTTTCTGCCTTGCCTCTTGCTAGTCGGACAGTCGGTTCTTCGAGCTGTGACTTTCAACAAGAGGGGACTCGGGAGCCGACATACTACTTTTCTGACTTTAGGTAGAACTTTCAATATAGCTCAAGGCGGCCAATCCCCGGGCCGACTAGTCGAGCCCGGTGCCAGACAAGAATTCAAATGTAATAATACATTCATGGATATGACGTTTGTCATTCATAGATAAACAAAGGCAGTCCCCGAGTACTGTTCGGGGGGCCTGTTGGTTTGTACTTAATACAAAAGGGGAGCGTGATACATACTGCTTTTCAACTGTAAATCGTCTTAGGAGGTTTGCGTTCCATGGTCGCTCCGACTCCTTGCCAGAGTCATCTCTCTTGCGTGCTCTTGGTTTTTGCGCGTCGATCAAGTAGTAGGAGTCGTTGCCGAGTGCCTTGCTGACGACGAAGGGGCCTTCCCAAGGGGCCGAGAGCTTGTGCTGGCCGGCTGTTCGCTGGATCAGCCGGAGCACAAGGTCGCCCTCTTGGAAGGATCTTGGCTTGACCTTGCGGTTGTAGTAGCGACGCAGCCCTTGCTGGTAGATGGCGGACCGGCTGAGTGCTAACAGCCGGCCTTCTTCCAGTAGGTCGACGCCGTCTTCTCGTGCTTCCTTGGCCTCCTCCTCCGTGTACATGGTGATCCAAGGCGAGTTGAACTCGATGTCTGTTGGGATGACGGCCTCGGCACCGTACACAAGGAAGAATGGAGTGAAGCCGGTTGACTTGTTGGGTGTAGTGCGCAGACTCCAAAGGACAGCCGGCAGCTCATCGAGCCAGCAGCCGGCCGATCGTTCCAGTGGTACAACCAGTCGGGGCTTGATGCCGGAGAGGATGAGTCCATTTGCTCGCTCGACCTGGCAGTTTGACTGCGGGTGGGCAACGGACGCTAAGTCCAGTCGGATGCCCTGCGTCGCGCAGAAACGTGCCAGTGCTCCTTTGGCGAAGTTCGTGCCGTTGTCGGTGATGATGCTGTGCGGCACGTCGTACCGAGTAGTGATGTCGGTGATGAATGTCACGGCAGTCGGCCCGTTCAGCTTCTTAATCGGCTTTGCTTCGATCCACTTTGTGAACTTGTCCACAGCGACCAGTAGATGTGTCAAGCCGTCGCGGGCTGTCTTGAAAGGGCCCACCATGTCCAGTCCCCAGACGGCAAAAGGCCAGGTGAGGGGAATGGTCTTGAGTGCAGAAGCCGGCAGGTGTTGCTTGGAGCTAAAGACTTGGCATCCTCTGCAGCTCTTGACTATATCTTTAGCATCCTCCAAGGCAGTCGGCCAGAAGAAACCATGGCGGAAAGCCTTGGCCACAAGTGATCTTGAGGCTGCGTGGTGGCCGCATTCGCCTTGGTGGATGTCTTTGAGGATTGCCACTCCTTTTTCTGGCTCGACGCAACGCTGGAAGACTCCAGTGACGCTGCGCTTCACAAGCTCTCTGTTGATTATTGTGTATGCTGCGGCTCGTCGTTGCACTAGTCTTGCTGAGATCTCATCAGCCGGCAGCTCTCTGCTGACTAGGAACTTGAGGATGGGCTGGGACCATGACGGAGCTGTGACTTCTTCTTCTGTTAATGTGGCCACCATGACTCGGGTGGGTGGGTTGGGTGGCGTTGAATTGGAGTCGGCCACCGCTTCTTGTGTCGTTGCAGTCCCCAGGCCGACTGCTGCAGTCCCCGGGCCGGGTTCTGAAGTCCCCGGGCCGGGTGCAACTACGGCAGTCCCCGGGCCAGTTGTCGAAGTCCCCGTGCCGCCTGCGGGATTTCTCCAGTCGGATCCAGCTGTATCTGGCGCAGGCGGTACGAAGATGGAATCCGACTCTGGAGACGGCTTAATGGACGGCTTGAGGAGGCGCTGGAGGGAGACGCCAGTCGGTATGGCTTGTCGGGTGGAGCCAATCCGTGCTAGGGCATCTGCTTGGTCGTTGTCGGCCCTTGGCACGTGAAGGAACTCGCACCCTTCGAAGTATCCGCTTATCTGCTGGACGAGGAAACGATAGCTCGCCATGTTCGCGTCCTTGGCGTCCCAGTCGCCAGACGATTGCTGGACCACCAAGTCTGAGTCGCCGTAGCACAGGATCCGGCGTATGCCGAGTTCTTTGGCTAGCCGGAGCCCATGTACGAGCGCCTCATACTCGGCCACGTTGTTGGAGGCGGCGAAGTGGATCTGCAGCGTGTACTTGAGCTTGTCGCCTTTGGGAGAGGTAAGGACGATGCCGGCTCCCAAGCCGGTGCGCATCTTGGACCCGTCAAAGTGCATCCGCCAATGGGTAGAGTCGGGAGCCGGCGGTAGGTACTGGGTTTCGGCCCAGTCGATGAGGAAGTCGGCCAATGCTTGCGACTTGATGGCGGTGCGGGGTTGATAGAAAATTGTGTAGGGTGCCAACGCAATGGCCCATTTGGCCACCCGGCCGGATGCATCCCGGCTGCCTATGATCTCGGCGAGCGGAGCAGTGCACACGACCGTGATGGGGTGCTCTTGGAAGTAGGGCTTCAGTTTCTTGGCAGCGAAGTACACCCCATAGCACATCTTCTGGTAGTGCGGGTAGTTTTGCTTAGAGCTGGATAGCACTTCGCTGAGATAGTACACCGGCCTCTGGACTAGCTGGGCTCGGCCTTCCTCCGGGCACTGGACCACAACAACAGTGCTGACGACTCGGCTAGTCGCGGCGATGTAGAGGAGCATGGGCTCCTTTTCAGTTGGCGCAGCCAGGACAGGCGGAGTGGTCAGCATTTTATTCAACTCATGGAAGGCTTGGTCGGCTTGATCATTCCACTCGAAGTGAGTAGACTTCTTCATGAGTCGGTACAGGGGGAGAGCCTTCTCGCCTAGTCGGCTGATAAAACGATTCAGGGAGGCTAAACAGCCAGTGAACTTCTGCACATCTCGCAGCTTGGTGGGAATCTCCATCCTCTCGATGGCCTTGATCTTGACGGGGTTGCATTCGATGCCGCGCTCGGAGACCAGGAAGCCCAACAGCTGGCCGGCTGGCACTCCGAACACGCACTTCTCAGGATTGAGCTTGATTTGGAATCGGCGCAAGTTGGCGAATGTTTCTTTCAGGTCTTCCAGCAAGGTACCGCGCTTCTCTGTCTTCACCACAATGTCGTCTACATAGACGTGGGCATTTCTGCCGAGTTGTTTCAAGAGGCATTTCTGCATGCAACGCTGAAAAGTGGCACCGGCATTTCTCAAGCCGAATGTCATTGTCAGGTAGCAGAAAGCTCCAAAGGGTGTGATGAAGGCAGTCTTCAGGCGGTCAGCCGGGTCCAACTTGATCTGATGATACCCTAAGTATGCATCCAAAAAACTTAACAGCTCGCATCCGGCTGTAGAGTCTATTACTTGGTCAATCCGCGGCAAAGCAAACGGATCCTTTGGGCAGGCCTTGTTCAAACTAGTGTAGTCTATGCACATACGCCACTTGTTATTCTTCTTCAGAACCAGAACTGGGTTGGCAAACCATTCTGGAAAGAACACTTCCATGATAAAGCCAGCGGCAAGGAGCCGGGCTATCTCTTCTCCCACGATTCTTCGCTTCTCTTCTGACAGTCGGCGGAGGGGCTGCTTGACCGGCTTCGCATCAGCTCGGACATGTAATTTGTGCTCGGCGAAATCCTTCAGGACACCCGGCATGTCCTTTGGTGACCATGCAAAGATGTCTCGATTCTCACGGAGGAAGTCGACGAGCTCGCCTTCCTATTTGCTGTCCAAGTTCGCTCCAATGACAGCGAACCTCTCCGGGTTCTCCGGGTCCAGGGGTATCTTCTTTGTCTCTTTAACAGGCTAGAAGGAGCCCTGCACATCACCTTCTTTGGGGTTGGGGGACAGGGCCAGCTGCTTGCCGGCCATGGCCACAACCCGTTCCAACATCTTCTTCTCTTCTGCCACCACGAGGGACTCGGCCAGCCGGCTACTGGCCATCGCGCACTCGATGGACTTCTTGTAGTCGCCGGCTACCGTGATGATCCCCTTCGAGCTCGGCATCTTCATCTTCAGGTAGGCGTAGTGGGGCACAGCCATGAACTTGGCCAAAGCAGGTCGGCCAAGCAGTGCATGATAGGGGCTCTCCAAATCCACTACCTCGAACCATATTGCTTCCCGGCAAAAATGGTCTTTGTCTCCAAAGAGAACATCCATTTTGATCTTGCCGATTGGAGAGCAAGACAGGCCGGGGACGATGCCATGGAAGATGGTGCGGCTCGGCATGAGCTGCTTTGCCTTGATGTTCAGCTTCTCCATGGTATCGCGGTATAGTATGTTGATACTGCTTCCCCGTCTATCAGGACACGGGAAAATCTGGCTGCTCGCCTCTCCATTGCGAGGGTGACGTCCAAGACCATTGCATAGGAGCCAGGCGAAGGCATCACCTCTGGGTGGTTAGCCTGGCTCCAGCTGATCGGCTTCTCTGACCAGTGCATGAACTCGGGGGTGCTGGAGGCGACTGCATTCACTTCTTGATGCTGTCGGCGTCGGCTGCGCTTGTCGTCGGCTTGACTGGTGAAGACGACGTAGGCGGCATGCTCTTCGGGGAATTCGTCTTGGATGGCGCCGACTGCCGGCCAAGCCGCCGGCTGCTGGGGGTCTGGAGGCGGCGGGCTGGGAGGCGGAGGCGGCAGCATCCCCTCGCCCTTGGTGATGCGGGTGAGCCAATGGTATTTCCGGGTTGTGTGGTTGGACGGCTTCGCGCCGCTGTGGAATTTGCAGGGGGCATCAAGAGCCTGCTCGTAGGAGAAAGCCGGCTGCCAGGGCGGCCGGCCACCCTTCTTCTTGGGAGCGGGCCGTTCTTCGGGCTGCTCATCTTCAACGGTGGCCACCTGTCGACTGGAGGAAGTCGGCATGGGGCCCTTGCGCTTGTGGTCGTTCTGGTAGGGGCGCCGATTAGGGTCGCCAGCAGGCGTCTTGGGAGTCGGAGCAATCACCTTCCCCGAGGCGTCTACTCGCAGCTCGGTCTTCATTGAGGAGTCGGCTGTGGCGTACTTGTCAGCGATGACCAGTAACTTGTCGAGGGTAGCCGGCTCGTCGCAGAGGAGTCGGTGCTTGAGGAGGGTGCCCTCTCGGCACCCGGTGGTGAAGTACTCGATGGCCTGGACCTCATGCACCCCCTCGCAGGAGTTGCGGAGCTCGGCCCACCGCGTGAGGTAGTCGCGGGTCGACTCGTTGGGCCCTTGGACGCAGAGGGAGAGCTGGCGAGGCTTGGGAGGCCGCTTGTAGGTGCTGGTGAAGTTGCGGACGAAAACTTCTGTGAAGTCCAGCCAACTGTTGATGCTGTAGGGCTTGAGGCTGTTGAGCCATGTGCGCGCCGTGCCCTGCAGCATGAGGGGGACATACTTCACGGCGACTCGTCGATTGCCGTTGGCTATGCTGACGGCTGTGGAGTAGTCGATGAGCCAATCTTCCGGCTTCACTGAGCCGTTGTACTTGGGCGTGTCTCTGGGGAGCGAGAACCCTTTGGGGAAGGGCTCGTCGCGGATGCGGGGGCCAAAGCATGGCGGGCCGACATCGTCTTCTTCTTCTAACGCCAAGGATCGAGCAAGGCGGTCGATCCTGTGGCGGGCGTCATTCTCGCCGACTCCTTCTCGGCGGCCGAGTCGGTCGCCAAGAGTCGGGTGTGTGATAGGCGGCGGAGTGAGGCGTCTTTCTCTTCGAGGCGGAGGAGGGGGCATATTTCCTTCGTGCTCTACTGCTCGAGGGCGGCCCTCCGCATCGCGCTCGATGGTGATGCGAGTCCGGCTGCGGCTAGCAGCCGACTCCTTGTCTTTCTTTTGGTGTGCGCCGCTCGCAGTCGGCGAGCGGGACATCGCGGCGTGCTCCCGGCGTGGGGGATGGCTATCAGCACGGGCGCCGGCTTCGTGCCGTTCTGCAGCCGCGTCGATCAGCTGCTGGATCCGTCTTGTCATGTAGGGGAGCTCGTTGGCTCCCAGCCCATTGAGCTCTTCTGCGGCCGCCTGGGCAGCTCGCAAATTCTCGAGCAGGGTGGCGTAGACAGGGCAATCTGCCCCCAGCATGCTGGCGACGGCCGCGCCGCGCTTCTGGACGAAGCCGGCTCGGCTCGGGCCGCTAGGCGGCGGCGTACCGAAGGCGGCGCGGTCGACTTCGCGCTGGTGAGCCTCGGTGAGGCGTCTCATGGAGGCTATCTTCTGGCCCTCCGTGATGAGAGCGAGGCGGCGTGCCTCCAAGGTCTCGGCGTCGGCGTCGGCTGGGATGGGGACGGAGAGGTCGTGCATTGCCGCTTGCAGGGCGTCGTGGGCGTTCTCGCCCGAGTTGGCGACGTGGCTGATGACCAGCACTTCGGTGACAGCGCTGCTGCCGCTGTCGGCTCATGGGAGGGGGTCTTCGAAGACCACCACGTCGGAGGGGTAAGCGTCAAGCGATGCGGTGTTGGAGTCGACAAGCATCGGGTCGGTGGAGCCGACCGACTCCACATCTGCAGCAAGCTCGCTGGAGACGTGAAGCTGGTCGAGGAGGCTGACGAGGCGGCTCTCGGGGTAGTCTGTGCCTGCGTCGGACGCAGGCTCGTCGGAGATGCGAGTCTTGCCGAGCAGATCGGCGAGGCGGCTTGCTGCGCAGGCGTCGTCGACGCCTTGCAGCGCGTCGAGGCAAACGCCATCGGGTGCAGCAGGCTGGCTGCGCTCGCGGGGGAGGAAGAGGGTTCCCGTCCAGAACAGGTCTCCGGACGACGGTGCACCTGGCCCCAAGGTGGGCGCCAAATGTCGGGTGGTTGGTGCGACATATGCCAACGGATGGCTTATCATTGTGGGTGCCAATAAGACGTCGCCGGTGCCTGGAAACGGGATGAGGCGAAGACATGCACGCCGGCGGATCTTACCCAGGTTCGGGGCTCTCCGAGGAGATAACACCCCTAGTCCTGCTCTGTGGGGTCTCCGCATGATCACTAGATCGGTGAAAGTAGCTACAATCGCTCCTAGAGCTGTTGGGTTCAAGGGAGAAGAAGAACAAGGCTAGCTCTCTCTCCTCTCTATCTGTGGTGTGTGTGCTATGCTTAGAAGCCAACCCTTTGCATGGGTGCTCCGGGGGGTTTATATAGGCCTACCCCCGGGGGTACAATGGTAATCCGACTGGGCGCTGGTCCCAGCCGTCAGTGTCTACGCTCGCCGGCTTCTCCGCCGGCTGTTGGGTCCCGCCGACTGGTGGGTCCCGCCGGCTGCCGGCTTCTTGGTCGACAGGCCGGCCCCACCGCCTAGGGTCTTGTCGGCGGCTGCTTACTGTAGCCTCGCCTCTGATGATGAGGGCTTTGTCGAGGTATGCGTGGCTACAGTGGGCCGCCTCGGGGGCTCTCACTGTAGCCTTACCTCGTCTTGTCTCCTTAATGGGGCTCCTGCTTCGAGGAAGGGAGTAGCCGGCTTCTGGGGGCCGGCTACGCCCTTGGCCGACTGGGAAAGGCCGGGCCGCCTTCACGCCTCTCTCTGGCTGAAGGGGCCCGCCGCCCGTGGGCCGTACGGGAGTCTGTCGTGGATGACGTGAGGCTAGCATGGCTACAGTGCCGAGCCGCACGGGAGACGGCCGTCCCGTACGGCCTCCTGTAGCCATGCCCGCCTCGGGCTTCGGGGGTAGTGGGCCGCACTGTGGCCACACCCCGTCTTGTCACCGTTATGTGGGAGTAGCTTTGGTGGTTGTGGTCTCGGCCGGCTTCTTGGAGTCGGTGCTCTTGGAGGCCGGCTCCTTGGAGTCGGCCACCCCGTGGTGGTTTTGGGGAGGGAAGTCGCTTGAGGCCGGGCCGCCTTCCGTGAGTCGGCTTCAGAGGTAGCCGGCCAGGGAAGGGGGTCCAATGCTTGGAGTGTTGGGAGGCCCAAAGGCCTGATAATTTTTCTGAAGAACCAGGGGTAGTCGGTTTGGCTACCCGTGGCCATTTACTCCGACACAAGTGGGGAAGCCCTTAGCAAGAAAGCTCTGAAGCTCCAGCCTATATATCTTTTTTATACTACTAGTACTAGAGGTGGAGTAGTGGTAGAGTAGTTTATATTTTCTCAGCAAACAGTACCAGTTAGTCGTGCTTCAAAATTGAATGGCACGCCATTAAAAAAATAAAGGTCGATAACTAATGCGGCACCTCAGGCCAACGCGGCCAGATCGCATTTTGCACGAGAAATTACACACCATGTTTCGTTGACATGTGGTCCTGTTCCAACATGTCAGTGAGACGGCAGTGAGTCCTTTTGTACAATTTCCGAAAGGACGTGTAGGCCGGGGTGCCTCTTCGTGTACCGTGGCAAACTGGCAACTGTCCACCGACTCTTTGCCTTTCCCTCTCAATTTGGAACTGCTGTCGCACGCTCTTCCTCCCTCCTCCATTTGCCTTCACCCTTCATTCTGCCATTATTCGATCATCTTCTCCATGGAGGGAACAAGCCGGAAACGACCCCGTTATTCTTGCCCCGATCTGAAAGATGACATGGTGGGGGAACTCATTGATCGGTGCGACGTCATCACCTCGGCTAGCATGGCAGGTTCGTTCAAGAACATTCTTGACTCAAGTAATAACATCATTACAAGGAACCCAAGGGTCCAGGAGCGGTATGATCTCCCTTATCTTCTTCGCTATAAGCATGTTCGCATGGGCGCGGACGACGGAGGCCTTGCCTTGTGCAAGTTGATGCCGCTTGATAACGATACGTGTGATGTCAAGATGCCATCGCTTCAGGGTAAGGCCTGGGCTGGCGCAAATGGAGATTGGTTGTTTATATTAGGTACAATTGCGAGTGGGAACTTGTGAATGTGTACACTCATCAGCGGATTCCACTTCCAAAAATCTCCGAGTGCCCTGAGGTTGATCACACAGATGATCTACGTACATTCAAATACGATCATGGTGACTGTCGTCTACAGAAGATAGCAATTTCTCGAGTTCCCAACCGCTCTTGGAATTACGAGAACTATCAAGTTGTTGCTATCTTCGACAAGCTTGTTGTCGTCCTTCGTGGTTTGACTGGATGGATATTTCTCAAAAATCAGTTTCTGTACACGGATGAGTACTGTGATGCAATTGAATACGAGGATCTTGTGTTTGCTGTCGCCATTCGTGGCACTGTTTTTGCATGGGATCCTCGTAGTTTCGGTACGTTTGTCTTCCACCGTAATTATAATTGTTTCAGCCACATGCATGCGGGTTAGCAAGTTTCCCTTTACTAATTAACCTTCTTCTTGTGTTTCCAAGGTCCTGTGAACATTCCACCACCTATACTTGAAAATTTTTATAACCAAGGGGGAGATGATGATGGTGATGATCACGAGCATGAGGACGAGTAGAACTTATATAGTCAGTGGCGCCTGGCAACAAATTCCGATGGATCACCTCTTCTTGTCTGTATACAATGCACTGAGATTGTTACTACTGAGGGAGCACGTGTTGTCTCCCATGGTCGCCCTCTCTGGACCTATTCCAACACCCGTTGCAGGGTATTCGAGATGGATACTAGTGTGTTGGCGCCAACACCTTCTCCCTGGTACAGTATTGGTAGTCTTGGAGCAAACTCGCTCTTCCTTGGACCAAACTATCCAACGATGGTTAAAGGCGATCCAGCTGCTGTTGACACAGTGTTACTACCATTTATGAGAAGCAACTGTATCTATACCTCGGACATTGCGGTGGTTCCCTACCCTGCTCCTGATATATGCCGCTTCAGCCTGGATGATCAGTCCTACGTTGCTCTCGATATTGACAATAGCTGGCCCTTCCCAGAGCACCTATGGTTCAAAGCAAGCGTTTCCAACGCCAAGGATTGGTTGAGTTGAAGTTCATTTCATTGCTTGTTATTTGTTGTGTGATGAAAACTTCAGTATTTACTGGAATGTTTTGTTGGAAATAATCTATAATCCAACATGTATCATCGTTGTCATTGTGTGTTGGTGACTTGTTGTATGTAATGAATGGTACATTTGCAAATGCGTGTCATAGACTCAATTTATGAATGGTTTTTGAGTCACTTCTTGGAGTGTGAGTACCGTAGTAGTATAGCCAGCATCCGATTAGTATATGAAGTTGCCACATCACATAGAGCCAACCTAAAATTGGAGTGCCAGATCTGAGATGCCACGTGTACCAGATGAATTACTCCAAGTTCGACCACCGTGATGCTAGGTGCGAGCCGAGGAACACTGTTGGAGAGACCCCCCCTCATAATTTTCCTACATTGGTCGTTTGATTCATAGGATAGAATGCTATAGGATTTTTTTCCTATGTAATCATGTTTTAATTGGCAATCTAGCATCCACTCCAACTTTTGTTTCACTTCCTTTGATCCTACGAAGAGAGTACTTGCTCTAAATGATGCGCCGCTGCAAGAGCCGCCTATATTAATTAACCATGCTCTAAAAAGGTGGACCAGCTTTGGCTGTAGTAGTACTATACTAGGTTCGTAGGTGACCTTGCGCTTGGCTCTTCTCCTCTTCCGGAAGTCAAACAATAATGATGGTACTGTACTACTTCTGGCAATCTGACACCAAATGAACTGCTGCATGTCCACCGCTTGTAAGAAAAAGTTTCTCCTCGTGCTGCGAGCCACCGCGCACGTGTTGGCGAGGGAGAAGGCGTAGTAGGCAAGCTTCTCGTCGTTCTGCGAGTTGACGGGACACAACAAAGTTACGTATTTATTAGTACTCTCTTCAAAAAGGGCCGGCCATGTCCATGGCTACCATCCCGTGCTCTGTCATTGAGTACATGCACTATTCACGTGCCACCGAGGAGAAAAAATATTGTGTAGTACTACTAGGTGCCATCGAAGTGCACTACTCACTTACGCACTGCATATCTCCATTTTCTTGCATGACACGCCACCTTGATGCTAGATGTCCCACGTGTCATGGAGGCATATAGTATGATTTTTTTAAATGGAGGCATATAGATGTCCCGCGTGTCGGCAACAGGATGAACAAAGCTCATGTCTTAAACGAAAGAGTGGAAGAACATAGATTCCCGACGACCGAGAAGGAGCTACAAACCTCGGGGTGGAGCGTCTGCACTCATAATATTTTATATTATTCAGCGATATAAAATCAACCAAATCTCTCCACGTTCTTATACCATTCTATAGTATGAGAATAACTTTGAACATAAGCCATTGATTCACTCTATCCAATGGTCATAGTTGGAAAATCCAAACAAAACCAAGCATGGGATCAACTCTTTTTTCTAGATCAACTCTTTTAGCACTTAGATTGTTGCCGCCTGCCCACCTAGCCCACCTATATATCCGCTCACGTGTGATGACCACAGGAGCTATCCACTCAGATTATATGTTAAAAAATAAAGGTCGATAACTAATGCGGCACCTCGGGCCAACGCGGCCAGATCGCATTTTGCACGAGAAATTACACACCATGTTTCGTTGACATGTGGTCCCGTTCCAACATGTCAGTGAGACGACGGCGAGTCCTTTTGTACAATTTTCGAAAGGACGTGTAGGCCGGGGTGCCTCTTTGTGTACCGTGGCAAACTGGCAACTGTCCACCGACTCTTCGCCTTTCCCTCTCGATTTGGAACTGTTGTCGCACGCTCTTCCTCCCTCCTCCATTTGCCTTCACCCTTCCTTCTGCCATTGTTCGATCGTCTTCTCCATGGAGGGAACAATCCGGAAACGACCCCGTTATTCTTGCCCCGATCTGAAAGATGACGTGGTGGGGGAACTCATTGATCGGTGCGACGTCATCACCTCGGCTAGCATGGCAGGTTCGTTCAAGAACATTCTCGACTCAACTAATAACATCATTACAAGGAACCCAAGGGTCAAGGAGCGGTTTGATCTCCCTTATCTTCTTTGCTATAAGCCTGTTCGCATGGGCGCAGATGACGGAGGCCTTGCCTTGTGCAAGTTGATGCCGCTTGATAACGATACGTGTGATGTCAAGATGCCATCGCTTCAGGGTAAGGCCTGGGCTGGCGCAAATGGAGATTGGTTGTTTATATTAGGTACAATTGCGAGTGGGAACTTGTGAATGTGTACACTCGTCAGCGGATTCCACTTCCAAAAATCTCCGAGTGCCTTGAGGTTGAGCACACAGATGATCTACGTACGTTCAAATATGATCATGGTGACTGTCGTCTACGGAAGATAGCAATTTCTCGAGTTCCCAACCGCTCTTGGAATTACAAGAACTATCAAGTTGTTGCTATCTTCGACAAGCTTGTTGCCGTCCTTCGTGGTTCGGCTGGATGGATATTGCTCAAAAATCAGTTTCTATACACGGATGTGTACTGTGATGCAATTGAATACGAGGGTCTTGTGTTTGCTGCCACCACTCGTGGCACTGTTTTTGCATGGGATCCTCGTAGTTTCGGTACGTTTGTCTTCCACCGTAATTATAATTGTTTCATCCACATGCATGCGGGTTAGCAAGTTTCCCTTCTCTACTAATTAACCTTCTTTTTGTGTTTCCAAGGTCCTGTGAACATTCCACCACCTATACTTGAAATTTTTTATAACCAAGGGGGAGATGAAGATGGTGATGATCACGAGCATGAGGACGAGGAGGGCCCATATACTCAGTGGCGCCTGGCAACTTCCGATGGATCACCCCTTCTTGTTTGTATACAGCCCACTGCTGATGTTACTACTGAGGGAGCAGGTGTTGTCTCCCATGGTCGCACTCTCCAAACCTATTCCAACACCCGTTGCATGGTATTCGGGATGGATACTAGTGTGCTAGCGCCAACACCTTCTCCCTGGTACAGTATTGATAGTCTTGGAGCAAACTCACTCTTCCTTGGACAAAACTATCCAATGATGGTGAAAGACGATCCAACTGCTGTTGACACAACGTTACTACCATTTATGAGAAGCAACTGTATCTATACGTCGGACATTGCGGTGGTTCCCTACCCTGGTCGTGATATAGTAGGCCACTTCAGCCTGGATGATCAGTCCTGCGTTGGTCTCGAGATTGACAGTAGCTGGCTCTTCCCAGAGAATCGCTTGTGGTTCAAAGCAAGCATTTCCAACGCCGAGGATTGGTTGAGTTGAAGTTCATTTCATTGCTTGTTATTTGTTGTGTGATGAAAACTTTAGTATTTATAATGTATCCTCGTTGTCGTTGTGGGTTGATGATCTGTTGTATATAATAAAATGATATGCCTGTGATAAACTTACTAAATTTATGAATGGCTTTCGAGTCGCTTCTCTGAGTGGGTGCTGCAACGAGGCAAAAAAATATTTTCCAAATACATAATTGTACGTGCATTGCAACAGGTTATCGGATGAGGCCAATCAACAATAGTACACTATTTGTACTAGCTTCACATGCTACACTATCTCTACGTCAACGTACGTAATACAACAAGTTTTAAACTTGAGACCAGCCACCCATCCTCACAAAGAACACTTTTTAACCTAGCACAGACTCCGGGAAATTTGGCCACAGTGTGAGGTGGGCCATATGTTAATGTGTTCGCTGTACGTAACCAGCACCTCGAATCCTCGATACTACTACTATAAGTAGTAGGAGTAGTAGGGTGGCATGGGCCAGAACAAGCATTCACGTCCAGGAGTACGGCACACACCACCAGCACGACTTCCATCTGACACCATATTTCTTGGAGTCCGTGCAACAACAATCTCTTCAACCTCGTCATTTCTCTAACTTAGCCATCGCGCGGCGGGCGAGGTGGGGGTTTGCACAAGACGGCCATCAAGCCATCCGGCGTAGATCGGACAGTACCAAAATAAAATAAAATCATGTGACCCCAATTTAGTCTTCAGTCAACAGACGTGTGACCACTCTCGTACCTTGCTGTTGATCTCTTAGTGTATTTCTTCAGATCAAAGAGATGTGTCGTTCTTAACATTATGCGTTATCTGCATCTTCAGCCACACCGTCTTTCGACTCACCGCAGCTGCTCCAACAAGGGAAGCATACACCAGAAGGGAGCTATAGTCCCCACTCAACAGTTCCCTGCATCGAATGCGTGTGCCCGACATGGACAACCACAGCAACTGCAGGGCCATTGACAAGTCAGCACATGATGCTCACTCCTATGGATGGCGGCCAGATAGGTTGTACCATCATCTTACTTGTGTGCAACATTTATGGCTTTGTTATTCATCTAAGCATGGAAAATAGATTATCACATTTCACTGTATATTCATGCTGATCTCTTACGGGTCTTGTTTAGGAGTTAACGTTGTTCCATAGTTCAGCTAAGATACTTGTTCCTTAGGTAACGCCCGTTCCATAGTTATCATCCATCAGCCAATGCTATCCCACAGGTTGGTGATTATAGTATTATACCACTTCTAGTATTTCCTATGTTGTTCTTTAATACTTTTGTGTGCCATCTAGTTAATCTCGAGTACAAACGATACATATTCTATAGCTTTCATCTGTGTTCTCCCTTTAGTTTTTGAGACATGTTGCTGCTAGTTAACCCTAGTCCTACTATTTATGTCGTCTCCTACAGGCACTCATTACATAAATCTAATTACTAGTTGTCTTCCATGCATGTCAGATATAATTGCACACACTGATATATCCACAAGAACCTCACGGAACAATGTAAAGGCCAATAAACTTAATGTCAATGATACCCTGATGTCTACTACACAACCTTCTTCTTGTAGACGTTGTTGGGCCTCCAAGTGCAGAGGTTTGTAGGACAGTAGCAAATTTCCCTCAAGTGGATGACCTAAGGTTTATCAATCAGTGGGAGGTGTAGGATGAAGATGGTCTCTCTCAAGCAACCCTGCAACCAAATAACAAAGAGTCTCGTGTGTCCCCAACACACCCAATACAATGGTAAATTGTATAGGTGCACTAGTTCGGCGAAGAGATGGTAATACTAGCGCAATATGGATGGTAGATATAGGTTTTTGTAATCTGAAAATATAAAAACAGCAAGGTAACAAGTGATAAAAGTGAGCACAAACAATATTGCAATGCTAGGAAACAAGGCCTAGGGTTCATACTTTCACTAGTGCAAGTTCTCTCAACAATAATAACATAATTGGATCATATAGCTATCCCTCAACATGCAAGAAAGAGTCACTCTAAACTCACTAATAGCGGAGAACAAATGAAGAGATGATGGTAGGGTACGAAACCACCTCAAAGTTATTCTTTCTGATCGATCTATTCAAGAGTCCGTAGTAAAATAACACGAAGCTATTCTTTCCGTTCGATCTATCATAGAGTTTGTACTAGAATAACACCTTAAGACACAAATCAACCAAAACCCTAATGTCACCTCAAGTATCCGTGGGTATGATTATACGATATGCATCACACAATCTCAGATTCATCTATTCAAACCAACACAAAGTACTTCAAAGAGTGCCCCAAAGTTTCTACCGGAGAGTCAAGACGAAAACGTGTGCCAACCCCTATGCATAAGTTCATGGGCGGAACCCGCAAGTTGATCACCAAAACATACATCAAGTGGATCACGTGATATCCCATTGTCACCACAGATAAGCACGGCAAGACATACATCAAGTGTTCTCAAATCCCTAAAGACTCAATCAGATAAGATAACTTCAAAGGGAAAACTCAATCCATTACAAGAGAGTAGAGGGGGAGAAACATCATAAGATCCAACTATAATAGCAAAGCTCGCGATATACCAAGATCGTATCACCTGAAGAACACAAGAGAGAGAGAGAGAGAGAGAGAGATCAAACACATAGCTACTGGTACATACCCTCAGCCCCGAGGGTGAGCTACTCCCTCCTCGTCATGGAGAGCATCGGGATGATGAAGATGGCCACCGATGAGGGTTCCCCCCTCCGACAGAGTGCCGGAACAGGGTCCCGATTGGTTTTTGGTGGCTACAGAGGCTTGCGGTGGCGGAACTCCCGATCTATTCTATTCCTCGATGGTTTTAGGGTATATGGATATGTATAGGCGAAAGAAGTCGGTCAGGGGAGCCACGAGGGTGGAGGGCGCGCCCAGGGGGTGGGCGCGCCCCCCTGCCTCGTGCATTCCTCGTTGCTTCCCTTAGGTACACTCCAAGTCTTCTGGATTGCTTCCGTTCCTAAAATAACTCTCCCGAAGGTTTCATTCCGTTTGGACTTCATTTGATATTCTTTTTCTGCGGAACACTAAAACAAGGGAAAAAAACAGAAACTGGCACTGGGCTCTGGGTTAATAGGTTAGTCCCAAAAATAATATAAAAGTGTATAATGAAGCCCATAAACATCCAAAATAGATAATATAATAACATGGAACAATAAAAAATTATAGATACGTTGGACAGCATCCCCAAGCTTAATTCCTGCTCGTCCTCGAGTAGGTAAATGATAAAAACAGAATTTTTGATGTGGAATGCTACCTAACATAATTCTCAATGTAATTTTCTTTATTGTGGCAAGAATATTCAGATCCATAAGATTCATGACAAAAGTTTATTATTGACATAAAAATAATAATACTTCAAGCATACTAACAAAGTAATCATGTCTTCTCAAAATAACATGGCCAAAGAAAGCTATCCCTACAAAATCATATAGTCTGGCTATGCTCTATCTTCATCACACAAAGTATTTAAATCATGCACAACCCCGATGACAAGCCAAGCAATTGTTTCATACTTTTGATATTCTCAAACTTTTTCAACTTTCACGCAATACATGAGCGTGAGCCATGGACATAGCACTATAGGTGGAATAGAATGGTGGTTGTGGAGAAGACAAAAAGGAGAAGATAGTCTCACATCAACTAGGCGTATCAACGGGCTATGAAGATTCCCATAAATAGATATCAATGTGAGTGAGTAGGGATTTCCATGCAACGGATGCACTAGAGCTATAAGTGTATGAAAGCTCAACAAAAGAAACTAAGTGGGTGTGCATCCAACTCGCTTGCTCACGAAGACCTAGGGCAATTTGAGGAAGCCCATCATTGGAATATACAAGCCAAGTTCTATAATGAAAAATTCCCACTAGTATATGAAAGTGACAACATAGGAGACTCTCTATCATGAAGATCATGATGCTACTTTGAAGCACAAGTGTGGTAAAAGGATAGTAGCATTGCCCCTTCTCTCTTTTTCTTTCATTTTTTTGCGCCTTCTCTTTTTTATGGCCTCTTTTTTATTTATTTTATTTGGGCTTCTTTGGCCTCTCTTTTTTTTATTTTTTTCGTCCGGAGTCTCATCCCAACTTGTGGGGGAATCATAGTCTCCATCATCCTTTCCTCACTGGGACAATGCTCTAATAATGATGATCATCACACTTTTATTTACTTACAACTCGAGAATTACAACTCGATACTTAGAACAAAATATTACTCTATAAGAATGCCTCCGGCGGTGTACCGGGGTGTGCAATGACTCATGAGTGACATGTATGAAAGAATTATGAATGGTGGCTTTGCCACAAATACAATGTCAACTACATGATCATGCAAAGCAATATGACAATGATGGAGCGTGTCATAATAAACGGAACGGTGGAAAGTTGCATGGCAATATATCTCGGAATGGCTATGGAAATGCCATGATAGGTAGGCATGGTGGCTGTTTTGAGGAAGGTATATGGTGGGTGTATGATACCGGCAAAAGGTGCGCGGTATTAGAGAGGCTAGCAATGGTGGAAGGGTGAGAGTGCGTATAATCCATGGACTCAACCTTAGTCATAAAGAACTCACATACTTATTGAAAAATCTATTAGTTATCAAAACAAAGTACTACGTGCATGCTCCTAGAGGGATAGATTGGTAGGAAAAGACCATCGCTTGTCCCCGACCGCCACTCATAAGGAAGACAATCAATAAATAAATCATGCTCCGACTTCATCATATAACGGTTCACCATACGTGCATGCTACGGGAATCACAAACTTTAACACAAGTATTTCTCAAATTCACAACTACTCCACTAGAATGACTCTAATATTACCATCCTCATATCTCAAAACAATCATAAGGAATCAAACTTCTCATAGTATTCAATGCACTTTATATGAAAGTTTTTATTATACCCATCTTGGATGCCTATCATATTAGGACTAGTTTCATAACCAAAGAAAATTACCATGCTGTTTAGGACTCTCAAAATAATATAAGTGAAGCACGAGAGTTCATCTATTTTTTCAAAATAAAACCACCGGCGTGCTCTAAAAGATATAAGTGAAGCACTAGAGCAACCGACAAACTACTCCGAAAGATATAAGTGAAGATCAATGAGTAGTTTAATAATTATGCAACTATGTGAAGACTCTCTAACATTTAATAATTTCAGATCTTGGTATTTTATTCAAAAAGCAAGCAAAACAAAATAAAATAAAATGACGCTCCAAGCAAAACACATATCATGTGGTGAATAAAAATATAGCTCCAAGTAAAGTTACCGATGAACGAAGACGAAAGAGGGGATGCCTTCCGGGGCATCCCCAAGCTTAGGCTTTTGGTTGTACTTGAATATTACCTTGGGGTGCCTTGGGCATCCCCAATCTTAGGCTCTTGCCACTCCTTATTCCATAGTCCATCGAATCTTTACCCAAAACTTGAAAACTTCACAACACAAAACTTAACAGAAAATCTCATGAGCTCCGTTAGCGAAAGAAAACAAAACACCACTTCAAGGTACTGTAATGAACTCATTATTTATTTATATTGGTGTTAAACCTACTGTATTCCAACTTCTCTATGGTTTATAAACTATTTTACTAGCCATAGAGTCATCAAAATAAGCAAACAACACACGAAAAACAGAATCTGTCAAAAACAGAACAGTCTGTAGTAATCTGTAACTAACGCAAACTTCTGGAACTCAGAAAAAACTACCAAAATAGGACGACCTAGATAATTTGTTTATTGATCTACTGCAATTGGAATAATTATTTTATCATGTTCTGGTGATTTTTAACAATTTTTTCGCGAACAGAAATTTTCTGGAATTTTCAGCAAGATCAAATAATTATCATCCAAGAAGATCCTATAGGTCTTACTTGGCACAAACACTAAATAAAACATGAAACCACATCTAACCAGAGGCTAGATCAAATATTTATTACTAAACAGAACCAAAAAGAAAGAACAAAAATAAAAATTGGGTTGCCTCCCAACAAGCGCTATCGTTTAACGCCCCTAGCTAGGCATGATAATTTCAATGATGCTCACCTAAAAGATAAGAATTGAAACATAAAGAGAGCATCATGAAGAATACGACTAGCACATTTAAGTCTAACCCACTTCCTATGCATATGGATTTTGTGAGCAAACAACTTATGGGAACAATAATCAACTAGCATAGGAAGGCAAAACAAGCATAACTTCAAAATTCTCAACACATAGAGAGGAAACTTGATATTATTGCAATATGTAGAAGCATATGATCCTCTCTCATAATAATTTTCAGTAGCACCATGAATGGATTCAACCATATAACCAGCACCTAAAGCATTCTTTTCATGATCTACAAGTATAGAATTTTTACTACTCTCCACATAAGCAAAAAAAATTCTCATTCGGAATAGTGGGAGCAAACTCAACAAAATAACTATCATGTGATTGAAAATTAATATCAAGATGACAAGTTTCATGGTTATCATTATTCTTTATAGCATACGTGTCATCACAATAATCATCATAGATAGGAGGCATGCTTTCATCATAATAAATTTGCTCATCAAAACTTGGGGGACTAAACATATCATCTTCATCAAACATAACATCCCCAAGCTTGTGGCTTTGCATATCATTAGCATCATGGGTATTCAAAGAATTCATACTAACAACATTGCAATCATGCTAATCATTCAGAGATTTAGTGCCAAACATTTTATAGACTTCTTCTTCTAGTACTTTGGCACAATTTTCCTTTCCATCATACTCACGAAAGATATTAAAAAGATGAAGCGTATGAGGCAAACCCAATTCCATTTTTTTGTAGTTTTCTTTTATAGACTAAACTAGTGATAAAACAAGAAACTAAAAGATTCGATTGCAAGATCTAAAGATATACCTTCAAGCACTCACCTCCCCGGCAACGGCGCTAGAAAAGAGCTTAGTTGACGGGGTTTGAGTGCCGCTTACCTAGCCTCCCCGGCAACGGCGCCGGAAAAGAGCTTGATGTCTACTACACAACCTTCTTCTTGTAGACGTTGTTTGGCCTCCAAGTGCAGAGGTTTGTAGGACAGTAGCAAATTTCCCTCAAGTGGATGACGTAAGGTTTATCAATCCGTGGGAGGTGTAGGATGAACATGGTCTCTCTCAAGCAACCCTGCAACCAAATAAGAGTCTCTTGTGTCCCCAACACACCCAATACAATGGTAAATTGTATAGGTGCACTAGTTCGGCGAAGAGATGGTAATACGAGTGCAATATGGATGGTAGATATAGGTTTTTGTAATCTGAAAATATAAAAACGGCAAGGTAACAAGTGATAAAAGTGAGCACAAACGATATTGCAATACTAGGAAACAAGGCCTAGGGTTCATACTTTCACTAGTGCAAGTTCTCTCAACAATAATAACGTAATTGGATCATATAGCTATCTCTCAACATGCAACAAAGAGTCACTCCAAAGTCACTAATAGCGGAGACCAAACAAAGAGATTATGGTAGGGTACGAAACCACCTCAAAGTTATTCTTTCTGATCGATCTATTCAAGAGTCCGTAGTAAAATAACACGAAGCTATTCTTTCCATTCGATCTATCATAGAGTTCGTACTAGAATAACACCTTAAGACACAAATCAACCAAAACCCTAATGTCACCAAGATACTCCAATGTCACCTCAAGTATCTGTGGGTATGATTATACGATATGCATCACACAATCTCAGATTCATCTATTCAAACCAACACAAAGTACTTCAAAGAGTGCCCCAAAGTTTCTACCGGAGAGTCAAGACGAAAACGTGTGCCAACCCCTATACATAAGTTCATGGGCGGAACCCGCTAGTTGATCACCAAAACATACATCAAGTGGATCACGTGATATCCCATTGTCACCACAGATAAGCACGGCAAGACATACATCAAGTGTTCTCAAATCCTTAAAGACTCAATCCGATAAGATAACTTCAAAGGGAAAACTCAATCCATTACAAGAGAGTAGAGGGGGAGAAACATCATAAGATCCAACTATAATAGCAAAGCTCGCGATACATCAAGATCGTATCACCTCGAGAACACGAGAGAGAGAGAGAGATCAAACACATAGCTACTGGTACATACCCTCAGCCCCGAGGGTGAACTACTCCCTCCTCGCCATGGAGAGCGCCAGGATGATGAAGATGGCCACCGGTGAGGGTTCCCCCCTCCGGCAGAGTGCCGGAACAGGGTCCCTATTGGTTTTTGGTGGCTACAGAGGCTTGCGGCGGCGGAACTCCTGATCTATTCTGTTCCTAGATGGTTTTAGGGTATATTGATATATATAGGCGAAAGAAGTCGGTCAGGGGAGCCACGAGGGGCCCACGAGGGTGGAGGGCGCGCCCAGGGGGTGTGCGTGCCCCCTGCCTCGTGCCTTCCTCGTTGCTTCCCTTACGTACACTCCAAGTCTTCTGGATTGCTTCCGTTCCAAAAATAACTCTCCCGAAGGTTTCATTCCGTTTGGACTTCGTTTGATATTCTTTTTCTGCGAAACACTGAAAGAAGGGAAAAAACAGAAACTGGCACTGGGCTCTGGGTTAATAGGTTAGTCCCAAAAAATAATATAAAAGTGTAGAATAAAGCCCATAAACATCCAAAATAGATAATATAATAGCATGGAACAATAAAAAACTATAGATACGTTGGAGACGTATCATACCCAATATGATGGAACATGTAAAGGCAGTTCTTTAGAAGACTTGCAGAAAGATGTTGAATCCTCTTCACCCCACAAGGTCCTTGCTCTAACTTGGCACGTGATATGGGTACAACATGCATATAATGTCCTGGAGTGTATCTACTCTGTTGCAATGCCATGTGCTTAGCATGCTGATCATGCATGTAAATATGTCATGCCTTCCTGTTTTTCAGTACCTATTCCATTCATGATAACATGTTTTCAAATTCAAGTACTGTCATTCTACTCTATCGCAATGCCATCTGCTTAATTTGGACATCATGCTTCTGAATATCTTATGCATTGTTATTCATCAGTATGTACTTCATCTGTCTACCATACCATGTTTTTTTTATATTGAAGTGCTGTTCTAGTGCTCTATTGCAATGCCATCTTAGTTTCCCAATCATACACGTGTATGTTGCCTTAGTTTTTTCTGTACGTATTCCGCTAGCATACAGTTTTACATTCAACTAGTGTTTTTTTACTGTGTTGTCATGTCGTATCCCTAGCTCTTACACCATACTCCCTCCGTCCGGATTACATGTTGCCGAAATGGATAAAAAGGATGTATCTAGAACTGAAATACGCCTAGACCCATCCATTTTTTTCCGGATGGAGGGAATACATGTCAATATGTCATGCCTTTCTATTCTTCAGTACCTATTCCATCTCTCTGTTGTAGCATGTTCTATAATTGAAGCACCATTCTTCTATACAAGGCATGCAAGGGGAAGCCGACTATGTTAGAATCTGAAGGGTTAAAAACCAGGTCTTTGAAAAAGATCCAAACGCTAGGAGATAATAAACCAACTCCAGTTTTTATAGATACCGCTCCAGCACAGAGAAACCCAACTCCTACTAATAATAAGAAGATTCCAGTGGCCAAAGAACTAGTCCGCTCCAGTCCAGCAAAAATATGTCAACTCCATTCTAAGAAGCGTGTGTGTATCCTTGCATCATGAAATTTTATAGCATGCTGATCATATTTTCTACATGTTTCTTACCCATCTCTCTTTTAGAAAATAAGCTTAACGGATAGAAGAATTTCTGCACTGGTATCGTCTGTGAGGAAAGATTCTTGCAGGAATTCTCTATGCTCCAATGCAGATGTAAGTACCTGTTGTATATCACTATATTTTTACATTAGCATGTATTTTGTTAATCGGTGTGAATCCAACCTTTATCTGATCTAAATTTAGTTGTTGCAAAATGTATGATTAAAGGCCACAATGTTGATTTTTGTAAGGAAAATTGCCTGGTAGTTTTGCATCCTGAGCTGCATGAGTGTACTATCTCATATCAGTGGGTTTGATTACTTTGGTTCTGCAGTGGGTTTTCAGTGTTTTTTTACTGTGTTGTCCTGTCGTATCCCTAGCTCTTAGATCATACTCCCTCCGTCCGGATTACATGTCGCAGAAATGGATAAAACTGAATGTATCTAGAATTGAAATACGCCTAGACCCATCCATTTATTTCCGGATGGAGGGAATACATGTCAATATTTCATGCCTTTCTATTCTTCAGTACCTATTCCATCTCTGTTGTAGCATGTTTTATAATTGAAGCACCATTCTTCTATATAAGGCATGCAAGGGGAAGACGGCTATGTTAGAATCTGAAGGGTTACAAACCAGGTCTTTGCAAAAGATCCAAACACCAGGAGATAATAAACCAACTCCATTTTTCATAGATACTGCTCCAGCACAGAGAAACCCAACTCCCACTGATAATAAGCAGATTCCAGTGGCCAAAGAACTAGTCCGCTCTAGTCCAGCAAAAGAATGTCAACTCCATTCTAAGAAGCGTGTGCGTATCCTCGCATCATGAAATTTTATAGCATTCTGATCATATTTTCTACATGTTTCTTACCCATCTCTCTTTTAGAAAATAAGGTTAAATGATAGAAGACTTCCTTCATTGGGATTGTATTCGAGGAAAATATCTTGCGGGAATTCTCTATGCTCCAATGCTGATGTAAGTACCTGTTGTATATCACTATATTTTTACATGAGCATGTATTTTGTTAATCGGCGTGAATCCAACCTTTATCTGATCTAAAATTAGTTGTAGCAAAATGTTAAAGGCGCCAATGATGATTTTTGTAAAGAAAACTGCCTGGTAGTTTTGCATACTGAGCTGCATGAGTGTACTATCTCATATCATGCACATTACTGAATTGTAGTGCTGCTCTGGTTGCCCATTCATTCATTGTGTCAATGTTGCTTTCGTATTACCTTACCTGGCTGATGATAGCTGTGCCATATTGTGTTAATTTGGTGTTGGCTAGTTGCCCAAACGTTCGTTGTGCCAATGTTGCTTTCCTATTATCTGACTTGGCCAATGATAGCAATGCTAGTGTCTTAATTTGGTGCAGGCTGCTGAAGATAAGAAGACAAACTCTGAAAACAGCAAGGCAGCCCCATTGTTTCTTTCCAATAAATCTAGGCCAGGTAATATGCCAATAACTCATGATTAATCTGTTTAGTTCCCCTCCTAATTTATGTTATGATGCAGTGGTCAAGACACTCTCCACTATCAATAATACAAGCCTGCCAAAATCGCCATCTGAATCTGTTCAGTATCCTCTGTCTCGAATGCAACGGAAAAAATGTATGTTTGTGAACCAATTAATGGCTGAAGGAATGATGGAAATGGTGGAGGAATCATAGGTGCAGAGTCGTGCGACACAACAATTGATCAATGTTTTCAGAGACAGTGTAGCAAAGCAGCAAGAACTTGCCCACATGCTTATGGGCGTCATCCATGCTGAGGTTGCAGATTGTGACGTTGTAGATCGTTAGGTTCTGTTCATTTATTTGCACTGGCATCAATCTTTGATTGCCCAGTGGATGTAATTTCCTGTAATATATGCTGGATGTGCAACGTTTTTCCCTGTATGCCGTACCTTTGCTTGATCGGTTTTGGTCCTGTGCATAATTGCTCGTCGTAATGGGCTCAAATTATCTAATTTGGCCTAAAGACATGTACGAACTTTAGTGGGCCCATTAAGTTAATGGGCCGTTACTAGGCCGAAAGTTAATGGTCGGTCCTCTTAACTCTCGGGTCGTTAATAGGCTGACATCGAAGCGGGCAACAGGTGGGCCCAATTGATTTCACGGGCCGTTAACAGGCTGTTACTAAGTTCGGGCTACATATGGCCCAACTATACTGTGGGCCTTTAGCAGGCCGAAAGAGACAGCGGGCTTGTACTGGACCATGAAGAGAATGGGCCGCTAAGAGGCCGAAAGTCAGGTCGTATTGTAAATGGCCCAACTGTGTTGTGGGCCTTTAGCAGGCCGAAAGAGAAACCGGGTTGGTATTGGAGCATGAAGGGCATGGGCCGTTAAAAGGCCAAAACTCAGGTCCGACTACAAATGGCCCAACTCATTTATGGTCCGTTAACAGGTTGAAAGGCACACAGGGCTGGGAATCGGCCCAACACTTAAATGGGTCGCTAAAAGGCCAAAACTCAGGTCCGACTACAAATGGCCCAACAGATATATGGGCCGTCACCAGGGTGAAAGACACACCGGGCCGGCAATTGACCCAACACTTAAATGGGTCACTAAAAGGCCGAAACTCAGGTCCGACTACAAATGGCCCAACTGATTTATGGGCCGTCAACAGGCTGAAAGACACACCGGGCCGGAAATTAGCCCAACATTTAAATGGGTCGCTAAAAGGCCGAAAGATGTACATCGTGAAAATTGGCTGATACGTCTCCAACGTATCTATAATTTTTTATTGTTCCATGCTATATTATATTCTATTTTGGATGTTTATTGGGCTTTATTATACACTTTTATATTATTTTTGGGACTAACCTATTAACCGGAGGCCCAGCCCAAAGTGTTGTTTTTTGCCTAATTCAGTGTTTCGAAGGAAAAAGATATAAAACAGAGTCCAAACGGAATGAAACCTTCGGGAACGTGATTTCCGGAACAAGCCTGATCCAGAGGACTTGGAGTCTACGTAAAGCAATCAACGAGGAGGGCACGAGGCAGGGGGCGCGCCCACCTCCCCCAGGCGCGCCCTCCACCCTCATGGGGCCCTCGTTGCTCCACCGACGTACTTCTTCCTCCTATATATACCCATATACCCTGTAAACATCATATACGGAGCCAAAACCCTATTTCCACCGCCGCAACCTTCTGTACCCGTGAGATCCCATCTTGGGGCCTTTTCCCGTGCTCCGCCGGAGGGGGCATTGATCACGGAGGGCTTCTACATCAACACCATAGCCTCTCCGATGATGTGTGAGTAGTTTACCTCAGACCTTCGGGTCCATAGTTATTAGCTAGATGGCTTCTTCTCTCTCTTTGGATCTCAATACAAAGTTCTCCTCGATTCTCTTGGAGATCTATTCGATGTAATCTTCTTTTGCGGTGTGTTTGTCGAGATCCGATGAATTGTGGGTTTATGATCAAGTTTATCTATGAACAATATTTGAATCTCCTCTGAATTATTTTATGTATGATTGGTTATCTTTGCAAGTCTCTTCGAATTATCAGTTTGGTTTGGCCTACTAGATTGATCTTTCTTGCAATGGGAGAGGTGCTTAGCTTTGGGTCCAATCTTACGGTGTCCTTTCCCAGTGACAGCAGGGGCATCAAGGCACGTATTGTATTGTTGCCATCGAGGATAAAAAGATGGGGTTTATATCATGTTGCATGAGTTTATCCCTCTACATCATGTCATCTTACTTAAAGCATTACTCTGTTCTTATGAACTTAATACTCTAGATGCATGCTGGATAGCGGTCGATGTGTGGAGTAATAGTAGTAGATGCAGAATCGTTTCGGTCTACTTGTCGCGGATGTGATGCCTATATACATGATCATACCTAGATATTCTCATAACTATGCTCAATTCTATCAATTGCTCGACAGTAATTCGTTTACCCACTGTAATACTTATGCTATCTTGAGAGAAGCCACTAGTGAAACCTATGGCCCCCGGGTCTATTTTCCATCATATTAATCTCTCGTCAACAAGCTATTTCCGGCGCCGTTTATTTTGCTTTCTTTACTTTTACTCTTTACCATAAAAATACCAAAAACATTATCTTATCATATCTATCAGATCTCACTCTTGTAAGTGACCGTGAAGGGATTGACAACCCCTTTATCGCGTTGGTTGCGAGGTTCTTATTTGTTTGTGTAGGTGCGTGGGACTCGAGCGTGGTCTCCTACTGGATTGATACCTTGGTTCTCAAAAACTGAGGGAAATACTTACGCTACTTTATTGCATCACCCTTTCCTCTTCAAGGGAAAACCAACGCAGTGCTCAAGAGGTAGTATTGGCCCATCCACTGAATGGGTCGTTAACAGGCCGAAATCTCATCGGGCCGATATTGAGCCCAAATATATAGCGGGCTGTTAACGGGCTCGAACTGACGATGGGCTACAATGGTGTCAAATCTTTAACCGGCCGTTCACGGGCCGAATTGGCACATCTCGTATGGGCCGTAGGCTTAAATGGACCTGACACAAGTAGGCCTTATATGGGCCGGCCTGCTATTTTTTACTGGGCCGGCCTTTTTCACCGGAATGGGCCACTGTTGGGCCGTGCCACGTGTCGACATATCATAGGCGCCTCCTGTCCAATGAGTGGATGACATCTGTCCCAATGGTGAGGCAACACGTGTTTCCTCCGGCCAATGATGACTTTACACGTGGAAAATCCCCATTGGTCCGGGCTTTTAACGGGTTATCGGATCCAAAACCGGACCCGATAGCTTAACGGCGTTCCGTTATGGTGGATGCCACGTGTCGGTCACCCTTGACGAAAGCACTTCTGTGACGCGCGATTTATCGTCATGGAAGTGGACACTTCCGTGATGATAATTTTGGTAATGTCATGGAACACTTCTACGACAGCACAGGTATGACTATCTTGAGTCTGTCATAAAATCGTCATGGATGTACATGCATGACAAAAAACGCGACCTACTGTGACAAACACCTATCATCACGGAAGTGTTTTTTTTGTAGTGATATAAGGTCTCCTTTTAATAAAGATCTGGAACAAAGCATTAGCACATAGCGAATACATGAACTTGTCAAACTATGGTAATCACTGGAAAGAATCCCAATTATTGACACCTTGGGTATGCAGATCATAAGACCTAATAGGTGCATACAACTTGTAAGATAGGATCAAGAACACAAATATATTCATGAAAACATAAAGGGTCCAGATATGAAATCATGGCACTTGGCCCAGTGATAAGCATTAAGCATAGCAAAGTAATAGCAGTATCAATCTCAGAACATAGTGGATACTAGGGATCAAGCCCTAACAAACTAACTCGATTACATGATAAATATCATCTAGCTCATCACCTTCCACCAAGCCTACGAAGGAATTACTCACTCCTGACGATGAGCATCATGAAACTGGTGATGGCTGCTACCTCTTGAGCTTGCATTGGTTTTTCCCTTGAAGAGGAAAGAGTGATGCAGCAAAGTAGAGTAAGTATTTCCCTCAGCTTTTGAGAACCAAGGTAACAATCCAGTAGGAGACAACGCAACAAGCCACTGAATACCTCCACAAACAAACACCAACTTGCACCCAACGCGATAAAGGGGTTGTCAATCCCTTCACGATTATTTGCAAAGTGAGATCTAATATAGATGGATAAACGATAAAGTAATATTTTTGGTTTATGGAACGGAAAGCAAAAGATTGCAAAGAAAGTAAATAGGAAACTAAAATTGTAGATCGGAAACTTATATGATGGAAAATAGACCCGGGGGCCATATGTTTCACTAGAGGCTTATCTCAAGATAGGAATTAATATGGTGGGTGAACAAATTACTGCCGAGCAATTGATAGAAAAGCGCAAAGTTATGACGATACCTAATGCAATGATCATGAATATAGGCATCATGTCTGTGTCAAGTAAATCAAAACGATTCTGCGTCTACTACTATTACTCCACACATCGACCGACACCTGCATGCATGTAGAGTATTAAGTTCATAAGAACAGAGTAACGCATTAAGTAAGATGACATGATGTAGCGGGATTAACTCAAGCAATATGATGAGAACCCCATCGTGTTATCCTCGATGGCAACGATACAATACGTGCCTTGCTGCCCCTACTGTCACTGGGAAAGTACACCGCAAGATTGAATCCAAAGCTAAGCACTTCTCCCATTGTAAGAAAACCCAATCTAGTTGGCCAAACCAAATCGATAGTTCAAAGAGACTTGCAAAGATATCAAATCATGCATATAAGAATTTAGAGGAGATTCAAATAATATTCATAGATAAACTGATCATAAATCCACAATTCATCAGATCTCGGCAAACACACCGCAAAAGAGTATTACATCGAATAGATCTCCAAGAACATCGAGGAGAACTTTGTATTGAGAATCAAAGAGAGAGAGAAGAAGCCATCTAGCTACTAGCTATGGACCCGTAGTTGTGTGGTAAACTACTCACGCTTCATCGGAGAGGCAATGGTGTTCCTGTAGAAGCCCTCCATGATCGAATCCCCCTCCGGCAGGATGCCGGAAAAGGCCCCTAGATGGCATCTCATGGGTACAGAAGGTTGCGGCGGTGGAAAAGTGGTTTTGTGGCTCCCCTGGAAATTTTTGGGATATTTGAGAATATATATAGGAGGAAGATTTAGGTCAGGGGGTCACCGAGGGAACCACAAGGTCGGGGGCGCGCCCTCCACCCTTGTGACCGCCTCATGGCTCTTCTGACTTTGCACTCCAAGTCTCCTGGGTGTCTTCTGGTCCAAGAAAAATCATCGCAAAAGTTTTATTCCGTTTAGACTCCGTTTGGTATTCGTTTTCTGTGAAACTCTAAAACAAGGAAAAATAGGAACTGGCACTGGACTCTAGGTTAGTAGGTTGGTCCCATAAATCATATAAAATAGCATATTAATGCATATAAAACATCCAAAATAGATAATATAATATCATGGAACAATCAAAAATTATAGATACATTGGAGACGTATCAAGCATCCCCGAGCTTAATTCCTGCTCGACCTCGATTAGGTAAATGATGAAAACAGAATTTTTGATGTGGAATGCTACCTAACATATTTATCCATGTAATTCTCTTTATTGTGGCATGAATGTTCAGATCCATATGATTCAAAACAAAAGTTTAATATTAACATAAAAACAATAATACTAACAAAATCATTATGTCTTCTCAAAATAACATGGCCAAAGAAATTTTATCCCTACAAAATCATATAGTCTGGCTATGCTCCATCTTCATCACACAAAATATTTAAATCATGCACAACCCCGATGACAAGCCAAGCAATTGTTTCATACTTTTAGTGTTCTCAAACTTTTTCAATCTTCACGCAATACATGAGCGTGAGCCATGGACATAGCACTATATGTGGAATAGAATATGGTGGTTGTGGAGAAGACAAAAAGGGAGAAGATAGTCTCACATCAACTAGGCGTATCAACGGGCTATGGAGATGCCCATTAATAGATATCAATGTGAGTGAGTAGGGATTGCCATGCAACGGATGCACTAGAGCTATAAGTTTATGAAAGCTCGAAAGAAAACTAAGTGGGTGTGCATCCAACTCGCTTGCTCACGAAGACCTAGGGCATTTTGCGGAAGCCCATCTTTGGAATATACAAGCCAAGTTCTATAATGAAAATTCCCACTAGTATATGGAAGTGATATCATAGGAGACTCTCTATCATGTAGATCATGGTGCTACTTTGAAGCACAAGTGTGGTAAAAGGATAGTAGCATTGCCCCTTCTCTCTTTTCTCTCATTATTTTTTGGGCCTTCTCTCATTTTTTTGGCCACTTTTTTTTCGTCCGGAGTCTCATCCCGACTTGTGGGGGAATCATAGTCTCCATCATCCTTTGCTCACATGGGACAATGCTCTAATAATGAAGATCATCACACTTTTATTTACTTACAACTCAAAAATTACAAATCGATACTTAGAACAAAATATGACTCTATGTGAATGCCTCCGGCGGTGTACCGGGATGTGCAATGAATCAAGAGCGACATGTATAAAAAATGATGAACGGTGGCTTAGCCACAAATACGATGTCAACTACATGATCATGCAAAGCAATATGACAATGATGGTGCGTGTCATAATAAACGGAACGGTGGAAAGTTGCATGGCAATATATCTCGGAATGGCTATGGAAATGCCTAGGTTTCTTCATAGTGAAATCCGAAGGATGCAAATTTCAGGAACGATCATCAAATTCACGGAAACCTAACACATCACATAAAGTTTTCGGAATCGTGGAAACACTAGCACCCAAATCACAAAAAGCATATCATTCACAATCTTTAATCTTAATCTTAATAGTAGGTTCCCAGTCATCATAAAGTTTTCTAGGAATAGAAACTTCCAATTCAAGCTTTTCTTCAAAAGATTGCATCATAGCATCAACAATATGTTTAGTAAAAGCTTTGTTTTGATTATAAGCATGAGGAGAATTCAACATGGATTGCAACAAGTAAATACAATCTATCAAAGAACATTTATCATAATTAAAACCCTTGAAATCCAAAAGAGTGGGTTCATTGCTATTTAAAGTTTTGACCTCTCCAATCCCACTTTTATCAATTTTTGCATCAAGATCTAAAAACTCCGAATCGTTGGGACGCCTTTTAACTAAAGTTGACTCATCTCCAGTCCCATCTTTATCAAGATTTACATTGGAAAACAAAGTTTCAATATGAGTCACATCAATCACTTTAAAATCTTCATCATTATTTTCAGCCTCTGGTTTGGCGGCCATTTTGTTTACTAAAGTAGCTTGTTTATCAGAAATTTGACCTACCAAATTTTCAAGATGCGCAAACTGAGATCTCAAACCATAAAATTCCTTAGACATATCATCAAGCTCTTTATTCATGTATTCCATAAAACTTTTCTGCTCCTTGAGCTCGTTTCTAAAGAAATTGTTATGCTCAAATTGCAAGGACATGAAGCTTCTAACATTATTTTCAATTTCCTCTAACCTCCTAAGGTGAGGGTCAACGTTTTTTGGAGGAGTCATTGCGACAAAGCAAGCAATCTAACACACCAGCACGCAAAAAGCATGCAAAGAAGACGAACGGAAGAGGGGCGACGAAAAGGCGAATCTTTTCTAAAATTGTTTTAGAAGTGGGGGAGAGGAAAACGAGAGGCGAATGGCGAATAATGTAATGCGAGGGATGAGAGTTTATGATGGGTACTTGGTATGCCTCGGCTTGGCGTAGATCTCCCCGGCAACGGTGCCAGAAATTCTTCCTGCTACCTCTTGAGCTTGCGTTGGTTTTTCCCTTGAAGAGGAAAGGGTGATGCAGCAAAGTAGAGTAAGTATTTCCCTTAGCTTTTGAGAACCAAGGTATCAATCCAGTAGGAGACAACGCAACAAGCCACCGAATACCTGCACAAACAAACACCAACTTGCACCCAACGCGATAAAGGGGTTGTCCATCCCTTCACGGTTATTTGCAAAGTGAGACCTGATATAGATGGATAAACGGTAAAGTGATATTTTTGGTATTTTTGCTTTATGGAACAGAAAGTAAAAGATTGCAAAGAAAGTAAATAGGAAACTAAAATTGTAGATCGGAAACTTATATGATGGAAGATAGACCCGGGGGCCATAGGTTTCACTAGAGGCTTCTCTCAACATAGGAATTAATACGGTGGGTGAACAAATTACTGCCGAGAAATTGATAGAAAAGCGCAAAGTTATGATGATATCTAAGGTAATGATCATGAATATAGGCATCAAGTCCGTGTCAAGTAGACCGAAACGATTCTGCATCTACTACTATTACTCCATACATCGACCGACTCCTGCCTGCATCTAGAGTATTAAGTTCATAAAAACAGAGAAATGCATTAAGTAAGATGACATGATGTAGCGGGATTAACTCAAGCAATATGATGAAAACCCCATCTTGTTATCCTCGATGGCAACAATACAATACGTGCCTTGCAGCCCCTACTGTCACTGGGAAAGTACACCGCAAGATTGAACCCAAAGCTAAGCACTTCTCCCATTGCAAGAAAAACCAATCTAGTTGGCCAAACCAAATCGATAGTTCGAAGATACTTGCAAAGATATCAAATTATGCATATAAGAATTCAGAGGAGATCCAATAATATTCATAGATAAGCTGATCATAAATCCACAATTCATCGGATCTCGGCAAACACACCGCAAAAGAGTATTACATCGAATAGATCTCCAAGAACATCGAGGAGAACTTTGTATTGAGAATCAAAGAGAGAGAAGAAGCCATCCAGCTACTAGCTATGGACCCGTAGGTCTGTGGTAAACTACTCACGCTTCATCGGAGAGGCAATGGTGTTGATGTAGAAGCCCTCCATGATCGAATCCCCCTCCGACAGGATGCCGGAAAAGGCCCCTAGATGGGATCTCATGGGTACAGAAAGTTGCGGCGGTGGAAAAGTGGTTTTGTAGCTCCCATGGAAGTTTTTGGGACATTTGAGAATATATAGGAGGAAGATCTAGGTCAGGGGGTCACCGAGGGGCCCACAAGGTCGGGGCAGCGCGCCCTACCCCCTGGGCACGCCCTCCACCCTTGTGGCCGCCTCGTGGCTCTTCTGACTTGCACTCCAAGTCTCCTGGGTGTCTTCTGGTCCAAGAAAATTCATCGCGGAAGTTTTATTCCGTTTAGACTCCGTTTGGTATTCCTTTTCTGCGAAACTCTAAAACAAGGAAAAAAACAGGAACTGGCACTGGGCTCTAGGTTAATATGTTAGTCCCAAAAATCATATAAAATAGCATATTAATGCATATAAAACATCCAAAACAGATAATATATTAGCATGGAACAATCAAAAATTATAGATACGTTGGAGACGTATTAATGACGGATGGTTGATGATGACTCCGGAGCCCAGAACGGACTCCAGATCAGCCCTCCCGATGAAGAACAGGAGGTGGCGGTGGCTCCGTATTGTAAAACATGATGATTCCTTCTCTCTAGGTTTTTGCTAGATGAATAGGTACATATGGAGTTGGAGTTATGGTTGCGGGAGCTGTTAGGGGCCCACAAGCCTGCCCAGCGCGCCCTAGGGCACGCCCCCTGGGCTTTTGGCGCCCTGGTGGACCCCCTCTGGTATTTCTCTTTGCTAGTATTTTTTATATATTCTGGAATAATTCTCCGTAAAGTTTCAATGTCAATCCGAGAACTTTTATTTCTGCAAAAAAAACAACACCATGGCAATTCTGCTGAAAACAGCGTCAATCCGGGTTCCATTCAAATCATGCAAATTAGAGTCCAAAATAAGAGTGAAAGTGTTTGAAAAAGTAGATGCGTTTGGGATGTATCAGACGCCCACGCGCCCGCTCCATGTCCGCCTCGGGCCCGCGTGGCAGCCGCCCATCTACCTCCCACCGTCCACGTTTACGGTGCAAGCTTGGGCGAACCCACCTACCAGCCACCCCGGGCGAGCGGTCGTCGTCTTTTTTAGTGTGGAAGTCGTGGACCAGTGGGATTCCAGACTTCCACCCGCAGTGACGCGTGCCTCCCCGGCCGCAGGACGAGGCACGAGGTCGGGTCGTTGTCCGACCATTGTCGTCGCTCCCCCACTCCACCTCCACCTCCACTGCCCGCATTCCATATATCGCCGGACGGCGCCCCACCTCGTCAGCTGTTGTACATCAAGGCGGGATCTGCAAGAGGTACTAGGAGATGCGCACGCCACTGCCGTGGGGCGACGTGCACCTTCCCAACAACTGGCACCTCTCCATGAATCGGGTGCCCATCCCACCGGTCCCGGTGAGCGGCCGCGCCCGACGGGAGGAGATCAATCGACGCTGCGCCCGCCTGCCGTCGGACCTCATCGACGACTGGAGGTGCGCCATCGACTCGCCGCTCTGGGATACATGGCTCTGCGACGAGCATGACATCTGTCGGCAATCTTTCTTTGTCGGCCGTCCTTCGAGCCCACAGCGGGCGCGCTCTGTCCGCCCCGCGCGCGCTCTCAGCCTGCCCCAGCACCGCGGGCATAGGTTGATTCGCGGCCTGACTACTATGTCGTCGCCGTCACGACCCGAGCCAATGACGGTCGAGGAGGAGGAGGGCCTCATGAGGCAGGTTATGGAGGACTCCCTCCACACCCACGATGAGCGCCAATGGCAGGGCCTCACGGAGATAATGGCCCTGTCAGCGGCTGCCGACATCGCTTCCCAAAGCTCGACGCCTACGTCAAGGAGGAGGCCTGGAGGACGTGCGGGCAGAGGCGCCTAGGGAGGAGGAGCCGATGGGATGGAACCTGGCCTTGGTTGGGCAGTCCGGGACTTGGACGGAGATTGTGTCGTGCACGCCTGAGGTGGACGCCGGCCCGTTCCCCGCCACGGGAAGAGGTTGTGTAGGTGCCACCGCAACCGCCACAGCAGACGCCTCCGGCCTGGCAGGGGCCGCCAGCCCACCTCTAGCAGCCACCTCGATACGTCGACCTCACCGGCGACGACAACGAGGACGAGTAGGACGGCTGCTACGGAAGTCAATGGCGGCATCGACGGCGACGACCCTTATCTAGTTTTTTTAATGTTCTTTTTAAGTTTTTGTTTATATTAATGTGGTGAACTCGGCTATTGTGGACGTTTTAATGTTTTTTTATTATTTGCAATATTATTTGGTTTTTTTGTTAAATTTGAAGTCTGAATAAACGGACAGTTTGGGATGTGGCGGGTCACTTGGGCGCACCGGCGGTCACACGGCCGCAAGCGAACGGACATGTCCGTTTGCCATCCTTATATGGACAAAATCCAAACGAAACGGCTCGTTTGTGGTCGTGCATTGGAGTCACCCTTACGAGTTAATCCCGTGTATCGTATGCGTGTCCGTGTAGTGTACACGTCATAGTCGGTTTGGGTAATCTAGGTTCATACTATAAATATACTCCATGTAAATCCGGTACTCCGTAACTTTGTGCGTGCACATCTAGCCGCCTTCTACTCCGCACGGCCGGGTTTCACTTTCACCTTCACGCCCGGTGTTACTTTACAGCATCTCTTTATTTACTGCCACATCACCAACGGCCCACGGTTTCAAAAAAGAAAAAAGGGAAACGCCGCCGCTCCAACGGCTAGTTCCCCACAGCCGCTCCCGGATCGGACTCAAAAATCCATCGCCCAACTCGCCACAGCCAGCCAGAGCAGCCACAGCCCACAGCCTCGCCGCAGAACACCATCTCCGACGCCGCCCGCCGCTCTCGCGAGCTAGCTAGCTAGATCGTCGATCCCACCGGGCGCAGATGGAGATCCCCCGCAGCCTCGGCGTCCAGGACAACGAGGAGGAGGAGGAGTACGACAGCGTCTTCTACGAGGACATCGAGGCGCCCAAGTTCGTCGACCTCACCGCGCCCGACGCCGCCTGCCCCGCCGACGACCCCTCCTGGTTCTGCCTCCGCGTAGGTACGCAATCATCCTCTACCCTTTCACAAGCACAGCCCCTCACCGCCGGCGTTCGCTATCGGATCTGAGACGCAAAGACACCAAATTCGCCTCGGCGCTGATCCGTAATCCGTACCCGTACGATATGCAGGCTGCGACCAGAGTCATGAGCACGTCGACCCGGAGGCGCTGCACAGGAGCTTCGTCATGCGGGTAATTCACTGCTAATTCTCGTGTTTGATTGATGTGTGACTGAATTCGACGGCTGACGGAACCGAGTTCTGATCCGTTCCCCCCGCAGGTCATGGCGGCGAGGAGCCCCAACGTGCGGCTGCAGAAGGCCATCAGCAGGAGAAACCAGAGGTGCGCGTCTCTGATGTGAATTTATTTCCTTTCTCGCCGGCCGCCGGCCTGAATTGGACTGTTATTTAGATCGGATTTGTTGACCCCGTGCAGCTCGATGCTGCCGAAATGCCCCCACTCTGCGCCGGCGAAGCCGCCGAGGACGCGGATGACCAGGCTGAGCCTGGCGACGGGGGCGGCCGAGAAGGCGGCGAGGGACAGGCTGCAGGGCCACCGGATTCGCGGCCTGAGGGATTCCCCGGTCCGGACCAAGGCGGCGAGGGTCGACGCGTCCAGCGCGAGGAAGAAGGCTCTGACCACGCCCAGGAGCAAGACCGTGCGGCCGAGGCAGGAGCCCTTCCTCAGCGTGAAGTACCAGAAGGGGCCGGTCGCCACGGCGGCGGCGGAGATCAAGGGGACGGTGGTGAAGGCGCTGTTCATGACCACGCCCAAGAAGGAGACGCCGGCGAAGAGCCAGGCTCCTCCCGTGGCCGAGGTCTGCTCCAAGATGAAGAAGCTCAACCTGGCGTGCCGGGAGGTGCCTAGCAGGTACCTGTCGCAGCTGCCCACGCCGAAGATCGCCAAGAAGTGCGAGGAGACGGCGGCGGCGAAGAGAGTGCAGGAGCCAAGGAGTGGGAAGAAGATGATGATCTTAGGCTGTTCGGCGAAATGCGCCAATGCCGAAACAGATGGGGGGAACCGAAGTGGCCGTGAGAACATCAACGCGGATGAGAACTCGTGCAAACGAACTGCAAGGCGCAATTGGGGGCAAGAACCCAAGGAGGTGCTACAGGGATCACGGGTTGAGGTGGCGGAACCATTGCAGCCCGACATTCACGGCGACGACAAGGAGAATGCGCCGTGCGGTGATCAGCTCGCCGAGCAAGCCTTGAATCGGGAAGAAGAAGATGAAAACAGCAAGCAGTCGGAGGAGAACAATGAGAATGCTCCTCAGAAGGTACTGAAACTCTGACGTTAGTGATGTGGTTTGCCATGGTTTAGCTGTGGGTAGCATATGGTGAACCTGAAATGCTACCATGACTAAATGCAGGTGCTTAAAAGGCAGAACAAGGTAGTGAATGCGGAGCAGGGAGGAAAGCTTAAGAAGAATACCATCCTAAGGCCATTCAGGCTAAGGACTGATGTGAGTTATGATTGCATTGCATCCCCCCATTGCTTGTTTTTGTGAAGGTTTTTCACTCAGTTGCTGAAAGGCCTTTACTCTTTGTGCTGCATTTAGGAAAGACAGGTGTTGAAAGATGCAATTCCAGAAAGAAAACCGACGGTCGCCGAGAAGAACGCCATGCCAGTACTGAAGGACGAAAATAGACGAGTGATGATGGTAAGTTGAATCAGGAGTGCACAACGTTAGATTTCAGATTTCTTCGACTACCACCTGTGGTTACTCATTGTTCTATGTGCTACTGTGATGTGATGCAGCAAACTGGAAGATGCCCTGATGGAAAGGAAAGAGAAAAACTGGCTTGTGGCGAGAAGCAGGTGAGCATTTCCAGGTCCAGATCAATTTAATGGTGGTACAATTTAGAAACACACATGCTGAATTGTTTGTCTGCCCATGTTGCATATTCAGAGGAAACAAATTACATACACCGCCACGAGTCGGCTTGGTGAATCTAAAACGGTTTTGAGTAGCATCCGGCCCAACAATGTGAGGCCTGCGCCTGCGCTGACTAAAGGCAAAACCGTAGAGAAATCACAGAGGGCAGCGTCATCAACAAGAACAGCCAAAATTACAAGGTTTGCAAAACCAAATCAGTTCCTGTCCCTTTCTGAATTTCTGAATTTACACATTGATTTCTGAATTTTAGCACATCATGATATCTTTTCATTTTAGCACATCGTGATATCTTTTCATTTCCCTTTGTTCAGTGATTTCACAGCACCCTCTCGAACTGGAGAAAAGAGGAAGGCCTCGGTGAAAACATCCAGGATCCAAGCAGCAGCAGCTTGACTAGAACATGTGGCAAAAAAAAGAAAGAAGACAACGATTATATTGTCTGCTCCATCCAAAAGACAGAGTGTGTATCTATGGCGTCGAACTGGTTTTGTGAGTTTTGTCAACTAGAAGTGTACACTAAGGGGAGGGGGTTGGCCAGGAACTCACTCTCACACCAACAGGGTTCTGTCAAGTTTCCCTGTTTTTGTCCATGAAATTGGTGTGATGAGTAAAACTCTTTTGTTCTGTACCATCTTTACTAGACATTCTTTTGTAGCTGAAAGCCCAGAAGAGATTTAATTCAGTGGTGAAATGTGTATCTATGGCATTGAATTGGTTTTCTGAGTTTTGTTAACTGGAAGTGTGTACCGTCTGTTTCTGTACTCAAACCGTCAGTGTTCCGTCGAGTTTCCTTGTTTCTGTACCATGAATTTTGTGAGATAGGTGAAATTCTTTTGTTTTGGTACACCCTTACTAGACGTTTATTCCAAATGCAAATCTGTATTGAAAATCTGTAGTGAAACACAAAAGTACAAGGAAGTTAAGAATTGTGTTCCTTAGTTAGAAATTGTGAAATCCAAACACAATAACTGTTCTTGAAAGCGAAAATTCCTAATATGGAGGTCCCATTCAATTTGAGCCTTAAACTCCATACCTGGATATAAACATGGATATCGATTTTTTTTTCATGGTTCATTTTTATAATAACTGCACACAATAGCACCGATATGAACAATATTGCTGATTTACAAATTTTGCACACAAGTAGCACACTATCACAATTGATCAAATGATTGCTAGTTGGTGTAACAAATTTCAGGCCGGGTATCAATGGGAAATAAGGTGTGTTGTAATAAAGAATCTGCCCTGCTATGTCAATGCCATATTGACATGGTACTATGCATGTTAACCAAAGTTTGGTATCTGTATATGCTGGGTATTTCTTTTTCCTTACTATAAGAACACATCAGAAGTTGTTTGTAGAACACCTGCCTACCGGTTCGAAAAAACCGCGTCACCATATAACATCATGAGAGGTACACAACAACATGAATACACGGTTGACATTTTGACTTTACCAAATTACATCTAGCGAAATCATTTTAAGAGGACAGATAATGATCTGTGCTATTTGCCTTTACAATTGTTGTTACAAAAAAATAAGTCACCTAAATATACTTGTGATTGTCAATTGTAACATAAATCTATGTATTGCCACCACGTACTTTCAGACAGAGATGAGCTTTCACAGGCTTGTGATCAGAGCTGCTAACACAATCAAGTGCTTCATATGAACTTAAGACCGCATCCAAGCCAGAAGAATGGTCAACCTTGAACAATATCCTATCTGTCCAAGATGGCACTCTGATCTGAGGAAGTGAAGAGCATATGCAGAAGACATTAAGTTTCCAGAATATGTACAATTTCTTTCAGACAAATTGACATCTTAACATGATACTAACTGAAGGTACCTTGTAACTTGAGTCGTAGTTGCTACTTCCGACATTATATTTGTATGTCGGCTTAAAAGACAAGGTCCCTTCGCAGTACCCATTGAACACTTGACCCTTCTCGGCTTCTTGCAGCAGCTGGTCTCTGTCTCTTAGCTTCTGAAACAGCGCATATATGTCAGGCATTTATGTCATGTAAAATATGAATAGTTCGAGCATACACTTACACTTTGGCGATTCTCCTCGATCATCTTCCTTGCTGGCATCGAGCTTATTCCTTCTAATCTGTAATTCAAGTCACCGAGCCACACTGTTATGTCGGCAGATTTGGCATAATGTATGTCATTCTTGGAGAACAGCGAGTGCGAAATATGCCGGCATTCAGAGTTCCTCTTCTCCACCTTGTGTTCATGAGCTACACTTTAATAAGATAGCTTGTTAGTTATTCGTAATAACATTTGAAAGACAACAGTTATATTAGTGTTGCTTTCAGTGTTAGCACTGAGGTAATAAGACCCAACAATATTGGTGATACTAATAAGAAATGGATTGCCAGAAGCTGGAGATCAACCTGCAAGATGGCAGGATACAAACACCATCCGGATGCCACTGAAATTTATGTACATGGCCACAGCTCCTTTCTTCCTCCCAATTACGCCACCGCAGCCTCCAACCGCATGTTTATCCACCTTCATTTCTGTCCAAATTTAGGAATTTAAACAAAACTTACTCAATCAGATTAGAAATGCTCTTTCAACATCAAGAATACTCAGCTATACAATAACAAGATCACCTTTGATGTACGCTTCCGAACTCTTTGCCCCGAAAAGAAACATCTGAATAGACTGCATGGCTTTCTGGCATAACAAGCTGAAATTTCAACAACAATTGCCGTATTTCAGAATATGGTGAAAACCTTCAGAATGTTTTCATAAAAAAAGGTTAACCTTGAAGATTCCTCACATGTGTGTATCAGCCATGGCTTCTTGCAGAACCTGTTCGACGCCGCATTTCGGGACTTCTTGCAGCCCAACAACCAGCAAGTCGAACTTCCTGGTGGAGCTCACCAGCTTTCTTATGTCCTGCACAGACATCTTCGCGAAAGAACAGATATTATTAAACCAAAGGAAATGGCCAGACCACCATCAAGAAGAACCCAGCCAAGAATACGACGCACCTTGCCGTTCATGTTCCATGTGATAATGCAGACACAGAGCACAGAGCTGGCTGTGAACTCACAGGCTTTCTGAATCCGGATCGTCTTTATGCCGTCATGAGTTCCATCCTCTTCAATGGAAACCATGCCATTGCTGAGCAGATCACCGAATATCCTGCGGTCCCATTAGTATATATACATCAATCATATGGAATTTCTCAAAAAAAAAGATCAATCATATGGAAAGTAACTTTTAATAAGACTGGACATGTATATAACTTTGTTATCTCAAACAGATAATATACCATTTTGGAAGACTGAAGCTGCTGCAGTTGCCCATGTCTATGTTGGCTGAGCCCTTCCTTTCCGATTATCTTACAAGGAGGAGATTACAAAAGGGGACTTTTTATACAGATCTATTCCGAAAGTTCGACATTTCTTCGCAGAAACCAAATTGATCAGATTTTGATTTTGAGATGCTTCTGGTCATCACGTTTTCGTGGTCAGCAATTCTGGTGCAAAGTTTCAACATAGCAGCAGAGAAAAGGACAAGTGGAATGCTGAAGACCAACCACTTGGAATGTATGGATTGGGTAGTTGGGTACTGGATAGCTTTGATGTGACAACAAGATCGCCTTTGTCGTCGCATCATTACAAAGGGCGCACATGTGAAATTGACTAGACACATACAGAGGACCAGTAGAATTGCTGCCAATAATGCTTGGCGAAAAACAGGGCCACAGTTTTGCTTAGCAAGTAACTTGGTTGAACATGAGCTCTCTGATGGAGAAGTTCAATTGGGGAACATGTTGGACTTGCTGTGTTCCTGAAGTTTCACCATGGGAGCCTTGTGCATCACTGAACCGTATAGCCAGGAAAAGCAACCATGTTGTGAAAGTGACATCTCTCTCATTTTGTTTTTCTCGTTTTATCCGGTGGCATGCGTATTTTTAATGAGCAGAAATGCAGTGCCCTGACATTGTATTATTGTTTCAGTTTTCAAAACAACAGCAATGCATGTCAGAACAGGTTTCCCAGTAAGTCAGTAGTACCCTCAATGAAGTTAAATCAGATGGACTGCAAGATGAAGACATGAAACTTCAGTATTCTGAATAGTATTGCACCATTTACCATGAAATAACTATATTTGCAGGAAGTGCATCTGAGAAACAGCATATGAAACCCACTTCTTAGGTAAAGTGTGAAGAATCTCAGGTTTATCTAAAACTTGATCGACTATAACCCCAAAAAAAGGGGGAAAAATACATACAAGGAGGGCGGCCTGCATGTGGAGGCGTTGGAGGGTTGCGGTGGGATGCCAAAGGAGATGTGTGCACTGAGTGGTGGTCTCCGTGGTGCTCTACGGCAGCATTGGTGATCCAGCACGGTGATCCTCAACGGCGGGCTGGCCTGGCTAGGTCACCGGAGAAGAGGGAGTCGGTGCATGGTCCTGGACAGCAGCGAGCTCGACATCAAATCCGGACCTGTTGTGTGACAGCACGACTGATTCTTTTCAGGTTTTCTTTAGTGAGTCTTCGAGTTTGGTTTGGGCAGGTGGCGCCGTTGTGTCAATGTACAAATCTCCATGCTCTGTCCCTGTTTTGTTGGCGTACTTATCACCGTCAAAGGGCATGTGAAGCTATATCTCCGACGGATCTTCCAAGATACAATCAGTTTAGGTTTTCAATGGATCTATATTGATTCTACCGACTTTTGTGGTCTTCAGAGTTTCTACAGGACTTAACAGCGTGTTTCTCCACCGAGGCAAACGCCCAGAGGAGGCAGATCTGTGAGATGGGTAGGGAAGTGGGGGAAGAGAAAAGGAGGGAAGAAATTCTTTTGTTCCAAATTTACAAATATAAGCATATGTTTATTCACATTCCGTCATGTGATAATTTGTTTCTTAATTGTGGCTGAAAACTCGAGGCAACGGTGCATATTGGTGCGTGTTTCCAGCAGACAAATGAAACGATCATGCCTCGAGAATCAAGATTGCAAAGATGCTACTTAGCCAGGGCTACTAGTGGCAAGAGGGAACAACTGGAGCACACTCAATATAGCAACGACAAATCACATCCCAGCCATAAAAAATACTCCCTCCGTATCAAAATATAAGACGTTTTTTGACAGTCATAGTTGATAAAGAGGGAGTATGTAAGACACACATCGCTGCTGTTAAAAATCCACAAAGTTGCCAGGGCAGTGGTAATCATTACCAACCGAGTTTATGCAGACACTGTCATTGAATTCTCACGCTATAGAAAGACGAAATACTAAAGGAAAACTAATTTCATGTTTCACAAGGTACTTCAAAGCCTGATCCTGAGAGCAACTTCAACATCCCAGTCGCACCTAAGAGGATAAAACAAATAATCAGCAAGTGGCTTACTGCAATCTGTAGCAGGCAAAACATAATAACAATTCAAATAGGTTAATGCAACTATAAAAAACCAGAACAAAATCTTGCCGTGCGATGGAACCAACTGCTACTGAGTTAGCAATGACTTGTACCAAGAGATAAAAGGCTATTAAACCTGCAAGCGGTGCTAGAACTGAGTAGTTTGTGTTTGTCCACATAACTTCCTACCATGAATAATATAATGAAAAATTAACAAAATCTCAGCAATTTACACAGCAGATCACTGCAGGTGCTGTGTTACTAGTATTATAATGCAGGTGCTGTGTTCCTAGTATTATAATGGTCTGGTTACAATGTTAAAGATCATTCAAAACATATGCATGGGTCATTCTAATTGCAATGGTCAATTAAATACTCCCTCCGTTCCTAAATATTTGTCTTTTTAGTGATTTCAAATGGACTACTACATACGGATGTATATAGACATATTTTAGAGTGTAGATTCACTCATTTTGCTCCGTATGTAGTCACTTATTGAAATCTCTAGAAAGACAAATATTTAGGAACGGGGGGAGCAAAAGCTAATCACAATCCTAAGATAACATTATGACTATTATTCTATATAAGCCACACCAAAAAATAATGAAGAACTGACACAATTCCACCATTCCTTCTTCAGAAGCAATCTCAAGAAATAGCAAGCATTATGGAAGACTCAGCTATGGACCACAAGTAGAACAATGTACTCAGCATTATGGAGTAATATATAACGCTAAATAAGAAAATTAAAATTCAGAACATACTGCATACTGCTTCCATGAACCATAAAAAATACAGCTATCCTTGTACTCAGCAAGGAGTCAAGTACCACCGATTTAAAGATCAACAGATGTAGTTATCATCTAAAACATTAATACTTCTTGATCCATTGGCCAAAATTAAACAAGATACTAACAGATAACAGCAAGAGGTGTAGCTGTGATCAAAACAGATAAAATCTCAATCTTACTGCATTTATTTAAGCAGTTTTGCTAAAGCACATCTAGATGTGCTATAAGTATTGCACATCTAAGTCCTATATCATTGGTTTTACACTAAGGTTCGTGCAAGCATTTTCTTTTGTCTTTCTTCCTTTTTCTTTCTAGTTTGATAGAGCACTTAGATGTGCAATAATTAGGGCACATCTAGATGTGCATTTAAGAAAGGTATATAAACCAATAAATCAATCTTCCAATCACACACTAATGATACTGCTAAAACAAGACATCATAACACAGTTTGAGAATGGTAAATCCGCTAACAGTCTTGCTAAATCTCAGTCGACCGAGACTTTGTTATGTCTCAAGTCGATGCAAAATTTTCTTACATTGAGATCCATGCAAAATTTTCTTTTCAGTTTTTTCTGTTTTTCTTTGTACATTGTTATCTCACTTGCCTGAGACTTGGTTAAGTCTCAGTCGACTGAGACCTAGCCACACCCATCAGCTAAAGATGATAACCAATTCAATATCACAACCTATCTAAAAGCTAGTTGGACTCTTTAAAACATGATATAATCTTATTGAGCCAAACAGCTTTTTTTGTCTTTTTACGCTATACGTAGGTTGTTATGAAACAAAACTTTTCCTTTCTATCTACCTTGTTGTAGGTCATTAGTCGGGTTCCATAATTTCTCAGTTTGCAAATCAGCATTCCCAAACTTCAAGATAATAAACAAACAACAGATCACCTGCTTTACACACGAAATCATAGAATTACAAGCATTACCAACCCTGTCAATAAGGACACCCATCATGTAAACCGAATAAAACGGTGACAGCATAATTCACCACTATTTCTGTTGGGAAATCGACCTCAATTAACTTGCAGAAACACACCAGTAAAGCGGAGTGCATCAAGCATCATGAAACAATAACTCTGGCTCCCAACAAACGACCATGAATCTAACTAAATTCAACACAGCAAACATAAACTGATTGGAAACCACGGTGCCCAGATAACACAGCGGGGATAGCCGCGAGTAGTCCAACCGCGCAAGCTCACATAGAATCCGATCTACGGCCACGAAACCCTACGACACCGTAACAAACGGAGGGGCCGCACGACGATCGATCCGAAAACGGGATCACACGCGCACTGCACCCGAATCGACCTAACCCTAGAGAAGGAAGAGCGTGGGCGGGAGGAATCACCTCAGGGGGCGGGGGGGCAGCGGGGCCGCCCTAGAGCTCGAGCTTGAGCTCCGTCATGCCGGGCTCGCGGGTGAGGTAGTGGAGGATGTAGGGGGCGGCGCGGATGACGGCGATGCAGCCCGCCATGATGCTGAGGTGCAAGCGCAGCTCCTTGTACGCCGCCTCCTTGCTCGGCTTCCGGGGCATCGCGCCGAGAAACATCTTGGCTGTCGTCGGCGGCGAGTTCCTCTCCGGATTCGAGGGTTCGAGGGTTTGGGTTGGGGATCTGGAGGCGGCGAGGCTGCTGCTGCTGCTGCTTAAACCCTAGCACGATGCGATTGCGGTGGCTCTCGAGAGGAAACGGGTCGTATTTACGACCGTGACCCTGGGGGAACTGCGTATTGCCACGCACGTTGGGCCCGGCCCAATTACCACGAAATCAGGAGTGCCCCTATTCGGCGCGGAGACCTCCTTTGAACCGAAATAGGAGTCCTGCGAGTTTTTTCCTTTTTTGGTAGATCCGGTTATAAAAAACGTTTTTATCTCTTATAAATCGTGCGCCCAAATCTCGAACCGTTTTCACGTCGAGATCTCTTATAAAAAACGTTTTGACGAATTTTTTTCACGAAAAAACCAGACAAAAAAGCACACCGGGAGCACGTTTTTTCTTTTTCAAAAGCTGTTTCCGAAAGGCACGCTCGTGACTCTCGCGGAGGCAAATCTGTGCCTCTCGTGAAAGAAAAAAATATTTTTTTCGTTTCGAGAGGTGCCTCTCGCGGAAGCAAAATCTCACGGAAGGAAAAAAAGAGTAAATGTGTTTCTTTATTTCCGAGAGGCACGGTCGTGCCTCTCGCAGAAACAAAACCATGCCTCCCATGAAAGCAAAAATAAATGTGTTTTTCATGGGAAAAAAGTTTCCAAATTTTTTTTTGTCGAAAAGCTGAAAAAATGAGGAAAATAATCTAAAAAACGAAAATGCATGCAAAAAATAAAAGTAAAAACAAAATCCGGAGGGAGTGCGACACGTGGTGCGCTCTCAGCACATCCCAAATAACCCTTGGAAAGGCTCCTGAACAAGCGGTCCTCAATTAGTTGCTCCCCTTTGGACGCCCGCCGTTAGTGTCAATCTTTTTTATTTCTGAGAAACATGTAGTCGTCCAATAGGACAGGCTCCGCCTGAAAGCCAGAGAAAATGGGCAGGACCACTATGCAGTGAGCGAGTCTTTGTTCCATTTGTTTTTATAGTCGGGGTTTTTTTGCAAAAAATACTGTTGTTGTTTTTACAGAGCAAGATATTTAAAACACTCATAAAAATAAAAATCAGAAAATTGTTCAATGCATGTTTTAAAAACAGTTTGGTATATATTAAAAGAATCACCATATATATAAAAATATTAAATATGTATTTAAAATGTTTATCAAGTAACTAGAAAGTTCATCGTATATTAAAATGACTCAATGAATATATATTATATAAAAAATTAGTGTGTATTCAAACAATGTTCATCGTATATTAAAGAATCATTGGCAGTGTATTAAAAAACAAAAGAAAGAAAATAAATAAAAACATAAAAAATACCAACAGAAAAATTGTAGCAAAATCAGTGAGCAAAAAATCAAGGACAAAAACCCCGAACTAGGCTAACCCAATTCGGCTTACCTGCAGGAGGCGAAAAGGATTTGCTTTCGGCGTGTTATACACACTGAGTACCAAGCAAACAAGCGCTTGTGCTTACTACTTGGGCTTGCCCAATACCACGTTTCGGTCATTTTTTTCTCCGGTCATTGATTTGAACCGCTCAATCACAATAGCAAAGAATCTCTCGTAGTTTTGAGCCAGTTTTACGAAAAGAAAAATATTGGAGAATTTTTTAGTGCAGCTACTTCAAAAAACTTAAATGAGTTTGAAAAATGTTGAAAAAATATCCGCGAATCTGAGAAGGGTTGCAAAATTTGAGGAAAATGCTCGTGAGTTTAAGAAAATGTTCGCATGGGCGCCCGATCTTTTTTTTTAGGGTAGCATGGGCGCCCGATCTGAGGGGTATCTTCAGCGTCTGCGGTGCGTCTCATCTCGACCTCAAGGAACATAATTGCACGTCTTCATGCACCATGAGCAGAGCACCGAACGGTTTCCGATGTCTGGGACATGTCATGGGGGTGCCCCACTTCCCCTAATGTATGAGTTTTTGCATGGCGAATTGTGATAAAAGCTTTGTCTACTGTGAAAAATAAAGCAAAGAGGAAGATCGAAAACTCTGACATATATACTCTTTTGTGGGGTGAACTGAGAGGAAACCTTTCATGTATTCTATAGATGCCCTCGGTCACGTGACCTCTGAAACGCCATGAGTGAAGTTTGGAGAATATCGGCCGTGGACATCACCACCAACATAGGGCCAGGTTGGGTACTATATCTCCTCAAAGGGCGCACTGCCGACGAGCGCCTTTCGATGCTTATGAAAATGTGGCGTACATGACAGGTCCACAACGAAATCACGCACCTGAAGCTAGCTCCAACGACTAAATTGTCTTGATGATTTCCTTCAAGCTACATCGACTACACGCTTCTAGAAATCCGCCAACACCCCGATACCGATCCACCTAAAGGGAAGTCGGTGGTGACCTACGATCATGTTGTAGATGAGAAGGCCCAAAAATGCCGCAGAAATTGCTGCTCACACCATCGTAGATGGACTAACCCCCCTCCCCCAAGTTGGACTAAACTCACTATAGATGGTGCATACCTCAAAGAAGATGGGACCGGGGGGTGGTAGGTTGATTTTCCGTAACAACCAATCACTTCATGTCGTTTCCTGTAGACCTACTCGAGTGCTCTGGAGGTGGAGATGGTTGCATGCATGGAGGGCGTTGCGCCGACCCTTGAGTGGAGCTTAGACACCTTCATCCTCAAAATAGACTCATCATTGTTGTTGACATGATAGCCTACCTAGCCCCCGATAGATCCCCAAGTGGCATCTTGTTGGTGAGACGAAGCTTTTACTATGGCTAGGTAGGGAGTTTGTTATATCGCATGTGAGTAGGGAGCAAAACCATCTCACCTTACTCGGTGTGGATTCGTATTACACCTGCAGAAGTCAAGTCCTTGTGACTGTAGTGATCCCATTTAATTAATGAAAGTTCAATTCACACACACAAAAAAAGTCTTAGATTTTACCTTTTCATGCATGCAAACAACGTCACTTCAAGATCAATTGTGGAACATCAATGCCAGTAACACCACTTATCCAGTTCCAAGTTACAATATAGTATTTCATACATCAACACAACACAAATATTACAAAGACGATATATGCTCGACAAGTTTATCAATAGCTAGCAGAGAAGACCCACCACTTTTCAAGCACGACACTACTTTTTTCTTAAGTTCTCTTGCTTTTTCCCTAGCCACTTCTCCTTCCCTCTCATTCATAAGCTTTTGAATTGCCTTGGCGATTTTGTTTCTCTCTGGCTTGCCCTCGAGCTCAAACCCTACGCCCCACACTGCCTCCACGTACCTTGTGTTCATCATTTGATCCGCAAAGTGAGGCATGCAGATCATCGGGAGACCCTCACTGATGCTCTCCAGTGTCGAGTTCCAGCCGTTGTGGGTCCAGAACCCACCCACTGCAAAGTGGGCCAGCACCTCCTGCTGCGGGGCCCACGGGATCACCTTGCCTCTGCCCTCCACCGCACGATCAAATCCTTCCGGCAGGCCTGGCCCGTCGGATCCCCGCACGAGGTCACGGCGGACAACCCACAGAAAAGGTTGGCCACTGTTGGCCAAACCCCACGCGATCTCCGAGAGCTCGCCGCCATCCATGGATGCCAAGCTCCCGAAGCTCACATACAGCACGGACCCCGGGACCTGCTTGTCCAACCACTCCATGCAGCTACGGTCCTCGCGCAGCAGGCTGCTCCCGGTGCTCCGGGAGGAGAGCTTGTGGAGCGGGCCGGCGGCGAGCACGAAGGCCACGTCCAGTTCGCGGCGTATCCTGTCCAGTTCAGCGGTCTCCAGAGCGTCGAACGTGTTGACGACGAGTCCGAAGGAGTTCCTCACGGTTTCAGAGGCTCGGGCTAGAACTTTGCGCACCATTTTGTGGTCGCTGGTGCTCGTGCGGAACAGGTCCCTGACACGCAGCGGCGGCAGCTCTTTCACCGGCGTGTAGAGCTGTGATTCTGAAACACATGGATATTTTTATATAGAAGATTGACATAACAAACAATCAGCAAAATCTCAAGGTGCAGACCATGCATGCATGGATCACAATACATGATTAGGCGCAGATCTCATCCTAATTACGTGGTGATTATATTGGCTGTACGTATTTGTTTACTGACCTTTTGGAGGTAGATAACCGTTGTGGTGGAGCATAGGATAGGCCAGGAAGCAGCTGAAGCAGGCGGCGCTGCCGGTACGCAGCACCATCGTGGGGAGCCCGAGTGCCGAGGCGGCCTTCTGCACGGCGAGGAGGTTGGCGTCGATGAACAGGCACGCGGCGGGGGGCTGACCGTCGTCCGCGAGGACCGACGCGAGGACGTCGCGGACGGCCGGCGACGCCTCCATGGCGGCGTTCATGGCGAGGATGATGGGGATGATGCTCCCCGAGGCGGCGACGTCGGCGGGGACGCCGTCGGGCACCGCGACGAAGGTGAACTCAGGGTGGAGCGCGGGGTCCAGCGCGTTGAACTGGGTGTGGAGGACGGTGACGGCGAGGCCCCGGCCGTGGAGCACATCGGCGAGCTGCAGCATCGGGTTGATGTGACCCTGGAACGGCAGCGGGAACACTAGCACCCGGCGGCGCGCGTGTTGTCGCCGGCTAACGTCGCCACGGGATGCTTCTTGGACGCCGGCCATTTTGCTGATGCTCGGGCGGTTTGATCCGATCTTAGCAAGCTGGAACTGCCAAAATCTCCATGGGTTTTTATAAACACTCGCAGTTCTCACTTCTTAGTTCTTACACACATGTTCTGACTTCTTAAACACGGGAGGGGAGTTGGTGTGGACTGTGGAGTGATCACCTACCATAAGGGAAAGTAGTGGCTACACCCCACCATGCTACAGTTATACGGAAGGGGAAAGATGAAGCGAAAAAATGGACACTTGTCGGCCGACAGCAATAAGAAAGCCGGCCATCCAACCATGTCCTCGTGCAATTCAAATCGGATTTGAACAAGCATGATGAATTTCATACAAACATGACGGAATAAACCTAAGTTTGGACATAAAATGATATGTCATCTGTTTAACTAAAACATAAAAAAAACTATCTTGGAGCGGATGATGATCTCGTACGCGTGGCTGCCTGGCCAGTGGCACCGCCGTCTTCATCCATGTTGTCATCGTTGGAGTAGTGCTTCTAGCGGCGGAAGGGCATGGGGGCTCGACAGCCCTGCCCGGCAGCCGCCTGCCGCTCGCGGAGGAGCCGCACCGCTTCCTTCTGCATTGTGCAGAGGGCCGCCTCATCCAATGCAGACCCTAGCCGGGGTGCCCTGGCTAGTGCCACCTCACTGATCCGCGGCCTGTCTTGTGCCAGGTCACTGATCCGCGGCACGGCCTTCCTTTGGCCATAGACCACACCCTCCTTGTTCTAACTCCCATGTACAAAACCAACATTTTAAAATCATCTCTGTCTCTATATATACTAGTAATAGCGATCCATCCACGTGCAGGGTGTGCATGCAACTTGGACTTGGGGCTTGGACGACCGGCGACGGCAATGATGAGAGGATGCCGCTCCGCGACACCGTGTCGGATGGCGGTGGCCGCCGGACTTGCCATGAGGTTCCCGGGCACTACCATCTTCGTCTCAATCCATCCGGACAATGAGAGGAGACGAGACCGCTCCCTCGACACCTTTAGGGGGAGGTACGTCTCCGTTGGTGCTATGAAACTAAGAAGCACCAACATAGTAGTTGGGAAAGATCTAAACTTGGATGGAAGCATGGAAATTTGAAATTAGGTCAAAAACTAATATTACCTCCAAGATTGGGAAGCATGGAAATTTGAAATCAGGTCAAACTTGGATGGAAGCACCTACAGTGTATCTGCACCTCGATGTACTAGTTCAGTGGCGCAGCGATTCGCTTCAGCAACGCCTGGTGGTGTTCACCGGCGCCCAGAGGTTCGCCCCGTTGCTCATGGCTATACGATGCATTTCTTCGGTACAAAAACAAGTCTATACGATGCGTTTCTTCAGTACAAAAACAAGGTATCGGCTATACGATGCATTTCTTCACTACAAAAACAAGGCTACAACCGGCGTGCTCATGCGCACGTTGTTTGCATGAGCTCACGTCAGCGGCGGCGGCTGTGTCGTTGCGCTGTCGACATCATCAACACCATCGACACCCCTAGCCACAGTGTTGCCGGCCTGGTCCCCGTCGACGCCGCTAGCCGCGGAGACACATAGCAAGTGTTCGATGATGAAATATCTGAGCCATATATAAGCTTTACTCCGTTATATTTAGGGATCGATTAGATACGATCAAAATTTAGTGAAGTAAATTTACTTCACTAAAGGTTTACTTCACCGAAGATTTCACTATTTTTAAGGGATTGATTAAAAATGCCCTTCTACACATGTGGAGGGAAGTTGGTGTGCAGTGAATGATGCTACAAGGACTGTTTGAGATAAAATATGAGGGGCGAGAAGGAAGTCCGGCCGGCAAACGTAGGCACTTTGCTTTGCAGTCTGGCTGCTATTTTCGTTTCCTTTTCGTCACAGATGACACTTGTTTTGCGGAAGTCCTATTCCGAGCTCGAGCTCAAATGCTCTTGGTGTCTCAAAAACAAAATGAACAGTAAAAAATTCTGAATTTTTTGGTAAACATTGAGAAATTTTTTTAGTGCTTGCAAATTTTCATCATCATATCACAATCATGGAAGTCGTGGCAAAAAAGATAAAATCAGCACTCCAAAATGCTTCTGAAAGTAGCATCTTCAGAGCATCAAATTTTTTTTTGCCACGACTTCCACCAATATGATTCTATGATGAAAAAATTGAAAACACTCAAAACATTTCTTAATGTTTTCCACAAACAAAGTCAGATTTTTGTGAACTTTCTTACTTTTTGATTCCGGGCTCATTTGAGCCCGAGCTAAGAAACTCTATATCCTTTGTTTTGCGCTTACTTGTAAGCAATGTACGTACCTTCCATTATTTTTAACCTAAGGGATCGATTACAGGCAAAGTTGACCGGTTTTTGTTTTTTGGTCAGATACTGACCACAAATTTCTTCCAGCGGAATTGATCAAGCATTCCTTGTAGGTGGATTTGGTCAAGCATTTTGGTTAATTAATCGATCAAGCATTTGACTATAGGCTGCTCTAGTGCAATACTGCCAAGCTAGTCTCTTTTGTACGTGGATTACGTGCTGCTTCAAGCCAGACAAGAAAGTCGACTGAAACTGAAAGAGATTTCAGGTGACTGAAGAATTGCAAAATCGATTAGCATATGGATTTCATTTTGAGTTCCTAACACAAAATTAAGCACAATACAAACCCGTTCAGCCGATAGTTCTTGGGCTAAGGCCGCGGACGGATGCGGTGCCCGGTTGGGGTCCGCGTTGGAGATGCCCTTATTATGAATCATTCCTTGTCTTGCTGGATGATGATGAGGCTACTATGACCGACGCGAGTGGACTGGTCAAGTCTGATTATTCAGATGTATTTACAAACAGGCCAGCTCATCAAATCAGTTGCTATTTTTTAGTTGTGCAAAGTCCACATGTTTGATTCCTTCGGCCTCATGCTATCAAATACTTCAGAAGTGGTCAGAGGGAGAAAAATTAGAGTTAGGATTAAGAGTTTATTTGGACATGCTTGAAGTTGGATTAGGTATTGTACAAAAAGAAATATTTTTCATTTGTTGTCAATGCTTTAGTCAAGAGAGATAAATTCTTACATGCCATTGATTCCGCAGTTAACGATCTTGAACATTGAAATAAGCAAGGGATCTTTTCAACCGTTGCAAAAGAATTTTGGGAGAAGGACATCGAAGATATGATGAACAGAAGAGTGGAGGTATTTACCTATGTTGTGTCTTTGCATTCGAGTGCTTGCATCTTTGTGCAAAAATCTTTGGAAGATTAGAGTCTAGGATTTTCGCAGTATGCTATGACTTTTGGCATCCCATTGTTAGAGTGTGGAGCAAAATGAAGCCTTCTCAGGGGTCTGGATCTGGGCCGTTGGATTGCGTTTCCAAAACTATCGCAACCGTCGGATCGTCAGATGGAGAGATCCGGGCCGTCGGATCAAGGCCGACACTGCTACAATGAATAGTGCGCTCAGGTTCGTGCCACCGCCTGTAATTCCCGTGCCCTGATACGTCTCCAACGTATCTATATTTTTTGATTGTTCCATACTATTATATTATCTATTTTAGATGTTTTATATGCATTAATATGCTATTTTATATGATTTTTGGGACTAACCTATTAACCTAGAGCCCAATGCCAGTTTCTGTTTTTTTTCTTGTTTTAGAGTTTCGCAGAAAAGGAATACCAAACGGAGTTCAAACGGAATAAAACTTGCGCCATGATTTTTCTTGGACCAGAAGACACCCAGGAGACTTGGAGTACAAGTCAGAGAACCTTCGAGGCGGCCACAAGGGTGGAGGGCGCGCCCCCAACCTTGTGGGCCCCTCGAGTCCCCCGACCTAGATCTTCCTCCTATATATACTCTTATTGTGACGCCCGGATAATCAAGCTACAGTAAAACTCTGCTAATGATGACACGTCACCTCCGTTACTGTTTCTACTCCTTCGTTAGTTCAAAACCGATTCAAAAATCAATTCAAAATATGGCAAACAACAAAAGTTTTCAAACATTGAAACAAAAATGTTCAGAGTGAACCAAATATTGCGCAGATAATTATGGTGGAGAAACCACACCTTTATAAAATGTTTAAATACTATGAGATGAATAAAACAGTAGCAAAAACAATTATATAAGTGTTATTAAATATAAACAAATATTAAACTAGTTTATATAGTCACTAAAAACTTTTTACAACTCCGATTTAGGTGTGGGCTTTAACTTATTACAAAACTATAACTATTAAAGAAATAAAATAAAACAGTAAAGGAAAATAAATAAAAGAAAACACAAAAAAAAACAGAAGACAATCAAAAAGGAACAAAAGAAAATAAAGCCCTCCCCCCCCGCTGGGCCTCGGCCCAGCTGGCCACTGGGCTAGCCAGGCCGGCCCAGCCGGCGCCCACTCCCCTCCTCCATATCCCCACTCTGGGGCAAACCCTAACCCGTAACCCCCCCACTCTCCCTCTCGCTCCCCATCCCGACCCCCCCGATCCAGAACTGGATCGGGCCGACCCCCGACGCCGTGCGCCGACGCCGACGCCCGTCCCCGCCGGTGCCCATCGCTCAGACTCGCCCGACCCCCTCGCCATCGACACCCGTCGCCCTTCACCGACGCCATCGCCGTCGTCCCCTTCGTCGTCGACCCGACCCCGACCTCGGTCCCCACCGTCACCGTTGGACGCCGCCTCGCCGGAGCGCTCTCCCCCGCCGGACTGCCTCCCCTACGCCGCCGTCGTCCCCATCGTCCTCCCCACGCACCGCTGCCACATCCCTACGGCCCCAGTGAGCCGCACCTTCCTCCCCCCTTTCTCCTCTGCCCCGTGCATCACCGCCGCACGCGCGTACGCGCAGCGCCCCAGCGCCCGTCTGCTCCTGCTCGCCGCACCCTGTGCGTGCCGCCCGCCCGTGCTGCGCCCCTGCTCGCGGTGCGCGCCCGCGCCCCGAACCCGCACGCCCGTCGACCGCGTCTCTGCCGCCCTGTTCCCCTTCCACGCACGCGCGCGCACCGTGCTCGCCCGCTCCAGCCGCTCGCCGCGCTCGTCCCTCCCAACCCGCAAACACACGCGCGCCCGCACGGCCATCGCCGTCGTTTGCCTCTCCTCCGCCGATCTCTGCCCCGTCGCCACGGTGGCCTCGCCCCTCTGCACCACCTCCGGCGGCTGGCCCCACACCACCGCGGCCTCGCCCCGCTCCGGCCATGGCCGGCGCCGTGCCCCGCCGTGGCCGCCAGCGCCCACGCCCGCGTGCCACTGGGCGTGCGCCCGAACGGGGCGCGCCCGTAACCCGCACCCGCATCGCCCCTCTGGGCCACTGCCAGGTGGGCCTCGCCCCACCTGAGCCACTGCCCACTGGGCCCGAACCCCGTGGGCCTATGACAAACGGGGCCCAGCCCAGAGAACGTGTTAAAAAAATGAAATAAAAAAAAATAAAAAAAATAAAATAAAAATAAATAAAAATAAAAATAAAAATAGTAATAATAATAATAATAATAATAACAATAAGCTAATTAATTAATAAATAAATAAATAAAAATAAAAATCATTAATTAAAAATAAATAAACAAATAATAATAATAAGTTAATTAATAAAAATTAATAAATTAATAAATAAATAAATAAAGAAAATAAAAATAATTTTAATTAATTAATTAACTAAATTAATTAAGTTAATTAATCCTGTTTAGACTAATCTAATTAGTTAATTAAATTAACCTAATCAGAGAATGACAGGTGGGTCCCACTGGACCCACATGTCAGTTTGACTTAGTCAACCCCAGTTGACTGCTGATGTCAGCATGACATCATGCTGATGTCATAAATCCATTTTCGAATTAAATTAAATAATTAATTAAATTCCAGAAATTAATAAAATCTTTAAAAAATCATATCTTTTAATCCGTAACTCGGATTAAAATATTTTCAACATGAAAGTTGCTCAGAATGACGAGACGAATTTGGATATGCAGTCCGTTCGTCCACCACACCTCCCTAACCTATCGAACTCGCAACTTGCCCCCTCCGGTCCGTCTGTCCGAAAACGCAAAACATCGGGAATGCTTTCCCGGCTGTTCCCCCCCTTCGCCGGTACCACCTACTGTCGCGTTAGGACACACCTAGTACCGCTCGTTGTCATGTCACGCATCGTCATGCTTATGTTTGCATTGTATTTACTGTTTCTTCCCCCTCTTCTCTCCGGTAGACTACGAGACCGACACTGCTGCTGCCCAGTTCGACTACGGAGTCGACGACCCCTCCTACTTGCCAGAGCAACCAGGCAAGCCCCCCCCTTGATCACCAGATATCGCCTATTCTTCTCTATACTGCTTGCATTAGAGTAGTGTAGCATGTTACTGCTTTCCGTTAATCCTATCCGATGCATAGCCTGTCATTGTTGCTACAATTGTTACCCTTACCTGCTATCCTATTGCTTAGTATAGGATGCTAGTGCTCCATCAGTGGCCCTACACTCTTGTCCGTCTGCCATGCTATACTACTGGGCCGTGATCACTTCGGGAGGTGATCACGGGTATATACTATATACATTATATACATGACACATGTGGTGATTAACGTCGGGTCGGCTCGTTGAGTACCCGCAAGTGATTCTGATGAGGGGGCTGAAAGGACAGGTGGCTCCACCCCGGTAGAGGTGGGCCTGGGTTCCTGACGGCCCCGACTGTTACTTATGGCGGAGCGACAGGGCAGGTTGAGACCACCTAGGAGAGAGGTGGGCCTGGCCCCTGGTCGGCGTTCGCGGATAAATAACACGCTTAACGAGTTCTGGGTATTTGATTTGAGTCTGGCCATTTGGTCTATACGCACTAACCATCTACGCGGGAGTAGTTATGGGTATCCCGGCGTCATGGTATCAGCCGAAGCCTTCTTGACGTCAGCGACTGAGTGGCGCGCGCCGGATTGGACTGGAACGCCACTAGGCTAGGTCTGCTTCCGGCCGCGTACGCAACGTGCAGGTGTGCATAGGGCGATGGGCCCAGACCCCTGCGCGCATAGGGTTAGACCGGCGTGCTGACCTCTCTGTTGTGCTTAGGTGGGGCTGCGACGCGTTGATCTTACGAGGCCGGGCATGACCCAGAAAAGTGTGTCCGGCCAAATGGGATCGAGCGTGTTGGGTTATGTGGTGCACCCCTGCAGGGAATTTTATCTATTCGAATAGCCGTGTCCCTCGGTAAAAGGACGACCCGGAGTTGTACCTTGACCTTATGACAACTAGAACTGGATACTGAATAAAATACACCCTTCCAAGTGCCAGATATAAACCGGTGATCGCTCTCTAACAGGGCGACGAGGAGGGGATTGCCGGGTAGGATTATGCTATGCGATGCTACTTGGAGGACTTCAATCTACTCTCTCCTACATGCTGCAAGATGGAGATGGCCAGAAGCGTAGTCTTCGACAGGACTAGCTATCCCCTCTTATTCTGGCATTCTGCAGTTCAGTCCATTGATATGCCCCTTTACACATATACCCATGCATATGTAGTGTAGCTCCTTGCTTGCGAGTACTTTGGATGAGTACTCACGGTTGCTTTTCTCCCTCTTTTCCCCTTTCTATACCTGATTGTCGCAACCAGATGCTGGAGTCCAGGAGCTAGAGATCCCGAGGATGATTCTACATGGAGTTCGGCTTCGAGGAGTAGTTAGGAGGTCCCAGGCAGGAGGCCTTGCCTTTTCGATCGTTGCTACTTTGTGCTAGCCTTCTTAAGGCAAACTTGTTTAACTTATGTCTGTACTCAGATATTGTTGCTTCCGCTGACTCGTCTGTGATCGAGCACTTGTATTCGAGCCCTCGAGGCCCCTGGCTTGTATTATAATGCTTGTATGACTTATTTTTGTTTTAGAGTTGTGTTGTGATATCTTCCCGTGAGTCCCTGATCTTGATCGTACACATTTGCGTGCATGATTAGTGTACGGTCAAATCGGGGGCGTCACACTTATACCCTAAAAACATCCACGGGAGCCACGAAACCACTTTTCCACCGCCGCAACCTTCTGTACCCGTGAGATCCCATCTTGGGGCCTTTTCGGGCGTCCTGTCGGATGGGGATTCGATCACGGAGGGCTTCTACATCAGCACCATTGCCTCTCCGATGAAGCGTGAGTAGTTTACCACAAACATACGGGTCCATAGCTAGTAGCTAGATGACTTCTTATCTCTCTTTGATTCTCAATACAAAGTTCTCCTCAATGTTCTTGGAGATCTATTTGACGTAATACTCGTTTGCGGTGTGTTTGCCAAGATCCGATGAATTGTGGATTTATGATCAAGTTTATCTATGAATATTATTTGAATCTTCTCTGAATTCTTATATGCATGGTTTGATATCTTTGCAAGTCTCTTCGAACTATCGATTTGGTTTGGCCAACTAGATTGGTTTTTCTTGCAATGGGAGAAGTGCTTAGCTTTGGTTCAATCTTGCGGTGTCCTTTCCCAGTGACAACAGGGGCAGCAAGACACGTATTATATTGTTGCCATCGAGGATAAAAAGATGGGGTTTTCATCATATTGCTTGAGTTAATTCCTCCACATCATGTCATCTTGCCTAATGCGTTACTCCGTTCTTTATGAACTTAATACTCTAGATGCATGCTGGATAGCGGTCGATGTGTGGAGTAATAGTAGTAGATGCAGAATCGTTTCGGTCTACTTGACATGGACGTGATGCCTATATTCATGATCATTGCCTTAGATATCGTCATAACTTTGCGCTTTTCTATCAATTGCTCGACAGTAATTTGTTCACCCACCGTAATAAATTCTATCTCGAGAGAAGCCTCTAGTGAAACCTATGGCCCCCGGGTCTATTTTACATCATATTAGTTTCCCGTCAACTTGCTAATTTCCATCGCCGTTCTTTTACTTTGCAATCTTTACTTTCCGTTCCATATACTAAAAATAACCGTGAAGGGATTGACAACCCCTTATCGCGTTGGGTGCAAGGTTGGTGTTTGTTTGTGCAGGTATTCGGTGACTTGAGCGTAGTCTCCTACTGGATTGATACCTTGCTTCTCAAAAACTGAGGGAAATACTTACTCTACTTTGCTGCATCACCCTTTCCTCTTAAAGGGAAAAACCAACGCAAGCTCAAGAGGTAGCAGGAAGAAATTCTGGCGCTGTTGCCGAGGAGATCTACATCAAGCCAAGACATACCAAGTACCCATCATAAACTCTCATCTCTCGCGTTACATTATTTGCCATTCGTCTCTCGTTTTCCTCTCCCCCACTTCTAAATCTTTTTAAGAGATCCAATTATGATGGACCAATTCCTAGTGATTTGAGTGCATTGGATTTTCTTTATGAGGTTTTGCTTGAAATCCGTGAATCTGAAAATTGTGATGAAGTGAAGGAAATATGCCCTAGAGGTAATAATAAAGTTGTTATTTTATATTTCCTTATATCATGATAAATGTTTATTATTCATGCTAGAATTGTATTAACCGGAAACTTGATACATGTGTCGATACATAGACAAAACATCATGTCCCTAGTAAGCCTCTACTAGACTAGCTCGTTAATCGAAGATAGTTAAGTTTCCTAACCATAGATATGTGTTGTCATTTGATGAACGGGATCACATCATTAGGAGAATGATGTGATGGACAAGACCCATCCGTTAGCTTAGCGTAATGATCGTTCAGTTTTATTGCTATAGCTTTCTTCAAGTCATATACATATTCCTTTGACTATGAGATTATGCAACTCCCGGATACCGGAGGAATGCCTTGTGTGCTATCAAACGTCACAACGTAACTGGGTGATTATAAAGATGCTCTACAGGTATCTCCGAAGGTGTTTGTTGGGTTGGCATAGATCAAGATTAGGATTTGTCACCCCGAGTATCGGAGAGGTATCTTTGGGCCCTCTCGGTAATGCACATCATAATAAGCCTTGCAAGCAATGTGACTAATGAGTTAGTTGCGGGATGATGCATTATGGAACGAGTAAAGAGACTTGCCGGTAACGAGATTGAACTAGGTATGAAGATACCGACGATCGAATCTCGGGCAAGTAACATACCTATGACAAAGGGATAACGTATGTTGTCATTACGGTACGATCGATAAAGATCTTGTGGGAACCAATATTAGCATCCAGGGTCCGCTGTTCGTTATTGACCGGAGAGGTGTCTCGGTCATGTCTACATAGTTCTCGAACCCGTAGGGTCCGCACGCTTAACGTTCGATGACGATTTTGTATTATATGAGTTATATGATTTGGTGACCGAATGTTGTTCAGAGTCCCGGATGAGATCACAGACATGACGAGGAGTCTCTAAATGGTCGAGAGGTAAAGATTCATATACAGTACGATAGTATTCGGACACCGAAAGTGTTCCGGGGGTACCGGGTATGTATCGGGTCACCGGAAGGGGTTCCGGGCACCCCCCCGGCAAAGATATGGGCCTTATTGGGCCTAGGGCGGGACAGACCAGCCCCTTGTGGGCTGGCGCGCCCCCATATGGGCCGATCTAAGTGGAGAAAGGAAAAGGGGAGGAGGAAAGGAAATAGAGGGAATACGATGAAGGAAATATGCCCTAGAGGCAATAATAAAGTTGTTATTTATATTTCCTTATATCATGATAATAGTTTATTATTCAGGCTGGAATTGTATTAACCGGAAAATTAGTACATGTGTGAATACATAGACAAAACAGAGTGTCCCTAGTGTGCCTCTACTAGACTAGCTCGTTAATCAAAGATGGTTAAGTTTCCTGACCATAGACATGTGTGTCATTTGATGAACGGGATCACATCATTAGAGAATGATGTGATGGACAAGACCCATCCGTTAGCTTAGCATTAATGATCGTTTAGTTTTATTGATATTGCTTTCATCATGACTTATACATGTTCCTCTGACTATGAGATTATGCAACTCCCGAATACCGAAGGAACACCTTGTGTGCTATCAAACGTCACAACGTAACTGGGTGATTATAAAGATGCTCTACAGGTGTCTCCGATGGTGTTTTTTGAGTTGGCATAGATCGAGATTAGGATTTGTCACTCCGTGAATTGGAGAGGTATCTTTAGGCCCTCTCGGTAATGCACATCACTATAAGCCTTGCAAGCAGTGTGACTAATGAATTAGTTGCGTGATGATGCATTACAGAACGAGTAAAGAGACTTGCCGGTAACAAGATTGAACTAGGTATGATCATACCGACGATCGAATCTCGGGCAAGTAACATACCGATGACAAAGGGAACAACGCATGTTGTTATGCGGTTTGACCGATAAAGATCTTCGTAGAATATGTAGGAGCTAATATGAGCATCCAGGTTCCGCTATTGGTTATTGATCGGAGATGTGTCTCGGTCATGTCTACATAGTTCTCGAACCCGTAGGGTCCGCACGCTTAACGTTCGATGACGATTTGTATTATGAGTTATGTGTTTTTGGTGACCGAAGTTTGTTCGGAGTCTCGGATGAGATCACGGACATGACAAGGAGTCTCGAAATGGTCGAGAGGTAAAGATTCATATATTGGATGATGGTATTTGGACACCGTAAGTGTTCCGGGTGATACAGGGTCACCGGAAGTGGTTCCGGGCAACCCACGACAAAGATATGGGCTTAATGGGCCAAGTAAGGGAACACACCAGCCCACAAGGGGCTGGTGCGCCCCCTATAGGGCCAGCCACGTGGGGAGAAAGGGAAAGGAGAGGAGGAAAAAGGAAAGTATGAAGTAGGACTCCTACTTCCTTCCCCTCCCCCTCCTTCCTTTCCCCCTTCTCCAAATATGGTAAGGGGGGCCGAATTGGACTAGGGGCCCAAGTAGGATTCCTCCTACTTGGGCGCGCCCTAGGCTGTCTCCCTCCCTCTCCCTCCTTTATATACGTGGGGAGGGCACCCCTAGAACACACATCAATTGTTCCTAGCCGTGTGCGGTGCCCCCCTCCACAGTTTGCTCCTCCGGTCATACTGTCGTAGTGCTTAGGCGAAGCCCTGCGCAGATCACATCACCAACACCGTCACCATGCCGTCGTGCTGACGGAACTCTCGCTTGACCCTCTGCTGGATCAAGAGATCGAGGGACGTCATCGTGCTGAACGTGTGCTGACCACGTAGGTGCCGTACGTTTGGTACTTGGATCGGTTGGATCGTGAAGACGTTCGACTACATCAACCGCATTACTAAACGCTTCCGCTTTCGGTCTACGAGGGTACGTGGATACACTCTCCCCTCTCGTTGCTATGCTTCTCGTATATAGATCTTGCGTGATCGTAGGAATTTTTTTGAAATACTATGTTCCCCAATAGTGGTATCAGAGCCAGGTCTATGCGTAGATGTTATATGCACGAGTAGAACACAATGAGTTGTGGGAGATAATAGTCATACTGCTTACCAGCAACGTCTTACTTTGATTTGGCAGTATTGTTGGATGAAGCGGCATGGACCGACATTACATGACCACGTTCATGAGACTGGTTCTACCGACGTGCTTCGCACACAGGTGGCTATCTCCAACTTTAGTTGAATCGAGTTTGCCTACGCCCGGTCCTTGTTGAAGGTTAAAACAGCACACTTAACGAAAACTCGATGTGGTTTTGATGCGTAGGTAAGAACGGTTCTTGCTAGAAGCCCGTAGCAACCACGTAAAACTTGCAACAACAAAGTAGAGGACGTCTAACTTGTTTTTGCAGGGCTTGCTGTGATGTGATATGGTCAAGACGTGATGATTTATAAATTGTTGTATGAGATGATCATGTTTTGTAGAAGTTATCGACAACTGGCAGGAGCCTTATGGTTGTCGCTTTATTGTATGAAATGCAATCGCCATGTAATTGCTTTACTTTATCACTAAGCGGTAGCGATAGTCGTAGAAGCAATAGTTGGCGAGACGACAACGATGCTACGATGGAGATCAAGGTGTCAAGCCGGTGACGATAGTGATCATGACGGTGCTTTGGAGATGGAGATCAAAGGCACAAGATGATGATGGCCATATCATATCACTTATTTTGATTGCATGTGATGTTTATCCTTTATGCATCTTATTTTGCTTAGTACGACGGTAGCATTATAAGATGATCTCTCACTAAATTTCAAGGTACAAGTGTTCTCCCTGAGTATGCACCGTTGCTATAGTTCGTCGTGCTGAGACACCACGTGATGATCAGGTGTGATAAGCTCTACGTTCACATACAACGGGTGTAAGCCAGTTTTGCACACGCAAAATACTCGGGTTAAACTTGACGAGCCTAGCATATGCAGATATGGCCTCGGAACACTGAGACCGAAAGGTCGAGCGTGAATCATATAGTAGATATGATCAACATAGTGATGTTTGAAAGTGCAAGTGGCACTTATACTATATTTTGGTGTGATGACAATGTGGTTAGTTGAACTAATATCGGTTACTAAAGTTTATCTCAGGATATTGGTTCCAAGTGCTCCATGATGGAGATGTGCGACCCCCCCATTTCAAAAAGGACAAAGGCGTGGTCTTCCGACGCTTCGAAGGTTTTAGTTTTTGGTTTGATTTGAGTCATAGGAAAGACCACACTATTAAGAGGGGTTTGTGTGGATGGAAGTTGTGTGGGAATGCCTTTGCCTAACCTTATCCACTTAGCCTACCCACTCGTACCACCTAAAATCCTAGTGAATGTGCTTGTGGTACTCAGAAAGTTTGTAACAGAAAGTTACTGGGTACCCCGTGTGCACGGGGTCTTTGGACCCCCGTGCGCACGGGGTACTGCATAACTCTCTGAGTACCCCATGCGCACGGGGTACTATGTAAACTCTCTGAGTACCCCGTGCGCACGGGGTCTTTTGACCCCCGTGCGCACGGGGTTGTGTGAAACTCTCTGAGTACCCCGTGCGCACGGGGCTGACTTAGCCCGTGGGCACGGGGTCCAACGGGCAGATTCTCCCACCCGGCCAAGAACACTATATAAAGCCTCTTCTTCCACCTCCAACCCCTAACCCTAATGTCTTGTTGAGCTCCACCATTGCTACACCCCATTTTGCTCAATACTCTCAATCCCTCCACTCAAACTTGTTGAAACTTTGGGGATTGGGAGAGCAAGACCCGATCTACAACTTGACCAAACCAAATCACGTTCCCCGCAATATTTCTTCCCCATTGACTTGTTACTCTTGGATCTTGGGCTCCTAGGAGGCTAGAGGTTCCTCCGGAAGCTTCCTTGCTTGTGGTGTGCTCTGGAGGAGTTTGTAAAGGTGTGGTGGTCGCCTTCAAGACCAACCCCGAGGGTTTCGAGGCTCATTCGTTGGGGTTGACTCGAAGGAGATTACGGTGAGCCTTCAGTGGCGTTCCGCAAGCTTTGGCTCCGGCACCGCTCCAAACGGAGAGTAGCTCTTCCCCAAGGAAGAGTGAACTTCGGGATAAAATCCACGTCCTCGTCTCACTTGTGGTTAATCCTTTCCCGCTCCTTACTTTGTTGTTGTATGCTTGTTGGCTTGCCACTTAGCTTGTTGCCTAGCATTTTATCTTGGAGCTTGCTTGTCATATACGTTGCATTCACCTAGTTGCATATCTAGTGAACTCTATTTATCCGCTAAGCCTTAAAAACAACAAGAAAGATTAAAATTTGTAGTATCCTATTCACCCCCCTCTAGTCGACCGTATCGATCCTTTCAACTGGTATCAGAGCCTCGTGCTCTAATATAAGGTTTTACAACCTTAGAGGATATGGTCGATCTAGGGAATGAGGGAGGTGGTGCACCCGTTGCAGGGGATGGTCAAAACCTACCCCCCGCCGCGAACGAGTCACTTGGTGCCCCGGTCGTTGCTCCTGCCGCTCATACTGACCCGGGTGCCCCCTTGACCGCGGCCGATATTCTTTCAATGTTTGCGGACCTCAAAGCCTCTATGTTGAAAGAGGTTCGGTCCTCGGTCAAGGAGGAAATTGATGCTCGCTTGAAGCCATCAACATCCGCATCAAACTCGTTTGATCCAAATGCCGTTCATGATGCGGATGACTCGAGGGAACCTCTTGCTTCTCCGGCTCGTAGTCAAGTTCCCAAGTACAATGCCATGGAACCCTTTTACCCTCCTCAACCTCTGCAACATCCTCGCATTAATCCTATTGGGCCTCTGCCCCCTTTGAAAGCTAATGCGTTTGCTAAGTGGAAGCTAGATATGGAGTCTCACATGCGAAGTGCTTCAACTCAACTGTGGTGGATTGTGGTCAATGGATTCAACCCCAAGGACCCAATGAATCTCACTCCAAGGGAAGCGGTTGATGACCAACTCAATGCAACTGCACACAACATGTTACGCACCGCTGTGACCGAAGACTATAGTGACTCCATTGCTGTTCTCAAAACCGCAAAGGAAATTTGGGATTGCCTTGAGGAGGCTCTCAAAGGAGATGAAGCAATTCGAAGATCTCGTTTGACTTTGCTCAAGCAAGAAGTCAATCTCTTTGTGAGGAATGAGGGTGAGTCTGCAGAAGAGGTTTATCGAAGGTTGAAGTCCCTTGTGCTCAACTTGAGAACCTTTGGGTGCACTTGGGCAAATGATGATTTCATCAAGGACAAGTTCATAGATGCTATGGTTCTCACGGAACATACCATGGTCATGATGGTTCATCAACGTCCAGACTATCACAAGTTGACCGCGGCTCAAGTTGTTTCCACTTTCTCTACTCATGTTCTTTTGGAAACCAAGTCCAAGAAAACCTTTGCATTAGCTCAAGCAACCAAGAACTCCAATCTTGCTTTGAAGACCAAGAAAGTGATAAGCCAACTCTCAAGGGAGGAAGAAGTGAGTGAAGACATATGTGAGGAGGACACTGACACCTCGTGCCCGGCAAATGATTTTGCAGAAGACATGGCACTCTTAGTCAAGAAGTACTCCAGAACCATGGCAAACAAAGGAAAAAAATCTTCAAGGAAGATCCTTTGGACGAAGGAAATGCTACAATTGTGATAGCCCAAGACACTTTGTACATGATTGTCCGTATGAGAGACGTGAAGACAAGTCCGAGAAGCTTGTGCTCAAGAAGAAGAAGTTCACCAAGTTTGCAAAGACGAAGGATGACAAGGCTCTGGTTCATGAAGAATACATGTCTGGAGATGAAGATGATGGTGCTGATGAACAAGTGGGCACGGCCGCCTTTGCCATGCATGCCGCTACCTCCTCCTCCACCACCGGCCTCTTCAACTCTCCAAACGAGGACAAGCCTTTCACTCATCGGTGCCTCATGGCCAAAGAGGTAAAAACAAAGTCTAAATCCAAGAAACTCGACAACTACACTCCCAATGTCTCGTGTGAGATGGTGGAGGATGAGTGTGATGAGGGCGTGGATAATGATGAGGAATCCTTAATGGCTTTCATGAAAACTCTTCATGGTGAAGCTCGTGCTCGTTTTGGCGATCTCCTTAAGTCACTTGCCGAACGCGATGACTTTATTGAGAATGTTGAAAACCTCCTTATAGAGGAAAAAGAGAGAGTTGATCTCCTCGAGCACGAACTTAATGAAGAGAGTGTCATGAGAGCATCACTTGAGGAAGCCTTATCAGCTCATCAAATTGACTTTGTTAAAACCAATGATGCTTTGCAACTTGCGCTTGAGAACAAAGATGCTCTTAACGTTAGAGTTGAAAAGCTTATAGTTGATCACACAAGACTTGTTGAGGAGCATGAGTTCCTTGTGACTAGTTCCAAGGTTGTCAAAGGTGACCTCATTACCCTCACCGAGTCTTATGCTCAACTAAAAGCTACAACCATTAAGGCTCTCACTTCCGTACCTCATATAGATTTAAATGATGATGCTTGTACGGCTAACTTTGTTCATGATTGCACCTCCCTTCAAGAGGAGAATAAGAAGTTGAAGGCCCAAATTGAGAAAGGGCTTGTATCATGCATCCAAGGGTAGAAAAACCTAAACAACCTCTTGAGCAACCAAAAGGAATGTGTTGCCAAGGAGGGAGTTGGGTTTGATCCCACATCTAAGAATGGTAAGAAAAAGAAGAAGAACAACAAGAAGAAGATCGGTCCGACTCCTTCCCCTCCCCAAAAGGTAGTGTTTGTGCAAGAAGGGCACAAGGAGAAGGAGAAGGAAAAGGAGGGTGTTGGGAGTGGAAAGGTCATTAGGGACAAGGCCATTCCCAAGAATTTTGCCGGCAAGAACAATCCATCTTATGTTCTCATGAGAGGAGATGATGGCTATACCTTTGCAAAATTTGTTGGGACTAACTATGATGATTATGCTTGGACTATCTGGGTTCCCAAGACCCTTGTTGCTAACTCACCAGGACCCATTACAAAATGGGTACCTATAACCAAAGCTTGATTCTTGTAGGACTATGTCTCCGGTGGAACTCAATGGGTGATCGATAGTGGATGCACCAATATATGACCGGAGAAAGGGAGATGCTTGTGGAGTTCGTTGATTCACTCAAGGCCTCCTCGAACATCTCTTTTGGTGACAATAGCAAAGGCAAGGTATTGGGTTTGGGAAAGGTGGTAATCTCTAATGATTCGTCACTTTCAAATGTCATGCTTGTCCAATCCCTTCACTACAATTTACTTTCAACTATTCAATTGGCTCGTGCCGGATATGATTCACATTTTGGTGAATTCCATGTGACCGTCTTTAAGAGAAGCAATCTCAAAGTGGTCTTTGTTGGGCATGTTGAAGACAACCTTTACATGGTTGATTTCTCAAAAGAGAAAACTCATCTTGCAACATGCCTAATGGCCAAGGCCGACGTGGGGTGGCTATGGCACCGTAGGCTAGCCCACGTGGGCATGAGAAATTTACAAGCTCTCTTAAAGGGGGAGCACATCCTTGGACTAACCAATGTGTCTTTTGCCAAAGATCGTCCTTGTAGTGCTTGCATTGCCGGAAAGCTTCATGAAAAAGCTCATAAAGTGAAGACTGTCATCACCACCTTGAGGCCCCTTGAGCTTATCCATTTGGATCTATTTGGGCCTCCAACATATGATAGTCTGGGAGGGAGGAGGTATTGCCTTGTCATTGTTGATGACTTCACAAGATATACTTGGGTGTTCTTTCTCAAGACTAAAGATGAAACTCAAGAAACCTTCATCAACTTTGCCAAAGAAGCTCAACGTCAACATAACTGTGAGATCAAGGCAATTCGAAGTGACAATGGCACCGAGTTCAAGAACTATACAATGGATGAATTCTTGAGTGAAGAGGGGATAAAGCACCAATATGCCGCTCCATATACTCCCCAACAAAATGGTGTTGCAGAGAGGAAGAATCGGACTCTTATTGAGATGGCTAGGACCATGCTTGATGAGTGCAAATCACCATACAAGCTTTGGGCCAAAGCCATCAACACCGCATGACATGCTTCAAATCGGCTTTATCTTTGCAAGCTCAAAAACAAGACCCCGTATGAGCTCCTAATCGGGAGAAAGCCTAACGTCAAATACTTTCGGGTATTCAGTTGTAAGTGTTTCATTTTAAACAAGAAATCCCGGTTAGCTAAATTTGAGTCTAGAACTTATGAGGGCATATTTGTTGGATATGCATCAAACTCTCATGCTTACCGAGTTCTCAATAAATCCACCAGGTGCATTGAGGAAACGGTAAATGTGGAGTTTGATGAAGATAATGGCTCCCATGTGGAGCAAATTGTTCCTAGTGTTGTAGGTGATGAGGCTCCTTCACAAGCTATAAGGACAATGGGGATAGGCCACATTCTTCTACAAGGAACACCCCATGTCCAAGTAGAATAAGGAGTAAGAGCCCCTCTTGTGGAGTCTCCACAAGGGAAGTCATCACCGACACCACTTGTACATGATGCTTCGGGAGATCATGAACCTATCCAAGAACAAGATCAAGACCCTCATATTCCTGAGCAAGATCAAGAGCAAGCTCTTCCAAATGATGAAGAACCAATTATTGAGGCTCAAGATCAAGCTCAAAGTCATGATCAAGATCAAGATCAACCCCAACCACAAGTGTCTTCGTCTTCATCACTTCCTAATGAGCAAGAACTTGTGGTTGCAAAGAGAAGGGTGTCTCCAAGGCTAAAACAATCCCAAGGGCAAGCTTCTTCATCAAGTCCAAAACCAAGTGAAGAAGAGCTTGACCTCAAAGAGCAAAAAGTGGCCGCCAAGCTAAAACATCTTCAACATCTCACCGAGAACATCTATGGAAGCATCAAAAAGGGGGTAACTACTCGTAGACGTTTGGCAAACTTTTGTGAACATCACTTGTTTGTCTCTTGTGTTGAGCCCCTTAAGGTGGAATATGCACTTGACGATCCCGATTGGATAGATGCCATGCATGAAGAACTCAACAACTTCACCCGCAACAAAGTGTGGACCCTTGTGGAAAGACCCAAGGAATATCATAATGTCATTGGGACAAAGTGGATTTTCAAGAACAAACAAGATGAACATGGTCAAGTAATAAGGAAGAAGGCAAGGTTAGTGGCACAAGGTTTCACCCAAGTTGAAGGTTTGGACTTTGGTGAAACTTTTGCCCCCGTTGCCCGTCTCGAATCCATTCGCATCTTGCCTGCTTATGCCTCTCGTCATGATTTTAAATTATATCAAATGGATGTGAAGAGTGCATTTCTTAATGGTCCTCTTAAGGAGTTGGTGTATGTCAAGCAACCTCCCAGTTTCGAGGACCCCGATCACCCCTCTCACGTTTATGAACTCCATAAGGCACTCTACGGACTCAAACAAGCACCTCGTGCTTGGTATGATCACCTTACGACATTCCTAAGCGAGAAGGGGTTCCAGATTGGGGTAATAGATTCCACTCTCTTCACGAAGAGGGTAAATGGAGAGTTGTTTGTCTGCCAAATATATGTTGATGATATTATCTTTGGGTCCACTAACCATGCTATTAACGTTGAGTTTGAGAATCTTATGACTAAGGAATTTGCTATGAGCATGATGGGAGAGTTGAAGTTCTTCCTCGGTTTTCAAGTGAAGCAATTAAGAGGAGGAACCTTCATCAACCAATCACGTTATATTCAAGACATGCTCAAGAGGTTCAAAATGCAAGATGTCAAGCCAATGAAGACACCCATGCCCACAAATGGTCAACTTCATCTTGATCCCAATGGTAAAGAAGTGGATCAAAAGGTATATCGCTCTTTGATCGGTTCCTTGCTTTACCTTTGTGCATCTAGGCCAGATATTATGTTGAGTGTGTGTATGTGTGCAAGATTTCAATCCGCTCCTAAGGAGAGCCACTATTCGACAGTGAAAAGGATCCTTCGATATTTGGTTCATACCCCAAACTTGGGCCTTTGGTATCCCAAAGGATCATCATTTGAGTTAATGGGTTACTCGGATTCGGATTGGGCCGGAGACAAGGTTGATCGCAAGTCCACTTCCGGTTCATGTCAATTCTTAGGGAGGTCATTGGTAAGTTGGTCTTCAAAGAAGCAAAATTGTATATCTCTCTCCACAGCCGAAGCCGAGTACATTGCTGCCGGAAGTTGTTGTGCTCAATTATTATGGATGAGGCAAACTTTGATGGATTATGGTGTCAAATGTGACAAAGTGCCTCTTTGGTGTGACAATGAAAGTGCAATCAAGATCGCCGAGAATCCGGTTCAACATAGCAAGACCAAGCATATTGAGATTCGCCATCATTTCATTAGAGATCATGTGGCCAAGGGAAACATTGAGTTACTCCATGTCAACACCGAGAATCAACTAGCAGACATCTTCACCAAGCCTCTTGAAGAAGCAAGATTCCGCAAGTTAAGGCATGAGCTAAATATCGTGGACATTAGTAATTTGGGATGAAATCCTTGCTCATACACACATACTCATGTATTATCTTGCTTAAATGTAGCCACATGTCTAGGGGGAGCTAGCTCAACTCATGAGCTATCTTATCCTAGAAGTGCATAACTCAAACACAATCTTTCACATTAGCCACTTTAGGTGGTACTTGTGCTTCAAAGATGAGTATTGGTCTTGGGCCCAAGGTTCATATCTTTGTGGTGCCATACCAAAATAAACTCAAACATGGTGGCTTCGGCCACCGCCCGCTCTTGAGGGTTGTGTCCGTGTATGCTTCGTGTGTGTTGTGTGTTGGTTTTCTTGTCTTTTCTCTCTAGTTTTTCCGGTGGGTGTTTCTCGCATCTCTTCTGGTACAAGTGCTCCACATATACCCTTCTCGTAGTGATAGGACATACCTTGCGGCGTATTCAGAAATATAGACTGAGTGTCTTGTGAAGAAGGGGTGAGAGTCTACACTCAGCCTATATTCAAAAAGGCACTCATGTCAAAATTCCTGAATACCCTGTGCCCACGGGCTTGTACCGTGCACACGGGCCCCCTATGCCCACGGGCTCTGTACCGTGCGCACGTGGTCTGCGATTTTTGGCCCTTGAGAGGTGGGGCGGGGGGGGGGGGCTCGGGTTCATTCCCACCCATTCGCCCCCTCCACTCCCCAGGAAACCTCCAGTGCCGTCGCCGTCACCTCCGCTCGCCGGAGCTCCTTCGGGCTTCGTCGGGCTTCTTGCTCCGTGGATCTGCATCAAAATGGGGTCCTCCTCCGCTTGGTCCTATCCCCGTGCTCTCTCTCCTTGAGTTCCTATCAAGTATTCTAGCTTTAGGGTTTCTTTGCTCTCTAGACTCATTTGGCCACATCTAGTATCTAGGTAGAATTCAAGTGCATAGATCCTCTGGTCCCCCTGCTGCACCCACTCCCGGATCTCGATCTGGAAGTGGCTACCGCTGGGAGACCCCCGTGTCCACGGTCCTGTACCGTGCGCACGGGCTATCCAGGAACTTTTTACTTGACTTCTGTCTATCTCCTTGCCATCCATCATGCACTTGTACTCATTTGTGTTTCATGCTTTGTGTTGTTGGGTGTTCGCGTGTGTTTCAGATTCCGCTGACAAGAGGGCTGAGCTTTGTCGCAAACGCCCAAAAGGAGGATCCAAGGAATTCACAATTGCTCGTCGCCAGCCATCTGAAGGCATGGGTCAGGGTCTGGGTCTGGGCAGGGCCGTGTGCGCCGTGCAGCCTCAAAGCGGCCGGTTGTTGAGGCCTCCGATGATTCTGAGGAAGAATATGACTCGCAAGTTGATGCTCACTATGACAACCCCAATGATGATGCAGAGATAGAAGAAGAAGATGATCGTGTTGATGAGGATGAAGAGGAGGAAGAAGTGTCTAGTCCCGAGCTAGCCATTCCGGGCGGGCGTGACCTCCGAAATATGCCTCTTGCCAAGTGGACCAAGCCAGAGCTCTGGGCTGAGAGACAGAGCCATCCTTATGCAGCTGCCACTGGTATGGGAGTGGATCCCCGCTTCAAGAACGAGTTTCAGCAAAGGGTCTATCATGAGCTTCTCATGACCAAGTCAAAGAAGTTTGCTCCTCACAAGCAAGTCAACGCTGAGAGTTTGCGTGACAATGATCATCTGTATCCCGGTGTGTACTCCGCTCTTGGAAGATTGGGTCTCATTCCGTTTGTCACATTCAATCATCCCTATAATGAAGATCTGGTGATGCAGTTCTTTGCCACTTTGTATTTCTCCAATTACTCTGCTCGCACCCTCACGTGGATGTCTGGAACACATCGGTGCTCTGCTCCTATGGCTAAGTTCTCTGAGATCATTCCCTACCCATTCATGGATGCAGAGGCTGTATCTGATGAGTTTGGCATTGTTAGGGAGAGTGGGCAGCGCACTAAGGATGAGATTTCCTTTTCATAAAAGCAAGAGAAGTCGTTTGTCACTGGGTCAATCAAAGATCTCTTGCCCCTCTATGACACCATGCGCCATATCCTGAGGTATACCCTCACTCCAAAGGCCGGTGATTCTCATAACATTCGGAGCTCCATGCTAGATGTCTTTGTGTATCTTCATCAGAAGAAGAAAGTGGATGTTCTGGATTTCATGTACTATGAGGTCCGTCAGTGTGTGCAGGAGAACAAGTATTTGATCTATGCTCCATTCATACAGGCTTTGATTGAGTCTGTCGGATCACGGGTTCCGGCAAAACCCTCAAGGTTCGAACACTGGGGTGCGCGCGAAGGTTTCCTCCCTACCGATCCACGCCCTAGCTCTAAGATCTCGCGGACGAACTCGACGAACTCGCAACACAGAAAGACACAAGATTTATACTGGTTTGGGCCACCGTTGTGGTGTAATACCCTACTCCAGTGTGGTGGTGGTGGATTGCCTCTTGGGCTGATGATGAACAGTACAAGGGGAAGAACCGCCTCCTGAGGTTGAGGTGTTCTTGTGCTTGACCAACTTGTGTGGGTGAGATGCCTCTGAATCAGTTCTCGATCCGTCCCCGAATCAGTTGCCCCCTACTGTGGTGGCTAGCTCTACTTATATAGGCCCTGGTCCTCTTCCCAAATATTGAGCGGGAAGGGAGCCAACAACGGCCAATTTGAAAGGGGACAGCTAGTACAACTTATCCTGACAAAAGCGGTCTTCGCCTACAAAAGGCTCTAGTGATGACGCCGTTTTGGGCTCCATGGTGACCTCCGTCTTGCCGTCCTGCTGGTCTTGGTCTTGTTGCACCGATATGGAAACCTTTGCTTGATGCCTCGGTGTCCGCGCCTGCGCTTGCCCTCTTGGCACTAAATAGGAAACAAGGACGCTGTGCGCGCTGGCGCCCACCTGGCGCCTGCCTGGTCTCGGTCGTCATGGCTCACGTCACGAGAACCTCGCGAGGTTTGCCTTGCCTTGATCTCTTCGGCCCTCGTGAGCCTGCCTGGCGAGGCCGCTCCTGAGGAGGTCTTGCGCCATCCGCCTCGCGAGGCTTGGCCCCTCGCGAGGGTCTTGAATGCCTTGTCGATGAAGATGGGCCGCACGGTCTACTAGCTCAGCCATGCCGTGGGCCGCAGGCAGGCAAGTCTGGGGACCCCCATTCCCAGAACGCTGGCAGTAGCCCCCGGGCCCAAGGTGCGCTCGGGCTTGGCTTCGAGGCGAAGCCAAAGGTCAAGCGCGGAGCACCGCGGGCCCCAAAAGCCTGCGGCCTCGGTTGACGCATGGCGGTTGATTAGACGTGGGCGTCTCCACTTCCCCACGCTGCCTCGGCAACTGCCCGACTTGACAAGTCCCAGCGACATGCAAGGAAAACCATCATTACCTGTGATCGTGGGAGGCGCTGGTTGGCCTTCTTCTGCTATAAATGAGGGAGGGGGCGGAGCCTCCGTCGCCCATTTCTTCCCGTTCCGCCTGCTTCTTCCTCCTCCGCTTCACTGCTAGTAGCAACTTCCATGGTGCAGATCTATAGGTTCTCAGCTGAGGAGAAGGGAAAGGTTCCCCTCGACGTGCCAGTGCTGCTCCCGCCAAAGAAGAGGTCGGTCCACCACCTCGACGCCGCGGAGATGCAGGTGGTGACGAGGCCTTGGTGCGAGTGGCCTCCTCCTGGGTATCCACTGCCCTTGTATGCCCAAGCCGGGAGCTCGGGAGTAAGGAGCAACAAGCGCCGACGCAGGCGCCGTGGCCTAGGTTGACGCGCCGTGACAACGAGCGCCGTCGCTCCTGGAGTCCATGTCGCGGACTCCTCACGCGAGCTTGTGCTGTGGGCGGCGATGCCCCCAAGCTCCTGGATCCGCTTCCCGTGCTTCTTCTCCGACGTGATACCGCCGAGGGGGCTTCTCGAGCTCTGGTTGTAGCATGCCGACTGCGACGCTCCGGCGACCGGAGCTGAGGTTGAAGCAGTCTCCACCGGCAAGATCTTCATAACCCACAAGTATAGGGGATCGCAATAGTTTTTGAGGGTAGAGTATTCAACCCAAATTTATTGATTCGACACAAGGGGAGCCAAAGAATATTCTCAAGTATTAGCAGTTGAGTTGTCAATTCAACCACACCTGAATAACTTAGTATCTGCAGTAAAGTATTTAGTAGCAAAGTAGTATGATAGTAATGGTAACAGTAGCAAAAGTAATATTTTTGGGTTTTGTAGTGATTGTAACAGTAGCAACAGAAAAGTAAATAAGCAAAGAACAATATGTGAAAAGCTCGTAGGCATTGGATCGGTGATGGAGAATTATGCCGGATGCGGTTCATCATGTAACAGTCATAACATAGGGTGACACAGAACTAGCTCCAATTCATCAATATAATGTAGGCATGTATTCCGAATATAGTCATACGTGCTTATGGAAAAGAACTTGCATGACATCTTTTGTCCTACCCTCCCGTGGCAGCGGGATCCTAGTGGAAACTAAGGGATATTAAGGCCTCCTTTTAATAGAGTACTGGACCAAAGCATTAACACATAGTGAATACATGAACTCCTCAAACTACGGTCATCACTGGGAGTGGTCCCGATTATTGTCACTTCGGGGTTGCCGGATCATAACACATAGTAGGTGACTATAGACTTGCAAGATAGGATCAAGAACTCACATATATTCATGAAAACATAATAGGTTCAGATCTGAAATCATGGCACCCGGGCCCTAGTGACAAGCATTAAGCATAGCAAAGTCATAGCAACATCAATCTCAGAACATAGTGGATACTAGGGATCAAACCCTAAGAAAACTAACTCGATTACATGATAAATCTCATCCAACCCATCACCGTCCAGCAAGCCTACGATGGAATTACTCACGCATGGTGGTGAGCATCATGAAATTGGTGATGGAGGATGGTTGATGATGACGATGGCGACGGATTCCCCTCTCCGGAGCCCTGAACGGACTCCAGATCAGCCCTCCCGAGAGAGATTAGGGCTTGGCGGTGGCTCCATATCGTAAAATGTGATGAATCCTTCTCTCTGATTTTTTTCTCCCCGAACGTGAATATATAGAGTTGGAGTTGAGGTCGGTGGAGCTCCAGGGGGGCCACGAGGCAGGGGGCGCGCCCAGGGGGGCAGGCGCGCCTCCCACCCTCGTGGACAGGGTGTGGCCCCCCTGGCCTTGATTCTTTTGCCAATATTTTTATTATTTCCAAAAATAATCTCCGTGAAGTTTCAGGTTATTCCGAGAACTTTTGTTTCTGCACAAAAATAACACCATGGCAATTCTGCTGAAAACAGCGTCAGTCTGGATTAGTTCCATTCAAATCATGCAAGTTAGAGTCCAAAACAAGGGCAAAAGTGTTTGGAAAAGTAGATACGACGGACACGTATCAGCTGGGGCGAGGTCGCGCGGGTTTGTCGTGCGGAGGGTGCCCTCGCGATCCATTTCGAGTACGACGGCGCCTCCACGCTGTTCTTCAAGGTCTTCAACACAAAGGGTCGCCGCTTGGAGTGTTGCCCCGAGGGGGAGCGCCAGGATGAGGCGCGCCCCACTCGCGGCTGCTCCAGCAGCAGCGACTCTTGGGTGTCCAGCGGCTCTCCTGAGCTCTACGAGACTCCGGAGACGAGCGACGACAGCTACGTGCCCCCGAGCTCTCGCCGTGCTCGGAGCAGGGCCGCAACGTCCGGCGGCCGCCGTCGCTGATCTGGATGAGGTTGGCGCCGGCCTCCCGCGGCCCACTGTTGATGATGGCGTTGGCCGCGGGGGTATGTAGATAGGATTCTTCTAGGTTCTTGTCTTTTGTTCCCTGCGAGGAATCAAGAAGTACCCCGTGGGGGCGTGTAAAGAATCTGCAATGTCTTTTGTTGATATTACCCTGATTATGGAAGCCTTGTGAGCGCAAGTCCTATTTAGGCTTGGCTGATGAGGTCCCAAGGGCTCCGGAGCCCTCGATCTTCCAGGCTCTGGTAACGACATCGCTTCCTCCTCCTGCTGCGCCTCTGGCCCCAAATTCTTCTGCCTCCTCCACAGTCTTGGAGCGTGTCTTCTCGGGGATGGCCAAGCTGCGGGAAGACCTCCTAGGCGCGGACCCGCACCTAGTGGCCGGGTGCTTGGAACTGGCCTCGGGCTGGCTTCACTCCGACTCGGCAGTTCGAGCATCGCTGAGCCAGGCTGCAGCAGCCTCCGAGAAGGAGAAGCAGGCCGCCGCCAGAGCTGCGGCCGACTGCGAGGCGGCGCTGAAGGACACCGAGGCCGCCTGCGACCGCTGCCGAGAGCTAGAGGGCGAGCTGAAGAGGCTGCACGACGAGCGTGCAAAAGAAGCACGCGACCGCGAAGCGAAGGAGGAGGAGATGAAGGCTCGGGAGGACGCCATCAGGGGCCGCGACGCCGAGCTGGGGGAGCTGACGAAGGCGCAGGCCGCGGAGCGCAGTCGACTGGAGGAGCTGGAGCAGAAGGCGAAGGCGAAGGCGAGGGAGGCTGAGCTCGACGCCAAGGCGAAGGTCCTGGCCGAAGACCGCGTGGCCTTCTCGCTTCTTGAGAAGAGGTCCAGCGTCGTGCTGATGTCACTGTATGAGAAGGGCCTGGAGAAGCCGCTGACCACCGACGAGGATGGCCCTGCTCAGCTGCTTCCCCACTTGGTGAAGGCGCTTGAGGAAGTCGTGGAGGGCATCGGTCCCATGGCTGAGGCAGAGGCTCGTGTCCTCTCTTCAGTTGCGTTGACGCGTGTCTTCAGCCATCTGTACCTTCGCGACCCCAATGCTCGTCTCGACAAGCTGCTGGAGCCTGTAGCTGATGAACATTGTGCGGCCGCCTCCGCAGCCGTGAAAGGTCAGATGGAGGCCCTGCTGAAGAAGTTCCGCGGCTTCGTCCTCGCGCCCTCGACCGGTGATGCCACCGATCCTGCGGCTGGCGGTGCGGGTGAAGGCAACGCTACCAAGGGAGGAGTACCTTCTGCAGGCGATGGCGGTGTCCAGGGGTGACCTGCGGCTGCTTTCCTGTTTCATTCCTGCAATATGCATCAGGCCTCGTGGAGGCGTTAAACTTTCATTTGATATTGTGAGAACAATATGTCTTGTAATATTTGTTTCGAGATTTTGCGATTTTCTTCCTATTTGCTTTGTGTTCTGCGTCGGCAGAGCCCGGCCCCGCGCATACCTCAACCGCCGTTGGGCCGACCGGAGACCAGGACGGACCAAGGAGTGAGGGGCTACGTGACCAGTTAGGCTCCCGAGTCGCGATGCTCAGGAGTCCCCCTTGACGCGCAAACAGCTTATAGGAAGGATACGCGAGGATAGGTTGACATTCTATGTCGGCAGAGCCCGGCCCCGCGCATACCTCAACCTCCATTGGGCCGGCCGGAGACCAGGATGGACCAAGGAGTGAGGGGCTACATGACCAGTTGGGCTCCTGAGTCGCGATGCTCAGGAGTCCCCCTTGACGTGCAAATAATCTCTATACCTTTGCCCTCGCCGAGGCCTGGCTCGGGAGGGGCGTGCGACGACCAGGTCCGGGAGACCTGGTTGGGTGGCGTACGCTTGGGCGTGACCCGAGCGCAGCCCCCGTGCCCAGCCCCCTCGTGCGGCTCTCCCGAGGGGAGGCGTTGTGGTGAGGCCGGACGTTGAGCTCTGGGGCTCCCTGAGGTTGGTACGACCGTGAAGCTACCCTCAGTTGTTTATCACCAGCGTGGAGCATAGTGCTTCCGCTTGTGCACGGGCATAGCCGCTCCTCGGCAGTGTCGACGGCCAGCGCGAAGCATGGTGCTTCCACTTGTGCGTGGGAGGGGGGCTCCCTCCGCGGACAGCCCCCGGGGCGTGTACAGCCCCGCCTTGACACGTGGCTTGCACGACAGGGCTAGACGAGGTGTATCTGGGCACTCATGAGCCAGCGCGGGACTCACGAGGCCCTACCTCAAGGCGGGTCACGCCTGGTCTTGGTTCTTGTTCGCTGTGCTGGTCCTGCGAGGTGGTCAGACAACCTGCACCGAACGAACCTGCACCAACGGCTCCAGGAGGTGACATAAACGGGGCCGGGCCGCCAGACAGAGCTCAGCCGTTGGATTTATCGACGCTGCAGGGACGGGCCCGAGCACAGACGCCGTGCTCAACTTACTTACACGAAGGGTCCTGAAGAAAGACGGTCGGCACACGGTCCCCATGATGGGTGGCAATCGAGCAGGTAATAATCATAGGTAGATTGAACATGAAGGTAGCAGGCTTAAGTAAATGCAAGAGAGATACACGCCACTGGGTTAGGCCCGAGCGGCTTGGGGATGATGCAACCCGAGGAGCGCTCCCAACAAGGTAAGCTAAAGACATAAAAAAGGGATACATGCCACAGGGACGGGCTCACGCGGCCTGGGAATGATGCATCCCGAGGGGCGCTCCCAGCTAAATGAACTTGGAAAATGTCACCTGGTTCTATTGACGAAGGAGAGTTGGGGCAGCTGAAGGTGCGTGGCGAAAGGAATGCTCCTCACAAGCCACCGGGGCCCTGAGCCTCAAGAGGCTCTGGGGGCTCAGGTGGTTCCTTGAGGACCGTCTCCATCTCCGTCAGGACGGCGTGGTGCCTGGCCTCCTGAGCCGCTAGGATGCGCCGCAAGTTACGCTGGTAGGCGGACGACATGCTCGGCAGGCCAAAGGGCATGCGAACGTAGCTGTGCGGTGGCCCTCGCAGCGTCCCACGCGCGAAGGCCAGAAAAGCTCCTGAGAAGCGGCCCTGTTGAGCCCTGGAACGTCGATGCAGACGCGCAGCCCGACATCCTCGCCTGGATGGGAAGCTGCACCTCGTGAGCCGCGGTCGCCGCGCATGGCCCTTGCGTCTTGCAATTCCTGGGTGGTCTTGGTGATGAACTCCTGAACGGTGGGCAATCCTTGCCCTGTGCCCTCCTACGGGAAACGTGCCGCGAAGCACGCCTCCAAGTGGTGCCCAAGCGCCTCCCTCGTGATGTGAGCAAGGTCTGAGGCCCTCCAGAAGAAAGCCCCCGAGCCCTGCCCGATGCTACCTCTTAAGCACTGCGTTGGTTTTCCCTTGAAGAGGAAAGGGTGATGCAGCAAAGTAGCGTAAGTATTTCCCTTAGTTTTTGAGAACCAAGGTATCAATCCAGTAGGAGGCCACGCACAAGTCCCTCGCACCTACACAAACAAATAAATCCTCGCAACCAACGCAATAAAGGGGTTGTCAATCCCTTCACGGTCATTTACGAGAGTGAGATCTGATAGATATGATAAGATAATATTTTTGGTATTTTTATGATAAAGATGCAAAGTAAAATAAAAGAAAAATAAAAGGCAATGAAAATAGTTTGTTGTTGGAAGATTAATATGATGGAAAATAGACCCGGGGGCCATAGGTTTCACTAGTGGCTTCTCTCATGAGCATAAGTATTACGGTGGGTGAACAAATTACTGTTGAGCAATTGACATAATTGAGCATAGTTATGAGAATATCTAGGTATGATCATGTATATAGGCATCACGTCCGAGACAAGTAGACCGACTCTTGCCTGCATCTACTACTATTACTCCACACATCGACCGCTATCCAGCATGCATCTAGAGTATTAAGTTCAAAAGAACAGAGTAACGCCTTAAGTAAGATGACATGATGTAGAGGGATGAACTCATGCAATATGATATAAACCCCATCTTGTTATCCTCGATGGCAACGATACAATACGTGCCTTGCTGCCCCTACTGTCACTGGGAAAGGACACCGCAAGATTGAACCCAAAGCTAAGCACTTCTCCCATTGCAAGAAAGATCAATCTAGTAGGCCAAACCAAACGGTTAATTCGAAGAGACTTGCAAAGATAACCAATCATACATAAAAGAATTCAGAGAAGATTCAAATATTGTTCATAGATAAACTTGATCATAAACCCACAATTCATCGGTCTCAACAACACACCGCAAAAGAAGATTACATCGAATATATCTCCACAAGAGAGGAGGAGAACATTGTATTGAGATCCAAAAAGAGAGAATAAGCCATCTAGCTAATAACTATGGACCCGAAGGTCTGAGGTAAACTACTCACACATCATCGGAGAGGCTATGGTGTTGATGTAGAAGCCCTCCGTGATCGATGCCCCCTCCGGCGGAGCTTCGGAAAAGGCCCCAAGATGGGATCTCATGGGTACAGAAGGTTGCGGCGGTGGAATTAGGTTTTTGGCTCCGTATCTGGTAGTTTGGGGGTACGTAGGTATATATAGGAGAAAGAAGTACGTCGGTGGAGCAACATGGGGCCCATGAGGGTGGAGGGCGCGCCCAGGGGGTAGGCGTGCCCCCCTACCTCGTGCCCTCCTGGTTGATGTCTTGACGTAGGGTCCAAGTCCTCTGGATCACGTTCGTTCCGAAAATCACGTTCCCGGAGGTTTCATTCCGTTTGGGCTCCGTTTGATATTCTTTTTCTGCGAAACTCTGAAATAGGCAAAAAACAGCCATTCTGGGTTGGGCCTCCGGTTAATAGGTTAGTCCCAAAAATAATATAAAAGTGTATAATAAAGCCCATTAATGTCCAAAACAGAATATAATATAACATGGAACAATAAAAAATTATAGATACGTTGGAGACGTATCAAGCATCCCCAAGCTTAATTCCTGCTCGTCCTCGAGTAGGTAAATGATAAAAACAGAATTTTTGATGTGGAATGCTACTTGGCATAATTTCAATGTAATTCTCTTAATTGTGGTATGAATATTCAGATCCGAAAGATTCAAGATAAAAGTTTAATATTGACATAAAAATAATAATACTTCAAGCATACTAACTAAGCAATTATGTCTTCTCAAAATAACATGGCCAAAGAAAGTTATCCCTACAAAATCATATAGTCTGGCTATGCTCTATCTTCACCACACAAAGTATTTAAATCATGCACAACCCCGATGACAAGCCAAGCAATTGTTTCATACTTTTAGTGTTCTCAAACTTTTTCAATCTTCACGCAACACATGAGCGTGAGCCATGGACATAGCACTATATGTGGAATAGAATGGTGGTTGTGGAGAAGACAAAAAAGGGAGAAGATAGTCTCACATCAACTAGGCGTATCAACGGGCTATGGAGATGCCCATTAATAGATATCAATGTGAGTGAGTAGGGATTGCCATGCAACAGATGCACTAGAGCTATAAGTATATGAAAGCTCAACAAAAGGAACTAAGTGGGTGTGCATCCAACTCGCTTGCTCACGAAGACCTAGGGCATTTTGAGGAAGCCCATCATTGGAATATACAAGCCAAGTTCTATAATGAAAAAATTCCCACTAGTATATGAAAGTGATATCATAGGAGACTCTCTATCATGAAGATCATGGTGCTACTTTGAAGCACAAGTGTGGTAAAAGGATAGTAACATTGTCCCTTCTCTCTTTTTCTCTCATTTTTTGGGCCTTTTCTTCTCTCTTTTTTATGGCCTCTTTTTTTTCGTCCGGAGTCTCATCCCGACTTGTGGGGGAATCATAGTCTCCATCATCCTTTCCTCACTTGGGACAATGCTCTAAAAAATGATGATCATCACACTTTTATTTTACAACTCAAATTACAACTCAATACTTAGAACAAAATATGACTCTATGTGAATGCCTCCGGCGGTGTACCGGGATATGCAATGAATCAAGAGTGACATGTATGAAAGAATTATGAACGGTGGCTTTGCCACAAATACGATGTCAACTACATGATCATGCGAAGCAATATGACAATGAGGGAGCGTGTCATAATAAACGGAACGGTGGTAAGTTGCATGGCAATATATCTCGGAATGGCTATGGAAATGCCATGATAGGTAGGTATGGTGGCTGTTTTGAGGAAGGTATATGGTGGGTGTATGATACCGGCGAAACGTGCGCGGTATTAGAGAGGCTAGCAATGGTGGAAGTAGGAAAAGTGCGTATAATCCATGGACTCAACATTAGTCATAAAGAACTCATATACTTATTGCAAAAATCTACAAGTTATCAAAACAAAGTATTACGTGCATGCTCCTAGGGGGATAGATTGGTAGGAAAAGACCATCGCTCGTCCCCGACCGCCACTCATAAGGAAGACAATCAATAAATAAATCATGCTCCGACTTCATCACATAACAGTTCACCATACGTGCATGCTACGGGAATCACAAACTTTAACACAAGTATTTCTCAAATTCAAAAACTACTCAACTAGCATGACTCTAATATCACCATCTTCATATCTCAAAACAATTATCTAGTATCAAACTTCTCATAATATTCAACACACTCATAAGAATATATTTTTTTACTAATCTTGAATGCCTATCATTGTCAAAGAAAACTACCATGCTGTTTTGTAGGACTCTCAAAATAATCTAAGTGAAGCATGGGAGAACAATAGTTTCTATAAAACAAAATCACCACCATGCTCTAAAAGATATAAGTGAAGCACTAGAGCAAAAACTATATAACTCAAAAGATATAAGTGAAGCACATAGAGTATTCTAATAAATTCTGAATCATGTGTGTCTCTCTCAAAAGGTGTGTACAGCAAAGATGATTGTGGTAAACTAAAAAGCAAAGACTCAAATAATACAAGACGCTCCAAGCAAAACACATATCATGTGGTGAATAAAAATATAGCTCCAACTAAAGTTACCGATGGAAGTAGACGAAAGAGGGGATGCCTTCCGGGGCATCCCCAAGCTTTGTCTTTTTGGTGTCCTTAGATTATCTTGGGGTGCCATGGGCATCCCCAAGCTTAGGCTCTTGCCACTCCTTGTTCCATAATCCATCAAATCTTTCACCCAAAACTTGAAAACTTCACGACACAAAACTTAACAGAAAATCTCGTGAGCTCCGTTAGCGAAAGAAAACAAAACACCACTTCAAGGTACTGTAATGAACTCATTATTTATTTATATTTGTGTTAAACCTACTGTATTCCAACTTCTCTATGGTTTATAAACTATTTTACTAGCCATAGATTCATCAAAATAAGCAAACAACACACGAAAAACAGAATCTGCCAAAAACAGAATAGTCTGTAGTAATCTGTAACTAACGCAAACTTCTGGAACTCCAAAAATTCAGCCAAAATAGGAAGACCTAGGAAATTTGTTTATTGATCAGCATCAATTGGAATCAATATTTTATCACGTTCTGGTGATTTTTAACAATTATTTTCGTGAACAGAAAGTTTCTGCAATTTTCAGCAAGATCAAATAACTATCATCCAGGAAGATCCTATAGGTTAAACTTGGCACAAGCACTAATTAAAACATAAAAACACATCTAACCAGAGGCTAGATGAAATATTTATTCCTAAACAGAAGCAAAAAGCAAAAAACTAAAAATAAAATTGGGTTGCCTCCCAACAAGCGCTATCGTTTAACGCCCCTAGCTAGGCATTAATAATTTTGATGATGCTCACAAGAAAGACAAGAATTGAAGCGCAAAGAGAGCATCATGAAACACGTGATAAACACATCTAAATCTAACATACTTCCTATGCATAGGCATTTTATAAGCAAACAAATGATCGTAGCAAGCAAAAATTAGCATATGCAAGGAAGAAGAAAGAGACGATAGCAATCTCAACATGAAGAGAGGTAATTTAGTAACATGAAAATTTCTACAACCATATTTTCCTCTCTCATAATAATTACATGTAGGATGATAAGCAAATTCAGAAAAATAGCTATCACATAAAATATTTTCAACATGATCCACATGCATGCAAAGTTGACACTCTTCCAAAATAGTGGGATTAACATTAACTAAAGTCATGACCTCTCCAAACCCACTTTGGTCAAAAACTTCATAAGATTGATCATTCTCCAAATATGTGGGATCTAAAGTTCAAACTCTTCCAAACCCACTTTCAATATTGCAAATATGATTATCAATCTCATACTCATCATGGGGCTTAAATAAATTTTCAAGATCATAAGAAGAATCACCCCAATCATGATCATTGCAACAAGTAGTAGACATAGCAAAACTAGCAACCCCAAGCTTAGGGTTTTGCATATTATTAGCACAATTGACATTAATAGAATTTATAATAAAATCATTGCAATCATGCTTTTTATTCAAAGATCTATCGTGAATCGCTTCATAAAGTACTTCATCACAATTTTCAGATTCACGAATTTCAAGCAAAACCTCATAAAGATAATCTAGTGCACTCAACTCACTAGCAATAGGTTCATCATAATTGGATCTCTTAAAGATATTAGCAAGTGGATGAGGATCCATAACAATAGATTTTTAGCAAGCGAAGATGCAAGCACATAGAAGGCACATGGCAACACAAGCAAACGAAAAAGACGAACGGGAGAGGGGCGAATAAAACGGCAAGGGTGAAGTGGGGAGAGGAAAACGAGAGGCAAATGGCAAATAATGTAATGCGGGAGATAAGGGTTTGTGATGGGTACTTGGATGTTGACTTTTGCGTAGACTCCCCAGCAATGGCGCCAGATATCCTTCTTGCTACCTCTTGAGCACTGCGTTGGTTTTCCCTTGAAGAGGAAAGGGTGATGCAGCAAAGTAGCGTAAGTATTTCCCTCAGTTTTTGAGAACCAAGGTATCAATCCAGTAGGAGGCCACGCACAAGTCCCTCGCACCTACACAAACAAATAAATCCTTGCAACCAACGCAATAAAGGGGTTGTCAATCCCTTCACGGTCATTTACGAGATTGAGATCTGATAGATATGATAAGATAATATTTTTGGTATTTTTATGATAAAGATGCAAAGTAAAATAAAAGCAAAATAAAAGGCAATGGAAATAGCTTGTTGTTGGAAGAATAATATGATGGAAAATAGACCCGGGGGGCATAGGTTTCACTAGTGGCTTCTCTCATGAGCATAAGTATTATGGTGGGTGAACAAATTACTGTTGAGCAATTGACAGAATTGAGCATAGTTATGAGAATATCTAGGTATGATCATGTATATAGGCATCACGTCCGAGACAAGTAGAACGACTCCTGCCTGCATCTACTACTATTACTCCACACATCGACCGCTATCCAGCATGCATCTAGAGTATTAAGTTCAAAAGAACAGAGTAACGCCTTAAGTAAGATGACATGATGTAGAGGGATGAACTCATGCAATATGATATAAACCCCATCTTGTTATCCTCGATGGCAACAATACAATACGTGCCTTCCTGCCCCTACTGTCACTGGGAAAGGACACCGCAAGATTGAACCCAAAGCTAAGCACTTCTCCCATTGCAAGAAAAATCAATCTAGTAGGCCAAACCAAACTGATAATTCGAAGAGACTTGCAAACATAACCAATCATACATAAAAGAATTCAGAGAAGATTCAAATATTGTTCATAGATAAACTTGATCATAAACCCACAATTCATCGGTCACAACAAACACACCACAAAATAAGATTACATCGAATAGATCTCCACAAGAGAGGGGGAGAACATTGTATTGAGATCCAAAAAGAGAGAAGAAGCCATCTAGCTAATAACTATGGACCCGAAGGTCTGAGGTAAACTACTCACATATCATCGGAGAGGGTATGGTGTTGATGTAGAAGCCCTCTGTGATCGATGCCCCCTCCGGCGGTGCTCCTGAAAAGGCCCCAAGATGGGATCTCACGGGTATAGAAGGTTGCGGCGGTGGAATTAGGTTTTTGGCTCCGTATCTGGTAGTTTGGGGGTACGTAGGTATAAATAGGAGGAAGAAGTACGTCGGTGGAGCAACGTGGGGCCCACGAGGGTGGAGGGCGCGCCCAGGGGGTAGGCGTGCCCCCTTCCTCATGCCCTCCTGGTTGATGTCTTGACGTAGGGTCCGAGTCCTCTGGATCATGTTCGTTCCGAAAATCACGTTCTCGAAGGTTTCATTCCGTTTGGACTCCGTTTGATATTCTTTTTCTGCGAAACTCTGAAATAGGCAAAAAAATCAATTCTGGGCTGGGCCTCCGGTTAATAGGTTAGTCTCAAAAATAATATAAAAGTGTATAATAAAGCCCATTAATGTCCAAAACAGAATATAATATAGCATGGAACAATAGAAAAATTATAGATACGTTGGAGACGTATCACCCGAGGAGGGCGCCGGCGCGCCTTCCTATGCGATGGAGGGAGGCGCCCCTGGCGCGGGCGCTGATCGTGACGAGGCTCCAGCTGCGACGCCACCCTCCTGAGGTCCTGCTCGGCGCAACTGCTTCTTCTTCTTGGGATGACCTCAGGAGGGCCCTCGCCGTTGCTGTCGGGGTCATCGATTGCTGCAGCTTGGAAGGCACGCTCGAGGGTGCACACCGCATCTCTTTCTTCACATTGGACCGTGATGATCCCGCCGCTTCCCGGCATCTTGAGGACATTGTAGCCATGATGGGTCACCGCCATGAACTTGGCCAAGGCTGGATACCCGAGGATGGCATTGTACGGCAGACGGATGTGCGCGGCGTCGAAGTCGATGAGCTCGGTGCGGTAGTTCTTGGGTTCTCCAAAGGTGATAGGGAGGCGGACCTGCCCTATCGGTGTGGTGGAACCGTCGGTCACTCCTGAGAAAGGCTTGGTGGGCTGAAGCTGGTCATATGGCACTTGGAGGTTGTCGAACGTGTCGACGGACAGGACGTTGAGCCCTGCGCCGCCGTCGATGAGGGTCTTGGTAACTTGCACGTTGCTGATGACTGGGGAGCAAAGCATCGGGAGGGCGCCAGCGGTAGCTGCGCACTTAAGCTGATCTGCCGAGTTGAATGTGATGGGGCACTGGGACCATCTGAGCGGGCGTGTGGCCTCGAGCTTGGGGAGGACTGCGTTCACTTCACGAGCAAACTGCTTGAAGATACGCTGCGAGGCTGGGGCCTGGGCTCCGCCCAAGATGCAGGCAATAGCACGTGGCTCCTGGAAGCCCCCAGCCCCCTCGTCTTGATGGTGGTCGTCATTCCTTCTTGGCGGTGGTGCAGCAGAGGGAGCCCAGCGTTGCCTTGAGGACGAACCTCACGAGGCAGATCCCTCCAGGCGCCCTCGCGAGGCTGATCCTGCCAGCGGTCCTCACAAGGCCGGTCGCGCCACTCCTGGCGTGGGCCACGGTCGTCCCAGCGTCCGCCACCACGTCCTCCTCCTCGACCGTAGCCCCGGTCGCCGCGCTCGGGGCGTCGACCAAAGCGTCCTTCGCGAATGGCTCTGAGCTCTTGACAGTCACTGGTGTTGTGGGTGTTCAGGTTGTGGAAGGCGCAGAACGGACGGCTGCTCTTGGATGACTCTGGTTGGTCTCTGCCACGCTTGGTGTCTGGTTCCGCTGCGAGCACGACTGCTCCCTTGCGCTTCACGTCCTTGGCCTTGGCTTTCTTCTCCTCCGGGTCTGCGACTGGGAGCTCGAGGAGGGAGAGGCGCCCCTCCTCAGCTCTTGCGCACTTGGTCGCCAGGTTGAACAACTCCAGGGACGTGCACAGCTCCTCGTGGATAGCGAGCTCTTCCTTCATATGACGTCGCGGATGCCATCAGAGAGCGCAGAGATGATGGCCTCGTCCGTCACCTTGGGGATCTTGAGGCGGACGTTGTTGAAGCGCTGGATGTACTTCTGGGGGGTCTCTCCCGGTTGCTGCTTGACGCGGCGCAGGTCACCCGCAGACGGCGGGCGGTCGCGAGTGCCCTGGAAGTTGGCGACGAAGCGGTTGCGCATCTCGTCCCAGGAGGAGATCGAGCCTGGTGGCAGGTTCAGGAGCCAGGAGCGGGCGCCATCCTTGAGAGCCATGACTTTCTCTTCGCCGTTGGCTGCTTCGATGCTCAGCTCGTAGAGCTGCAAGAACTCCGCGGGGTCGGGGGTGCCGTCGTAGCGAGGAGGCAGATCCGGCTTGAACTTGCCCGACCAGGCGACGCTACGCAGCTCGGGGGTGAAGGCGCGGTAGCCGGCTGTGGTCACCGGGGCCTGCCTTGGGGGTGGAGCTTGGTCTTCATGGGGTCCGCGCCCTACCGCTACAGGTGGCGCGTGGTCTTGCCGCAACAGCCGGTCCTGGCGCGGTGGTGCGAGGAGCGGCGGAGCGTTTTCTTGCGGTGGAGGGACTTCTTGACAGCTTCTCTCTTCACGGGCAGGCGCTGGACGCAGTGGGTCGCGTCGTGGAGCCGCGCGTCTTGGCGCCAGGGCGCCGTCTTGATGCAGAGGTGGTGGAGGCGCTTCATGAGCCACGTCGCCCGTGGCTGGAGGAGGGCGAGGCAGAGAGAGGGACGGCGTCGGGGAGCCCCCTGCAGCGCGGACGAGCTCGGCGATACGGTCGAGCCAGTCCTCGTAGAGGTCGTCGACCGGGCGGTAGCGCAGGAGCTCGTGCGCCATGAGGAGCGCAGCTCGCGCGTCCATGGGAGCACGATGCGCATGGGACGAAGAACTGGCCGGGGTCAGCGATGGAGTGGCGGTGCGGCCATCCTGCCGCACCGAGGGGTGTAGCAAGGATGCTTGTTGCTCGTTCCCCGCTAGGCCGGTGGCGGCGTTGGCGGCAGGTGACGGGGAACGACGAGGTGGCCCGCCGACGGGAGCCGTCTGAGCGACGCGAGCAGCGAGGGCAGCCCGGCGCTCAGCACGAGCGCGGCGAGCGTCCGCCATGGAGACGGTGGAGCAACGGGGCGCGGAGAAACGGAAGGAAGCTTCGGCGCACCCCTACCTGGCGCGCCAAATGTCGGATCACGGGTTCCGGCAAAACCCTCAAGGTTCAAACACTGGGGTGCGCGCGAAGGTTTCCTCCCTACCGATCCACGCCCTAGCTCTAAGATCTCGCGGACGAACTCGACGAACTCGCAACACAGAAAGACACAAGATTTATACTGGTTCGGGCCACCGTTGTGGTGTAATACCCTATTCCAGTGTGGTGGTGGATTGCCTCTTGGGCTGATGAACAGTACAAGGGGAAGAACCGCCTCCTGAGGTTGAGTTCTTGTGCTTGACCAACTTGTGTGGGTGAGATGCCTCTGAATCAGTTCTCGATCCGTCCCCGAATCAGTTGCCCCCTACTATGGTGGCTAGCTCTACTTATATAGGCCCTGGTCCTCTTCCCAAATATTGAGCGGGAAGGGAGCCAACAACGGCCAATCTGAAAGGGGACAACTAGTACAGCTTATCCTGACAAAAGCGGTCTTCGCCTGCAAAAGGCTCTGGTGATGACGCCGTTTTGGGCTCCATGGTGACCTCCGTCTTGCCATCCTGCTGGTCTTGGTCTCGTTGCACCGATATGGAAACCTTTGCTTGATGCCTCGGTACTCCGCGCCTGCACTTGCCCCCTTGGCACTAAAGAGGAAACAAGGACGCTGCGCGCGCTGGCGCCTGCCTAGTCTCGGTCGTCATGGCTCACGTCACGAGAACCTCACGAGGTTTGCCTTGCCTTGATATCTCCGCCCCTCGTGAGCCTACCTGGCGAGGCCGCTCCTTAGGAGGTCTTGTGTCATCCGCCTCGCGAGGCTTGGCCCCTCGCGAGGGTCTTGAATGTCTTGTCGATGAAGACGGGCCGCACGGGCTTGCTAGCTCAGCCACGCCGTGGGCCGCAGGCAGGCAAGTCTGGGGACCCCCGTTCCCAGAACGCCGACAGAGTCCGTCTGCCCTGCCTAGTACATTGCCTCATTCAAGACCTCTGCTCCCAGGCGCAACTCTAACTGGACCCCAGCTGCTCTTGCTCCTTATGTGCCTATCAAGAAGGGGCGCAACCCTAGGCCTGAGGATCGTGCTACTTTCACTCCAGGCATGTCCTCTACTGCACGGATCCCTCGTGGTAAGGCCAAGTCTGTTGGTTCTGAGGCCGTCTTTGCCAGGGGAGAGAAGAAGTCTCTCTTCAAGACCTTGAGCAACATATTCAAGATGTGCCAGTCTATCCAGCGTCGTCAGATCAAGGAAATCAACAGTGAGAAGCTGATGCGGCGTGAGCAAAAGGCCGCAAGGGCCGCAGCCGGTGAGGAGGTCGGTCCAGGGTCAGAGGACAACGACAGTGAGGCCATTGCTCGATCTTTCCCGATGGCTGGGTGGCGTTTTGATGATGATGATGATGCCTCGAGTGCTCCATGATCATTATTTGTCCCATGGCTTTCTATCTTTTTATCCTCTATGCCATGCTCTAACCACATTGTCATCAATGCACCAAAAAGGGGGAGATTGAAAGTGCAAGTGGCACTTATACTATATTTTGATGTGATGACAATGTGGTTAGTTGAACTAATATCGGTTACTAAAGTTTATCTCAGGATATTGGTTCCAAGTGCTCCATGATGGAGATGTGCGAACCCCCCCCCCCATTTCAAAAAGGACAAAGGCGTGGTCTTCCGGCGCTTCAAAGGTTTTAGTTTTTGGTTTGCTTCGAGTCATAGGAAAGACTGCACTATTAAGAGGGGTTTGTGTGGATGAAAGTTGTGTGGGAATGCCTTTGCCTAACCTTATACACTTAGCCTACCCACTCCTACCACCTAAAATCCTAGTGAGTGTGCTTGTGGTACTCAGAAAGTTTGTAACAGAAAGTTACCGGGTACCCCGTGCACACGGGGTCTTTGGATCCCCGTGCGCACGGGGTACTGCATAACTCTCTGAGTACCCCGTGCGCACGGGATCTTTTGACCCCCGTGCACACGAGGTACTGTGTAAACTCTCTGAGTACCCCGTGCGCACGGCGTCTTTTGACCCCCGTGCGCACGGGGTTGTGTGAAACTCTCTGAGTACCCCGTGCGCACGGGGCTGACTTAGCCCGTGCGCACAGGGTCCAATGGGCAGATTCTCCCACCCGGCCAAGAACACTATATAAAGCCTCTTCTTCCACCTCCAACCCCTAACCCTAATGTCTTGTTGAGCTCCACCACTGCTACACCCCATTTTGCTCAATACTCTCAATCCCTCCACCCAAACTTGTTGAAACTTTGGGGATTGGGAGAGCAAGACCCAATCTACAACTTGACCAAACAAAATCGCGTTCCCCGCAATATTTCTTCCCCATTGACTTTTTACTCTTGGAGCTTGGGCTCCTAGGTGGCTAGAGGTTCCTCCGGAAGCTTCCTTGCTTGTGGTGTGCTCCGGAGAAGTTTGTAAAGGTGTGGTGGTCACCTTCAAGACCAACCCCGAGTGTTTCGAGGCTCATCCGTTGGGGGTGACTCAAAGGAGATTACGGTGAGCCTTTGGTGGCGTTCCGCAAGCTTTGTCTCCGGCACTGCTCCAAACGGAGAGTAGCTCTTCCCCAAGGAAGAGTGAACTTCGGGATAAAATCCGCGTCCTCGTCTCACTTGTGCTTAATCCTTTCCCGCTCCTTACTTTGTTGTTGTATGCTTGTTGGCTTGCCACTTAGCTTGTTGCCTAGCATTTTATCTTGGAGCTTGCTTGTCATATAGGTTACATTCACCTAGTTGCATATCTAGTGAACTCTATTTATCCGCTAAGCCTTAAAAACGACAAGAAAGAATAAAATTTGTAGTCTCCTATTCACCCCCCTCTAGTCGACCGTATCGATCCTTTCAATGTTCACCATTGAAAACTACTGCATCTCACATGATGATCGGACCTGATTTAGTTGATATGGATCACGTGATCATTTAGATGACGAGAGGGATGTCTATCTAAGTGGGAGTTCTTTAGTAATATGATTAATTGAACTTTAAATTATCATGAACTTAGTCCTGATAGTTTTTGCATATCTATGTTGTAGATCAATAGCTCGCGCATAGCTCCCCTGTTTTATTATTGATATGTTCCTAGAGAAAGCTAAGTTGAAAGATGATGGTAGCAACGACACAGACTGGGTCCGTAACTTGAGGATTATCCTCATTGCGCACAGAAGAATTACATCCTGGAAGCACCGCTAGGTGCAAGACCCGTTGCAGGAGCAACACCAGACGTTATGAACGTCTGGCAGAGCAAAGCTGATGGCTACTCGATAGTTCAGTGTGCCATGCTTTACGGCTTAGAATCGGGACTTCAACGACGTTTTGAATGTCATGGAGCATATGAGATGTTCCAGGAGTTGAAGTTAATATTTCAAGCAAATGCCCGGATTGAGAGATATGAAGTCTCCAATAAGTTCTATAGCTGCAAGATGGAGGAAAATAGTTCTGTCAGTGAACATATACTCAGAATGTCTGGGTACCACAACCACTTGACTCAACTAGGAGTTAATCTTCCTGATGATAGTGTCATTGACAGAGTTCTTCAATCACTGCCACCAAGCTACAAAAGCTTCGTGATGAACTATAATATTCAAGGGATGGATAAGACAATTCCTGAGCTCTTCGCAATGCTAAAAGCTGCGGAGGTAGAAATCAAGAAGGAGCATCAAGTGTTGATGGCTCACAAGACCACTAGTTTCAAGAAAAAGGGAAAAGGGAAGAAGGGGAACTTCAAGAAGAATGGCAAGCAAGTTGCTGCTCAAGTGAAGAAGCCCAAGTCTGGACCTAAGCCTGAGACTGAGTGCTTCTATTTCAAAGCGACTGGTCACTGGAAGCGGAACTGCCCCAAGTATTTGGCGGATAAGAAGGATGGCAAAGTGAAAGGTATATTTGATATACATGTTATTGATGTGTACCTTACTAATGCTCATAGTAGCGCCTGAGTATTTGATACTGGTTCTGTTGCTCATATTTGCAACTCAAAACAAGGGCTACGGATTAAACAAATATTGGCTAAGGACTAGGTGACGATGCGCGTGGGAAATGGTTCCAAAGTCGATGTGATTGCCGTCGGCACGCTACCTCTACATCTACCATCGGGATTAGTTTTAGACCTGAATAATTGTTACTTGGTGCCAGCGTTAAGCATGACATTATATCTGGATCTTGTTTGATGCGAGATGGTTATTCATTTAAATCAGAGAACAATTGGTGTTCTATTTATATGAGTAATATCTTTTATGGTCATGCACCCTTGATGAGTGGTCTATTTTTGTTGAATCTCGATAGTACTGACACACATATTCATAATATTGAAGCCAAAAGATGCAAAGTTAATAATGATAGTGCAACTTATTTGTGGCATTGCCATTTAGGTCATATTGGTATAAAGCGCATGAAGAAACTCCATGTTGTGAATCACTTGATGGTTGTGAACCATGCCTCATGGGCAAGATGACTAAGACTCCGTTCTCCGGAACAATGGAGCGAGCAACAGACTTATTGGAAATAATACATACTGATGTATGCGGTCCGATGAGTGTTGAGGCTCGCGGCAGGTATCGTTATTTTCTGACCTTCACAGATGATTTGAGCAGATATGGGTATATCTACTTGATGAAACATAAGTCTGAAACATTTGAAAAGTTCAAAGAATTTCAGAGTGAAGTGGAAAATCATCATAACAAGAAAATAAAGTTTCTACGATCTGATCGTGGAGGTGAATATTTGAGTTACGAGTTTGGTCTTCATTTGAAACAATGTGGAATAGTTTTGCAACTCACGCCACCTGGAACACCACAGCGTAATGGTGTGTCCGAACGTCGTAACCGCACTTTATTAGATATGGTGCGATCTATGATGTCTCTTACCGATTTACCACTATCGTTTTGGGGTTATGCTTTAGAGACGGTTGCATTCACGTTAAATAGGGCACCATCTAAATCCGTTGAGACGACACCATATGAACTGTGGTTTGGCAAGAAACCCAAGTTGTCGTTTCTTAAAGTTTGGGGCTGAGATGCTTATGCGAAAAAGCTTCAACCTGATAAGCTCGAACCCAAATCGGAGAAATGTGTCTTCATAGGATACCCAAAGGAGACTGTTGGGTACACCTTCTATCACAGATCCAAAGGCAAGATATTCGTTGCTAAGAACGGATCCTTTCTAGAGAAGGAGTTTCTCTCGAAAGAAGTGAGTTCCTCACAGAAATCAGTTACAGTGATTCCTACACCAATTAGTGAGAAAGCTAATGATGATGATCATGAAACTTCAGATCAAGTTACTACTGAACCTTGTAGGTCAACCAGAGTAAGCTCCGCACCAGAGTGGTACGGTAATCCTGTTCTGGAGGTCATGTTACTCGACCATGACAAACCTACAAACTATGAAGAAGCAATGATGAGCCCAGATTCCGCGAAATGGCTAGAGGCCATGAAATCTGAGATAGGATCCGTGTATGAAAACAAAGTATGGACTTTGGTTGACTTGCCCGATGATCGGCAAGCCATGGAGAATAAATGGATCTTCAAGAGGAAGACGGACACTGATGGTAGTGTTATTATCTACAAAGCTCGACTTGTGGCAAAATGTTTTCAACAAGTTCAAGGTGTTGAGTACCATGAGATTATCTCACTCGTAGCGATGCTTAAGTCTATCCGAATCATGTTAGCAATTGCCGCATTTTATGAAATCTGGCAAATGAATGTCAAAACTGAATTCCTTAATGGATTTCTTAAAGAAGAGTTGTATATGATACAAGAAGAAGGTTTTTTCAATCCTAAAAGTGCTAACAAAATGCGCAAGTTCCAGCGATCCATCTATGGACTGGTGCAAGCATCTCGGAGTTGGAATATACGCTTTGATGAGTTGATCAAAGCATATAATTTTATACAGACTTGTGGTGAAGCCTATATTTACAAGAAAGTGAGTGGGAGCACTACAACATTTCTGATAAGTATATGTGAATGACATATTGTTGATCGGAAATAATGTAGAATTTTTTGGAAATCATAAAGGAGTGTTTGAAAGGATTTTTTCAAAGAAAGACCTCGGTGAAGCTGCTTACATACTGAGCATCAAGATCTATAGAGATAGATCAAGACGCTTGATAAAAAATTTCAATGAGTACATACCTTGACAAGTTTTTGAAGTAGTTCAAAATGGTACAGTCAAAGAAGGAGTTCTTGCCTGTGTTGCAAGGTGTGAAATTGAGTAAAGACTCAAAACCTGACCACGGCAGAAAATAGAAAGAGAATGAAAAGTCATTCCCTATGCCTCAGTCATAGGTTCTATAAAGTATGCTATGTTGTGTACCAGACCTATTGTGTACCTCACCATGAGTTTGGCAAGAGGGTACAATAGTGATCCAGGAGTGGATCACTGGACAACGGTCAAAATTATCCTTAGTGGAATAAGGAAATGTTTCTCGGTTATGGAGGTGACAAAGAGTTCGTCATAAAGAGTTACGTCGATGCAAGCTTTGACACTGATCTGGATGACTCTAAGTCTCGATCTAGATACATATTGAAAGTGGGAGCAATTAGCTAGAGTAGCTTTGTGCAAAGTACTGTAGACATAGAAATTTGCAAAATACATACGGATCTGAATGTTGCAGACCCATAGACTAAAATTTCCCTCATAGGCAAAACATGATCATACCTTATTACTCTTGGGTGTTAATCACATAGCGATGTGAACTAGATTATTGACTCTAGTAAACCCTTTGAGTGTTGGTCACATGGCGATGTGAACTATGGGTGTTAGTCACATAAAGATGTGAACTATTGATGATAAATCACATGGCGATGTGAACTAGATTATTAACTCTAGTGCAGGTGGGAGACTGAAGGAAATATGCCCTAGAGGCAATAATAAAGTTGTTATTTATATTTCCTTATATCATGATAATAGTTTATTATTCATATTGGAATTGTATTAACCAGAAACTTAGTACATGTGTGAATACATAGACAAAACAAAGTGTCCCTAGTATGCCTCTACTAGACTAGCTCGTTAATCAAAGATGGTTAAGTTTCCTGACCATAGACATGTGTTGTCATTTGATGAACGGGATCACATCATTAGAGAATGATGTGATGGACAAGACCCGTCCGTTAGCTTAGCATTAGTGATCGTTTAGTTTTCTTGCTATTGCTTTCATCATGACTTATACACTGGTGCGCGTCGGTCCTAAACAAACGGTTTAAAACCCCTTTCCATGATGGCATTTCGAACCGTCGCCAAGTGAGTGTGGGCGATAGGGGGTCCTTCTCACACGACCCAGAAACCGTCGGGGATAGGGCCCCTACAGTACTCCTACTCGTTTCTGCTCGCATTGCCATCGCAGTCGGTATTCTGTGGTGCTACATTTACGATGCGCGGCCCATCACAAACGGTTCACTATTATAGAACGTGTATGACGCGCGACCCATCACAAACGGTTCACCGTTAAGAAGATTAGCTAATCATCGTATGAGTGTCGGACAGGATAACGAAACGTCGGACCGTCGTAACATCATCGTACATGACAACTATCGCACACGCTATTCTGTGGTGCAACGTTACGATGCATACTTCATCAGAAATAGTTCATGGTTGCGAATCGTGTACGATAATGCAACTAACACAAACGTTTAGTTTGCCCGCACCGTTTGTGATATTGTCTGACATCGCACACGCTTTGCAAACGACAATTGTGTGCATGCTTGCACATGTTTCCTCTCTGTGAACCATCTCAGATTATGGTGCATATCGCAAACGTTTGTGTTCTACCAACCGTGTGTGCCGCAAAAACCTAGAGAGCGTAATTTCACCGTAATTTAATTGCTGCTTTTCCAAATTGTACCGGATTTGGATTTGAATTCGAATATGCTACAGCTTTATTCATATCCATCAGGTTCAAACAACCAATGCATTATTCGATTCATAGGTACATATGTTCAAGAATTACATAAGAACCAAATAAAGAATGATGAACCATAGTTGTATACTTGTACTATTAAAGACGGTAAAGAAAGAGGCGAAATATATTCTGGTTGTTGAACAAGGTGAAGCGGAATGCCCATATTGTGCCCTCCTCCATGCAGAAGGCACGCACGACTCTAGTCCAACCCCTTGTGATGGCCGACCGCCCATCCTTCACGGTCTTCATGAAAACATCTAGATAATCATCGTGTTCTGGTAGAAATACTTTAACCTTTGCATGCCCACCAATCATGTAGTTTGAGAGGTAATCTTGAGTAAACTGCTTTGGCAACCACTGCAAAGGAATAAGATTTCAGACATTGTCATCTAACACAACTCATTATGGGCAGTAAAAAGAAGGCTGCAGAGTTCTTACTTACCATCCTGCAGTTCGCTGTTGTCTTGGATAAAGTGTAAACAAATAGTTTAATTGCCATCTTTGGACCCATTTTACTAACAATCTTTATCAGCTTCCTCACTTGATGCTGGTTCATCGATATCTCATTGCCCCATACGCAGAAAGGGTCGAAACACGGATCTTTACCAATGACATATGTACCTAAAAGCACCAAGTTAATATTAGAAGCTAAACAACAATTGCACAATGATGTAGTACAACACTCTTTTATAATATGTCTATATACATCCGTATGTGGTAGTCCATTTGAAATCTCTAAAAAGACAAATATTTAGGAACGGAGGGAGTATCTTATAACATCCAATATACTCACATATTAGATGAATTAACATCTTATATTATGGGCCGGAAGGAGTTTAGTTCATTCTTACAAATTATCTGCTGCTGTATCCACGGGTTACAGTTAGTTTGAGCTAGTTTGGGCTCAAATAGCCCTAAAGTATATCTAAACATGAGGGCTAGTTTGAGCTAGTTGCATCTATAACCCACCCAAAAAAACTAGTATCCAACCCAAGAGGTGCTAATTGGAGCTAGTTCTCCTAGTGCATTTATTGTCAATCTAACCCTGCCATCCAAACAACTCTTTGGATGGAGTTAGTTCAGGGTTAGTAATGAGCTAGAAACTAACTCTAACCTCTAGCTAAGTTGAGTATCCAAACAGGGTTGTGTTGTTGCTGTTGCTGCTGCTGCTCTTCTACGTATATCTAGACATCATTAGAACATTAATGTAACACTCTTCCTTGTTGCTATGTAGCCTAGGATTGCATATTTAGACATTAAGTACAGTGCATGTTGCTATGTAGCCTCAGATATATTACATATGGCCCTAGTTAACCTAAGGAAAAATGGGTTGCAGATATATTCAGTTAAAAGTCCGATTCACCGATTAGTCCCTTATCAGCCGCCGGCCTATATGGTACCAGCTACCGATATCCTGAACAGTGAGCAGATATAAGCCATGGGATGAAACTAACCTCGATGGAAAACAGCAGTCGTTCCCAAAATTGTCCTGTGTAGGTACATCAAGAAGCATGTTAAGCACAACAGGCTAAACATCAACCAAAATTACACATGGCAGACAAAATAATCTCCAAAAGATAGCTTCAGTGTGCAGGTTTAAGCACGCTAGTAAAGCAAAACAAGTGGAAAGGTGTGCTAACTGCAACAGGCCTAACATTTAACAACAAGCAAACATGGTCATTCAAACTGGTATTGTGCCGGTCTAAGTACACTGGTTATGGTTAAATAAAAATGGAAAGGCGTGTTAACTACAAGATGCAGCAACCAAATGTAGTCATTCATAGTGGTATTGTTGAAACTGGTACTGATGAAATTGAACTGCACAGTTCATACTTGCACATATAGAACATCACGTTGTGAATAACTGGAATAAACAAGGCATACTACGAACAACCAAAGATAGCATTTGAAACTGAACATATGCTAACTACAAACAACCGAACAATCAAAAAACTTTAAAAGAGGCATATGCTAGCTATAACAGGCTTAACAGCAAGCAAATATATGCATTCCTATCGGTATGTTTAAAACTGGATTGATGAAATGTACTGCACAGTAAATAATTGCACATATAGAGCATCACATTGTGAACAACTGAAATAAACAAATCATGGGTTTCCTCACTTGTCACAGATGGGCTCGTTCCCGTGGGAAGAGCACGGACCCTGGATGCGCTCCATGTTGTCACAGACGGGCTCCTTCCCCTTGGAAGAGCACGGCTGTAGGGTGCCCTCCCTGATGTCGCAGACGGGCGCTTTCCCCTTGGAGGAGCAGATGGGCTCTTTCCCCTTGGAAGAGCCGGAGAGGGTGCCCTCCTCGTGGTCGCCGTCGATGAGGTCTGACTTGGAAGCTGTGGATCCCAAGCCAGCGTCACAGAACGTGTCCTTCAGAAATGACAAAAGGGGATCGATGGCGATGTAGAATGGCAAATTGTTGACAGCGAGCCAGAGGAGATCAGCGGCGGGGCCATGGATGAGATCGACGGCGGTTGAACCCGAGGGGTTGGGGGTGGGCCACTTAACCTGTGACACAGCCTGCCTCAGGGCATCACTGTCGATGACCTCGATGTCATAGCCGGTGGACGAGACATGCCCGCATACTCTAGCCCGCTGCTTGAGTGCCTGCCGCCAGTAATGGTCGTCAGCTTCCTCGGCGACGTCGGGCGAAGAGACCGCTATACACCTCTTTTGGGCCAGTCGCTCCTCAAGCTCCATGGGAAGCGTAGCCGGGCTTAGGTTGCGACGCTCTGGAGTGGGGGATGGTGATGGGGATGGGGATCTGTGGGAAAGGGGGTGTTTGGCAGGCGTCATCTAAGAAACCCAGGGCGGACTGGGTATGGAGATCGGTGGGTAAGCTGCACGGGCAAACCGACAGATGTTGACAATGCAGGCCTTGCGGCGGTGGCGGCGGCGGCGGCGGTGGGGACTTTGCTAGGGTTTCGAGCGAGGGAGGGTGTGTGTGTGTGTGTGCGTGCGCGCGCATGCCCGAGGAGGTTTTGGTGTGTGTGTGTGTGTGTGGAGGGGGGCACGGGGTGTTTGAGGAAATGACGCGGGTACTGAAAATTTTACTACGCGGGAGTGAAATGTCGGGCTATTGAAAATTTTGATGATAGTGCATCGCACATGGTCCGGAGATAACAACCGTGTGTTATGAAAAAGAAAAACCCTCGAGGCGGGCAGATATTTTTGATGCAGGTGGGATTGGGAACAAGAAACATCGCACACGGTCCGGAGATAACAACCGTGTATTATGAAACAAAAAAAAACCCTCGAGGCGGGCAAATATTTTTGAGAGGGGGAGCCTCGTGGAGCCCAATGTACTGTGCGGATGTGTGCGTGACAGGTGCACCGGCGTGGCACACGGTTAGTTTGAGTGAACCATGTCTGTTGCATCATCCGACTTTTGTCTAATGTTCATAAATTTGGCGAAAAATGATGCGGGAGAGGGTCAGAACATGAACACACTTGCATGTGGACCAAATTTATGTATCAAAAGGGTGGTTTGATTTTCAAATACCAAATGCAACTTCGATGTGGCACCTCTCTCGCAAAGCGCACGGTATTGCTTGCCCCACCCCCCTCGTGTCGGCACGAAGGGAATCCTAAGCTATGAATGCATGCCCCCTCCCCCTCAACCGAGGTTCACCTAGCAAAGTGCGAAGTAGCTAGCAGCCCCCCTCCTCCCTCGTGTCGGCACGAAGGGAATCCTAAGCTATATATGAATGCATGCCCCCCAACCGAGGTTCACCGTAGCAAAGTGCGAAGTAGCTAGCAGCCCCCCTCCCTCGTGTCGGCACGAAGGGAATCCTAAGCTATGAATGCATGCCCCCCAACCGAGGTTCACCTAGCAAAGTGTGAAGTAGAGCTAGCAGCCCCCCTCCCTCGTGTCGGCACGAAGGGATTCCTAAGCTATGAATGCATGCCCCCCCAACCGAGGTTCACCTAGCAAAGTGCGAAGTAGCTAGCAGCCCCCTCCCTCGTGTCAGCACGAAGGGAATCCTAGCTAAGCTATGAATGCATGCCCTCCCCCCCCCAACTGAGGTTCACCCTAGCAAAGTGCGAAGTAGCTAGCAGCCACCCCTCCCTCGTGTCGGCACGAAGGGAATCCTAAGCTATGAATGCACATGCCCCCCAACTGAGGTTCACCTAGCAAAGTGCGAAGTAGCTAGCAGACCCCCTCCCTCGTGTCGGCACGAAGGGAATCCTAAGCTATGAATGCATGCCCTCTCCCCCCCCAACCGAGGTTCACCCTAGCAAAGTGCGAAGTAGCTAGCAGCCACCCCTCCCTCGTGTCGGCACGAAGGGAATCCTAAGCTATGAATGCACATGCCCCCCAACCGAGGTTCACCAAGCAAAGTGCAAAGTAGCTAGCAGCCCCCCTCGTGTCGGCACGAAGGGAATCCTAAGCTATGAGCATGCCCCCTCCCCCCCCCAGCCGAGGTTCACCTAGCAAAGTGCGAAGTAGCTAGAAGCCCCCCACCCCCTCGTGTCGCCATGAAGGGAATCCTAATTAAGCTATGAATGCATGCCCCCCAACTGAGGTTCACCTAGCAAAGTGCGATGTAGCAACCCCCCCCCACACACACACACTTTCAGTCGGCGGGCCATAGAGGCATATATCTCACCAAGATGGAACGTAAAACGGACCAAGAATAATCCACCTTGGCCGTACAACCTCTCTCTTGTTGTTGGTCAAAGTGATGGTCGTCCATGCGACCCCGGAGATGGGCTAGCTCACCAATAATCACGCAAGTAGCTAGTCCCCGAAGACAACCACTGCATGCGTGTGGCCCAAACATATGTATGGAGAGGTGTGTTTTTGAGTAACAATGAACAACTTTGATGTGGCACCGTGATTTCGAACTAGAAATCCCCACACTGAGTGGGGGTTAGGTTGACGATGCATATGTATATTACACCACACTTCAAGCCAACGGCGGGATTCATATATGCATGCATGCGTGCATAGTATATGCGCTCAAACTTAATTAGGTCTGAATCTCACCATGACCTATACTACGATAACACGAACCAAATGAAGAATCCGCCATGGTAACCTATCTTGTTGTTGGTCAAGGTGATCATGGATGTCCACGCGGGCCCACGAATATATAGGCTTGTCGCCGATAACCACGCGAGGGAGTGTATCGTTCGAAGGCAACCACTACATGCATATGTATGGAGGTGATGCGTGCATGCATGTTTGAATACACAACATTGATTTGGCACGTGTGTCAAAAATCATACACTAGCTCCCCACACAGAGCGAGATCGGTTCATGATGGTGTCGTTGTACTAGCCACTTCGACTCGATGGGAGGGATTCATGCGTACACATGCATGTGTGTGTGCTCAAAGTGTATCATGCATGTCATCCCAGAGCAAAAATAATAATCCCCTCCTAAGTCAAATTAACCTCTCTTGTTGTCAGGCAAAAAGAAGTGATGGACCAAGCGGGCCCACAGATGGAAAGCATCGATATCGCTGATAACCGCTTAAGTGGGTGCGAGAGGACAACCACCACCGCTTTGCATGTGGGCCAAACATATATATGTTGAATACCCAAAATGCACAACTTTGATGTGCCACATGCCTCAAAAACCGTAAACCATGCACCCACACAGAGCGAGGTTCATATCAAGCGTACTACATATGATGGTCCCCTTCCCCCCTCTTCACCGCATACTATATGCTCCTGCCGTAATATATGTACAACCCAAAAGAATCCTCATCGATGGTGAAATTAATTAACCTCTCCCGATGTAGGTCAAAGTGATGCATGCATGCATGCATCGACGATGGCCTCGTGGGCCCACAGATGGAAGCGTCACACGTGAGTGTCCTAGCTAGGATATATATGCATGTAGCCCAAAAAGGTGTTGTGTGATGTTTGAATAACCAATTTCACAATTTTGATGTGGCACGTGCCTCGGTAACCAAAAAATCCCGACACTGCGTGAGGTGTACTTGTTCACGGACGCATACGTATAGTATATATGCTAGTCCCCTCCCACCTCTTCGACGCGTACTATATACCACCATAACACAAACAAAAAAGATTCTACCTTGCTGGTCAAATTAACCTCACTGTCGGCTGTTCGTCAAAGTGATGGACGATGACCTCGCGGGCCCACAGAAAGCGTCACACGCGAGTATCGAGTGTCGTGTAGGACAACCATCGACTGCATGTGGCCAAAACATTTATGTATGAAAGGGTTGTGTAATGTTTTAAATAACGATTTCATGACTCTGATGTGGCACCAGCCTGCCTAACAAAAACGGCCAACCCACACAATGGCTCACAACTCGTAGTGTACTGCGAGCCACCCGCCACCCCCAGACACACACACCCACAAACACACCGCGAATCCACCACAACTACGATGCATGTTAAATTAATTATCCCGCGGTGAACATACATGTTACCAAAGGAGGGACGTTTTAATTTCAAAAAAATCGCAGAGATCATTTAGACGTTTTAGTACATTGATTCATTGATTTTCTATGGGTATAATGTGCAAAAATCAAATTTGAGCTACATGCACACGTGCAGTGCACCTAAATGGATTGCAAAAACACATGTGTCTCACTCGGTGCATGTTTACTCCCCGTGCAACAAATTTCAAACATTGAGAATCTTGATTTTTAAATTCTAGTACATCCAAAACTTATTTGAAGTTCATGAAACTTATCGTGTTGTCATATGGACACCAATACAAAGTGGCATTGTACTTTTTTGTCAAATTTGAGACCAGTTTTGATGTAATCTTTATCTAATTATAGACGGGAGATTATTAATAATTGGGAACCAATATCCCAAACGGATTATTTATTCGAACCATGAGCGTTAGACCAACAATGGATACGTGCCATGCTTCGGTTAAGCAATAAAGCGGCAGCATTAATCATCCCAAAAACAATATACGTGCCGCCGCGTGACCCATGTGGCGTGCGAGTAGGCGTGAGTTAATGGGACACATGCGAGCAGTCCGCCGCGCAGGCAGACGGGGAGGCGTGCGTGCAGGTCTGTGAATTGACGGAGGCGTGCTCGCTGCACAGTGTCATCGAGAGGCGTGTGAGTAGCTGTGTGAAACTTTGGTAGGCATGCTAGCAGTCCGGTGCGCTCCCGGCGAGCCATCGGTTTGACCGCCGCCCACCTCTCTCCCACAACTCCCACTACTTCATATTAATGGTGCGCCCGAGCGGCCGCACCCCCCATCCTCGCTACGCACGCACAATCCTCTCTCTCCGCTTGCATCCTCGACGCCGCCCTCAGTCCTCAAAGCCGTCAGTGTATGAGGATGCTGAAGAAAATATGCCCTAGAGGCAATAATAAAGTTATTATTTATTTCCTTATATCATGATAAATGTTTATTATTCATGCTAGAATTGTATTAACCGGAAACATAATACTTGTGTGAATACATAGACAAACAGAGTGTCACTAGTATGCCTCTACTTGACTAGCTCGTTGATCAAAGATGGTTATGTTTCCTAGCCATAGACATGGGTTGTCATTTGATTAACGGGATCACATCATTAGGAGAGATGTGATTGACTTGACCCATTCCGTTAGCTTAGCACTTGATCGTTTAGTATGTTTCTATTGCTTTCTTCATGACTTATACATGTTCCTATGACTATGAGATTATGCAACTCCCGTTTACCGGAGGAACACTTTGTGTGCTACCAAACATCACAACGTAACTGCGTGATTATAAAGGTGCTCTACAGGTGTCTCCGAAGGTACTTGTTGGGTTGGCATATTTCGAGATTAGGATTTGTCACTCCGATTGTCGGAGAGGTATCTCTAGGCCCACTCGGTAATGCACATCACTTAAGCCTTGCAAGCATTGCAAGTAATGAGTTAGTTGCAGGATGATGTATTATGGAACGAGTAAAGAGACTTGCCGGTAACGATATTGAACTAGGTATTGAGATACCGACGATCGAATCTCGGGCAAGTAACATACCGATGACAAAGGGAACAACGTATGTTGTTATGCGGTCTGACTAATAAAGATCTTCATAGAATATGTGGGAGCCAATATGAGCATCCAGGTTCCGCTATTGGTTATTGACCGGAGACGTGTCTCGGTCATGTCTACATAGTTCTCGAACCCGTAGGGTCCGCACGCTTAACGTTTCGATGACAGTTATATTATGAGTTTATATGTTTTGATGTACCAAAGGTTGTTCGGAGTCCCGGATGTGATCACGGACATGACGAGGAGTCTCGAAATGGTCGAGACATGAAGATTGATATATTGGAAGCCTATATTTGGATATCGGAAGTGTTCCGAGTGAAATCGGGATTTTACCGGAGTACCGGAGGGGTTACCGGAACCCCCCGGGGGTTAATGGGCCATAGTGGGCCTTAGTGGAGAAGAGGAGAGGCTGCCAGGGCAAGGGCCGCGTGCCCCTCCCCCCTAGTCCGAATAGGACAAGGAGAGGGGGGCGGCGCCCCCCTTTCCTTCTTCTCCTCCACCTCTTTCCCCCTCCACTCCTAATCCAACAAGGAAAAGGGAGGGAGTCCTACTCCCGGTGGGAGTAGGACTCCTCCTGGCGCGCCCCCTCCTGGCCGGCCGCACCTCCCCCCTTGCTCCTTTATATACGGGGGCAGGGGGCACCCAAGAGACACAACAATTGATCGTTTGATCTTTTAGCCGTGTGCGGTGCCCCCCTCCACCATAGTCCACCTCGATAATACTGTAGCGGTGCTTAGGCGAAGCCCTGCGTCGGTAGAACATCATCATCGTCACCACGCCATCGTGCTGACGAAACTCTCCCTCAACACTCGGCTGGATCGGAGTCCGAGGGACGTCATCGGGCTGAACGTGTGCTGAACTCGGAGGTGCCGTGCGTTTGGTACTTGATCGGTCGGATGGTGAAGACGTACGAAACCGCATTGTGCTAACGCTTCTGCTTTCAGTCTACGAGGGTACGTAGACAACACTCTCCCCTCTCGTTGCTATGCATCACCATGATCTTGCGTGTGCGTAGGAATTTTTTTGAAATTACTACGTTCCCCAACAGATGTTGCCGAAGCGCCCCATCGGAGGGAGTGGCGACGCCGGGGCTACTAAAGCACCGGAGCACGGCGTGGAGATGGAGACAGAGGTTGCCATCACCGCTGGCGAGTTATCGCTGCACCCTGACATTGTCGACGGCGTCGAGCTTCCACAGCCGGAGGCAGAGTTCCACACCGACTCCGACGACCACTCCGGCGACGAGTCCGACGACCACTCCGGCGACGAGTCCGACGACGACGGACAGCTGGTTAGTCATCTATACCCATTTATGTGTCAAATAGATCATAGGGTTTCTCTGGTTACTCCTGCCTCCCCCTTTTCGGAATAGAAATCATGTGGTTATGTTCTCCCAATCCATGAAATCTGAGTAAGTTTCGTTAGATCCGTGTAGTGTATTGATTGTTTGAATGGTACAGGTGATAAGTGATTAGTTGTTTCATCTGTGCAAATGATTTCTGCTAGTAATCCTACTAGGGTTAGTGTTTCTGCTAATAATTCCTAGCCAGGACTTGACAATTGATTTTGAATGACCTACATATGTTTGTGCCATTATTTTCTTCAAGATTGGTCTGTACATAGAGATTGTGCTTAAAAATCAAACCATAATCTCTGGATATGTATAAATAAATAGCCATAAATTCCTAATCCTACTTCACGACATGTAATCAGTGATTTGATGCCAAATTTGTTTTACTATTTGTATAGGTGCTGCCTGACGATGTGGACAGCGAGGATGAAGATGCCCAGAGGAGGTACAAGAGGCGAATCCTGAGGGAGCTCTATGCGTATTAGGACCTGGAACTGTTGGGGAACGTAGCAGAAATTTAAAATTTTCTACGTATCATCAAGATCAATCTATGGAGTCATCTAGCAACGAGAGAGAGGGGAGTGCATCTACATACCCTTGTAGATCGCGCGCGGAAGCGTTCAAGAGAACGGGGTTGATGGAGTCGTACTCGTCGTGATCCAAATCACCGATGATCCTAGCGCCGAACGGATGGAACCTCCGCGTTCAACACACGTACGGAGCGGGGACGTCTCCTCCTTCTTGATCCAGCAAGGGGGGAGGAGAAGTTGATGGAGATCCAGCGGCACGACGGCGTGGTGGTGGAAGTAGCGGGATCTCGGCAGGGCTTCGCCAAGCGCAAGCGGGGAGGAAGAGGTGTCACAGGAGGGAGGGAGGCGCCAGGGCTTGGGGTGCTGCTCCCATGCGCCCCCCACTATATATAGGGGTGGAGGGGGCTGGTTTCTTGCCCTCCAAGTCCATTGGGGCGTTGGCAAAGGTGGGGGAAAGAAATCCCATCATTTCCCTTCCCCACCGATTGTTATCCCCCCTTTTTAGGGATCTTGATCATATCCCTTCGGGATATGATCTTATTCCTTCTAAGGTGGGATCTTGGTGCGCCTTGACCAGGGGTGTGGGGCCTTGCCCCCACTACCCACGTTCATGTGGGTCCCCCCATGCAGGTGGGCCCCACTTCGGAACCTTCTGGAACCTTTCCGGTACAATACCGAAAAAACCCGAACATTTTCCGGTGGCCAAAATAGGACTTCCCATATATAAATCTTTACCTCCGGACCATTCCGGAACTCCTCATGACGTCCGGGATCTCATCCGGGACTCCGAACAACTTTCGGTTAACCGCATACTAATATCTTTACAACTCTAGCGTCACCGAACCTTAAGTGTGTAGACCCTACGGGTTCGGGAGACATGCAGACATGACCAAGACGACTCTCCGGTCAATAACCAACAGCGGGATCTGGATACCCATGTTGGCTCCCACATGTTCCACGATGATCTTATCGGATGAACCACGATGTCGAGGATTCAATCAATCTTGTATACAATTCCCTTTGTCAATCGGTACGTTACTTGCCCGAGATTCGATCGTCGGTATCCCAATACCTTGTTCAATCTCGTTACCGGCAAGTCACTTTACTCGTACCGTAACGCATGATCCCGTGGCTAACTCCTTAGTCACATTGAGCTCATTATGATGATGCATTACCGAGTGGGCCCAGAGATACCTCTCCGTCATACGGAGTGACAAATCCCAGTCTCGATTCGTGCCAACCCAATAGACACTTTCGGAGATACCTGTAGTGCACCTTTATAACCACCCAGTTACGTTGTGACGTTTGGTACACCCAAAGCATTCCTACGGTATCCGGGAGTTGCACAATCTCATGGTCTAAGGAAATGATACTTGACATTAGAAAAGCTCTAGCAAACGAACTACACGATCTTGTGCTATGCTTAGGATTGGGTCTTGTCCATCACATCATTCTCCTAATGATGTGATCCCGTTATCAATGACATCCAATGTCCATGGTCAGGAAACCATAACCATCTATTGATCAACGAGCTAGTCAACTAGAGGCTTACTAGGGACATGTTATGGTCTATGTATTCACACATGTATTACGGTTTCCAGTTAATACAATTATAGCATGAACAACAGACAATTATCATGAACAAGGAAATACAATAATAACCATTTTATTATTGCCTCTAGGGCATATTTCCAACAGTAACGATGGCTATGGATGCCCATTTTGCAACCACAACATTCATGACGCGTATCTAAGTGTTCTGGCGCATGCAAGAGGACGGGCCATTGGCTCCTTCAAGGAGAAGTATTCTCACTGGGTGGCGCACGGCGCGTACTCCGAGTACCTGGAGAAGCTTCAGGATCGTGCCGGCCGCATGTGAGATGAGATGTGGGATGGATCGAACTATGTACGCTTGAGTATGCTTAATGACGGTTGAACTATGTACTTATGGTTGAACTATGCTTATGTACATGTACGCTTATTATCTATGTCTGAGTATGTTAAACATTTCGCCGAATTTTGATAAAAATTACAACGGGGGACCAATAAACCAGGACGGAGGTAGTACGTCAATCACACACGGTTCCCAAAATTGGAACCGTGTGCAATGACTATCATTTTGCCTGCTGCGTCAATCACACACGGTTCGCTCTAGCAAACAGTCGCCCCCAAAATTCTTTGTGGGACAGAAAACCCTCACCACCCAATTCAAAAAAGAAAAAAGAAAACCCTCACCATCCCCACGTCACAAAAACCCTCACCCTGCTGGCCACCCTCTCGGCCCCTCCGGTATGTTCCCCATTCACACCTGCACAAGCTCCTCCGCGTCTATGCCATGGCACCGCCTATCGTGGCGGTAAACACTTAGCTCAACGCCTGTCGCCGCCGCCAGGCTGCCGGCAAAGCCCACCGCATTTCGCCACTTCCGCTTGCTGCCGCCTATCGCCATCGACTTTCTCGACGCTGCTCGCGGTCGACCCAGCTCCGCTCGGTTGGGGAATCTGCCGTACTGAGGGTTCTTTCTCATGGATGACAAGGTAACTAATTTAACGAGATATTATCTCATCTCTTATCCCAGTTCATCTGCCTCCTTTAATCACCCGGCGGAAATCGCCTTGAATTCATTTTTATTTGAGCTGATTTGAGGGTTTTCTTTCATTCCTAGAATGTACAGTGCGCCCACACTTCAGGACTTGGCGACCGCCGCCAGAGATTCCATCTCATCGTACCAGATAACTTGAGGACGCGCGCGATATGTTCAATCTCACCCTAAATCGGTTGGCATGGCCTACTTTCCTGAACATATTCTAAATATTGCTACATTTGGATAAAAGGTGCCACATGCACCATATACGTCAAAGGGGATTTTTCCCCTCTTCTTTGTATATTAGGAAAATTAATGATGTATTGTTCTTTCGATTACTCTCATATTTACATGCCATCATGTTTACCCTATCTGTTTAATTATAGACTTTTGTCCTTCGATTTCAACTGTTGTACAGTTCTTTCAATTTGGGCCCATATTTGCATGTTACCATATTTTCTTTATCAATCCTACCATTTTCTGCAGGACATCCCTCGCTATACAACAGATTATGTAGTGCACAATTTTCTTTATCAAGGCTCCACGAATGTCGTACTGCACACAAACCATGGATTTACAATCGTTGCTACTGTAAGACTTGATGAACGTGGTGACTCCTATTTTGGCACTGGCTTTTGGAATGAAATTGCAAAGTTTTATGTACTGAAAGCTGGCACTAAAATTGCACTGCACATAGAAGGGCCTGGTCATGAGATATATGGTAACTTCCCTGACAAAATCATCCGTCCAGACTTTGTTCGAAGTAAGTTTTCTTTTCAACTATCTGCATATGTTGACTTACCCAGCAATGTCAAATGAATTGTGTACTATTTAAGCAACCAATTGTTATCCCCTTATCTTACTATATTCCTACCTAATAACTTCTACTTACCAATACACTTTTCTATTGCCCTATTTTAACTAAATATTCCCTGTACTCCCATTTCTATCAAAAAGCGCCACTTACAAGGAGACTCCGGAGGTGGAGAACGGGGCTGCCAACAAGCGGAGGCGGGGCGAGCTAGAACCGCAAGCGACTCCAGCAGGCCTAGACTTAATCAGCAGCCTCCCCGATGATATATTGAGAGTCATCATCTCCCTCCTCCCAATCAAATATGGGGCGCGGACAACCCTCCTTTCCCGACGGTGGCACCCCCTATGGAACTCCAGCCCTCTCGACCTCATCAACACCCACGAGCTCTGCCATGGCTATCGTAAAAGTTTGGATGCGTTCTCCAAGATCCTCGGCAGTCACCTTGGCCCAACCAAAGGCCTTAGAATGGGCAAGTTCCATTCCAACGGCAAGGACCGAGCAAAGCTCGACGACTGGTTCCAATCTCCCACCCTAGATCAGCTCAAGGAGCTCACTTTTGATGATGGGCATATGCGATCGCTGCCAACGTCCGCACTCCGCCTCGCGCCCACGCTGCGCGTCGCCAAGTTCAGGAACTGCCATTTCCCGCCCCTTAAATGACGCGCCCGCTCTTATTCTACCACGACTGAAGCACCTCGAGATCGCCGTAGTCTGGCTCTCAAAGGGTGACATGGAGCGCCTGCTCTGTGGCTGTACTACACTCGAGTACCTTCGTCTTCAGGCGATCAATGGGTTGAGTACCTTCCACATCACCTCCATGAATCTCCGGACTATTTATGTGTGTTGCTGGTGTGGCAGGAAGACATCACAAAAGGTGGACCACGGTATGGTCATCCAGGACACACCTACACTTGAGAGATTACTTGTAGTTGATCAAGAAGGTCCAACAAGAATCAATGTCATTTCTGCGCCAAAACTGACAGTGGTGGGCTACTCGTCTGACCAATACTCTGAACTTGTTATTGGATCCACACCCGTTCAGGTACAACAGCCGCCTTCTACCTCTCCTTCTACAAATTAACATTATTTCTAATTTTGAAGATGTTTGTTCGTCTGTCATTCAGAAAATGATTCCGACAAGCTTGACCCCGAAACTGCGCACAGTGAAGGTCTTGGCACTAGAATCTATCGGGCTCGACCTGGAGCAAGTTGTCAGTTTCCTGAGATGCTTTCCGTGCCTAGAGAAGCTATATATCGAGGTGATGTTCCTTTCCTGTTAAATGTTAACCATAAGGGAGTTCAATTTGTGACACCTTTTTCCAAGTTTACAATGACAATGTACTGCGATTTCTGAAGGTTCTTTTGGAGGATTTTAGTACATACATGTCCCCCCCCCATATTGGTTGCTTGATCCATATGGTTACAATCAATAAGCATTTCTCCTTTGGATTCATATGTACTAGTTTTCTTAAGGAACTTTTCATCCACTCCAACCTCTTGTGAAGAAGGCTACATTTTTCTAGAATGTCATCAAATGCCCATGTTAATCATGTCAGATCGAAGATGGCATGTTAGTGCATTTTACAAATCCTGCAAACCAAATAGCTAGGCCTGTAGTAATGTTCAAAACTGCATGTAGGCACTAACACGTTTTCTTCTTTTGCAGATAAGATTAGGCCCAGTGGTGGATAATGTGATACAATATAACAATCACGTCGAATGCCTAGATCTGCATCTCTCAGAAATTACTTTGAACTCCTACCGAGGGACCTTACCGGAGATTATATTCGCCAGGTTCTTTGTTCTCAGAGCAAGGGTGCTGAAGGAAATGAGGTTTTCCCTACATTTATTTCGCAAAAATGAATGGTCTGTTGATCAGCGTCGGCGCCTGCGGCAGAATGGAGCATCGGGTCAACCCCATACATGACTTCTCAGTGGCTGACCCCTTTGCAAAAAATTTGAGGTTTCGAAGCCAGACTTAGAAGCGGTGATATTAGTTTGAACCTCTCTGATATCCATGTTCAGCGCATCAGCGCGAGCGTTTGCAGCTGATGAGCTGAATTTCATTTCTGATATCAGTTTGAACCTTGTAATCTTCGAATTTGAGCCATATAACTCTGGAATTTGAACCTTGTAACATTTCGAGCTTTTGTGGTACAATCGTTGAAATGGCATCGTATGAGACTCGTATATTGCTAGCACTATTTTGACCTTAATATGCAATGGTCTTAGATTTTATTAATCATTCTCGAATCAGTTTACCTTGTCGATCTCATAGCACACGATCTGTATAGCTAACTCGACTGCGATCTTCGACATTATTGCACACAGTTGGTTTCTTCCACCGTGTGCACTGTAGAGCGCAGAATTAATTATCGCACTCGAGTGTCCATCATCACCCTTCTATGTAACTTTGACCTCATCACCCAAGGGTAAACTTATGACCGAAGTCATTCCACACACTTCATTTTTACAAAGCCTTTTGCCAATAAACGCCCATGATTTGTTCCTCTTCTAGCCGACGCGTGGCCAAACTAGCCGGGCGGGAAGCTTGCGCGGTAAATAGTGCGGTAGCGCGGGAACAGGCTCACCGGCGATACATTTGGCGCCTCTTTGAGCCCACGCCTGGGGTGCGGTGTTGTCAAGCGTGCACTGGATTCTGGAATCCTCCGCTATGAACGCCATGACAGGCCGGCCAGCCCCATTTATTACAGCGGCCATTTAACCTACCCTTGTGTCTCTTCAACCTTTCGATCGCGCCCCACCATTGCAAGAAGCACACCCACCACGAGAAATTCTTAGAGGGTATCCTGCGCGGCTCCAATGGCGCTCCGAGCGGCTGCCGACGACGAGCAGCAGTTTACCATGCGTGCCGTGGTGGACACCCACAGAAGGTTCATGGACCTCTCGGTGGTGTACACCAACGATCCGGTCTGGGTGGAGCACTCCATCCACATCATGGAGCTGTTGCTTGCCGAGGAGAAGTACAAGGTGGTCGGGTTCGACCTCGAGTACACCCGCGCTCGTGCTGGGTCTCGTCCCAAGGTCGCCATCGCCCAGATGTGTGTGCGCCACCACGTCCTCATCTACCACTACTGCCTGGCCACAAGGCCTTGCGAGCGTTTTGCCAGGTTTGTCAACAGCCCCCACTACATGTTCGCTACGGTGGACATCACCAACGATGTAAAGGCGCTCGAGAGTTCGGGCATCGCTTGCCAGAATCTTGCCGACATCCAGGGCCAATACAAGATCTAGGGCAGCAAGGAGCATGAGAAGGACTCATTGGTTCACCTTGCCGAGGCCATCATCGACCCCTACTACAGAGACATGAAGGATCCGTGCAACAATGACAAGCATGCCTGGCACTCGGCCTGGATGGAGAAACTCGAGAAAGCTCACGTCGTGTACGCGGCCAAGGAGGCGTACACGAGCTACGACATGTACAGGCGGATCGTTGACATGAGGAAGTGCCTCCTGTTGGAAATATGCCCTAGAGGCAATAATAAATAGGTTATTATTATATTTCCTTGTTCATGATAATCATTTATTATCCATACTAGAATTGTATTGATAGGAAACTCAGATACATGTGTGGATACATAGACAACACCATGTCCCTAGTAAGCCTCTAGTTGACTAGCTCGTTGATCAATAGATGGTTACGGTTTCCTGACCATGGACATTGGATGTCGTTGATAACGTGATCACATCATTAGGAGAATGATGTGATGGACAAGACCCAATCCTAAGCCTAGCACAAGATCGTGTAGTTCGTTTGCTCAGAGCTTTTCTAATGTCAAGTATCATTTCCTTAGACCATGAGATTGTGTAACTCCCGGATACCGTAGGAATGCTTTGGGTGTGCCAAACGTCACAACGTAACTGGGTGGCTATAAAGGTGCACTACGGGTATCTCCGAAAGTGTCTGTTGGGTTGGCACGAATCGAGACTGGGATTTGTCACTCCGTGTAAACGGAGAGGTATCTCTGGGCCCACTCGGTAGGAGATCATCATAATGTGCACAATGTGACCAAGGAGTTGATCACGGGATGATGTGAGTTACGGAACGAGTAAAGAGACTTGCCGGTAACAAGATTGAACAAGGTATAGGGATACCGACGATCGAATCTCGGGCAAGTAACATATCGATAGACAAAGGGAATTGTATACGGGATTGATTGAATCCCCGACATCGTGGTTCATCCGATGAGATCATCGTGGAACATGTGGGAGCCAACATGGGTATCCAGATCCCGCTGGTGGTTATTGACCGGAGAACGTCTCGGTCATGTCTGCATGGTTCCCGAACCCGTAGGGTCTACACACTTAAGGTTCGATGACGCTAGGGTTATAGGGAAAGTATGTACGTGGTTACCGAATGTTGTTCGGAGTCCCGGATGAGATCCCGGACGTCACGAGGAGTTCCGGAATGGTCCGGAGGTAAAGATTTATATATGGGAAGTCCTGTTTTGGTCACCGGAAAAGTTTCGGGTGATATCGGTAATGTATCGGGACCACCGGGAGGGTCTCGGGGGTCCACCAAGTGGGGCCACCAGCCCCAGAAGGCTGCGTGGGCCAAGTGTGGGAGGGGACCAGCCCCAGGTGGGCTCGTGCGCCCCCCCCCCCACCAAGGCCCAAGGCGCATGGGAGAGTGGGAGGGGGCAAACCCTAGGTCCAGATGGGCCTTAGGGCCCATCTAGTGGGGCGCCCCCCCCTCTCCTCCCCTTGGCCGCCCCCCTTGATGGGATCTAGGGCTGGCCGCCAGCCCTTGGGGGTGGAAACCCTAGAGGGGGCGCAGCCCCTCCCCCCTATATATAGTTGAGCTTTGGGCTGCCCAAGACACACGAGAACGTCTCTTTTCGGCGCAGCCCTACCCCTCTCCCTCCTCCTCCTCTCCCGCGGTGCTTGGCGAAGCCCTGCGGGATTGCCACGCTCCTCCACCACCACCACGCCGTCGTGCTGCTGCTGGATGGAGTCTTCCCCAACCTCTCCCTCTCTCCTTGCTGGATCAAGGCGTGGGAGACGTCACCGGGCTGCACGTGTGTTGAACGCGGAGGCACCGTTCTTCGGTGCTTAGATCGGAATCAACCGCGATCTGAATCGCTACGAGTACGACTCCTTCATCCGCGTTCTTGTAATGCTTCCGCATCGCGATCTACAAGGGTATGTAGATCCACTCCCCTTCCCCTCGTTGCTAGAGTACTCCATAGATTGATCTTGGTGATGCGTAGAAAATTTTGAATTTCTGCTACGTTCCCCAACAGTGGTATCAGAGCCAGGTTTATGCGTAGTTTCTATGCACGAGTAGAACACAAAGTAGTTGTGGGCGTCGATTTTGTCAATTCTTCTTGCCGCTACTAGTCTTATCTTGTTTCGGCGGCATTGTGGGATGAAGCGGCCCGGACCGACCTTACACGTACGCTTACGTGAGACAGGTTCCACCGACTGACATGCACTAGTTGCATAAGGTGGCTAGCGGGTGTCTGTCTCTCCCACTTTAGTCGGAACGGATTTGATGAAAAGGGTCCTTATGAAGGGTAAATAGAAATTGGCATATCACATTGTGGTTTTACGTAGGTAAGAAACGTTCTTGCTAGAAACCTATACAAGCCACGTAAAAACTTGCAACAACAATTAGAGGACGTCTAACTTGTTTTTGCAGAATGTGCTATGTGATGTGATATGGCCAGAAGATGTGATGAATGATATATGTGATGTATGAGATTGATCATATTCTTGTAATAGGAATCACGACTTGCATGTCGATGAGTATGACAACCGGCAGGAGCCATAGGAGTTGTCTTTATTTTTTGTATGACCTGCGTGTCATTGAATAACGCCATGTAAATTACTTTACTTTATTGCTAAGCGCGTTAGCCATAGAAGTAGAAGTAATCGTTGGCGTGACAACTTCATGAAGACATAATGATGGAGATCATGATGATGGAGATCATGGTGTCATGCCGGTGACAAAGATGATCATGGTGCCCCGAAGATGGAGATCAAAGGAGCAAAATGATATTGGCCATATCATGTCACTATTTGATTGCATGTGATGTTTATCATGTTTTGCATCTTATTTGCTTAGAACGACGGTAGTAAGTAAGATGATCCCTCACTAAAATTTCAAGAGAAGTGTTCCCCCTAACTGTGCACCGTTGCGAAGGTTCGTTGTTTCGAAGCACTATGTGATGATCGGGTGTGATAGATTCTAACGTTCGAATACAACGGGTGTTGACGAGCCTAGCATGTATAGACATGGCCTCGGAACACATGCAAAACACTTAGGTTGACTTGACGAGCCTAGCATGTACAGACATGGCCTCGGAACACAAGAGACCGAAAGGTCGAACATGAGTCGTATAGCAGATACGATCAACATGGAGATGTTCACCGATGATGACTAGTCCGTCTCACGTGATGATCGGACACGGCCTAGTTTGACTCGGATCATGTGTCACTTAGATGACTAGAGGGATGTCTATCTGAGTGGGAGTTCATTAATCAGATGAACTCAATTATCATGAACATAGTCAAAAGATCTTTGCAAATTATGTCATACGCTTTAGTTCTACTGTTTAAGATACGTTCCTAGAGAAAATTTAGTTGAAAGTTGGTAGTAGCAATTATGCGGACTGGGTCCGTAAACTGAGGATTGTCCTCATTGCTGCACAGAAGGCTTATGTCCTTAATGCACCGCTCGGTGTGCTGAACCTCAGCGTCGTCTGTAGGTGTTGCGAAACATCTGACACACACGTTTTGATGACTACGTGATAGTTCAGTGTGTATTGCTAACGGTTTAGAATTGTGGCACCAAAGACGGTTTTTGAAACGTCGCAGAACATATGAGATGTTCCGAAGACTGAAATTGGGATTTCAGACTAGTGCCCACGTCAAGAGGTATGAGACCTCTGACAAGTTTCTTAAGCCTGCAAACTAAGGGAGAAAAGCTCAATCGTTGAGCATGTGCTCAGATTGTCTGAGTACCACAATCGCTTGAATCGAGTGGGGGGTAATCTCCCAGATGAGATAGTGATGGTTCTCCATAGTCACTGCCACCAAGCTAGTAGAGCTTCGTGATGAACTATAACATATCAGGGATAGTTATGATGATCCTTGAAGCTATTCGCGATGTTTGACACCTCGAAAGTAGAAATCAAGAAGGAGCATCAATTGTTGATGGTTAGTAAAACCACTAGTTTCTAGAAGGGCAAGGGCAAAAGGGATACTTCATGAAACAACAAATCATTTGCTGCTCTAGTAAAGAATCCCAAGGTTGAACCCAAACCCGAGACTAAGTTCTTCTGTACTGAGGGGAACGGTCACTGAAGCGGAACTACCCTAGATACTTGGTAGATGAGAAGGCAGGCAAGGTCGACAGAAGTATATTGGATATACATTATATGAATGTGTACTTTACTAGTACTCCTAGCAGCACCAGGGTATTAGATACCGGTTCGGTTGCTAAGTGTTAGTAACACGAAATAAAAGCTGCAGAATAAATGGAGACTAGCTAAAGGTGAGATGACGATATGTGTTGGAAGTGTTTCCAAGGTTGATGTGATCAAGCATCGCATGCTCCCTCTACCATCGAGATTTGGTGTTTGCGTTGAGCATGATTGGATTATGTTTATCGCAATACGGTATTCATTTAAGGAGAATAATGGTTACTCTGTTTATTTGAATAATACCTTCAATGGTCTTGCACCTGAAATGAATCTCAATCGTAGTGATACACATGTTCGTGCCAAAAGATATAAAATAGTAATGATAGTACCACATACTTGTGGCACTGCAATTTGAGTCATATTGGTATAGAACGCATGAAGAAGCTCCATGTAGATGGATCTTTGGACTCACTCGTTTTGGAAAGATTGAGACATGCGAACCATGTCTATTGGTATATATGCATGAAGAAACTCCATGCAGATGGATCGTTTGGACTCACTTGATTTTGAATCACTTGAGACATGCAAATCATACCACATGGGCAAGATGACTGAAAGGCCTCGTTTTCAGTAAGATGGAACAAGAGAGCAACTTATTGGAAGTAATACATTTTGATGTATGCAGTCCAATGAGTGCTGAGGCATGCAGTGGATATCGTTATGTTCTTACTTCATAGATGGTTTGAGTAGATGCTGAGCGTATTTGCTTGATGAAACACAAGTCTGAATTATTGAAAGGTTCAAGTAATTTCAGAGTGAAGTTGAAGATCGTCGTGACAAGAGGATAAAATGTCTGTGATATGATCATAGAGATGAGTATCTGAGTTACGAGTTTGGCACACAGTTAAGACATTGTGGAAAGTGTTTCACAATTAATACCGCCTGGAACACCATAGTGTGATGGTGTGTCCGAACATCATAACTACACCCTATTGGATATGGTGCATACCATGATGTCTCTTATCGAATTACCACTATCGTTTATGGGTTAGGCATTAGAGACAACCGCATTCACTTTAAAAGGGGCACCACGCAATTCCGTTGAGACGACACCGTTTAGAGAAACCTAAGTTGTCGTTTCTTAAAAGTTTGGGGCTGCGACGCTTATGTGAAAAATGTTTCAGGCTGATAAGCTCGAACCCAAAGCGGATAAATGCATCTTCATAGAAAACCCAAAACAGTTGGGTATACCTCCTATTTCAGATCTGGAAGCAAAAGTAATTGCTTCTAGAAACGAGTCCTTTCTCGAGGAAAAGTTTCTCTCGAAAGAATTGAGTGGGAGGATGGTGGAGACTTGATAAGGTTATTGAACCGTCACTTCAACTAGTGTGTAGCAGGGCACAGGAAGTTGTTCCTGTGGCACCTACACCAATTGAAGTGGAAGCTTATGATGGTGATCATGAAACTTCGGATCAAGTCACTACCAAACCTCGTAGGACGACGAGGATGCGTGCTACTTCAGAGTGGTACGTGATCCAGTCTTGAAAGTCATGTTGTTAGACAACAATGAACCTACGAGCTATGGAGAAGCGATGGTGGGCCCATATTCCGACAAATGGTTAGAAGCCATGAAATCCGAGATAAATGGAACTTTGAGAAGAAGACGGACGTGGACGGTAATGTTACCGTCTATGAAGCTCGACTTGTGGCAAAGAGTATTTCCACAAGTTCAAGGAGTTGACTACGATGAGATTTTCCCATCCGTAGCGATGCTTAAGTCCGTCAGAATCATGTTAGCATTAGCTGCATTTATGAAATCTGGCAGATGGATGTCAAAACAAGTTTCCTTACCAGTTTTCGTAAGGAAAGGTTGTATGTGATACAATCAGAAAGGTTTTGTCCATCCTAAGGATGCTAAAAGGTATGCTAGCTCCAGCGATCCTTCTAAGGACTGGAGTAAGCATCTCGGAGTTGGAATGTACGCTTTGATGAGATGATCAAAGATTTTGGGTTTATACAAAGTTTATGAGGAACTTGTATTTCCAATAAAGTGAGTGGGAGCGCTACAACATTTCTGATAAGTATATGTGAATGACATATTGTTGATCCAAAATGATGTAAAATTTCTGGAAAGCATAAAGGGTTGTTTGAAAGGAGTTTTTCAAAAGAAGACCTGGATAAAGCTGCTTACATAATGGGCATCAAGATCTATAGAGATAGATCAAGATGCCTGATGATACTTTCAAAGAACGCACACCTTGACATGATTTTGAAAGAGTTCAAAATAGATCAGCAAAGAAGGAGTTCTTGGCTGTGTTACAAGGTGTGAGTATTGAGTAAGACTCAAGACCTGACCACAGCAGAAGAGAGAGAAAGGACGAAGGTCGTCCCCTATGCTTCAGACGTAGGCTCTACAGTATGCTATGCTGTGTACCGCACATGAAGTGTGCCTTGCCATGAGTTGGTCAAGGGGTACAATAGTGATCCGGGAATGGATCACATGACAGCGGTCGAACTTATCCTTAGTATCCAGTGGACTAAGGATTTTCTCGATTATGGAGGTGAAAAGGAGTTCGTCGTAAAGGGTTACGTCGATGTGAACTTTGACACTAATCCGGATGACTCTGAGTAGTAAGCCGGATTCGTATAGTAGAGCAATTATTTGAAATGGCTCCAAATAGCGCGTGGTAGCATCCACAAGATGACATAGATATTCGTAAAGCACACACGGATCTGAAAGGTTCAGACCCGTTGACTAATAACCTCTCTCACAAGCATAACATGATCAAACTAGAACTCATTGAGTGTTAATCACATAATGATGTGAACTAGATTGTTGACTCTAGTAAACTCTTTGGATGTTGGTCACATGGTGATGTGACCTGTCAGTGTTAATCACATGGTGATGTGAACTAGATTATTGACTCTAGTGCAAGTGGGAGACTATTGGAAATATGCCCTAGAGGCAATAATAAATAGGTTATTATTATATTTCCTTGTTCATGATAATCGTTTATTATCCATACTAGAATTGTATTGATAGGAAACTCAGATACATGTGTGGATACATAGACAACACCATGTCCCTAGTAAGCCTCTAGTTGACTAGCTCGTTGATCAATAGATGGTTATGGTTTCCTGACCATGGACATTGGATGTCTTTGATAACGGGATCACATCATTAGGAGAATGATGTGATGGACAAGACCCAATCCTAAGCCTAGCACAAGATCGTGTAGTTCGTTTTCTCAGAGCTTTTCTAATGTCAAGTATCATTTCCTTAGACCATGAGATTGTGTAACTCCTGGATACCGTAGGAATGCTTTGGGTGTGCCAAACGTCACAACGTAACTGGGTGGCTATAAAGGTGCACTACGGGTATCTCCGAAAGTGTCTGTTGGGTTGGCACGAATCGAGACTGGGATTTGTCACTCCGTGTAAACGGAGAGGTATCTCTGGGCCCACTCGGTAGGAGATCATCATAATGTGCACAATGTGACCAAGGAGTTGATCACGGGATGATGTGAGTTACGGAACGAGTAAAGAGACTTGCCGGTAACGAGATTGAACAAGGTATAGGGATACCGACGATCGAATCTCGGGCAAGTAACATATCGATAGACAAAGGGAATTGTATACGGGATTGATTGAATCCCCGACATCGTGGTTCATCCGATGAGATCATCGTGGAACATGTGGGAGCCAACATGGGTATCCAGATCCCGCTGTTGGTTATTGACCGGAGAACGTCTCGGTCATGTCTGCATGGTTCCCGAACCCGTAGGGTCTACACACTTAAGGTTCGATGACGCTAGGGTTATAGGGAAAGTATGTACGTGGTTACCGAATGTTTTTCGGAGTCCCGGATGAGATCCCGGACGTCACGAGGAGTTCCGGAATGGTCCGAAGGTAAAGATTTATATATGGGAAGTCCTGTTTTGGTCACCGGAAAAGTTTCCGGTGATATCGGTAATGTACCGGGACCACCGGGAGGGTCCCGGGGGTCCACCAAGTGGGGCCACCAGCCCCAGAAGGCTGCGTGGGCCAAGTGTGGGAGGGGACCAGCCCCAGGTGGGCTGGTGCGCCCCCCCCCACCAAGGCCCAAGGCGCATGGGAGAGTGGGAGGGGGCAAACCCTAGGTCCAGATGGGCCTTAGGGCCCATCTAGTGGGGCTCCCCCCCTCTCCTCCCCTTGGCCGCCCCCCTTGATGGGATCTAGGGCTGGCCGCCAGCCCTTGGGGGTGGAAACCCTAGAGGGGGCGCAGCCCCTCCCCCCCCCCCTATATATAGTTGAGGTTTGGGCTGCCCAAGACACACGAGAACGTCTCTTTTCGGCGCAGCCCTACCCCTCTCCCTCCTCCTCCTCTCCCGCGGTGCTTGGCGAAGCCCTGCGGGATTGCCACGCTCCTCCACCACCACCACGCCGTCGTGCTGCTGCTGGATGGAGTCTTCCCCAACCTCTCCCTCTCTCCTTGCTGGATCAAGGCGTGGGAGACGTCACCGGGCTGCACGTGTGTTGAACGCGGAGGCACCGTTCTTCGGTGCTTAGATCGGAATCAACCGCGATCTGAATCGCTACGAGTACGACTCCTTCATCCGCGTTCTTGTAACGCTTACGCATCGCGATCTACAAGGGTATGTAGATCCACTCCCCTTCCCCTCATTGCTAGAGTACTCCATAGATTGATCTTGGTGATGCGTAGAAAATTTTGAATTTCTGCTACGTTCCCCAACACCTCCTTCCCCAAAACGGCCAGGGATACAGCCGGAAGCAGAGCAATGGCAAGCGTCATCGCAACAATAAGTAGATGATTAGATCCTCGTTTCTCCTACTTTAGTATGCATGTAATTGCTTACTTTGGTGTGTGCAAATGCTATGTGTGTAGTCACTTGTGTAATTGTATGCTTAATTTGGATATGCAATGCTGTCTTTTTAAGTATATATGTTGATGCTCTGTAGACAGAGCGTAGATGGTGTGCGGACAAAGAAAATCACATCGCACACGGGCTAAACAATGAAACTCGTCGGTGATGTTTTCATCAATCACTCACAATTTATACCAGCAATCGTTTGCTCACAACACACACGGCTTGTTAGTAGTAATCGTCTGTGTTCTTATCGGTCTTCGCACACGTTTCTGATTACAGACCTGTTTGCCTCGTATCACACACATCTTGTTCATTTGAACCGTTTCTGTTCTCATGTCTCAACGCAAACAATTCATCCGAGTGAACCGCATGCCGTATATCACACACACCTTTGATCTTGCTGACCATTTCTTTTGTGTTGCCTAATCACAAATAGTTCATCCGAGTGAACCGTATGATGTACATCGCACACACCTTCATCTGTCTGCCCGTTTCTTTTGTTCCTCCTCATCGCAAACAGTTGATTGAATTGAACCATATGCCCTGCATCGCACACGCAACTAAAATCTGAACCGTGTTTGATGCATCCTCCATCGCAAACGTTTTGCACCTTTTTTATGGTTATTTACACCATCGTTTGCAGTTATGGCATTGCACACAGTTTCGTCGAAGGGTCTCTGATCGTAGTGTCGCGTTAGCAGCATCCTGCAGTAGTGAGAGGCTGTATGCTCAAGGACTACCTTCTATGTAGTAGTACATGAACACCAATTCCATTCAAGAGGGTACCATTCTGGTAGAAACTGACCATGTTTCTTCATAATATGAGTATTAGATGAAACAACATTAGTGTAGACATGCCTAGAATCTATATCTATCCATCTCATCGACGGTAAGAAAGCAACAGAAGGATATGCAACTGATTTCTTCCTTTTAGATACTAAATTGTATTTTCCTTTGCGCTAATCTATCCCGCGAGTTATTGTACATGCACCCCCATTTTATGCTGAAGAAAAAAATATGTGAATGGTTTTGTAGGAGTTCAGAGTACTATGAGCATTTCTAAAAATTCACACCATATCCACTGCTGGAGCGGGCATTCACCTCAATGCAGGGCACATATGGTCGGTAACAATCTTCTCCTGTTTAATTAGCCTTTGCTGCTCCATTTTAAATCTCCTCCTGCTTGAAAGTGTTTTGTTCCTTTCTTTATTCTTGCTGCTTCATGGCCTGGTTGTGTTTGGCCCCTTCGAGGTGCTGACTGGTGTGCCGCCCGGTCAGAGCCAACATGAAGAATAGGAAGTAGAGAGGGAGGTGGGGGACTTCTGTATAGATGATTAGGGGGTCATGGATTTGTGTAGCTAGCTACCATGGCTAATCTTATGTCTGCTGCACATATTTATTTTTATGGTTTGCTTCCTGGTGTTTTGATTTGAGATTTCTTGCCTACTTTTGGCAGTACCTCTATCAAAACTAGGAAGACATTTTTTAGCAATGTTGTGCTTCTTGTGCCATGCTTGTGGATATACTCTTTTGGGTTGCAAATTTTTATTTGTTTCCATTCTAGGTTCACTCATCTCTTTAGAATTCTATCAACAGGTCTTTCGGACAACACCTAGAGAAGCAAGATCTTCAGACAGAGCTATCCAATACACTACCCATATGAAAAAGAAGAACAATATATATATGTTCTCTTAGGCTACTGTTAGGACTTGCTTTTGGTATATCATGTTACATTTCCTATGACATCCTCAAAGTGATGTAATTAACCAAACCATCACTGTTATTAGGTCTTAGTCCCCCTATATCTTTCTTTGGGAAATTCAAATGATGGAATCAGTGGTCTATATTTCCTTCAGTATGTGGAATATATTTTGTATAACCAGTAGTGGACTGGGTGGGTGCTGCCAACGTGCTTTTCTAATCATGTAACAACCTGAATCGAATATGAATCGTGTTCTACCAAGTTGGATATAACAGTCACTGCATTGTAAATAAGTTATTGTGTGATGCCATTCTTTTTTGCTTTTGGTATGATGTTTTAAACGTGCGCACTTTTCCCTTCCATTATGTCAACCTATCAAAGTCGAAACCTGACCTACCGTGTCAGGTTGTGTATGTGACCGCACCCGGCAGGGGTGCGGGGTGCGGCAAACCTCACTTTCCATCTAGTTTTCATATAGTCAGATGGTACTTATATGGTGTAAAGTACTTCTACGTTTACTTGTAGCTCGCCAAATTTTTTTAAAGAAACAATTAAGGCATTGTTGCTTCAAGTTTCTTTTCCTTAGTATATGTCTAGATTTTCAATGTACTTTTGTTACTCATTAAAAGTCTGTTCAAAATCTCAAAATGAAAAGACAAGATAGGTGTTAAAAACATTTCATTCATGTCCTCACAGACTTTGATAAAGACCAAATTTTGCATTAACTGCAAATATGTTCTGCACATCGGATTCTCAACAAATTTTGATACACCTCAGCTTTTTTTTGTTGCAACGCACAAGCTCTTTTTTTAATTTGGCTTGAATCCTTCCTTTGGACGAAAACCCTCTTCTCAAGTAATTCACACCTTCTTAGTTTGTAGCATTTCATATATGAATCTTTGTTCATACTTTAATATTGTTTACTAGAAAAATCATTTGATTAGTAAATTACTTTTCAGATTTCTAAGCATTATGTTGCACCCATTGCAACGCATGGGCATATGTGCTAGTTACTAATAATGTATATTCCTACGTAATTCTAGACCTACAAAGAATTTACAAACGTTTTGCTTAACCTTCCAAACTAATTCTCTCTTCCTCACTGAATTCAACTGGGATGGGCCCCTTCATCCCTCTATTACACTAGTATTAATGTACGTGCAATGCACGTTTATATTAGGTAGGATATTAGTTGCACGTTATATTAGGTAAGATATATCTGTTGCACGTTTCTTGCAAAAAAAATCTGTTGCACATTGGTATTTGGTAAGGTATCAAATACTTTTTCGCGGGAATGGCAGGATATTAATTACATGGCAGATTTCAAGGGATAGCGTTGAGTCAAAACGTGTTTATAACAAATGGCAGTGGTGGGTAATTAGAGCATTAAACGTGTTTGGTGCTCAACATTGGAGCGATTTGAACCGCTAGATAACATGATTTGACGGTCGAGATGGTTTGGATCTGCCCATTTGGGTCTTTTTATATTGGTATAGATATATAAAATATTTAAGTAAGCTTTTGTAAATGTAGCATTACTCCTTAATTTGGCATTTGTGGTGCATTATGATAACCATTCTCTAGCCAGTTTTGCTTGTTTAACTACCTTTTTTGGTAGTACTAAATTCACTAACCCAAACCTAGCCTAAAACAAAGTAAGCCACTTACTGTACAGGCGGATTAGTTCAGGGGACCCGAATCTTCAATCTAAGAGTTCCATTAACATCCATCCATCCAATTTCATCCGTCTTTTCCAGTATCAATTTCAACAACAGATAATGATGAATTCTATCTTAAGCTAATTAGAAAGTTTTATTATTATCATGCCCATCTGCGCTCTCTCGAGGCTTCTCTATAGGCGAGACATAGGGGCGCCCCATCAGGGTTCGCGGTGGATGAGTGAGCAAAAGTGTTCGCTTGTTTTCCGAAATCACTAGTTGAGGAATACTCGTTGCAAAGATCACTTTAATTCCTCAGGTTGCGACAAGTGGCGCACATGTGCGCCATTTGTCGCAACCTAGGAGTTTTTTCTTTTTTCGTAGATCCGTTTATTCAAAACGTTTTATCTCTCAAACCGTGCGTCCAAATCTCAAACCGCTTTCACCGTTGGATTCGATCTTCAAAACGTTTTATCTCTCAAACCGTGCGTCCAAATCTCAAACCGCTTTCACCGTTGGATTCGATCTTCAAAACTAGATCCATGTTGATAGGTTTTGATGAACTTTTTTTTCATGAAAAAAACCGGATGAAAAAACCGAATCGGGAGCACGGGTTTTTTCCCTTTCCGAAAGAGGCACGCCCGTGCCTCTCACGAAATCACAACCGTGCCTCTCGCGGAAGGAAAAAAGAAGAAGAGAAAACAGGTTTTTTTCCCGTTTCCGAGGAGGCACGGCCGTGACTCTCGCGAAAGCACAACCGTGCCTCTCGCGGAAGCAAAATCGTGACTCTCACGAAAGAAAAAAAAACGCGTTTTCTATCCGTTTCCAAGAGGCACGGCCGTGACTCTCACGAAAGCACAACCGTGTCTCTCGCGGAAGCAAAACCGTGACTCTCGCGAAAGGAAAAAAAACAGAAAACGCGTTTTTTTCGTTCCCGAGATGCACGGCCGTGACTTTCGCAAAAGCACAACCGTGCCTCTCGCGGAAGCAAAACCGTGACTCTCGTGAAAGGGAAAAAAACAGAAAACCTGTTTCTTTTTTGTTTCCAAGAGGCACGACCGTGACTCTCGCGAAAGCAAAACCGTGCCTCTCGCGAAAGAAAAACCGTGACTCTCGCGAAAGGAAAAAATGTGTTTTTCGCGCAAAAAAGTTTTTTTTGAAAAAAATTGGTCGAAAAGCTAAGGAAGATCGGTGGAAAACCAAAACCTCGAAAAAACCCCAGAAAAAAGCGTTTAAATAGCCGAAAACGCGTGCGGAAAAAAAATCAAAGGAAGCGATCAGAGCGCGACACGTGGCGAATGGCTGAGAGCGCGCCAAGTGGCGCTGATCGTTGCGAGGCTCCCGAGGGAGCGCTCGTTAACTAGTGGCTCCCCTCGTTTCCGCCTCCCTCGGAACAACTGTGCGCTCGGGAAACCTTCATTAGTGTTCTTTACTACCTCTCTCTCAGTTTACAGGGCGTGCGGGTACCCCTAGGTCGTCAATTTGACCAACCTAATACAAATCATATATATTATAAAATATATACCAACATAAACTTCGGAGTTTTTACTTTTAAAAGGTATAATCTTTGTGTTATATAGTTTATATTAGGGTGGTAAAATTGACAACCTAGATATACGCGTAGGACTTGTAAACTGAAACGGAGGTAACATAAAACTACAATTCAATGTCAACAATCAAAGGCTTAATTTGGCATTCCGGTGCATCATGATAACCATTTTCTCGCCAGTTCTGCTTGTTTATCCTTTCTTATCTATAGTATACTAAATTCAGTAACCCAAAGTTAGGAACAAAGTAAGCCACTTACTATGGAGATAGATTAGCTCAGGGGCCCCGAATCTTCAATCTAAGAGTTCCACTAACATCCATCCATTTTCATCCGTCTTTTCCAGTACCAATTTCAACAACAGATAATGATGAATTCTATCTTAAGCTAATTATACAGGGAGTTTTATTATCGCGCGCTGGCCTAACTAATTTGCTGTTGCCGATGGAGCTCCGTAGGAAGGTAACCAGCAGCTGTGCATAGAGTAGGGAGGCGCGGTGGATGCAGGCCAAGATAGGCTTCCTGCGCTCATCCCTCTCACGGCGCCGGCAGATCCTTGGCCTTGTCGGGTCCATCGGGGCGATAGGGGGCGATGGTCATGGGCTCGAGGAGCAGCGGCAGCAGCTCGTCCTGGATGCACTTGTACATCTCCCTGCAGTGCGTGTCGACGATCTTGGCGAGGTTGGAGGTCTCCTGCATGGCCCGGAGGACCTCCTCCTCGGCCAGGACGGGCTTGGCCTCGGCGGCGAGCACCTTGGACAGCTTCTCGGCGTTCTCCTCCAGCTGCCACTGCTGGTCCTCGAACAGGACCTTGGCGATGGGCAGGTTGGCCTTCTCCGACGGGTAGGTGCGCACCTCGTCGCCGAACATGTAGTAGGCGAAGGCGTAGGAGCGGGCCAGCACCAGGCGCGACGCCAGCAGGGCCCGGTGCGCGCGGGCCATCCAGCTGGCCTCCCGGATGAGCGGCCGGATGGCGGTGGCCGACTCCAGCAGCACGGCTCTCTTCTGGATGGCCGGCCACAGCTCCGTCTGCTCCACCTTGCGCGAGTTGATGTGCACGTTGAACCGGTCGCAGTAGTGCGTGTAGCGCAGCATCTGCCGCCTGATGCTGTCGTAGTTGGCGTGCCCGGCCTCGTCGTAGCGGTTGCAGTTGTGCAGCGAATCCAGCCGCCCGCCGCAGGCATAACTGTATGTAGTCACCATAGACATCAGCAACCTCACTCGCCTACCGATGCTCAAGGTGGAAGAGAAGAAGAGACTGTCGGTACGTACCAGAGGTGCTGGCCGCATGGGCAGCTGACATGGTTGCAACCGCCATTCTTCTCGATGGGCCGGAGGCACTTGGGGCAGCTCTTGGTGTTGACGGCGATCCACTTGAGGTTCTCGGACTCGCCGCGGAACTTGGCGTCCCACTTGTCCCACATGGGGCATGGGCACGGTGAGTGCGCCGGCGCTGCGCAGTTGAAGCAGAAGCTCACGCCGCAGGGGCACTCCACCTCGCAATACCGCTCGCTGGCGTCCACCACGCGGATTGCGCGCCCGCAGTGCGGGGCACTGGGGCACCACTTCACCGACGCGTTGTTGTCCAGGTACGAGTCGAGGACCAGGTTGTCGAAGCGCTTGGCGGCATCAGGGTACTTGCGGCCAAGGAGCCGCCGCACGGTGCCGTCATCACAGATGGCCGGGCACTTCACTTGCATGCAGTGGATGTGCTTCTTGCCGTTGCCTAGGGACGCGAAGAAATGCTCCGTCCAACCTGAACAGAAGAGATTCAACAAGTGCCACGGTAAGCAAATGTACCAGGTTAGAAAGCTCATGCGTGACAATATTTACATTAACGCACAGTATTAAGGCAATGGCTTGTTCATGAAACATAATTTGTGCTGTTCAGTGTCATGATGGTGCAAAGCCCCAAATTTCAGTGGAAAATGAAGAAGAAAAATTAGCCCCATGATGGTACAACGGGGCTTGTGGTGCTGCAAGACTTTAAATAAATCTGAAAAAACTGAATATGTTTCAAACATACCGTAAATTTAAAACAGAAGCCGACTCTGGATCATAGCTAGTTCAAATTTATGCATTTTGTTTCTCGAGTTTGTGGGACAAAATCTGAATTGGATTTCCAATGCTCTGTTCTTTCTATGGGCGTCTCTACATCCTCAGTTTTAGAGGGGTTTAAAGAATTTCTCAAAACTTCTATTAGTGATGACTGTGGTGGTGGGGTGCTCATAGAAAAACAAGCTTACACCGGTTGGCTCCCACCGCTCTGATTGGATGAGTGGAGCACGCACCCCTTATTCCAGAGATCACAGCTCCAGTGCTGCCAAATTGAGCGAGCACTCCCGCACTGCCGAACAGGTCGATGGCTTTTAGTCGCACGAACAGGTCGATGGACAGGTTACGGTGAGGCACAACCGAGCCCCAGCCGCGAGCAACCGCCCTCTGGAAACCACCAAACTTGGGCCAAAAGGCCTGAAAGTGGAAGCGCAACTTACGGCAAAACAAAACATTCGTGGAAAGCATGATTGGGCAGTGATCAGGCAAGGAGGAGGACATCGCCTGGAGAAGGCAATTAGGATGGCTAGCATCCCAATTCGCAGATGAGAACCATCAATCGGTCTTCACTAACTAACAATGCAGCGCTCGTTGCTCCACGTGTATCGACGACCTAGGAGGGGCGCCTCTTTCAGCTCAAGGTCATTTAGGAGGCACCGAAAGCGGCCCATCATCCGCTGGTGGAGCAAATCATTGCTCTTCTCAGAGGCCTCCGCAATTAAGTTGAAATCACCGGCGACGGCCCATAGGCCTAGGGATGCCGCCCTAACATGCCGCAACTAATCGAGAAAGGGCGCCTTGAGTTGGTCGTTAGTTGGTCTGTAGACCGCAGTGAAGGACCGAGGCAGGTTGCCGGTCCACGGAGAGATTGATCGTGACATCAAAAGTGTCAATCCGAGAGCTAGAAACCTGAACGCAGCTCAACCGTCAAGCAACAATGATACCACCCGCCGAGCCAACGGCCGGGAGCGCGACAAAACCATCGAAACGCGATCCCAGAATTCCGGTGATGGTGAACTGATTCACCGTAGCGAGGTCGGACTCAATTAAGCACACTACAGCCGCAAATGATGCTAAATCCTACCAAATGTAGGCTCCAATTAAGTTCTATTTCCTCTATACTTTTCATGACAATCGAAATACCAATCCAAGTTTTCTTTCCTCTATAATTTTCATGACAACAAAATCACAAGTGATGCTAAATCCTACCAAATGTAGGTTCCAATTAGCAAAGTAACTGCACGAAAACATTTGCTTGGGGGCAACAGAAACAGGGGCGGGTACTCACAGTCGTTGCAGAAGCAATGCCCACAGTCCATGGTGGAGACATCGGACGGCCGGGAGACGTCCTCAAAGCAGACGTTGCACGTGACAGTTCGGGGCCTCTTGTGAGGCGGCACCCTTGCACGAGCCGCCGTGCTACTGTCCTCCGGCGGCACCACAATTCCTGCCTCCCTGAACAATCCCTCGCGCCCCCTGCGCTCGAGGAAGTCGTGGATGCGGTCCATCTTCCACCGGTGGTGCATGAGAAGAGCGCGGGCGTTGTGCCGCTCTAAGTTCACCAAGTTCATGACCATGGACACATCTTGTTGCTGCAGGGTGGATAGGGAAGGAGAGTAGCAGTCAAACCAACAATGTCATGATGTGGGATTAGTTATGGGCTGGCTGTATGGTCTGAATTCTTAACCAATGCCGGCTGTTTAGTTCACCTGGGCAGCTGATAGGGACTTTCTCGTGATGGCCTGCAGCAATAAAAGTAAGAGTTAGTTAAATTGATTCAATCATCGGTATGTTTTATCAAAATGACAGTAGTAGTAAATCGGTAAATTGATTTTTCTCCCTTTTGGTAATGGCGAAAGAAGTTCTTTTTAATGCTCCTTTCGATGCAGTTCAGCAACAGAAAAAGGGCAGTCAATCAAAATCAACAAAATACTTACCATCTACTAGCAGTTTGTCTGAATACAAAACTGAACTGACGATTTTTTTTGCATCATGGAAGATTGTTTTATTTTGCAGCAACTGAATTGATTGACCAGTAATTCCTACACTAGTAAAATCCAGCTATGCGTCATCAAAACTGCAGCAAACCGAGCCACGCTGTCAGCTGCTTATACTGTTTTGTTCCAGAAATACTCCTAGCTAGATCGCATTGATTAGTTAGGGTTCTAAAACCGGCCGGCCGGCAGTAAATCGCACCGAACCCTCGCCGAGACGATTCGACGATCCGGCGCCGATTTCGGCGGCGGTGGCATCATCGCGGAACTAACGCGCGATTGGATTGGAGCTGGCGCGAGCGGATAAACGAGAGATTATCACGAGTCCCCTGCTCCGATCGCTTACCCAGTGGTCCGCGCGGTGCTCCGGCTGCGGCGCGGCGTCCTCGAACAGCCCGACGTCGTCCTCGTCCGCCTCCAGCCCGTCCTCCTCCTCGTCGTCCTCGTCGTAGTAGAGGTAGGACTCGTCGTCGCTGGCCATGGCGGGCGGGCGATCGGTGGCGGGCGGGGAAAGGCGAGGCGAGGCGGCGAAGTGAGCTGCCGAGGGTTTGTTAATTATTAGCCAGGGGGTGGGGTGGGGTGGGGTGGGAGGGCTGGGCTGTGGAGACTCGTTTGACTTGACTGCCACGAGGCCTGGCGCCACGCGCGCGTGCGCGATGGGTCGGTCGGTTGTTATTAAAGTCGGGCTCCGGTTCGAGCCGGACCGGCCTCCCTCTGCCGCCGGCCGGCTGCACCTGCGCCCGTCGATCGTCGGCGTCGGGACGCACGACGTGGTACGTAGTAGTACGTGCCGACGTGTGATTGCGTACGGTTGGGTTGTTCCGAAAGCGAAGCGCTGTCTGTCTGTCATGTGCTTTTCCGCGTCGTCGCGCACGAGGCTGCACGCCCGTTCAGCGTTCGGGGCGGGACCGCAAGCGAATTGCTTGGTGCTTTCGGGGAAACTGGGTAGTAGGCTGGTCGCCGTCGCTGGATCTGGCGGCAGGGGAAGCACGGAAACGGCAAATGCCCGGTCAGTTCCTTGTCTTTGCCTAGATCGTCCTGTCTCGGAACAGCGCGGATCAGGTTGCGTTGGCACTTTTTATCAATGATGATGATGAAAATGGGAGTCTTTTTTTGCCTTGTTTTCAGAAGAAAAAAGAAATGTGGATTGCTAAACTCTTATTTTGTTTTTCCGGGGGAGATATACGAGTGTTCAACTATGTTTAACTATAAGAAACCCTTGGATCTCACATTTACCGTAGCTTGCTTTAAGTTGTTTTAGTTATGTTGCTCATTGGAGTGACAACTAAGTGGGATTGCGAATTTCTTGTTTTTCTTTCAACCCATTTGTTGCCTTTGCCATTTTGCGTATGAGTTGCATTTTTACTCCCAAAATGAACCAAAGTGACATAAACTACCCCCAAAACGAGAAATTGTCAATTTTTTACCTCTAATTTAAATTTTTGTTCCACCTTTTGCCCCATTCGAACTTTTCCCCAGATGAGTTCTCACACAACCCACGTAGGCGATTTCATTTGGTCTTGAACGAGTCTTGTTTTTATCATGTCATAAAACCGGTTCAGGCCGTCCCGTGCTTGGCCCGGACCGCCTCGCACCGCACCGAGGCCTGGTCTGGCCCGCCCGTCCCGCACCGCACCCTGGCCTTGTCTAGCCTAGACCGCGTCGCGCTGCACCCTAGTCTATTTGCCCTCTCCTAGTTCTCAAATTGCCCCATCGCCTCTCTCTCTCTCTCTCTCTCTCTCTCTCTCTCTCTCCTACTCCACTGCCGCCGCCCCCGTCGTTCCTGCTCGACGATGTTGAGCTATGCCCGTGGAAGGGCGAGGAGGAGAGCAGGGACGATGACGTGTCCATGGTTGGCATGGAGATGGAGCTCTTTGTAAGTCAGATTCATTGTGGGTTTAGGGCTTGCGAAATTTGGTCGATGTGCTCCTCTTCAACCCTTGATTTTGCTTCAATTCTTGCAGGAAAACCCCCGACACTATAGTAGATCCATCTTTCTATGGCTCTATGCTCGAATCCGGAAAAAAGTGCATGCTCCATGGTCAAAGGGCGAAAAAGATGGTTGCTTTCGAAGAGAGTTTAACTTGGAGGAGATTTCTAGGCTTTGTTGTGCATGTTTTGTTGTGAAGAACTTGTAATCTTTAGCTCCATCGTGCATTTTCTGTGTTGTGTTGTGCTATGATCTGCTATAATTGAATGTGCCTTTAGTGTTGTACTGTGCTTACACTGCAGACGTCTAAGTCGTATTATAATTACACATTGAATGTTAATGGTGAAATCATATTGGATGCTTACACTGCATATGTATAAACTAAACAGTTCAGTTAAGTGGATTCTGCATGTCAAATTAACATTGAGTGAATGTGGAGGATCATGTTACCGATAGTGTGCCCTCTCATTGCTAGTTTTGTGTTTAACAGCAAGTGCATTATGACTGTCAATCCATTTTCTCGCCACTAAGCATGCAAATGAAACTGCTTATCAAATAAAAAATTCATTTAAATGCTTGTTGAATTTTGCTTCTTCAGTGCAGTAGTGTTGTGCAATAGTCAATAACTGAATTATGCTTGTCCCTGTTAAATTATTAACTGCTTTCTCTAACTGTGCTACATTGGTGGTGCCTTTTCTGCAAAGAGTTGCTGTCAATTTGAGCAGTTTCTGCTAGTACTGTGATTTTTTTTTTTGCATTTATTGTGTTGTGCTATGTTCTGCAATAACTGAACGTGTCTTAGTGTTGCAGTGTGCTTGGCAGATGTCTCGGTAGTTTAGAATTACACACCGAATGGCAATGGGGAAATCCTATCGGATGCTTACACTGCAATTTAGTATAAACTAGATGATAGCCCGCACGTTGTTGCGGGAATGTTTTGCAATATGTTCAATTAGAATTGGTTGTATGGCACATGAATATTTGGAATAATAATATGAGAACTATAACTAAAAATAAATATATTTGTGATGTATAAACATGCAAACATTTGTATAACGTAAATATCATAATAAAATGTAAATTCCCATGCATGTCTGCATGTTGAGGTGCCTTTTTATTATGCATGATTGCATGTTCTGGTGGACCTTTCTTCATGCATGTTGAATGATGAGGTGGCATATTTGCATGTTGATAGAAATCGCTAGTGAGGGCTAGCTATTTAGATATACAAGATTAAGCGGTTAAGTTAACTGAATTCTGCATGTCAAATTTGTTGGGGAACGTAGTAATTTCAAAAAAAATCCTACGCACACGCAGGATCATGGTGATGCATAGCAACAAGAGGGGAGAGAGTTGTCCACGTACCCTCGTAGACCGAAAGCGGAAGCGTTATGACAACGCGGTTGATGTAGTCGTACGTCTTCACGATCGACTGATCCTAGTACCGAACGTACGGCACCTCCGCGATCTGCACACGTTCAGCTCGGTGATGTCCCACGAACTCACGATCCAGCAGAGCTTCGAGGGAGAGCTTCGTCAGCACGACGGCGTGATGACAGTGATGATGAAGCTACCGGCGCAGGGCTTCGCCTAAGCACTACGACGATATGAACGAGGTGGATTATGGTGGAGGGGGGCACCGCACACGGCTAAGAGATCAATGATCAACTAGTGTGTCTATGGGGTGCCCCCCTCCCCCGTATATAAAGGAGTGGAGGAGGGGGAGGGCCGGCCCTCTACTATGGCGCGCCCTGGGGAGTCCTACTCCCACCGGGAGTAGGATTCCCCCCTTTCCAAGTAGTAGGAGTAGGAGAGAAGGAAGGGGAAGAGAGAAGAGAAGGAAGGAGGGGGCGCCGCCCCTCCCCCTAGTCCAATTCGGACTAGGCCTTGGGGGGGCGCGGCCTGCCCTAGGCAGCCCCTCTCTCTCTCCTAAAGCCCAATAAGGCCCATATACTCCCCGGCGAATTCACGTAACTCTCCGGTACTCCGATAAATACCCGAACCACTCAGAACCTTTCCGATGTCCGAATATAGCCTTCCAATATATCGATCTTTACGTCTTGAACATTTCGAGACTCCTCATCATGTCCCTGATCTCATCCGGGACTCCGAACAACCTTCAGTACATCAAAAACATAAACTCATAATACCGAACGTTAAGCGTATGGACCCTACGGGTTCGAGAACTATGTAGACATGATCGAGACTCATCTCCGGTTAATAACCAATAGCGGAACCTGGATGCTCATATTGGCTCCTACATATTCTACGAAGATCTTTATCGGTCAAACCGCATAACAACATACGTTGTTCCCTTTGTGATCGGTATGTTACTTGCCCGAGATTCGATCGTCGGTATCTCAATACCTAGTTCAATCTCGTTACCGGCAAGTCTCTTTACTCGTTCTATAATGCATCATCCCACAACTAACTCATTAGTTACATTGCTTGCAAGGCTTATTGTGATGTGCATTATCGAGAGGACCCAAAGATACCTCTCCGACAATCAAAGTGACAAATCCTAATCTTGATCTATGCCAACTCAACAAGTACCATCGAAGACACCTATAGAGCACCTTTATAATCACCCAGTTACGTTGTGGCGTTTGGTAGCACACAAAGTGTTCCTCCGGTATTCGGGAGTTGCATAATCTCATAGTCATAGGAACATGTATAAGTCATAAAGAAAGCAATAGCAATATACTAAACGATCAAATGCTAAGCTAACGGAATGGGTCAAGTCAATCACATCATTCTCTAATGATGTGATCCTGTTAATCAAATGACAACTCATGTCTATGGCTAGGAAACTTAACCATCTTTGATTCAACGAGCTAGTCAAGTAGAGGCATACTAGTGATACTTTGTTTGTCTATGTATCCACACATGTACTAAGTTTCCGGTTAATACAATTCTAGCATGAATAATAAACATTTATCAGGAAATAAGGAAATAAATAATAACTTTATTATTGCCTCTAGGGCATATTTCCTTCAGTCTCCCACTTGCACTAGATTCAATAATCTAGTTCACATCACCATATGATTTAACACCAATAGTTCACATCACCATGTGATTAACACTCATAGTTCACATCGCCATGTGACCAACACTCAAAGGGTTTACTAGAGTCAGTAATCTTAGTTCACATCGCCATGTGATTAACACCCAGAGAGTACTAAGGTGTGATCATGTTTTGCTTGTGAGAGAAGTTTAGTCAACGGGTCTATCAAATTCAGATCCGTATGTATTTTGCAATTTTCTATGTCTACAATGCTCTGCACGGAGCTACTTTAGCTAATTGCTCCCACTTTCAATATGTATCTGGATTGTGACTTGGAGTCATCCAGATTGGTGTTAAAGCTTGCATCGACGTAACTCTTTACGACAAACTCCTTATCACCTCCATAACCGAGAAATATTTCCTTAGTCCTCTAAGGATAATTTTTGACCGCTGTCCAGTGATCTACTCCTAGATCAAAATTGTACTTCCTTGCCAAACTCAGGGCAGGGTATACAATAGGTCTGGTACACAGCATGGCATACTTTATAGAATCTATGGCTGAGGCATAGGGAATGACTTTCATTCTCTTTCTATTTTCTGCCGTGGTCGGGCTTTGAGTCTGACTCAACTTCACACCTTGCAACACAGGCAAGAACTCTTTCTTTGACTGTTCCATTTTGAACTACTTCAAAAACTTATCAAGGTATGTACTCATTGAAAAAACTTATCAAGCGTCTTGATCTATCTCTATATATCTTGATGCTCAATATGTAAGCAGCTTCACTGAGGTCTTTCTTTGAAAAACTCCTTTCAAACACTCCTTTATGTTTTCCAGAAAATTCTACATCATTTCCGATTGACAATATGTCATTTACATATACTTATCAGAAAGGCTGTAGTGCTCCCACTCACCTTTTTGTAAATACAGACTTCTCCAAAGGTCTGTATAAAACCATATGCTTTGATCACACTATCAAAGTGTAAATTCCAACTCTGAGAGGCTTGCACCAGTCCATAAATGGTTTGCTGGAGCTTGCACACTTTGTTAGCACCTTTTGGATTGACAAAACCTTCTTGTTGTATCATATACAATTCTTCTTTAAGATATCCGTTAAGGAATGTAGTTTTGACATCCATTTGCCAGATTTCATAAAATGTGGCAATTGCTAACATGATTCGGACAGACTTAAGCATCGCTACGAGTGAGAAAATCTTATCGTAGTCAACACCTTGAACTTGTCTAAAACCTTTTTCAACAATTTGAGCTTTGTAGATAGTAACACTACTATCAGCGTCCGTCTTCCTCTTGAAGATCCATTTATTCTCAATGGCTTGCCGATCATCGGGCAAGTCAACCAAAGTCCACACTTTGTTCTCATACATGGATCCCATCTCATATTTCATGGCCTTGAGCCATTTCGTGGAATCTGGGCCCATCATCGCTTCCTCATAGTTCGTAGGTTCGCCATGGTCAAGTAACATGACCTCTAGAACAGGATTACCGTACTACTCTGGTGCGGATCTTACTCTGGTTGACCCGCGAGGTTCGGTAGTAACTTGATCAGAAGTTTCATGATCATCATCATTAGCTTCCTCACTAATTGGTGTAGGAATCACTGGAACTGATTTCTATGATGAACTACTTTCCAATTCGGGAGAAGGTACAATTACCTCATCAAGTTCTACTTTCCTCCCACTCACTTCTTTCGAGAGAAACTCCTTCTCTAGAAAGGATCCATTCTTAGCAACAAAGATCTCGCCTTTCGGATCTGTGATAGAAGGTGTACCCAACAGTTTCTTTTTGGGTATTCTATGAAGATGCACTTCTCCGATTTGGGTTTGAGCTTATCAGGCTGAAACTTTTTCACATAAGCATCGCAACCCCAAACTTTAAGAAACGACAACATAGGTTTCTAGCCAAACCATAGTTTATACGATGTCATCTCAACGGATTAGATGGTGCCCTATTTAACGTGAATGTAGTTGTCTCTAATGCATAACCCCAAAACGATAGTGGTAAATCGGTAAGAGACATCATAGATTGCACTATATCCAATAAAGTACGGTTATGACGTTCGGACACACCATTATGCTGTGGTGCTCTAGGTGGCATGAATTTGTGGAACTATTCCATATTGTTTTAAATGAAGACCAAACTCGTAGCACAAATATTCTCCTCCACGATCAGATCGTAGAAACTTTATTTTCTTGTTACGATGATTTTCCACTTCACTATGAAATTATTTGAACTTTTCAAATGTTTCAGATTTATGTTTCATCAAGTAGATATACCCATATCTTCTCAAATCATCTATGAAGGTCAGAAAATAACGATACCTGCCGCGAGCCTCAACACTCATCTGACTGCATACATCAGTATGTATTATTTCCAACAAGTCTATTGCTCGCTCCATTATTCCGGAGAACGGAGTCTTTAGTCATCTTGCCCATGAGGCATGGTTCGCAAGCATCAACTGATTCATAATCAAGTGATTCCAAAAGCCCATCAGCATGGATTTTCTTCATGCGTTTTACACCAATATGACCTAAACGGCAGTGCCACAAATAAGTTGCACTATCGTTATTAACTTTGCATCTTTTGGCTTCAATATTATGAATATGTGTATCACTACAATTGAGATTCAATAAACCATTCACCTTGGGTGTATGACCATTAAAGGTTTTATTCATGTAAACAGAACAACAATTATTCTCTGACTTTAAATGAATAACCATATTGCAATAAACATGATCAAATCATATTCATGCTTAACGCAAACACCAAATAACATTTATTTAGGTTCAACACTAATCCCGAAAGTATAGGGAGTGTGCGATGATGGTCATATCAATCTTGGAACCACTTCCAACACACATCGTCACTTCACCCTTAACTAGTCTCTGTTCATTCTGCAACTCCCGTTTCAAGTTACTAATCTTAGCAACTAAACTAGTATCAAATACTGAGGGGTTGCTATAAACACTAGTAAAGTACACATCAATAACATGTATATCAAATATACCTTTTTTCACTTTGCCATCCTTCTTATCCGCCAAATACTTGGGGCAGTTCCGCTTCCAGTGACCAGTCCCTTTGCAGTAGAAGCACTTAGTCTCAGGCTTAGGTCCAGACTTGGGCTTCTTCACTTGAGCAGCAACTTGCTTGCCGTTCTTTTGAAGTTCCCCTTCTTCCCTTTGCCCTTTTCTTGAAACTAGTGGTCTTGTCAACCATCAACACTTGATGTTTTTCTTGATTTCTACCTTTGTCAATTTTAGCATCACGTAGAGCTTGGGAATTGTTTCCGTTATCCCTTGCATATTATAGTTCATCACGAAGTTCTAGTAACTTGGTGATAGTGACTAGAGAACTCTGTCGATCACTATCTTATCTAGAAGATTAACTCCCACTTGATTCAAGTGATTGTAGTATTCAGACATTCTGAGCACATGCTCACTAGCTAAGCTATTCTCCTCCATTTTGTAGGCAAAGTACTTGTCAAAGGTCTCATACCTTTCGACATGGGCATGAGTCTGAAATACTAATTTCAACTCTGGGAACATCTCATATGCTCCGTGGCGTTTCAAAAACGTCTTTGAAGCCCCGATTCTAAGCCATAAAGCATGTGCACTAAACTATCAAGTAGTCATCATATCGAGCTTGCCAAACGTTCATAATGCCTGCATCTGCTCCTGCAATCGGTCTGTTACCTAGCGGTGCATCAAGGACATAATTCTTCTATGCAGCAATGAGGATAATCCTCGGATCACGAATCAAATCCGCATCGTTGCTACTAACATCTTTCAACTTAGTTTTCTCTAGGAACATATCAAAAATAAAACAGGGGAGCTAAACGCGAGCTATTGATCTACAACATAGATATGCTAATACTACCAGGACTAAGTTCATGATAAATTAAAGTTCAATTAATCATATTACTTAAGAACTCCCACTTAGATAGACATCCCTCTAATCATCTAAGTGATCACGTGATCCATCTCAACTAAACCATGTCCGAAACCACCTCAAAGTTATTCTTTCTGACCGGTCTATTCAAGAGTCCGTAGTAAAATAACACGAAGCTATTCTTTCCGTTCAATCTATCATAGAGTTTGTACTAGAATAACACTTTAAGACACAAATCAACCAAAACCCTAATGTCACCTAGATACTCCAATGTCACCTCAGGTATCCGTGGGTATGATTATACGATATGCATCACACAATCTCAGATTCATCTATTTAACCAACACAAAGAACTTCAAAGAGTGCCCCAAAGTTTCTACCGGAGAGTCAAGACGAAAACGTGTGCCAACCTCTATGCATAAGTTCACGAGGTTACGAAACCCGCAAGTTGATCACCAAAACATACATCAAGTAGATCACGTGAATATCCCATTGTCACCACAGATAAGCACATGCAAGACATACATCAAGTGTTCTCAAATCCTGAAAGACTCAATCCGATAAGATAACTTCAAAGGGAAAACTCAATCCATTACAAGAGAGTAGAGGGGGAGAAACATCATAAGATCCAACTATAATAGCAAAGCTCGCGATACATCAAGATCGTACCACCTCAAGAACACGAGAGAGAGATCAAACACATAGCTACTGGTACATACCCTCAGCCCCGAGGGTGAACTACTCCCTCCTCATCATGGAGAGCGCCGGGATGATGAAGATGGCCACCGGAGAGGGATTCCCCCCCTCCGACAGGGTGCCGGAACGGGTCTAGATTGGTTTTCGGTGGCTATAGAGGCTTGCGGCGGCGGAACTCCCGATCTAGGTTTCTTTCTGGAAGTTTGGGGTTATATAAGAGGTGTTGCAGTCGGGAACAAGTCAGGGGGGTTCCCGAGGCTGCCACGAGGCAGGGGGCGCGCCCAGGGGGTAGGGCGCGCGCCCCACCCTCGTGGTGGCCTCGAGACTCTTCTGGCCCACCTCCGGTACTCCGTGGGCTTCTTCTGGTCCAAAAATGATCTCCGTCAAATTTCAGGTCAATTGGACTCTGTTTGGTTTTCCTTTTCTACAATACTCAAAAACAAGGAAAAACAGAAACTGACACTGGGCTCTAGGTTAATAGGTTAGTCCCAAAAATCATATAAAATAGCATATAAATGCATATAAAACATCCTAGATGGACAATATAATAGCATGGAACAATAAAAAATTATAGATACGTTGGAGACGTATCAAGCATCCCCAAGCTTAATTCCTGCTCGTCCTCGAGTAGGTAAATGATAAAAAATATAATTTTTGATGTGGAATGCTACCTAACATATTTATCAATGTAATCTTCTTTATTGTGGCATGAATATTCAGATCCATAAGATTCAAGACAAAAGTTTAATATTGATATAAAAATAATAATACTTCAAGCATACTAACTAAGCAATCATGTCTTCTCAATATTACATGGCCAAAGCAAGCTATCCCTACAAAATCATATAGTCTGGCTATGCTCTATCTTCATCACACAAAATATTTAAATCATGCACAACCCCGATGACAAGCCAAGCAATTGTTTCATACTTTTGATGTTCTCAAAACTTTCCAACTTTCACGCAATACATGAGCGTGAGCCATGGACATAACACTATAGGTGGAATAGAATGGTGGTTGTGGAGAAGACAAAAAGGAGAAGATAGTCTCACATCAACTAGGCGTATCAACGGGCTATGGAGATGCCCATCATAGATATCAATGTGAGTAGGGATTGCCATGCAACGGATGCACCAGAGCTATAAGTGTATGAAAGCTCAAAAAGAAACTAAGTGGGTGTGCATCCAACTCGCTTGCTCACGAAGACCTAGGGCATTTTGAGGAAGCCCATCATTGGAATATACAAGCCAAGTTCTATAATGAAAGATTCCCACTAGTATATGAAAGTGACAACATAGGAGACTCTCTATCATGAAGACCATGGTGCTATTTTGAAGCACAAGTGTGGTAAAAGGATAGTAGCATTGCCCCTTCTCTCTTTTTCTCTCATCATTTTTTTTGGCCTTCTCTTTTTTATGGCCTGTTTTTTTATTTGGGCTTCTTTGGCCTCTTTTATTTATTTTTTCGTCCGGAGTCTCATCCCCGACTTGTGGGGGAATCATAGTCTCCATCATCCTTTCCTCACTGGGACAATGCTCTAATAATGATGACCATCACACTTTTATTTACTTACAACTCAAGAATTACAACTCGATAATTAGAACAAAATATGACTCTATATGAATGCCTCCGGCGGTGTACCGGGATGTGCAATGAATCAAGAGTGACATGTATGAAAGAATTATGAAGGTGGCTTTGCCACAAATACGATGTCAACTACATGGTCATGCAAAGCAATATGACAATGATGAAGCGTGTCATAATAAACGGAACGGTGGAAAGTTGCATGGCAATATATCTCGGAATGGCTATGGAAATGCCATAAGAGGTAGGTATGGTGGCTGTTTTGAGGAAGGTATATGGTGGGCGTATGGTACCGGCGAAAGTTGCACGGCACAAGAGAGGCTAGCAATGGTGGAAGGGTGAGAGTGCGTATAATCCATGGACTCAACATTAGTCATAAAGAACTCACATACTTATTGCAAAAATCTATTAGTTATCGAAACGAAGTACTACGCGCATCCTCCTAGGGGGATAGATTGGTAGGAAAAGACCATCGCTCGTCCCCGACCGCCTCTCATAAGGAAGACAATCAAAAATAAATCATGCTCCGACTTCATCACATAACAGTTCGCCATACGTGCATGCTACGGGAATCACAAACTTTAACACAAGTATCTGTCAAATTCACAACTAATCAACTAGCATGACTCTAATATCACCATCTTCAAATCTCAAAACAATCATAAGGAATCAAACTTCTCATAGTATTCGATGCACTTTATATGAAAGTTCTTATTATATCCCTCTTGGATACCCATCATATTAGGACTAGTTTTATAACACAAGCAAATTACCGTGCTGTTTAAGACTCTCAAAATAATATAATTGAATCATGAGAGTTCATCTATTTCTTCAAAATAAAACCACCGTCGTGCTCTAAAAAGATATAAGTGAAGCACTAGAGCAAATGACAAACTAATCCAAAAGATATAAGTGAAGATCAATGAGTAGTCGAATAATTATGTAACTATGTGAAGACTCTCTAACATTTAATAATTTCAGATCTTGGGATTTTATTCAAACAGCAAGAACAAAATAAAATAAAATGACTCTCCAAGCAAAACACATATCATGTGGTGAATAAAAATACAGCTCCAAGTAAGGTTACCGATGAACGAAGACGAAAGAGGGGATGCCATTCGGGGCATCCCCAAGCTTAGGCTCTTGGTTGTCCTTGAATATTACCTTGGGGTGCCTTGGGCATCCCCAAGCTTAGGCTCTTGCCACTCCTTATTCCATAGTCCATCGAATCTTTACCCAAAACTTGAAAACTTCACAACACAAAACTCAACAGAAAACTCGTAAGCTCCGTTAGTATAAGAAAATAAAACCAGCACTTAGGTACTGTTGTGAACTCATTATTTATTTATATTGGTGTGATATCTACTGCATTCCAACTTCTCTATGGTTCATACCCTCCGATACTACTCATAGATTCATCAAAATAAGCAAACAACACATAAAAAACAGAATCTGTCAAAAACAGAACAGTCTGTAGTAATTTGTATCACACGTATACTTCTGGAACTCCAAAAATTCTGAAATAAATTGGTGGACATGAGGAATTTGTCTATTAATCATCTTCAAGAAGAATCAACCTTAAAGCACTCTCCAGTAAAAAATGGTAGCTAATCTCGTGAGCGCTAAAGTTTCTGTTTTTTATAGCAAGATCACAAAGACTCCACCCAAGTCTTTCCAAAGGTTCTACTTGGCACAAACACTAATTAAAACATAAAACCACATCTAAACAGAGGCTATATGAATTATTTATTACTAAACAGGAACAAAAAGCAAGGAACAAAAATAAAATCGGGTTGCCTCCCAACAAGCGCTATCGTTTAACGCCCCTAGCTAGGCATGACGATTTCAAACCTTATCCTGTAGCGGTTCACCCTCTCACACTCACTCCCTCTCATTCGCTCTTGCCCGCGCCGAACCCGGCCGTACGTCGTCCGCCGCCGCCGTGCTGCTCCTCGCTGAGGTACTCCCTCCTCCCCCTCCCCCCTCCTCCTCCGGCCGCCCCCTCCCCCTCCACTCTCCGCCCCCTCCCTCCTCCTCCTCCGGCCGCCCCTCCCCCTCGTTCTCCCGCCCCCTCCCTCCTCCTCCTCCGGCCGCCCCCGCCCACTCCGGCCGCCCCCTCCCTCTCTTTTTTTTCTTTTTTTCACTATAGTTTTTTACTATTGTATATGTTGGGGAACGTAGTAATTTCAAAAAAAATCCTACGCACACGCAAGATCATGGTGATGCATAACAACGAGAGGAGAGAGTGTCGTCCACATACCCTTGTAGACCATTAAGCGGAAGCGTTATGACAACACAGTTGATGTAGTCGTACGTCTTCACGATCGACCAATCCTCAGTACCGAACGTACGGCACCTCCGCATTCAGCACACGTTCAGCTCGGTGACGTCCCACGAACTCACGATCTAGTAGAGATCGAGGGAGAGTTTCATCATCACGACGGCATGGTGACGATGTTGATGAAGCTACCGTCGCAGGGCTTCGCCTAAGCACCGCTACGATATGACCGAGGTGGATTATGGTGGAGGGGGCCACCGCACACGGCTGGGAGAGATCAATGATCAACTTGTGTGTCCTAGGGTGCCCCTGCCCCCGTATATAAAGGAGCAAGGGGGGAGGCCGGCCGGTGCTGTAGGGCGCGCCAGGAGGAGGAGTCCTCCTCCTAGTAGGAGTAGGACTCCCCTCTTTCCTACTCCTACTAGGAGGGGGAAAGGAAGGGGGAGAAGGAGAAGGAAAGGGGGGCGCTGCCCCCCCTTCCTAGTCCAATTCAGACCAGAGGGTGAGGGGGCGCGCCAGGAGGAGTCCTCCTCCTAGTAGGAGTAGGACTCCCCTCTTTCCTACTCCTACTAGGAGGGGGAAAGGAAGGGGGAGAAGGAGAAGGAAAGGGGGGCGCTGCCCCCCCTTCCTAGTTCAATTCGGACCAGAGGGGGAAGGGGCGCGCGGCCCGCCCTGGACGGCCCCTCTCTCTCTTCACTAGGGCCCAACTAGGCCCATTAACCCCCGGGGGGTTCCGGTAACCCCTCTGGCACTCCGGTAAAATCCCGATTTCACCCAGAACTCTTCCGACGTCCAAATATAGGCTTCCAATATATCAATCTTTATGTATCGACCATTTCGAGACTCCTCGTCATGTCCGTGATCATATCCGGCACTCCGAACTACCTTGGTACATCAAAACATATAAACTCATAATACCGATCGTCACAGAACTTTAAGCGTGCGGACCCTACGAGTTCGAGAACTATGTAGACATGACCGAGACACGTCTCCGGTCAATAACCAATAGCGGAACCTGGATGCTCATATTGGTTCCTACATATTCTACGAAGATCTTTATCGGTCAAACCGCATAACAACATACATTGTTCCCTTTGTCATCGGTATGTTACTTGCCCAAGATTCGATCGTCGGTATCTCAATACCTAGCTCAATCTCGTTACCGGCAAGTCTCTTTACTCATTCCGTAATGCATCATCCCGCAACTAACTCATTAGTCACATTAATTGCAAGGCTTATAGTGATGTGCATTATCGAGAGGGCCCAGAGATACCTCTCCGACAATCGGAGTGACAAATTCTCATCTCGATTTATGCCAACTCAACAAGTACCATCGGAGACACCTGTAGAGCACCTTTTATAATCACCCAGTTACGTTGTGACGTTTGGTAGCACACAAAGTGTTCCTCCGGTAATCGGGAGTTGCATAATCTCATAGTCATAGGAACATGTATAAGTCATGAAGAAAGCAATAGAAGTAAACTAAACGATGAAGTGCTAAGCGAACGGAATGGGTCAAGTCAATCACATCATTCTCCTAATGATGTGATCCCGTTAATCAAATGACAACTCATGTCTATGGCTAGGAAACTTAACCATCTTTGATCAACGAGTTAGTCAAGTAGTGGCATACTAGTGACACTATGTTTGTCTATGTATTCACACATGTATTATGTTTCCGGTTAATACAATTCTAGCATGAATAATAAACATTTATCATGATATGAGGAAATAAATAATAACTTTATTATTGCCTCTAGGGCATATTTCCTTCAGTCTCCCCCTTGCACTAGAGTCAATAATCTGGATTATACAGTAATGATTATAACACCCATGGACTCTTGGTGATGATCATGTTTTGCTCGTGGAAGAGGCTTAGTCAACGGGTCTGCAACATTCAGATCCGTATGTATTTTGCAAATCTCTATGTCTCCCACCTAGACTTGATCCCAGATGGAATTCAAGCATCTCTTGATATGCTTGGTTCTCTTGTGAAATCTGGATTCCTTTGCCAAGGCAATTGCACCAGTATTGTCACAAAAGATTTTCATTGGACCCGATGCACTAGGTATGACACCTAGATCGGATATGGACTCCTTCATCCAGACTCCTTCATTTGCTGCTTCCAAAGCAGCTATGTACTCCGCTTCACATGTAGATCCCACCACAACGCTTTGTTTAGAACTGCACCAACTGACAGCTCCTCCGTTCAATGTAAACACATATCTGGTTTGCGATTTAGAATCGTCCAGATCAGTGTCAAAGCTTGCATCGACGTAACCATTTACGACGAGCTCTTTGTCACCTCCATAAACGAGAAACATATCCTTAGTCCTTTTCAGGTATTTCAGGATGTTCTTGACCGCTGTCCAGTGATCCACTCCAGGATTACTTTGGTACCTCCCTGCTAAGCTAATAGTGAGGCACACATCAGGTCTGGTACACAACATTGCATACATGATAGAGCCTATGGCTGAAGCATAGGGAACACTTTTCATTTTCTCTCTATCTTCTGAAGTGGTCGGGCATTGAGTCTGACTGAACTTCACACCTTGTAACACAGGCAAGAACCCTTTCTTTGCTTGATCCATTTTGAACTTTTTCAAAACTTTGTCAAGGTATGTGCTTTGTGAAAGTCCAATTAAGCGTCTTGATCTATATCTATAGATCTTGATGCCCAATATATAAGCAGCTTCAAAGAGGTCTTTCATTGAAAAACTCTTATTCAAGTATCCTTTTATGCTATCCAGAAATTCTATATCATTTCCAATTAGCAATATGTCATCCATATATAATATTAGAAATGCTACAGAGCTCCCACTCACTTTCTTGTAAATACAGGCTTCTCCAAAAGTCTGTATAAAACCATATGCTTTGATCACACTATCAAAACGTTTATTCCAACTCCGAGAAGCTTGCACCAGTCCATAAATGGATCGCTGGAGCTTGCACACTTTGTTAGCTCCCTTTGGATCGACAAAACCTTCCGGTTGCATCATATACAACTCTTCTTCCAGAAATCCATTTAGTAATGCAGTTTTGACATCCATTTGCCAAATTTCATAATCATAAAATGCGGCAATTACTAACATGATTCGGACGGACTTAAGCATCACTATGGGTGAGAAAGTCTCACCGTAGTCAACTCCTTGAACTTGTCGAAAACCTTTCGCAACAAGTCGAGCTTTGTAGACAGTAACATTACCGTCAGCGTCAGTCTTCTTCTTGAAGATCCATTTATTCTCTATGGCTTACCGATCATCGGGCAAGTCAACCAAAGTCCACACTTTGTTCTCATACATGGATCCATCTCAGATTTCATGGCCTCAAGCTATTTTGCAGAATCTGGGCTCACCATTGCTTCTTCATAGTTCGTAGGTTTGCCTTGGTCAATTAACATGACCTCCAGAATAGGATTACCGTACCACTCTGGTGCGGATCTTACTCTGGTTGACCTACGAGGTTCGGTAGTAACTTGATCTAAAGTTTCATGATCAATATCATTAGCTTCTTCACTAATTGGTGTAGGTGTCACAGGAACCGGTTTTTGTGATGAACTACTTTCCAATAAGGGAGCAGGTACAATTACCTCATCAAGTTCTACTTTCCTCCCACTCACTTCTTTCGAGAGAAACTCCTTCTCTAGAAAGTATCCATTCTTAGCAACAAATGTCTTGCCTTCGGATCTGTGATAGAAGGTGTACCTGATTTGGGTTCTAGCTTATCAGGTTGAAGCTTTTTCACATAAGCACCGCAGCCCCAAACTTTAAGAAACGACAACTTTGGTTTCTTGCCAAACCACAGTTCATAAGGCGTCGTCTCAATGGATTTCGATGGTGCCCTATTTAACGTGAATGCAGCCGTCTCTAAAGCATAACCCCAAAATGATAGCGGTAAATCAGTAAGAGACATCATAGATCGCACCATATCTAGTAAAGTACAATTACGACATTTGGACACACCATTTCGCTGTGGTGTTCCGGGTGGCGTGAGTTGTGAAACTATTCCGCATTGTTTCAAATGTAGACCAAACTCGTAACTTAAATATTCTCCTCCACGATCAGATCTTAGAAACTTTATTTTCTTGTTACGATGATTTTCCACTTCACTATGAAATTCTTTGAACGTTTCAAATGTCTCAGACTTATGTTTCATTAAGTAGATATACCCATATCTGCTCAAATCATCTGTGAAGATGAGAAAATAACGATACCTGCCGTGAGCCTCAATATTCATCGGACCACATACATCAGTATGTATGATCTCCAACAAATCTGTTGCTCGCTCCATTGTTCCGGAGAACGACGTTTTATTCATCTTGCCCATGAGGCATGGTTCGCAAGTACCAAGTGATTCATAATCAAGTGATTCCAAAAGTCCATCAGTATGGAGTTTCTTCATGCGCTTTACACCAATATGACCTAAACGGCAGTGCCACAAATAAGTTGCACTATCATTATCAACTCTGCATCTTTTGGCTTGAATATTATGAATATGTGTATCACTACTATCAAGATTTAATAAAAATAGACCACTCTTCAAGGGTGCATGACCATAAAAGATATTACTCATATAAATAGAGCAACCATTATTCTCCGATTTAAATGAATAACCGTCTCGCATCAAACAAGATCCAGATATAATGTTAATGCTTAACGCTGGCACCAAATAACAATTATTCAGGTCTAAAACTAATCCCGAAGGTAGATGTAGAGGTAGTGTGCCGACCGCAATCACATCGACTTTGGAACCATTTCTCACGCGCATCGTCACCTCGTCCTTAGCCAATCTTCGCTTAATCCGTAGTCGCTGTTTCGAGTTGCAAATATTAGCAACAGAACCAGTATCAAATACCCCAGGTGCTACTGCGAGCATTAGAAGGTACACATCAATAACTTGTATATCACATATACCTTTGTTCACCTTGCCATCCTTCTTATCCTCCAAATACTTGGGGCAGTTCCGCTTCCAGTGACCAGTCTGTTTGCAGTAGAAGCACTCAGTCTCAGGCTTAGGTCCAGACTTGGGTTTCTTCTCCTGAGCAGCAACTTGTTTGCTGTTCTTCTTGAAGTTGCCCTTCTTCCTCCCTTTACCCTTTTTCTTGAAACTGGTGGTCTTGTTGACCATCAACACTTGCTGCTCCTTCTTGATTTCTACCTCCGCAGCCTTTAGCATTGCGAAGAGCTCTGGAATTGTCTTATCCATCCCTTGCATATTATAGTTCATCACAAAGCTCTTGTAGCTTGGTGGCAGTGATTGAGAATTCTGTCAATGACACTATCATCCGGAAGATTAACTCCCAGTTGAATCAAGTGATTATTATACCCAGACATTTTGAGTATATGTTCACTGACAGAACTATTCTCCTCCATCTTGTAGTTGTAGAACTTATTGGAGACTTCATATCTCTCAATCCGGGCATTTGCTTGAAATATTAACTTCAACTCCTGGAACATCTCATATGCTCCATGACGTTCAAAACGTCGTTGAAGTCCCGGTTCTAAGCCGTAAAGCATGGCACACTGAACTATCGAGTAGTCATCAGCTTTGCTCTGCCAGACGTTCTTAACGTCATCAATTGCATCTGCAACAGGCCTGGCACCCAGCGGTGCTTCCAGAACGTAATTCTTCTATGCAGCAATGAGGATAACCCTAAAGCTACGGACCCAGTCCGTGTAATTGCTACCATCATCTTTCAACTTTGCTTTCTCAAGGAACGCATTAAAATTCAACGGAACAACAGCACGGGTCATCTATCTAAAACAACATAGACAAGCAAAATACTATCAGGTACTAAGTTCATGATAAATTAAAGTTCAATTAATCATATTACTTAAGAACTCCCACTTAGATAGACATCCCTCGAATCATCTAAGTGATCACGTGATCCATCTCAACTAAACCATGTCCGATCATCACGTGAGATGGAGTAGTTTTCAATGGTGAACATCACTATGTTGATCATATCTACTATATGATTCACGCTCGACCTTTTGGTCTCAGTGTTCCGAGGCCATATCTGCATATGCTAGGCTCGTCAAGTTTAACCCGAGTATTCTGCGTGTGCACTTACACCCGTTGTATTTGAACGTAGAGCTTATCACACCTGATCATCACGTGGTGTCTCGGCACGACGAACTTTCGCAACGGTGCATACTCAGGGAGAACACTTATACCTTGAAATTTAGTGAGAGATCATCTTATAATGCTACCGTCAATCAAAGCATAATAAGATGCATAAAGGATAAACATCACATGCAATCAAAATAAGTGATATGATATGGCCATCATCATCTTGTGCCTTTGATCTCCATCTCCAAAGCACCGTCATGATCACCATCGGCACCGGCGCGACACCTTGATCTCCATCGTAGCATCGTTGTCGTCTCGCCAACTATTGCTTCTATGACTATCGCTACCGCTTAGTGATAAAGTAAAGCAAATACAGGGCGATTGCACTGCATACAATAAAGCGATAACCATATGGCTCCTGCCAGTTGCCGATAACTCCGTTACAAAACATGATCATCTCATACAATAAAATATAGCATCATGTCTTGACCATATCACATCATAACATGCCCTGCAAAAACAAGTTAGACGTCCTCTACTTTGTTGTTGCAAGTTTTACGTGGCTGCTACGGGCTGAGCAAGAACCGTTCTTACCTACGCATCAAAACCACAATGATAGTTCGTCAAGTTAGTGTTGTTTTAACCTTCTCAAGTACCAGGCGTAGCCACACTCGGTTCAACTAAAGTTGGAGAAACTGACACCCGCCAACCACCTGTGTGCAAAGCACGTCGGTAGAACCAGTCTCGCGTAAGCGTACGCGTAATGTCTGTCCGGGCCGCTTCATCCAACAATACCGCCGAACCAAAGCATGACATGCTGGTAAGCAGTATGACTTGTATCACCCACAACTCACTTGTGTTCTACTCGTGCATATAACATGTACGCATAAACCTGGCTCGGATACCACTGTTGGGCAACGTAGTAATTTAAAAAAAAATCCTACGCACACGCAAGATCATGGTGATGCATAACAACAAGAGGAGAGAGTGTCGTCCACATACCCTTGTAGACCGTTAAGAGGAAGCGTTATGACAATGCGGTTGATGTAGTCGTATGTCTTCACGATCGACCGATCCTCAGTACCGAACGTACGGCACCTCCGCGTTCAGCACACGTTCAGCTCGGGGACGTCCCGCGAACTCACGATCCAGTAGAGCTCAAGGGAGAGTTTCGTTAGCACGACAGCGTGGTGACGATGTTGATGAAGCTACCGTCGCAGGGCTTCGCCTAAGCACCGTCATGATATGACCGAGGTGGATTATGGTGGAGGGGGGCACCGCACACGGCTGGGAGAGATCAATGATCAACTTGTGTGTTCTAGGGTGCCCCCTGCCCCCATATATAAAGGAGCAAGGGGGGAGGCCGTCCGGCCCTGTAGGGCACGCTAGGAGGAGGAGTCCTCCTCCTAGTAGGAGTAGGACTCCTACTAGGAGGTGGAAAGGAAGGGGGAGAAGGAGAAGGAAAGGGGGGCGCCGCCCCCCAATTCCTAGTCCAATTCGAACTAGAGGGGGAGGGGGCGCGCGGCCCGCCCTGGCCGGCCCCTCTCTCTCTCCACTAGGGCCCAACTAGGCCCATTAACCCCTGGGGGGTTCCGGTAACCCCTCCGGCACTCCGGTAAAATCCCAATTTCACCCGGAGCTCTTCCGACGTCCAAATATAGGTTTCCAATGTATCAATCTTTATGTATCGACCATTTCGAGACTCCTCGTCATGTACGTGATCATATCCGGGACTCCGAACTACCTTCGGTACATCAAAACATATAAACTCATAATACCGATCGTCACAGAACTTTAAGCGTGCGGACCCTACGGGTTCGAGACTATGTAGACATGACCGAGACACGTCTCCGGTCAATAACCAATAGCGGAACCTGGATGCTCATATTGGTTCCTACATATTCTACGAAGATCTTTATCGGTCAAACCGCATAACAACATACGTTGTTCCCTTTGTCATCGGTATGTTACTTGCCCGAGATTCGATCGTCGGTATCTCAATAGCTAGCTCAATCTCGTTACCGGCAAGTCTCTTTACTCGTTCCGTAATGCATCATCCCGCAACTAACTCATTAGTCACATTGCTTGCAAGGCTTATAGTGATGTGCATTACCGAGATACCTCTCCGACAATCGGAGTGACAAATTCTAATCTCGGTTTATGCCAACTCAACAAGTACCATCGGAGACACCTGTAGAGCACCTTTTATAATCACCCAGTTACGTTGTGATGTTTGGTAGCACACAAAGTGTTCCTCCGGTAATCGGGAGTTGCATAATTTCATAGTTATAGGAACATGTATAAGTCATGAAGAAAGCAATATCAGTAAACTAAACAATCAAGTGCTAAGCTAACGGAATGGGTCAAGTCAATCACATCATTCTCCTAATGATGCGATTCCGTTAATGAAATGACAACTCATGTCTATGGCTAAGAAACTTAACCATCTTTGATCAACGAGCTAGTCAAGTAGAGGCATACTAGTGACACTATGTTTGTCTATGTATTCACACATGTATTATGTTTCTGGTTAATACAATTCTACCATGAATAATAAACATTTATCATGATATGAGGAAATAAATAATAACTTTATTATTGCCTCTAGGGCATATTTCCTTAGTATAATGTAGTTTTTTTTTACTGTTTTTAGTAAGTGTTTAAAATAATTAGTAAGTAAATTAATAAACTAGTTGAACTAGTTTAGTTTTAGTAAGAACTTGTTGAATTAATAGAACTAATGTATTTTTAGTAAGAAAGTTAATATAACTAGTTGAACTAGTTTATTTTTAGAAAGAACTAGTTTATTTCTATTTATAGTAAGTTTATATTTAGTAAGAACTAGTTGAATTAATAGAACTAGTTGAACATGTCACATTTGTTGTTATTTTTTTAGTTTAATCAATTATTCCCGCATCGACGTCGACGATGCCTATCCCGCATCCTCGTCGTCGATACCCGTCGTTCGCTAGGGTTTTAGTTGTATTAGATGTTATATGTATGATACTATTCGGGATGTATTAGTGATAACTTATAGGTTTTTTTTTTGCAGAAATCAAGGAGCCCCTCCATCATCCCCGCCGTCGTCCCCGTCACCGACCCCCTCCGACCTCGAGGTGAGACCAGCCAAATTTCCATGTCAATATGAGTCCTATAAGATATGATGTAGATAAACTTGTGTTGCTCAAATGGGATATGTGGTTGCCCAAGTGGCCGGTCATGTTCAGGTTACACCTCCGAGTGGCCTATGTTTTGCCGGAGTGTTGATTAATTTCCGTTCCGGCAAATTTTAGGCGCTCGATATGTCCTGTTTTAGCAAAGGTCATGCCGGAATTTTCCGTGAATTTTGGCATGACTTGTGCTAGAATATGTAGGAAATAGCGAGTGGCCTGGATTTTCTAGAAAGATAATTAAACGATATTTCGGGTTGACTTTAAGTCTGTTGAGTCTCCACCATATATGAGAGCATGAAGAATCCCGACTATTGTCATGGGGGTAGCTTCTCCTTCGTTCCCGTGTGCTAGACAATTTGGTGTAATGCACTTGGGAACGAAAGGAGGAGCTACCATCACCGACGGTCGAATCTATACACCACGTGAGCTGAGAGTTTTCAAGAAAAGACTCGACAGACCGATAGTCAACCCGTGATGAATAATGAACAAGCTGAGAGTTTTAATTGTACAAGTTTAATCTTTGAAATATGAACATAGGAAATGTCGTCGGACGAAGAAGGTCCCGGGGAGTGCTCCTGGTGCGGCGACAACCGGGGTTTCTGCGAAAGGCCTCACCTGGACGAAGGTCGGCGCTTCAGCATTAAGCTCGAGGAGGCCTTCGATTGTGATACGGTAAACTACGATGCAAAGTGTTTTTTTTGTAATTAAGCTCGACTTCTACTACTTCAACGTGTAATTTTCGTCTTTTACAATTCGATTAGCTTATCCCATGCCATGCAAGACGCTATGTCTTGGAGAGGATGGGTTTTGAAGATCATGACAGGAATGAAACAAAGAAAATTAACCTAAGGACCCATCATGGTATGGATTTTGAGGTAAATCTATACAATTCTGAGAGCGTATCCCATTTTGGTTGCCCGGGTTGGGAAGCACTTTGCAAGATGTATGATTTTCAAGAGGGTATGTTTGTCACCATGGATCTTGGTGATCCTGACATCGACCAAGACAATTTGGACATTTGGGTCCTTGTTGATACGCTTCCAATTCTACCGCTATGTGAGTTCCTCAAACATAGTTATTAAGTAATTTATATTGTTTATTTCAGAATAGTTGACAACTTATTTCCATTGATAGCTTTCATTCTTCAAAGAATGTGCGGAACATGGTAGACAGAACCAACTACACTGATGGCTCTAAGTTAGCTTATCAGGAGAAAAGTCATCTGGTCGCATATTGTACTGATCTTGAGAATTACAATGCCTTTTATCGAACTCCTCCAAATTATGGTCAATACGTGCCACTAGTGCACGTGTTGAATCACGATAACTTCCAAGGAGATATCCTAGTAAGATTGTTTACTATTACGACATCCGTGCATCTTTTGCATACTTCTAAAACAAGTACATCATTGCTAACTACGAAGTTATTACTATGTTTTTCAACAGAGAATCCCGATGGATTGTGTGCCTCATTTGATGTATCAGAATGGTCGCCTTGATGTTTTGAACATACAGCCAGGTCATCCTACGAATCTCACCTGTCCATACCGGATTTCTAAAACCGGTGAACACATGCTAATCTTATAATGGAAAAAATGTATGGACAGTCGTAAGGAGGTTCTTGGAAGCAACATTGTGCGAAAGGGAAGAATTGGAGACAGGATAATCTCCATTCTCCATAATGGAGAGTTAGGGGCTATCTTGTTTTATGCTATTTTACCTCAGATAATATAGTAGGTCCTAAGAGAATGTAGTAGGTCCTATGAGGTACAACATGTTTATGAGAGTTGATGATGATGAGTAGTTGTGACTATGTCTAGTGACCAACTTGTATGTGATGTCTCATTGATGAAAATGATGATCATGAGGAGGTGTTATATGACAATGATGTATTATGATGACAAGTTGTTAATGATATGATGATGATGATATATTATATCATTGGGTGAAAGAACCGCGGATTAGTTTCAAGTGGATGTCCATCCACTTGAAACTAGTCCACGGTTCTTTCTCCCAGTGATGTAATTAACTCATTATGATGTAAAATCATTCTCTAAATTGTTGCGGTATGAAAACTTGTATAAAGGTGTACGAATATAATATGAAATAAAAAAAGAAATACGGAATAATAGTAGTAGCGCGTGCTAGGAGAAGCGCTACTACTAATTACCAGTAGCGCTCATAGTACAGCGCGCTGCTACTAAGTCGGTATAGCAGTAGCATGGTCCAACCCACGCTACTGCTAACCTTTAGCTGTAGCGCCTTACTCATAGCACTGCAGCCCGCACTACTGATAGGCTTTAAACACGCGCTACTGCTAGGGTTTTCCCTAGTAGTGAGAGAGGAAACTTGGTATTATTGTAATTCCTACAAGCATATGTTCCTCCCTCATAATAATTTTCACTAGCATCATGAATGAATTCAAACATATAACCAACACATAAAGCATTCTTTTCATGATCTACAAGCATAGAAAATTTACTACTCTCCACATAAGCAAAATTCTTCTCATTCGGAATAGTGGGAGTATCATAAGAAACTCGAATACTATAAATTGTTTCCATATTAAAAGACTAATGTTCGGAAAAAGGGTAATCATAATCATGACAAGTTTTATAAATATAATCATCACTACTTTTTATAGCACAAGTGTCATCACAATAATCATCATAAGTAGCAACTTTGTTCTCATCATAATCGATTGAAACCTCTTCCAAGATAGTGGAATCATTACTAAATATAGTCATGACCTCTCCAAATCCACTTTCATAATTGTCACAATAAGATTCAACATCCTCCAAAATAGTGGGATCATTACTTCCTAAAGTTGACACTCTTCCAAACCCACTTTCATCAATATAACCATCATAAATAGGAGGCATGCTATCATCATAATAAATTTGCTCATCAAAACTTGGGAGGCTAAAAATATCATCTTCATTAAACATAGCATCCCCAAGCTTGGGACAAACATTAATTGTAGCAAATATATTCTCAAACATGTCATTCTCATCAAACATAGCATCCCAAGCTTGGGCCTTTTCATATCATAAGCATAATCACTCTCATCATTAATAGTATGAATAGCACCAATAGTATAGCAATTATCATCATCACAATGAGTAATAGGAGCAACATCATTTGGGAGGGATACCTTTCTACCTTTTCTTCTCCATCTTTGCTTTTTCTTCTTCACATCATGTGTGGGTTTAACCCTCTTATTTGAGCTCCTTATTAACGAGATTGGTTGAATAGAAAGCTCCTCCTCGTTACCTGATTCATCGTAAGAAATAATAGGAGGATATTGGGAAGTCTCTTCCCTTTCATTAGTATTCTCTTCATCTTCTATTTGTTTTCTTTTCTTTATGTAATTGGCAATATAAGGATTTTCAATGCAATTCACCGCACAATACATAAAAATTTCTTCTAGATCAAAATCAAGAAATCTATCAAGATTAAATTTTGGAATACCCTCAGTTATACGTTTCATTTCTTCATACCCCAAAAGAATACTAAGCTCTTTATGATGCTCAAGGGTAATCAAGTTATCACAATTTTTGGACACGATTTGATCATGAAACAAATAGCATTGGAGCTTTAAATGACCATGTTCATTGCAAAGTTCACAAGGATGGCGATAAATATTGAATCTTTCAGCACAATCATCTAGCCTTTCTTGCAACCATTTAGTTTCCCAATACTTATGCCTCTTGCAAAATCTATCTTCCCTATTTGGTGTGTACTTGCAAGCTCTATGTTTTCCACAAAAGTTGACATGCTTATAAGAGACATTTTCATCATGACTAGTGCAATCATCATTGGTACTATGGATATTCAAAGAGTTCATACTAACCATTGCAATCATGCTCATCATTCAAATATTTAGTGCCAAACATTCTAATGCATTCTTCTTCTAACACTTTGGCAGAATTATCGGAATCCTTATTTTCATGAAAGATATTAAAAGGATGAAGCATATGAGGCACCCTCAATTCCATTTTTTTGTAGTTTTCTTTTATAAAATAAACTAGTGATACAACAAGAAACAAAAAGATTCGATTGCAAGATCTAAAGATATACCTTCAAGCACTCACCTCCCCGGCAACGGCGCCAGAAACTGCTTGATGTCTACTACACAACCTTCTTCTTGTAGACATTGTTGGGCCTCAAAGTGCAGAGGTTTGTAGGACGGTAGCAAATTTCCCTCAAGTGGATGACCTAAGGTTTATCAATCCGTGGGAGGCGTAGGATGAAGATGGTCTCTCTCAAACAACCCTTCAACCAAATAACAAAGAGTCTCTTGTGTCCCCAACACACCCAATACAATGGTAAATTGTATAGGTGCACTAGTTCGGCGAAGAGATGGTGATACAAGTGCAATATGGATGGTAGATATAGGTTTTTGTAATCTGAAAATATAAAAACAACAAGGTAACTAATGATAAAAGTGAGCGTAAACGGTATTGCAGTGCTAGGAAACAAGGCCTAGGGTTCATACTTTCACTAGTGCAAGTTCTCTCAACAATAATAACATAATTGGATCATATAACTATCCCTCAACATGCAACAAAGAGTCACTCCAAAGTCACTAATAGCGGAGAACAAACGAAGAGATTATGGTAGGGTACGAAACCACCTCAAAGTTATTCTTTCTGATCGATCTATTCAAGAGTCCGTAGTAAAATAACACGAAGCTATTCTTTCCGTTCGATCTATCATAGAGTTCGTACTAGAATAACACCTTAAGACACAAATCAACCAAAACCCTAATGTCACCTAGATACTCCAATGTCACCTCCAGTATCTGTGGGTATGATTATACGGTATGTATCACACAATCTCAGATTCATCTATTCAACCAACACAAAGAACTTCAAAGAGTGCCCCAAAGTTTCTACCGGAGAGTCAAGACGAAAATGTGTGCCAACCCCTATGCATAAGTTCACGAGGTTACGGAACCCGAAAGTTGATCACCAAAACATACATCGAGTAGATCACGTGAATATCCCATTGTCACCAGAGATAAGCACATGCAAGACATACATCAAGTGTTCTAAAAAAAACTCAATCTGATAAGATAACTTCAAAGGGAAAACTCAATCCATTACAAGAGAGTAGAGGGGGAGAAACATCATAAGATCCAACTATAATAGCAAAGCTCGCGATACATCAAGATCGTACCACCTCAAGAACACGAGAGAGAGAGAGAGAGATCAAACACATAGCTACTGGTACATACCCTCAGCCCCGAGGGTGAACTACTCCCTCCTCGTCATGGAGAGCGTCGGGATGATGAAGATGGCCACCGGAGAGGGATTCCCCCCCTCTGGCAGGGTGCCGGAATGGGTCTAGATTGGTTTTTGGTGGCTACAGAGGCTCGCGGCGGCGGAACTCCCGATCTAGGTTTCTTTCTGGAAGTTTGGGGTTATATAAGAGGTGTTGGAGTCGGGAACAAGTCAGGGGGGTTCCCGAGGCGGCCACGAGGCAGGGGGCACGCCCAGGGGGTAGGGCGCGCCCCCACCCTCGTGGTGGCCTCGGGACTCTTCTGGCCCACCTTCGGTACTCCGTGGGCTTCTTCTGGTCCAAAAATGATGTCCGTCAAATTTCAGGTCAATTGGACTCCGTTTGGTTTTCCTTTTCTGCAATACTCAAAAACAAGGAAAAAACAGAAACTGGCACTCGGCTCTAGGTTAATAGGTTAGTCCCAAAAATCATAATAAAATAGCATATAAATGCATATAAACATCCTTGATGGATAATATAATAGCATGGAACAATCAAAAATTATAGATACGTTGGAGACGTATCACGTACGCGTAATGTCTGTCCGGGCCGCTTCATCCAACAATACCACCGAATCAAAGTATGACATGCTGTTAAGCAGTATGACTAGTATCGCCCACAACTCACTTGTGTTCTACTCGTGCATATAACATCTACGCATAAAGCTCTGATACCACTGTTGGGGAACGTAGTAATTTCAAAAAAATTCCTACGCACACGCAATATCATGGTGATGCATAGCAACAAGGGGGAGAGAGTTGTCCACGTACGCTCGCAGACCGAAAGCGCAAGCGTTATGACAACGCGGTTGATGTAGTCGTACGTCTTCACGATCGACCGATCCTAGTACTGAACGTACGGCACCTCCGCGATCTGTACACGTTCAGCTCGGTGACGTCCCACGAACTCACGATCCAGCAGAGCTTCGAGGGAGAGCTTCTTCAGCACGACAGCGTGATGACGGTGATGATGAAGCTACCAGCGCAGGGCTTCGCCTAAGCACTATGACGATATGACCGAGGTGGATTATGGTGGAGGGGGGTACCGCACACGGCTAAGAGATCAATGATCAACTTGTGTGTCTATGGGGTGCCCCCTCCCTCGTATATAAAGGAGTGGAGGAGGGGGAGGGGCGACCCTCTACTATGGCGTGCCCTAGGGAGTCCTACTCCCATCAGGAGTAGGATTCCCCCCTTTCCAAGTAGTAGGAGTAGGAGAGAAGGAAGGGGAAGAGTGAAGAGAAAGAAGGAGGGGGCGCCGCCCCTCCCCCTAGTCCAATTCGGACTAGGCCTTGGGGGGCGCGCGGCCTGCCCTAGGCAGCCCCTCTCTCTCTCCCCTAAAGCCCAATAAGGCCCATATACTACCCGGCGAATTCCCGTAACTCTCCGGTACTCCGATAAATACCCGAACCACTCAGAACCTTTCCGATGTCTGAATATAGCCTTCCAATATATCGATCTTTACGTCTCGAACATTTCGAGACTCCTCTTCATGTCCCTGATCTCATCCGGGACTCCGAACAACCTTTGGTACATCAAAACACATAAACTCATAATACCGATCGTCACCGAACGTTAAGCGTGTGGACCGTACGGGTTCGAGAACTATGTAGACATGACCGAGACTCATCTCCGGTCAATAACCAACAGCGGAACCTGGATGCTCATATTGGCTCCTAGATATTCTATGAAGATCTTTATCGGTCAAACCGCATAACAACATACATTGTTCCCTTTGTCATCGGTGTGTTACTTGCCCGAGATTCGATCATCGGTATCTCAATACCTAGTTCAATCTCGTTACCGGCAAGTTGTTGGGGAACGTAGTAATTTCAAAAAAATTCCTACGCACACACAGGATCATGGTGATGCATAGCAACGAGAGGGGAGAGTGTTGTCCACGTACCCTCGTAGACCGAAAGCGGAAGCGTTAGCACAACGCGGTTGATGTAGTCATACGTCTTCATGATCCGACCGATCAAGTACCGACCGCACGACACCTCCGAGTTCAGCACACGTTCAGCTCGATGACGTCCCTCGAACTCCGATCCAGCCGAGCTTTGAGGGAGAGTTCCGTCAGCACGTCGGCGTGGTGACGATGATGATGTTCTACCGACGCAGGGCTTCGCCTAAGCACCGCTACGATATTATCGAGGTGGATTATGGTGGAGGGGGCACCGCACACGGCTAAGAGATCAAGAGATCAATTGTTGTGTCTATGGGGTGCCCCCTGCCCCCGTATCTAAAGGATCAAGGGAGGGAGAGGCGGCCGGCCAGGAGGAGGCGCGCCAGGAGGAGTCCTACTCCCACCGGAGTAGGACTCCCTCCTTTTCTAGTTGGAGTAGGAGAAGGGGGAAGGAGGAGGGAGAGAGGAAGGAAAGGGGGGCGCCGCCCCCTCCTTGTCCAATTCGGACTAGAGGGGGAGGGGGTGCCCGGCCTGCCCTGGCCGCCCCTCCTCTTCTCCACTAAGGCCCATGTAGGCCCATTAAACCCCCGGGGGGTTCCGGTAACCCCCGGTACTCCGGTAAAACCCGATTTCACCCGAAACACTTCCGATATCCAAATATAGGCTTCCAATATATCAATCATTATGTCTCGACCATTTCGAGACTCCTCGTCATGTCCGTGATCACATCCGGGACTCCGAACGGGTCTGCCACATTCAGATCCGTATGTATTTTGCAAATTTCTATGTCAACAATGCTCTGCACGGAGCTACTCTAGCTAATTGCTCCCACTTTCAATATGTATCCAGATTGAGACTTAGAGTCATCTGGATCAGTGTCAAAACTTGCATCGACGTAACCCTTTACGATGAACCTTTTGTCACCTCCATAATCGAGAAACATATCCTTATTCCACTAAGGATAATTTTGACCGTTGTCCAGTGATCTACTCCTAGATCACTATTGTACTCCCTTGCTAAACTCAGTATAGGGTATACAATTGATCTGGTACACAACATGGCCTACTTTATAGAACCTATGGCTCAGGCATAGGGAATGACTTTCATTCTCTTTCTATCTTCTGCCGTGGTCGGGTTTTGAGTCTTACTCAATTTCACACCTTGTAACACAGGCAAGAACTCTTTCTTTGACTGTTCCATTTTGAACTACTTCAAAATCTTGTCAAGGTATGTACTCATTGAAAAAACTTATTAAGCGTCTTGATCTATCTCTATAGATCTTGATGCTCAATATGTAAGCAGCTTTACCGAGGTCTTTCTTTGAAAACTCCTTTATGCTTTGCAGAATAATTCTACATTATTTCTGATCAACAATATGTCATTCACATATACTTACCAGAAATGTTGTAGTGCTCCCACTCACTTTCTTGTAAATACAGGCTTCACCGCAAGTCTGTATAAAACTATATGCTTTGATCAATTTATCAAAGCGTTTATTCCAACTCCGAGAGGCTTGCACCAGTCCATAAATGGATCGCTGGAGCTTGCACACTTTGTTAGCACCCTTTGGATCGATAAAACCTTCAGGTTGCATGATATACAACTCTTCTTCCAGAAATCCATTCAGGAATGCAGTCTTTTATCCATTTGACAGATTTCATAAAATGCGGCAATTGCTAACATGATTCGGACAGACTTTAAGCATCGACACTAGTGAGGAAACCTCATCGTAGTCAACACCTTGAACTTTGTCAAAACCTTTTTCGACAAGTCTAGCTTTGTAGATAGTAACACTACTATCAGCGTCCGTCTTCCTCTTGAAGATCCATTTATTTTTTATGGCTTGCCGATCATCAGGCAAGTCAACCAAAGTCCACACTTTGTTCTCATACATGGATCCCATCTCAGATTTCATGGCCTCAAGCCATTTCGCGGAATCTGGGCTCATCAACGCTTCTTCATAGTTCGTAGGTTCATCATGGTCAAGTAACACGACCTCCAGAACAGGATTACCGTACCACTCTGGTGCGGATCTCACTCTGGTTGACCTATGAGGTTTGGTAGTAACTTGATCTGAAGTTACATGATCATCATCATGAGCTTCCTCACTAATTGGTGTAGGAGTCACAGGAACAAATTTCTGTGATGAACTACTTTCCAATAAGGGAGCACGTACAGTTACCTCATCAAGTTCTACTTTCCTCCCACTCACTTCTTTCGAGAGAAACTCCTTCTCTAGAAAGGATCCATTATAAGCAACGAATATCTTGCCTTTGGATCTGTGATAGAAGGTGTACCCAACTGTCTCCTTTGGGTATCCTATGAAGACACATTTCTCCGATTTGGTTTTGAGCTTATCAGGATGAAACTTTTTCACATAAGCATCGCAACCCCAAATTTTAAGAAACAACTTTTGGTTTCTTGCCAAACCAAAGTTCATACGGTGTCGTCTCAACGGATTTAGATGGTGCCCTTTTTTAATGTGAATGCAGCTGTCTCTAATGCATAACCCCAAAAACTATAGTGGTAAATCGGTAAGAAACATCATAAATTGCACTATATCCAATAAAGTACGGTTATGACGTTCGGACACACCATTATGCTGTGGTGTTCCAGGTGGCATGAGTTTGTGAAACTATTCCACATTGTTTTAATTGAAGGCCAAACTCGTAACTCAAATATTCGTCTCCGCGATCAAATCGCAGAAAAACTTTATTTTCTTGTTACAATGATTCTCCACTTCAATCTGAAATTCTTTGAACTTTTCAACTGTTTCAGTTTACAATGATTCTCCACTTCAACCAGGCTCTGATACCACTGTTGGGGAACGTAGTAATTTCAAAAAAATTCCAACGCACACACAGGATCATGGTGATGCATAGCAACGAGAGGGGAGAGTGTTGTCCACGTACCCTCGTAGACCGAAAGCGGAAGCGTTAGCACAACGCGGTTGATGTAGTCGTACGTCTTCACGATCCGACCGATCAAGTACCGAACGCACGACACCTCCGAGTTCAGCACACGTTCAGCTCGATGACGTCCCTCGAACTCCGATCTAGCCGAGCTTTGAGGGAGAGTTCTGTCAGCACGACGACATGGTGATGATGATGATGTTCTACCAACGCAGGGCTTCGCCTAAGCACTGCTACGATATTATCGAGGTGGATTATGGTGGAGGGGGCACCGCACACGGCTAAGAGATCAAGAGATCAATTGTTGTGTCTATGGGGTGCCCCCCTGCCCCCGTATCTAAAGGAGCATGGGAGGGAGAGGCGGCCGGCCAGGTGGAGGCGCGCCAGGAGGAGTCCTACTCCCACCGAGAGTAGGACTCCCTCCTTTCCTAGTTGGAGTAGGAGAAGGGGAAGGAGGAGGGAGAGAGGAAGGAAAGGGGGCGCCGCCCCCCCTCCTTGTCCAATTCGGACTAGAGGGGGAGGGGGCGCGCGGCCTGCCCTGGCCGCCCCTCCTCTTCTCCACTAAGGCCCATGTAGGCCCATTAAACCCCCAGGGGGGTTCCGGTAACCCCCGGTACTCCGGTAAAATCCCGATTTCACCCGGAACACTTTCGATATCCAAATATAGGCTTCCAATATATCAATCTTTATGTCTCGACCATTTCGAGACTCCTCGTCATGTCCGTGATCACATCCGGGACTCCGAACTATCTTCGGAACATCAAAACACATAAACTCGTAATATAACCGTCATCAAACTTTAAGCATGCGGACCCTACGGGTTCGAGAACTATGTAGACATGACCGAGACACGTCTCCGGTCAATAACCAATAGCGGAACCTGGATGCTCATATTGGATCCCACATATTCTATGAAGATCTTTATCGGTCAGACCGCATAACAACATACGTTGTTCCCTTTGTCATCGGTATGTTACTTGCCCGAGATTCGATCGTCGATATCTCAATACCTAGTTCAATCTCGTTACTGGCAAGTCTCTTTACTCGTTCTATAATACATCATCCCACAACTAACTCATTAGTTGCAATGCTTGCAAGGCTTATAGTGATGTGCATTACCGAGTGGGCCCAGAGATACCTCTCCGACAATCGGAGTGACAAATCCTAATCTCGAAATACGCCAACCCAACAAGTACCTTTGGAGACACCTGTAGAGCACCTTTATAAACACCCAGTTATGTTGTGACGTTTGGTAGCACACAAAGTGTTCCTCCGGTAAACGGGAGTTGCATAATCTCATAGTCATAGGAACATGTATAAGTCATGAAGAAAGCAATAGCAGACTACTAAACGATCGTGTGCTAAGCTAACGGAATGGGTCAATTCAAAAACATCATTGTCTAATGATGTGATCCCGTTAATCAAATGACAACTCATGTCTATGGCTAGGAAACTTAACCATCTTTGATTCAACGAGCTAGTCAAGTAGAGGCATACTAGTGACACTCTGTTTGTCTATGTATCCACACATGTACTAAGTTTCCGGTTAATACAATTCTAGCATGAATAATAAACATCTATCATGAAATAAGGAAATAAATAATAACTTTATTATTTCCTCTAGGGTATATTTGCTTCAAAATTAACTTCGAGTGAATGTGGATTAACATGGTGCTGATAGTGTACCCTATCATTGCTAGGTTTGTATTTAAATGCCAGTGCATTATGACTTTGATTGAGAGTTGTTGTAAATTTGAGCAGTTTCTACTAGTACTTATTTTTTTGGCATTTGCAGGGAGGTTTTAACTATGGGGTGGTGGAGTGGGTTGACGTCCTTGGCCTGAGATACTACAAAGGTGCTTTCACAAAGTTGTGGGAGATGTATCATGAGCAGAATCACGGAGGGTGCAGGACCAACAAACTCATGAGGGTGTAGGACCAAATGGTTCTTGGATCACAAGGATCTTGATTGCATCGCCCACCAAAGGGCCCACCAAGTGCAACCAACTTATCCGTCTTATCGACCTCCGGCCTTTGTAGAGTAGACCAAACAGAGTGAGTGCATACATGCATGAATAACCTGCGCAGGAGATGAAATGCATTTTGTTTTGGTAAAGAATCATGTAATTCCGTGAAAGCCGCATAGCCAACATAAGGTTGTTGTCCCTGCAAGGATATGTGAAGCAAACTCGCTATCAACATCCCCCAACCAATTGTCAACCATGCTATGTACACACACTACCTAGAGTAAAGGTTTTGAAGCTAACTGAACAATGGACCGCATCGCAAAAGCAAACTCTACACTAACAAAAAAAATAAGTGGCTAATAAACTCATCATGGTGGCAAAATACACAACCAATTGCTACCCTCCCTATTACTCAAAACTACACCTTGTTGTAGAAACCAGAGGATTTTGGTTATCGACAGGGGCATCGCTCTGGGCTCATATAAATACTTGACATAGAGCTTGTTGTTTTGGTGCAAATTCCACATAAATTTGTCCGGCTCATGCGACACGTGGATGGGCTCCAAACATGTGAGCAATTCATTTCACACTACTAGGTTAGGCCCAACAAAGCCCTACAGAAAGAAATATCACAATCAACTTGACTCAGGACATGTGCGATGTGACAAATTTACATCTAACAACTCAATACAGTCCTAGTTATTGCACCATATGTGGGGTGCCCCCAACCATGCATCTTCCTGAAATCTAACCTTGGAATCATCTCCGAAAGTTCACAAATTTGAATAACATATTCATGGCTTTGAAAAATGCTCATGAAATATTTTTTCTTGAATTTAAAGAAACGTTAGCAAAAAAATTCGTGAATTTAGAAAATATCCAAGAATTATAAATATGTTCAAGAATTTTATTCTTTCACCAATTTTTGAAAAAAGAAATAATTAAACGATAAAAAAACAAAACCAAAATACTACTACTTTTTTTGCGGGGAACTTCAAAGAGCTTTATTCAACAAAAGCATTCGCTGAGCAGTCAGCCAGAAGGTTGCTGATCAGTAAGCTAGGGGTAGTATCTAACCAGCTCTCAGTCACATTAAGCGTAGTACCACGCTTAGCACACAGATGTGCAGGACTATTTGCTGATCTTATTACATGTTGAACATTGAAAGAAATGAAACTAAGAGCTAGCTCTCCAATTTCAGAGAAGATAGGTGCTATCACCGACCGGTCGATGTAGCGAGAGTTCCAGAGGTTAACTGCCTCTAGACAGTCGGTCTCCATGATCACATGCGTGTAGCCTCGTAATGTTGCAAATCTCACTCCTTACTTAAGCGCCAGAGCCTCCGCAATGAGGGGGTCCGTGACACCTGAGAACGGCTTACACCATGCACCCTGGAATCCCGATGAGGAGCGTGCAACACCCCCAGCCCTGCATTCCCGTCGTCGAGATGAACAACGGCATCTGTATTGATCTTTATGTATGGGTCATCAGGGGGTTGCCATCTGATGACCCACAAGTATAGGGGATCTATCGTCGTCCTTTCGATAAGTAAGAGTGTTGAACCCAACGAGGATCAGAAGGAAATGATAAGCGGTTTTCAGCAAGGTATTCTCTGCAAGCACTGAAATTATAGGTAACAGATAGTTTTTTGATAAGGTAATTAGTAACGAGTAACAAGTAACAAAAGTAAATAAGGTGCAGCAAGGTGGCCCAATCCTTTTTGTAGCAAAGAAGAAGCCTAGACAAATTCTTATATAGAGAAAAGCGCTCCCGAGGACACATGGGAATTATCGTCAAGCTAGTTTTCATCACGTTCATATGATTCGCGTTTGGTACTTTGATAATTTGATATGTGGGTGGACCGGTGCTTGGGTGCTGTCCTTACTTGGACAAGCATCCCACTTATGATTAACCCCTATTGCAAGCATCCGCAACTACAAAAGAAGTATTAAGGTAAACCTAACCATAGCATGAAACATATGGATCCAAATCAGCCCCTTACGAAGCAACACATAAACTAGGGTTTAAGCTTCTGTCACTCTAGCAACCCATCATCTACTTATTACTTCCCAATGCCTTCCTCTAGGCCCAAATAATGGTGAAGTGTCATGTAGTCGACGTTCACATAACACCACTAGAGGAGAGACAACATACATCTCACCAAAATATAAAACGAATATCAAATTCACATGACTACTAATAGCAAGACTTCTCCCATGTCCTCAGGAAAAAAGTAACTACTCACAAAGCATATTCATGTTCATAATCAGAGGAGTATTAATATGCATAAAGGATCTGAACATATGATCTTTGTCAGGACCCCGATTCTAAGTCACACCGATCTAGCCTGTAACACCCCATATCACTTTGCGGCCTCACACACGGTATTCCCATGGGTGTCGCCTTACCATGGCCCGGGACCGTTTGCGCCTTTTGGCTCACGTGTATGATAGTGTCGCTAGCATCCATATGACAGAGAACCCGGGCTGACATGACTAGTCGTGAACCCAAAGTGGCACTAACTTACGGGGACAGGCATACATGAATCAACATCGAGCATGTCGGTCAGTAGCGTGCGAATCCGGGCTGTAGCACTGGGCTAACAGGACTCCAGGAACCTGGGCTGTAGCAGGCTAGGCAGGACTCCGGATGTCGCCGCGTGACATTTCCCCGAAGGGACAGACACAGGAACGAAGTGAATCACATGCCGGCCAGTCAGGTGTCCGGAGCAGTAGTGCTGGGCTAGCAGGACTCCGGTGAACCGGGCTATAGCGGACTACTATGGCTCATGGAATCACAAGACTACATTTCCCAATAAGAGAGGCTACCAAGGATAAACAACTAGGTTGTCGGATCCCACACATACCAAGCATTTCAATCATACACACAATATGCTCGATATGTGTAAATATAACATGGCATCACAACATAACTCTACGACTCAAGTATTTATTCATTAGGCTCTGAGGAGCGAGATATTACAAACATGGGTCTCATGACCCAACATTCATATCATACAAGTCAAAGCACATGCGGAAGCTTAACATGTCTGAGTACAGACAACTACAAATGAAAAAGGCTGAGAAGCATGACTATCTACCAGATCCTGCCGAGGACAAAAGATCGTAGCTGAGGTATCAAGCTAAACGTCGAAATCCAAGCGATACTACTAGGGAGACTGAAGTCTCTCTGCAAAAACATAAAATAGGCAAACGTGAGGACAAATGTACCCAGCAAGACTTACATCAGAACTATCTACATATCCATCAGTATCAAAAGGGGGCGGTGGAGTTTAACTGCAGCAAGCCAGCTTTGACTCGGTGGCTATCCTAAACTATGACTGCAAGTAACTCTTTTGAGGTGGCGCACACGAGTCCACATATTCACCATATCAATACACCACTATGGATCCGCTCTCGTCTCCCTACGAGAACGCCATCAATAGCACTCACGCTTATCTTGCGCATTTTAGAGTATCCACTTTCACTTGTCTATGAACTGTTATAGGCAACCGAGAAGTCCTTTTCCGCGGACACGGATATTCGAATAGATGATGTTAAGCCTGTAGGGGTGTACTTCTTCACACACGCTCTCACCACTTACCACCATGTACACGACGTGTATCTCGGCAACCTTCAAGCGGAAGCCTGGCGAGGGAGTCGGCCACGGCCTGACTAACCACACAAGTCTCTAGTCCAGGTTTATCGCCTATTCGGGTTCCATCCGCAAGGAGATCCGGCCGGGGTGTCGCTCACGGCCCCAAACGATGTGTACAGGGTTCCCAAGCCCACCTCGACGGATGGTTTTATGCTTGGTACACCGTGCCACGGTGCCTAGTTTGTCCCAAGCCCACCTGTACCGGGTGCCACTTGGTAGACTACTAACACTACCTACAAACACCAGAAACTAGTTGCAACTCCTGGACAGAGATCAGGTTGATTAATAAGTCGAGAGGGGCACTTAAGAATTCCAATGCGTGGTAGTAACTATTCATGGATCACAAACACAGAACTCAGTTCCTGAGGACGGCTGCAATGAGACAACCCACCATGTACTCCTACATGGCCTCTCACCGCTACCTTTACCAAATCGTGTTCACACACTTAGCTCTCACACAGTAGGACATGTTCACAACTTTCCAATTCATCCCCGATGAATCAGACCTGACACAACTCTAAGCAATAGCAGGCATGACAAACAAGCACGAATGAGTAGGCACATCAGGGCTCAAACAACTCCTACTCATGCTAGTGGGTTTCATCTATTTACTGTGGCAATGACAGGTCATGCAGAGGAAAGGGGTTCAACTACCGCAGCATGTAACGGTTGAATCGTTGTTGTCCTAATGCGGTAAAAGAGAGCAGGAGCAAGAGAGTGGGATTGTATCGGAATGAACAAGGGGGTTTTGCTTGCCTGGCACTTCCGAAGATAATATAGCTCTTCATCGGTGTCATCGAACTCATCGTCGGAACCATGTCTATCGAGAGGGGGCAAACACCGGCAAACAAGGAAGAACACAATCAATGCAATGCACAATATGATGCATGATCATGACATGGCAATATGCTATGGTTTGAGCTAATGCAACTAGCAGCAAGTTAAATGGAGTTGGTTTGAATCTAAGATTCAAATTCAAACTCCATATATGACATTTCAAATGCCATTAATTCAAATTGTTGTATACAGCAGCTTTAAGTTGTTCAAACATGCATGAAAATGGTACAGATGGATAGATTGGATTTTTCTGATCATTTTTCATATATAATTTATTTCATTCCGAGTTATGGTTGAATTTCTATGAATTTTAGAAGTTTTAACCATTTTCTGAAATAAATAAAACATTAATGATTTAATTAAAATCCCAGAAAAACATTACTGCGTCAGCCTGACATCAGAATGACGTCATCAGGTCAACAGCGCGGTCCAGGTCAAACCTGACCTGTGGGGCCCGCACGTCAGTGTAACAGGGCAAGAACGGAGGCTGACCAGTGGGGCCAGGTCAACGTTTGACGTGGCAGGGTCAACTGACATGTGGCGTCGGCTGGTTTAATTTAAACTAAACAGGGAATAAATCCCAGGGTTAACTAGGGCACGAGGCCCACTGTCAGTGGCACACGGTTTAGTTAGCGGGGTGATTAGCTCCTAATTAAGAGTGCCATGTCATCATCACCGGATCTACGCTGGTGATGACCAAACCGACGGCGAGAGCTCGCCGGACTCGCGTTAGGGACGGCAGTTCATCGCGCTGCTGGCACCAAGGAGGGGCTCTCGCTCGTCCGCATCCAAAGGACCGGACGGGAGGCCGCGGGGTGGCCGGAAACAATGCCGGCGACGACCTCGCGCGGTGGCGCACACACGGGCTCATCGGGGAGGAGGCTATGGAGCACGGGGAATCAAACTAAAGCTTTCTACGGCCATATGGGAGCGCCAGGAGGACGGTAGCATCCTCGGGATCTACTGGTTCGAGCTCTGGACTCGTCGGCGACACGGCCGACGACGGTGAGCTCTCGGTGCTCATGGGGAAAGCGCTACAGGAAGAAATCGACGACGATTCTAGGGAGAAAACGATGTTGTGCTCACAGTGAGTTCGTCGGCGGCCTCAACGGGCTCGGGGAGGCGTCTGCGACGGCAAATCGACCACGGGGATCACCGGACAGAAGCGGTGATGAAGACGACGGGGGCGGCGTTCTGCTGCTCCTGGAGTTGCGTCGACGAGGAGAGGAAGAGCGAGACGGCGGAGCTCGGGGATACGATGGTTGGACGAGGGGGTCTCGGTAGCCACGGTGGACGGCGACGGTGGTGATGGGCGTGCTCGGTGGGCGTGAGAGAGCGAGACAGAGGAGGGGAACGGGGGAGAGGGAGAGAGCGAGGGGGTACAGACGGCTCCAGGGGGTCGGGGGTGTGTGCGTGGCGTGCTCAGGGCGTCGGGGGAGTGAAGCAGGCAGGGTGGAGGTGGCCTGCGCGTGCTCGGCAGCGGTGCACTGTCCCCCTCATCTGCCTACTGGCAAAGGTAGGTAGTGACTGGCATGGGCCAGGTGGGCCAGCCCAGTCCAGGTAAGTGGCCTGAGGCCTATCTCTCTCTCTTTCTCTCTTTCTATTTTTCTTTTTATTTGTTTCTGTTCTGTGTTTTGAAATAGTAGAAATGCTATTCCATTTAGGAAAAAGCTGAAAATATTCAGAGGTACATTTGAAAATGTTCTCAACAGCCTAAAAATACCTTCAAGATTATTTGGGCATTTTAAAATATTTATAGGATTTAAATTGCCCAAATGCAAATACTTATGGCTTGGTGCAAAAATCCAGAATAGCCTCCAAAAATATGGTACCAATTTTGGCAGAGGGTTTAGCCAGGACCAAAGATGGTGAACATTTATGAAGGGCATTTTGGGTTCATTGAAATTCCAATTGTTGGAACCTAGTATTTCAAAGGGGGTGTTGGGGTTTGTTAGTCCCCATTTCAAGTTTAAGAAAAAAATTAGACATGATGCACACATGAAGGGCTAGCCTAGTGCAAACCAGATTTAGGGATGTGACAACTCACCCCCACTAAGCAAGAATCTCGTCCCGAGATTCAAGTCGTGAGGTAAGAAGACAGAGGGGATACAAAGCTAACTTGATCTTCATGATCCAGGTTGCACTTCATAAGGATGTTGATTCGATCATCATCTTCGTCTCGACGTCTTTGCTTTTGAGATCTTCATCCAACATGATAACAACAGAAGGAAACTCTACAGGAATCGATCTTCTTGAAGATTGAGCAACTCAAAATCAATTCATGGAGTGAGACATTGGAAACATATCTTGAGCTGAGGCACAAACACACATCGAGAGGGGGTTGAGAGGAACAGATGACGAAGGTTCAATTTGGTAGGAAACAATTCCACGCTTGAGTAAGATGGTGCATGGTCTCAAAGTAACGAGGAGATAATTGCCATGATCCCATAACAGGGCAGCTTAGGAAAGGTGACTCATAGAATTATTACCTTAAGTGGCAAAAAGAATTACTTTTGATCCATAGATCATTGAAATTCTTCATACCAGCCTGAGGCAAATCACAATTGATAGTTTGAAAGAATTCGAGAGGATGGCATACTCAGCTTGGAAAGGAAACTACGGTTATAGAACAACTCGGCAATTGGAAGGCACATTCCAGTTGATACCAAGGATATAACCTAGTGACTGAGCGTTCTTTCAAGAACTTGAGCGTTTCCATATTCATCAAGGTTTTACCAACATCTATGCCGAGGATCCTGGCAACACATCATACTACCATGATGAACGGTGATGGAGGATGCAGGTGCAAAGGAGGACAACACTTTCTCAGATTTTTCCTTAGCAATGCCGAAGAAGCAAATCTGGATGATCGACCGAGAGACATTTAGCACTCCGCTTCTAATGTTCTCCTTGATGTTCTAGCTACCACGGTTATGCTAAAAAAAATCAACATGGCCATCAAGTAAAGGTCAGACTTCGGAAGCACAAAAATCCATAAGGAACAACTTGTGGAATAAGTCATATGAAATCCTCATGGGAAGTGACCAAACGGCTTAATCAAGATACTACAATAATAGTGCTTCCAGCTAGGTGCGTCCAGTTCACTGGAACCTATATCATAGTTCTTGGAAGAAGTTCAAACCATCATATCTGCCTGAGATTCAAATCTGGTTGGTAACAGGATAATTCAGACAACGTGTCTGGAAAAGAAAGTTTGCAACACAAACCGACGAGATGATGTTGCAAGATTCTCAGGAGATGAACTATGATAGCAAACTCCAAAACATGAGCTGGTTCTGCTACAACCTGTGAACACGTTGTCCCAGACAAGCATGACCATGTAGTAGTCTTACAATACAACTACCGAGTTCTGGTAAGGAACCATTATCGAGGATATCGAATTCCTAACATAAGTCTTGCTCTTAGGAAGGAACTTCTTCTCCTTGAACAAATCAGTCAGTGGCTTGGTGTGCTAGGGACACATATAGAATGGAGGTAGCGAGCCTATCAAACCATAGCATACTTCGCACATTGACTTGGGATGGTTCCAGAGAAAACAAAAACAATCTTTCTCGGATCCACGGCGACACCTTACATCAAGTGCACGTGAATTAAAGAAAGTCACTTCTTTCATCCAAACATAGCCTTCATGGGATAGCACGAAGAAAATGCTAGCACAAGTTTCCAACACTAGCTTAATGTTCAACACGAGTCATGGAGAAGATAAGAATGTTGCCGATGGGCTCAGCAACAATTTATCAAAATTCCAATGGAGATGGAATTCCACAACTATGTGAACAAGGTTATAGCATTGGTCAGACCCAAAGAATATAATGTTGTATGCTTGAGGAAACCACCACGAGTAAGACAACATTACAAATATCGTTGGTTCTGATTTGATTTAAGGATAGCCCACACTCAAATCAAAGTTTGGACAAGACAATAGATCCAACAATTGATCACGAGGATCAATCAATGAAGATATCATCTTTCTTCAACACACTCACAAAAAGATATCCCTTAAAATGAACTAAGCCAGGCAAGCTTTTATCTTCCAACTCTCCAAGTTGTTGTTTGTCTTAACCAACTAGCTCAGGGGTATCCAACACAGATTCTTGGAGAAAGAGTGGTTTATTGGAAAACCAACTTGATCACGAGCTCAACATAACACTCAGGGGACAACCTGGTGATACTTCAGAGAATATAATCGGAAAGTCACGAACCACCGATATGTTATTAAGCTCGAGGACAATCTTGCTTTCGAGGGCAAGATGACATGATCAAATAAGCAAGGATTGTCAAAATCCTAACTCATTGATCGAAGAGTGCACCAGAAATAGGGACAAGGTAGCACGATCAATCCTAGTATAGTGATTCAATAACCAACACGCTAAGAATGATATTAATGTCCATTAACTACCAAGCAACGGGGTTACTAGGAGTATTGATTTCACACATCATAGTTCACTTGTCGGCATTCCGGTTGCAACAACACAGGACCAAGAAATGAATGATGATGGCGAGGAGTATCACTGCGTCAAGAATTCATAAGAGGTGGTGCAATTCCTACGATATTCTCGACATAAAGGGGGTAATACTCGAAGGTAGAACAGAACAAAAGCTGGTTTGACATTTTGATCTGCAGAATACAACTACTTTGACCAGTCCAAGAAATGGATGAGGTGCTGGAGTTTGTTTCTCCTAGTCATTCCGGAATAGAATGGCTTGTCGGACCAGAAGAATAATAGGCATCGATGAACACGAGTGCACGGCTACTCTTGGCTATCACTTGAAAGGAGATGGTCGGGATACAAATAAAGAGGGACAACTCAAAGGAATATATAACCTTCTGAGTTGTGGATGCATAGATTAGTATGTCGAACAAAGCTCAACATATTTCTTCCGGATAATCCATGCATAAACGTAGGACTGGCAGATTCACTATGCAGAATGGAGAACTCATCAAGAGCACTCTGGTTGTGATCTTTTGGTTCAGGAGAGCTTCTGCCATAAGTAGTTCATGGTATTGGAAGAAGGATATACCACGGACCTCGAGGACTATCGCAAAGGTTACTAATATCCTAAAGGAACTAGCAACACTATCAACATGAGGTAAGTAGGGTGAATCTCGGGTTCAAAACCCAGGAGTAGAATACCTACTAACTAAATGGCATCACGGGATGCTTTCGAGAATAATGGCCAGAATCATCACACTGGGAACACAAAACATGGCTAGATTGCCTGGTGATCCTCTAAGACACCTAGGGTCATAATACTAGCTCCAACATGTATGTCGAGGCAATGGAGTACCCGAACTCAGCGATTAGTGTGGTTAATCTTGCCCAAAGGTACATCGGGAATGGAAAGAAGGGATTTGAAAATGCATCAGACAATTTTGAAACCTGGGATGACTCGGACAGCATAACGGCTGTAAATGCTCAAAAAGATTTGAGACATCCTGCAAATTGGTGGCATAACCACTTAACATCACATTATCAAGATTCTGAGACCAGCTATGAACATACGGAAGTAGTAGGAACTGAACTGGGGCTTGAATCCATCAATCCTAAGAGTCTACGGATTGGTAACACGTGATCCTGATGGAAGGATGAGAAGCCTAGTTCTTAAACCCCGTAGAAGAGAAGAGGTTGACTCAGATTAGAAGGGCATAAGGTAAAGGAGTAAAAAGAGCCTTACGTTCCCTTCCACAATCAATTCCCTTATATAACTAAAGCATTTCTAGACTCAACTTCGACCAGTTTGGCTTGGTAATCCTACAGGCAGTCAGGCTCTGATACCAAAGCTGTCAGGACCCCGATTCTAAGTCACACCGATCTAGCCTGTAACACCTCATATCACTTTGCGGCCTCACGCACGGTATTCCCGCGGGTGTCGCCTTACCATGGCCCGGGACCGTTTGCGCCTTCTGGCTCACGTATATGATAGTGTCGCTAGCATCCATATGACAGAGAACCCGGGCCGACATGACTAGTCGTGAACCCAAAGTGGCACTAACTTACGGGGACAGGCATACATGAATCAACATCGAGCATGTCGATCAGCAACGTGCGAATCCGGGCTGTAGCACTGGGCTAACAGGACTCCGGGAACCCGGGCTGTAGCAGGCTAGGAAGGACTCCGGATGTCGCCACGTGACATTTCCCCGAAGGGATAGACACATGAACAAAGTGAATCACATGCCGGCCAGTCAGGTGTCCAGAGCAGTAGTGCTGGGCTAGCAGGACTCCGGTGAACCGGGCTGTAGCGGACTACTATGGCTTATGGAAGCACAAGACTACATTTCCCCATAAGAGAGGCTACCAAGGATAAACAACTAGATTGTCAAATCCCACACATACCAAGCATTTCAATCATACACACAATATGCTCGATATGTGTAAATACAACATGGCATCACAACATAACTCTACGACTCAAGTATTTATTCATTAGGCTCCGAGGAGCGAGATATTACAAACATGGGTCTCATGACCCAACATTCATAGCATACAAGTCAAAGCACATGCGGAAGCTTAACATGTCTGAGTACAGACAACTACAAATGAAAAAGGCTGAGAAGCATGACTATCTACCAGATCCTGCCGAGGACACAAGATCGTAGCTGAGGTATCAAGCTAAACGTCGAAATCCAAGCGATACTACTAGCGAGACTAAAGTCTTCCTGCAAAAACATAAAATAGGAAAACGTGAGTACAAATGTACCCAGCAAGACTTACATCAGAACTATCTACATATGCATCAGTATCAAAGGGGGTGGTGGAGTTTAACTGCAGCAAGCCAGCTTTGACTCGGTGGCTATCCTAAACTACGACTGCAAGTAACTCTTTTGAGGTGGCGCACACGAGTCCACATATTCACCATATCAATACACCACTATTGATCCGCTCTCGTCTCCCTACGAGAACGCCATCCATAGCACTCATGCTTATCTTGCGCATTTTAGAGTATCCACTTTCACTTGTCTATGAACTGTGATAGGCATCCTAGAAGTCCTTTTCCGCGGACACGGCTATTCGAATAGATGATGTTAACCCTGCAGGGGTGTACTTCTTCACACACGCTCTCGCCACTTACGACCATGTACACGACGTGTATCTCGACAACCTTCAAGCGGAAGCCTGGCGAGGGAGTCGGCCACGACCTGACTAACCACACAAGTCTCTAGTCCAGGTTTATCGCCTATTCGGGTTCCATCCGCAAGGAGATCCGGCCGGGGTGTCGCTCACGGCCCCCAAACGATGTGTACAGGGTTCCCAAGCCCACCTCGATGGATGGTTTTACGCTTGGTACACCGTGCCACGGTGCCTAGTTTGTCCCAAGCCCACCTGTATCGGGTGCCACTTGGTAGACTACTAACACTACCTACAAACACCAGAAACTAGTTGCAACTCCTGGACAGAGATCAGGTTGATTAATAAGTCGAGAGGGGCACTTAAGAATTCCAATGCGTGGTAGTAACTGTTCATGGATCACAAACACAGAACTCAGTTCCTGAGGACGGCTGCAATGAGACAACCCACCATGTACTCCTACATGGCCTCTCACCGCTACCTTTACCAAATCGTGTTCACACACTTAGCTCTCACACAGTAGGACATGTTCACAACTTTCCAATTCATCCCCGATGAATCAGACCTGACACAACTCTAAGCAATAGCAGGCATGACAAACAAGCATGAATGAGTAGGCACATCAAGGCTCAAACAACTCCTACTCATGCTAGTGGGTTTCATCTATTTGCTGTGGCAATGACAGGTCATGCAGAGGAAAGGGGTTCAACTACCGCAGCATGTAACAGTTGAATCGTTGTTGTCCTAATGCAGTAAAAGAGAGTAGGAGCGAGAGAGTGGGATTGTATCGGAATGAACAAGGGGGTTTTGCTTGCCTGGCACTTCCGAAGATAATATAGCTCTTCATCGGTGTCATCGAACTCATCGTCGGAACCACGTCTATCGAGAGGGGGCAAACACCGGCAAACAAGGAAGAACTTAATCAATGCAATGCACAATATGATGCATGATCATGACATGGCAATATGCTGGGGTTTGAGCTAATGCAACTAGCAGCAAGTTAAATGGAGTTGGTTTGAATCTAAGATTCAAATTCAAACTCCATATATGACATTTCAAATGCCATTAATTCAAATTGTTGTATACAGCAGCTTTAAGTTGTTCAAACATGCATGAAAATGGTACAGATGGATAGATTGGAGTTTTTTGATCATTTTTCATATATAATTTATTTCATTCCGAGTTATGGTTGAATTTATATGAATTTTAGAAGTTTTAATTATTTTCTGCAATAAATAAATCATTAATGATTTAATTAAAATCCCAGAAAAACATTACTGCATCAGCCTGACACCAGAATGATGTCATCAGGTCAACAGCGCGGTCCAGGTCAAACCTGACCTGTGGGGCCCGCACGTCAGTGTAACAGGGCAAGAACAGAGGCTGACCAGTGGGGCCAGGTCAACGTTTGACGTGGCAGGGTCAACTGACATGTGGGGTCGGCTAGTTTAATTTAAACTAAACAGGGAATAAATCCCAGGGTTAATTAGAGCACGAGGCCCACTGTCAGTGGCACACGGTTTAGTTAGTGGGGTGATTAGCCCCTAATTAAGAGTGCCACGTCATCATCACCAGATCTACGCCGGTGATGACCAAACCGACGGCGAGAGCTCGCCGGACTCACGTTAGGGACGGCAGTTCATCGCGCTGCTGGCACCAAGGAGGGGTTCTCGCTCGTCCGCATCCAAAGGACCGGACGGGGGGCGCGGGGTGGCCGAAAACAATGCCGGCGACGACCTCGCGCGGTGGCGCACACACGGGCTCATCGGGGAGGAGGCTATAGAGCACGGGGAAGCAAACTAAAGCTTTCTATGGCCATATGGGAGCGCCAGGAGGACGGTAGCATCCTCGGGATCTACTGGTTCGAGCTCTGGACTCATCGGCGACACGGCCGACGACGGTGAGCTCTCGGTGCTCATGGGGAAAGCGCTACAGGAAGAAATCGATGATGATTCTAGGGAGAAAACGATGTTGTGCTCACAGCGAGTTCGTCGGCGGTCTCAACGGGCTCGGGGAGGCGTCTGCGACGGCGAATCGACCACGGGGATCACCGGACAGAAGCGGTGATGAAGACGACGGGGGCGGCGTTCTGCTGCTCCTGGAGTTGCGTCGACGAGGATAGGAAGAGTGGGACGGTGGAGCTCGGGGATACAGTGGTTGGACGAGGGGGTCTCGGTAGCCACGGTGGACGGCGACGGTGGTGACGGGCGTGCTCGGTGGGCGTGAGAGAGCGAGACAGAGGAGGGGAACGGGGGAGAGGGAGAGAGCGAGGGGGTTCAGACGGCTCCAGGGGGTCGGGGGGTGTGCGTGGCGTGCTCAGGGCATCGGGGGAGTGAAGCAGGCAGGGTGGAGGTGGCCTGCGCGTGCTCGGCGGCGGTGCGCTGTCCCCCTCCTCTGCCTACTGGCAAAGGTAGGTGGTGACTGGCATGGGCCAGGTGGGCCGGCCCAGTCCAGGTAAGTGGCCTGAGGCCCATCTCTCTCTCTTTCTCTCTTTCTATTTTTCTTTTTATTTGTTTCTCTTATGTGTTTTCAAATAGTAGAAATGCTATTCCATTTAGGAAAAACCTGAAAATATTCAGAGGCACATTTGAAAATATTCTCAACAGCCTAAAAATACCTTCAAGATTATTTGGGCATTTTAAAATATTTATAGGATTTAAATTACCCAAATGCAAATACTTATGGCTTGGTGCAAAAAACTAGAATAACCTCCAAAAATATGAAACCAATTTTGGCAGAGGGTTTAGCCAGGACCAAAGATGGTGAACATTTATGAAGGGCATTTTTGGTTCATTGAAATTCCAATTGTTGTAACCTAGTATTTCAAAAAGGGTGTTGGGGTTTGTTAGTCCCCATTTCAAGTTTTAGAAAAAAATAGACATGATGCACACATGAAGGGCTAGCCTAGTGCAAACCAGATTTAGGGATGTGACAATCTTCCACCAAATAAACCAAGTAGCATCAACTACAAGGAGTAATCAACACTACTAGCTACCTACAAGTACCAATCCCAGACTTAGAGACAAGAATTGGATACAAGAGATGAACTAGGGTTTGAGAGGAGATGGTGCTGGTGAAGATGTTGATGGAGATTGGCCCCCTCCCGATGAGAGGAGCGTTGGTGATGACGATGGCGATGATTTCCCCCTCCCGGAGGGAAGTGTCCCCGGCAGAACAGCTCTGCCGGAGCCCTAGATTGGTTCCGCTAAGGTTCCGCCTCGTGGCGGCGGAGTCTCGTCCCGAAAGCTTGCTTATGATTTTTCCTCGGACGAAAGACTTCATATAGAAGAAGAGTGGCACCGAAGGGCCACCAGGGGGGCCACGAGGAAGGGGGCGTGCCCAGGGGGTAGGGGGCGTGCCCAGGGGGTAGGGTGCGCCCCCACCCTCGTGGCCAGGGTGTGGGCCCCCTCTGGTATTTTCTTCGCTCAGTATTTTTTATTATTTCCAAAAATAACTTCCGTGGAGTTTCAGGACTTTTGGAATTGTGCAGAATAGGTCTCTAATATTTGCTCCTTTTCCAGCCCAGAATTCCAGCTGCCGGCATTCTCCCTCCTTATGTAAACCTTGTAAAATAAGAGAGAATAGGCATAAGTATTGTGACATAATGTCTAATAACAGCCCATAATGCAATAAATATCGATATAAAAGCATGATGCAAAATGGACGTATCAACTCCCCCAAGCTTAGACCTCGCTTGTCCTCAAGCGGAAGCCAATAACGATAAATATGTCCACATGTTTAGAGGTAGTGGTGTCGATAAAATAAAATACGGACATGAGGGCATCATGATCATTCTTATAACAGCAACATATATGGATATTGTCATATGATTTTTATGCTCAAGTAATAATCTATTCACAATGTCAATTACGAATCAGAAACTTTATTGAGAACTAACAAACTATAATCTCAGCCATTGAAGCAATTGCAATTTATCATAACATCAGAAAGAGTCTATGTCAGAGCTTTTCAGCAAATCCACATACTCAACTATCATTTAGTCTTTCACAATTGCTAACACTCACGCAATACTTGTGGTTACGGAGTTTTAGTCAGACACAGAGAAAGATAGGGGCTTATAGTTTTGCCTCCTAACCTTTTACCTAAAGGGTAATGTCAACAATAATAACTCATGCTAACTTACATCCAATTAGATATATATATCAGGATCTTTCCAACACATTGTGCTTGCCAAAGGATAAAATGTAAAAAGGAAAGGTGAAGATCACCATGACTCTTGCATAAGGTAGAAGATAAAAGTAAAAGATAGGCCCTTCGCAGAGGGAAGCAGAGGTTGCCATGCGCTTTTATGGTTGGATGCACAAAATCTTAATGTGAAGAACGTCACTTTATATTGCCACTTGTGATATGGACCTTTATTATGCAGTCCGTCGCTTTCATTTCTTCCACATCACAAGATCGTATAAAGCTTATTTCCTCCACACTAATCAATCATACATATTTAGAGAGCAATTTTTATTGCTTGCACCGATGACAACTTACTTGAAGGATCTTACTCAATCCCTAGGTAGGTATGGTGGACTCTTATGGCAAAACTGGGTTTAAGGGTATTTGGAAGCACAAGTAGTATCTCTACTTGGTGCAAAGAATTTGGCTAGCATGAGGGGGAAAGGCAAGCTCAACATGTTGGATGATCCATGACAATATACTTTATTTTAGATATAAGAAAACATAACCCATTACGTTGTCTTCCTTGTCCAACATCAACTCTTTAGCATGTCATATTTTAATGAGTGCTCACAATCATAAAAGATGTCCAAGATAGTATATTTATATGTGAAACCTCTCTTTCTTTATTACTTCCTATTAATTGCAACGATGACCAAATCTATGTTTGTCAACTCTCAACAACTTATAATCATCATACTCTTTATATGTGAAGTCATTACTCTCCATAAGATCAATATGATCTCTTTTTATTTCTTTTTATTCTTTTCTCTTTTCTTTTATTCACTCAAGATCATGGCAAAATAATCAAGCCCTTGACTCAACACTAATCTTTATTATATAGCTCACGGACTCGATTACATAGAGGGATCATAAAGCAAAACCCAAAACTAGATCATACTAAAACTTTATTCTACTAGATCAAGATAGTACTAAAAGGATCGAACTAAGAAAAACGGTAAAGATAGAGATGTGATGGTGATACGATACCGGGGCACCTCCCCCAAGTTAGTAGTTGCCAAGGGGAGTGCCCATGCCCATGTGATTATGTCTCCTTTGCTGGTGAAGGGGTTGTTGATGATGTATAGTCGCACATCGAGCGTAAGAGGTCCTCCAACTTGCGGATAATGCCCTTGAGTGCGATGATATGCTCCTTCAACAAAATATTTTCACGTGTGAGATACTTGTTTTGTATGCGAGCTAACTCAATCATCTTGAAAGCTTCGATCTCAGTTGGGGTAAGAAGATTGTGATCAAGTTGAAGGATATCTTCTGTTGCCGGAACTTGGTCCTCCGTGGCCTTTTTGATCCCTTCATCCTTGTTGATCTCCATGGGTTCTTCCCTCTTCAGCTCTATCTTCATTAGCCAAGCATCGTTGTCACCATTGTTGGAGGAGGGGGACGACATGATGCCTGGCCTTGACAACCTTGACAGAAAACAGCTCGAAACAAGAACAGAGGATAATTGCGTGATACGGTGGTCAAAACCTTCGGGAGATTAAATAATGAATTTTTACCAACCAAAATACGTATCGTACAAGAAAACGGAGTCCGGAGAGCGCACGAGGTGCCCACGAGGCAGGGGGCGCGCCCAGGGGGGTAGGGCGCGCCCTCCACCCTCGTGGAGGCCTCGTGTCCTTCCCGGACTGCTTCTTATTTTTCTATTTTCTAAACATTCCAAAACGGAGAAAAATTGCCATTAGAACTGTTTTGGAGTCGGTTTACTTACTGTACCACATACCTATTCCTTTTCGGAGTCTGAAACGTTCTGGAAAGTGTCCCTTATGTATTCCTCCGGGGTTACGGTTTCAATAACATTAGTTTCAACATTTATAGGATTACCTGAGATATAATGTTTGATTCTTTGCCCGTTCACCACCTTCGGATTTGCGCCTTCGAAGTTGTTGATTTTTATGGCACCGGAACGATAGACCTCCTCGATAATGTACGGACCTTCCCATATAGAGAGAATTTTCCCTGCAAAAAACCTTAAACGAGAGTTGTATAATAATACATAATCACCTACATTAAACTCACGCTTTTGTATTCTTTTGTCATGCCATCTTTTAACTTTTTCTTTAAACAACTTGGCATTCTCATATGCTTGGGTTATCCATTCATCAAGTGAGCTAATGTCAAATGGCCTCTTCTCACCGGCAAGTTTGAAATCATAATTGAGCTCTTTAATAGCCCAATATGCCTTATGTTCTAGTTTGAGAGGTAAGTGACATGCTTTTCCATAAACCATTTTATACGGAGACATTCCCATAGGATTTTTATATGCAGTTCTATAAGCCCATAATGCATCATCAAATTTCTTGGACCAATTCTTTCTAGATCTATTAACAGTCTTTTGCAAAATTAATTTAAGTTCTCTATTACTCAATTCTACTTGACCACTAGACTGTGGGTGATATGGAGATGCAATTCTATGATTAACATCATACTTAGCAAGAATTTTACGGAAAGCACCATGAATAAAATGTGAACCACCTTCAGTCATTAAATATCTAGGGACTCCAAACCTCGGAAAAATAACTTCTTTAAGCATCTTAATAGAAGTGTTATGATCAACACTACTAGTTGGAATAGCTTCTACCCACTTAGTAACGTAATCAACAACAACTAAAATATGAGTACACCCATTAGAGGCAGGAAACAGTCCCATATAATCAAAGCCCCAAACATCGAATGGTTCAATAACAAGTGAATAATTCATAGGCATTTCTTGACGTCTACTAATATTACCAATTCTTTGACATTCGTCACAAGATAAGACAAATTTACGGGCATCCTTGAAGAGAGTAGGCCAATAAAAACCGGATTGCAATACCTTATGTGCAGTTCTATCTCCAGCGTGGTGTCTGATACGTCTCCGTCGTATCTACTTTTCCAAACACTTTTGCCCTTGTTTTGGACTCTAACTTGCATGATTTGCATGGAACTAACCCGGAATGACGCTGTTTTCAGCAGACTTTCCATGGTGTTATTTATGTGCAGAAACAAAAGTTCTCGGAATGACCTGAAACTCCACGGAACATCTTTTTGGAAAATATTAAAAATACTGGAAGAAAAATCCACGTCAGGGGGGCCACACCCTGTCCACGAGGGTGGGGGCGCGCCTGCCCCCTAGGGCGCGCCCCTGCCTCGTGGGCCCCTTGACGCTCCACCGACCTCAACTCCAACTCCATATATTCACTTTCGGGGAGAAAAAACCAGAGAGAAGGATTCATCACGTTTTATGATATGGAGCCGCCGCCAAGCCCTAAAACCTCTCGGGAGGGCTGATCTGGAGTCCGTTCGGGGCTCCGAAGAGGGGGATTCGTCGCCATCGTCATCATCAACCATCCTCCATCACCAATTTCATGATGCTCACTGCCGTGCGTGAGTAATTCCATTGTAGGCTTGCTGGACGATGATGGGTTGGATGAGATCTATCATGTAATCGAGTTAGTTTTGTTAGGGTTTGATCCCTAGTATCCACTATGTTCTGAGATTGATGTTGCTATGACTTTGCTATGCTTAATGCTTGTCACTAGGGCCCGAGTGCCATGATTTCGGATCTGAACCTATTATGTTTTCATGAATATATGTGAGTTCTTGATCCTATCTTGCAAGTCTATAGTCACCTACTATGTGTTATGATCCGGCAACCCCGAAGTGACAATAATCGGGACCACTCCCGGTGATGACCATAGTTTGAGGAGTTCATGTATTCACTATGTGTTAATGCTTTGGTCCGGTACTCTATTAAAAGGAGGCCTTAATATCCCTTAGTTTCCATTAGGACCCCGCTGCCACGGGAGGGTAGGACAAAAGATGTCATGCAAGTTCTTTTCCATAAGCACGTATGACTATATTCGGAATACATGCCTACATTACATTGATGAATTGGAGCTAGTTCTGTGTCACCCTATGTTATGATTGTTACATGATGAACCGCATCCGGCATAATTCTCCATCACCGATCCAATGCCTACGAGCTTTTCACATATTGTTCTTCGCTTATTTACTTTTCCGTTGCTACTGTTACAATCACTACAAAACCCAAAAATATTACTTTTGCTACCGTTACCGTTACTTCCATATTACTTTGCTACTAAATACTTTGCTGCAGATACTAAGTTATCCAGGTGTGGTTGAATTGACAACTCAACTGCTAATACTTGAGAATATTCTTTGGCTCCCCTTGTGTCGAATCAATAAATTTGGGTTGAATACTCTACCCTCGAAAACTGTTGCGATCCCCTATACTTGTGGGTTATCAAGACTATTTTCTGGCGCCGTTGCCGGGGAGCATAGCTCTATTCTTTGAGTCACTTGGGATTTATATCTGCTGGTCACTATGAAGAACTTGAAAGACGCTAAGACAACAATTTATCCCTCAACTACGAGGGGAGGTAAGGAACTGCCATCTAGCTCTGCACTTGATTCACCTTCTGTTTTGAGTAAGCTTGCGACACCTAAACCTGCTTCTGCTATTCGTTCTGATATGTCGCATGTTATTGATGATGCCACTTCTGCTATGCATGATACTTATGATGAAACTACTTCTATGCTTGATACTACTGTGCCACTTGGTGAATTTCTTGATGAACAACTTGCTAGGGTTAGAGAGAATGAAATTATTGAAACTGATAATATTGATGAAAGTGATGATGAAGACTCTCCCCCTAATAAATATGAATTGCCTGTTGTTCCTGAGGGTTATGTTCTGGAAAAAGAAGCTGCTAGAGCTATTTTAGCTTGCAAGATAGATACGAGCTCAAGAGGTTATTAGCTAAATGGAAGCAGCAATCTCTTAATGCTAGAATGAAACCTGACCCTGCTTTTGCTACTTCACCTATCTGTGTTACTGATAAGGATTATGAATTCTCTGTTGATCCTGATATAATTACTTTGGTTGAATCTGATCCTTTTTATGGCTATGAATCTGAAACTGTTGTGGCACATCTTACTAAATTAAATGATATAGCCACCCTGTTCACTAATGATGAGAGAACTCGCTACCTTTATATCCTTAAAATATTTCCGTTCTCATTAAAGGGTGATGCTAAGATATGGTTTAATTCTCTTGATCCTGGTTGTGTGCGTAGTCCCCAGGATATGATTTATTACTTCTCTGCTAAATATTTCCCTGCTCATAAGAAACAAGCTGCTTTAAGGGAATATATAATTTTGTGCAAATTGAAGAAGAGAGTCTCCCACAAGCTTGGGGGAGGCTTCTCCAATTACTTAATGCTTTGCCTGATCATCCTCTTAAGAAAAATGAAATACTTGATATCTTTTATAATGGACTAACCGATGCTTCCAGAGATTACCTGGATAGTTGTGCTGGTTCTGTTTTCAGGGAAAGAACACCGGATGAAGCTGAAATTCTATTGAATAATATGTTGACAAATGAAAATAATTGGACACTTCCTGAGCCAACTCCTGAGCCTATTCCTAAACCAACTCCGAAGAAAAGAGGTGTTCTATTTCTCAGTCCTGAAGATATGCAAGAGGCAAAGAAATCTATGAAAGAAAAGGGTATTAAAGCTGAAGATGTTAAGAATTTACCTCCTATTGAAGAAATACATGGTCTTAATTTACCGCCTGTTGAAGAAACATATGATCTTAATCCATCACCTATTGAAGAAACTCATGGTCTTGATAACCCGACACAGGTAGTAAAGGTAAATTCTCTCTATAGATATGATAAAGCTGAAATCCCTCCTACTAAGTTGCTAGCCAATGCTTGGATGAGTTTGATAACTTTATGGTTAAGCAAGAAGATTTCAATGCTTATTTTGGTAGACAATTAAAACAAAATGCTTATATGATTGAACACTTGGGTGATTATATGTCTAATGTTAAAGGTGAACTTAAACTCATTAGTAAACATGCTTCTATGGTTACCACTCAAGTAGAACAAGTACTTAAAGCTCAAAATGATTTGCTCAATGAATTAAATAGTAAGAATAATGATTATGCTGTTAGAGTGGCTACTAGAACTGGTAAAATGACTCAGGAACATTTGTATCCTGAAGGCGATCCTAAGAGAATTGAACAAGATTCTTAGAGAAATAATATTGATGCACCTAGTCCTTCTAAAAAGAAGAAAAAGAAAAATGATAGGACTTTGCATGCTTCTAGTGAACCTATTGCTGAACCACCTGAGAATCCAAATGATATTTCTATTTCTGATGCTGAAACACAATCTGGTAATGAACATGAACCTAATGAAAATGCTAATGATGATGTTCATGATGATGCTCAACCTAGTAATGATAATGACGTGGAAATTGAACCTGCTGTTGATCTTGATAACCCACAATCAAAGAATCAACGTTATGATAAGAGAGACTTTGTTGCTAGGAAACACGGTAAAGAAAGAGAACCATGGGTTCAGAAACCCATGCCTTTTCCTCCCAAACCATCCAAGAAAAAGGATGATGAGGATTTTGAGCGCTTTGCTGAAATGATTAGACCTATCTTTTTGCGTATGCGATTAACTGATATGCTCAAAATGAATCCTTATGCTAAGTATATGAAAGAAATTGTTACTAATAAAAGAAAGATACCGGAAGCTGAAATTTCCACCATGCTTGCTAATTATACTTTTAAGGGTGGAATACCAAAGAAACTTGGAGATCCAGGAGTACCCACTATACCATGCTCCATTAAAAGAAACTATGTTAAAACTGCTTTATGTGATCTTGGAGCCGGTGTTAGTGTTATGCCTCTCTCTTTATATCGTAGACTTGATTTGAATAAGTTGACACCTACTGAAATATCTTTGCAAATGGCTGATAAATCAACTGCTATACCTGTCGGTATTTGTGAGGATGTGCCTGTTGTGGTTGCAAACGTTACTATTTTAACGGACTTTGTTATTCTTGATATTCCCGAGGACGATAGTATGTCTATTATTCTTGGAAGACCCTTTTTGAATACTGCAGGGGCTGTTATTGATTGCAACAAAGGCAATGTCACTTTTCATGTTAATGGTAATGAGCATACGGTACACTTTCCGAGGAAACAACCTCAAGTTCACAGTATCAATTCTATTGGAAAAATTCCATCGATTATTTTTGGAGGTTTTGAATTTCCTCTTCCTACTGTCAAGAAGAAATATGATATTCTTATTATTGGGGATGTGCATATCCCCGTTGAGGTAACATAGTGTTATTCGAAATTTCTCCGGTTCCATGTTATTCGGAATGAGTTTGTTAACAAGACTTGATCAACCTTGTTAATGGATTCCTTTTGATGAGCATGAGATGGATGAAACTAGAAGGCACAACCTTCTGTACCCTCTTTCTACTTTCTGTTATTTAGTTGAAATAAAGTAAAAATAGTATTTTTCTGTCTGTTTTCTGATTTATCCGTGCAATATAAAAATACCCCGAAAATAAAAGTTCTCCAAATGCCCTGAAAATGGAATATGATTTTTTCTGGAATATTTGAGAATATCTGGCACTGAGAACACAGCAGGGGGAGCAAGCACCTGGCCACGAGGGTCCAGGGCGCGCCCCCTGCCTCGTGGGCCCATGGTGGCTCCCCTCCACTTATTCCTGCACCCACACACTTCTTCTTCCTCCCAAAAAAATCACCATCCAGCTCAAGCACGAGTTCTAGCTCATTTTGCTGCGATTTTCGATCTCCTTGCTCAAAGCACCTCTCACAAAACTGCTTGGGGGGATTGTTCCTTGGTATGTGACTCCTCCATTGGTCCAATTAGTTTTTGTTCTAGTGCTCTATTCATTGCAAATTTGTGCTGCCTAGGTGACCATGTTCTTGAGCTTGCATGTCAAATTTATATGGTTCCAAGTAGTTCTAATGCATGATATAGTCTCTAGGCACTTGTAGGAGTAGTTGCTATCAATTTTGTTGAGCTTGGTTCACTTTTATTTGAAGTTACTAAAAATTTCAGAAATTTTTCAGAGGAAGAAATATGCTTAGGAAAATGTACCAAGGTGGTTCTTCAAGGAAGCAAGGACCCAGGCTTGCAATGCGTGATGCTGACGATGAGCCACCAAGGGACGCTCCAGTGCGGCCTTGTGAATGGCCTTCAGAAAACTTTATGGATCGAGCGGGAATCAAGGAAGAATTTAACGCATATTTGCGTAACGCTGATCTTGTGAGCTTCGAGGAAGAAAAGTGCCGCCAGTACCACTATCTCACTAGTTCCTTTGTGAGGAGGTTTGAATTTTCATCTTCACGTAATTCTCCAACTGTCCTGTTTGATCTTTATGAAAAATCTTATACGATGGACTTAGAGGATTTTACCACTGCTTGCAAACTTCCACAATGGGGTAGTGCTAGTGAACCTCGCAAATCTGAATTTAGAAATTTTCTTGCTAGTATAACCGTGGGGGAATCTAGAGATATAGCACAAGCTACCATAGGGAGCATTCATTTTCCTGCTATACATTATTTTGCTCTCTTCATAGGTAGGTGCATAAATGGTAAAGATGAAGCATGTCATATGTGTGTCCCTGACCTCAGTATTCTTAGGAGTGCTGTGTTAGGAGACAAATCTTATAATTTGGGAGCCATTGTTGCACGTAGGTTGCATAATAATAGATTTAATGGAGATTTCTTCGGTGGAATTTATGCAACCCGCTTAGCTGATTTTCTTGGTGTAACCATACGTAATGATGATATTGAATTGCCTCCTGCTTACCTAGACTTTAATGCTATGGTTCACCACCAGTTTGTTGAGAGGAATGAATCACCTCTCCAGTATCGCTTAATCTTTGACAGACGTCGTGCTGTCCGTATTACTCTCCCTGCTCCTGCCTTCTTTGATTATCAGGCAAAAGGAAGATATGTTATTACCAGAGAGGAGGCAGATGAGTACGAGAGGAGGGCGGAGGCAGCTCGCCGCCATGCTGCAGCTCAGGAGGCGATAGCCGCTGCATCTCAGTACGACCCCGGCTACAACTATGGATATCCGCCAGGCCATCCGTGGCAATAAACCAACTTAGGCCAAAAGCCTAAGCTTGGGGGAGTACGTATTTCCCACCGACATTACATTCATGTTCACACACACTCGTTGCTAGATGTCGGTGCTCATACTTTTTCACTGTAATATCCATGCTAGTTTATTTTCTTTTTCTTGCTTTCTTCTTGTGTGTTTGATAAACCTTAAGAAAAACAAAAAAAAGTGTAGCTTTTATCTAGTTTACTTTTCTTGCTGTAGTAGTAATAATTAAAAAGAAAACCAAAAATATTTCCCGTTCTTCTTTTGCTTGTTGGGAGCTTTCCCGTGTAAATAGTTTTATTTCTTTTCTTTTCTTTGGGGGTCGATAGGAGAAGACCATAATTAAATTGTTGAAGTGGCTCTTATATGCATTATTGTTGATTTAACCAAGAGCCCATATTGCCTTGTCTTCTCCTGTTTATTGAATGCTCGTAGATTCCAGCTTAGTCCAATGCACGTGCACTCTTATTATTATTCACATCGTTCAGTCGTGCAAGTGAAAGGCAATTATGACGATATATGATGGACTGACTGAGATGAGAAAAGCTGGTATGAACTCGACCTCTCTTGTTTTTGTAAATATGATTAGTTCATCGTTCCTGACTCAGCCTATTATGAATAAACATGTTTGCAATGACAATTAGAGATCATAGTTGCTCGTGCCATGCTTGATTAGCTATGAGTTATAATGGTTTACCTTGCGTGCCAACATGCTATTAAAATGGTTGTGATGTGGTATAGTGGGGTGGTATCCTCCTTTGAATGATTTAAGTGACTCGACTTGGCACATGTTCACACATGTAGTTGAAACAAATCAACATAGCCTTCACGATATTTATGTTCATGGTGGATTATATCCTACTCATGCTTGTACTCAATGTTCATTAATTTTAATGCATGTTCATGACTGTTGTCGCTCTCTAGTTGGTCGCTTCCCAGTCTTTTGCTAGCCTTCACTTGTACTAAGCGGGAATACTGCTTGTGCATCCAATCCCTTAAACCCCAAAGTTATTCCATATGAGTCCACTATACCTTCCTATATGCGGTATCTACCTGCCGTTCCAAGTAAATTTGTATGTGCCAAACTCTAAACCTTCAAATGAAATTCTGTTTTGTATGCTCGAATAGCTCATGTATCAACTAGGGTTGTCCGTATCTTCCATGCTAGGCGGGTTATTCTCAAGAGGAGTGGACTCCGCTCCTCACTCACGAGAAAATGGCTGGTCACCGGGATGCCCAGTCCCATGCTTTATGCAAACTAAATCAAAATAATTGCAAACAAAACTCCCCCTGGGACTGTTGCTAGTTGGAGGCACTCGTTGTTTCGAGCAAGCCATGGATTGATGCTTGTTGGTGGAGGGGGAGTATAAACTTTACCATTCTGTTTGGGAACCGCCTATAATGTGTGTAGCATGGAAGATATCGCCATCTCTTGGTTGTTATGTTGACAATGAAAGTATGCCGCTCAAAATATTATTTATCTCTATTTCAAAACCGAGCTCTGGCACCTCTACAAATCCCTGCTTCCCTCTGCGAAGGGCCTATCTATTTACTTTTATGTTGAGTCATCACCCTCTTATTAAAAAGCACTAGCTGGAGAGCGCAGCTGTCATTTGCATCCATTACTATTAATTTATATTGGGTATGACTATGATTGGATCTCTTTTACCATGAATTACAATGTCTAGTCAGTCCTTGATCTTTAAAGGTGCTCTCCATTTATGTTTTGCGGTCTCAGAAAGGGCTAGCGAGATACCATCCTATTATATCATATCATGATTGTTTTGAGAAAGTGTTGTCATCCGAGATTTATTATTATTGCTCGCTAGTTGATTATGCCATTGATATGAGTAAACATGAGACCTAAGAGTTATTGTGAATGTGGTTAGTCATAATCTTTGCTGAAAACTTGAATGCTGGCTTTACATATTTACAACAACAAGAGCAAACAGAGTTTGTAAAAGTTTTTCTTTATCACTTTCAGTTTATCAACTGAATTGCTTGAGGACAAGCAAAGGTTTAAGCTTGGGGGAGTTGATACGTCTCCGTCGTATCTACTTTTCCAAACACTTTTGCCCTTGTTTTGGACTCTAACTTGCATGATTTGAATGGAACTAACCCGGACTGACGCTGTTTTCAGCAGACTTTCCATGGTGTTATTTATGTGCAGAAACAAAAGTTCTCGGAATGACCTGAAACTCCACGGAACATCTTTTTGGAAAATATTAAAAATACTGGAAGAAAAATCCACGTCAGGGGGCCCACACCCTGTCCACGAGGGTGGGGGCGCGCCTGCCCCCCTGCCTCGTGGGCCCCCTGACGCTCCACCGACCTCAACTCCAACTCCATATATTCACTTTCGGGGAGAAAAAAATCAGAGAGAAGGATTCATCGCGTTTTACGATACGGAGCCGCCGCCAAGCCCTAAAACCTGTCGGGAGGGCTGATTTGGAGTCCGTTCGGGGCTCCGGAGAGGGGGATTCGTCGCCGTCGTCATCATCAACCATCCTCCATCACCAATTTCATGATGCTCACCGCCGTGCGTGAGTAATTCCATCGTAGGCTTGCTGGACGGTGATGGGTTGGATGAGATCTATCATGTAATCGAGTTAGTTTTGTTAGGGTTTGATCCCTAGTATCCACTATGTTCTGAGATTGATGTTGCTATGACTTTGCTATGCTTAATGCTTGTCACTAGGGCCCGAGTGCCATGATTTCAGATCTGAACCTATTATGTTTTCATGAATATATGTGAGTTCTTGATCCTATCTTGCAAGTCTATAGTCACCTACTATGTGTTATGATCCGGCAACCCCGAAGTGACAATAATCGGGACCACTCCCGGTGATGACCATAGTTTGAGGAGTTCATGTATTCACTTTGTGTTAATGCTTTGTTCCGGTACTCTATTAAAAGGAGGCCTTAATATCCCTTAGTTTCCATTAGGACCCCGCTGCCACGGGAGGGTAGGACAAAAGATGTCATGCAAGTTCTTTTCCATAAGCACGTATGACTATATTCGGAATACATGCCTACATTACATTGATGAATTGGAGCTAGTTCTGTGTCACCCTATGTTATGATTGTTACATGATGAACCGCATCCGGCATAATTCTCCATCACCGATCCAATGCCTACGAGCTTTTCACATCGCTTATTTACTTTTCCGTTGCTACTGTTACAATCACTACAAAACCCAAAAATATTACTTTTGCTACCATTACTGTTACTTCCATATTACTTTGCTACTAAATACTTTGCTGCAGATACTAAGTTATCCAGGTGTGGTTGAATTGACAACTCAACTGCTAATACTTGAGAATATTCTTTGGCTCCCCTTGTGTCGAATCAATAAATTTGGGTTGAATACTCTACCCTCGAAAATTGTTGCGATCCCCTATACTTGTGGGTTATCAGTGTCCTCCATAAGCCTCGGAGTGACACTTGCGTAGGATCTGTTCCTGTTCATGCTCAGGTACACAACATCTAATGACACCATCTACTCCTTCTTTATAAAGATGTGGGTCATCCCAAAAGTATTGTCTTAAATCATAGAAAAACTTTTTCTTTTGCTGGTATGTGAAACTAGGTGGTGTAAATTTAGCAACAATGTAATTAGCATAATCAGCATACCAGGGAGCAGTACGAGAAGCATTTATGACATTTAATTGTTCATCAGGAAATCTATCATCAATAGGTAGTGGGTCATCAAGAACATTTTCTAACCTAGGCAAGTTGTCTGCAACGGGGTTCTCAGCTCCTTTTCTATCAATAATATGCAAATCAAATTCTTGTAGCAAGAGAAGCCCTAATAAGTCTAGGTTTAGCATCTTTCTTTTCAATAAGATATTTAATAGCAGCATGATCGGTCTGAATAGTTACTTTAGAATCAACAATATAAGGTCTGAACTTATCACAAGCAAATACAACTGCTAAGAATTCTTTTTCAGTAGTAGCATAATTTCTCTGAGCATTGTCTATAGTTTTACTAGCATATTCAATAACATTTAATTTCTTATAAACTCTTTTCCCTAGAACATCACATACAGCATAATCACTAGCATCACACATGATTTCAAAGGGTAAATTCCAATCAGGTGGCTGAACAACAGGTGTAGAAATCAATGCTTTCTTAAGTATTTCAAATGCTTCTACACAATCATCATCAAAGACAAATGGTATATCTTTTTGTAATAAATTAGTCAGAGGCCGAGAAATTTTTGAGAAGTCCTTAATGAACCTCCTATAAAAGCCGGCATGACCAAGGAAACTTCTTATACCTTTGATGTCCTTGGGACATGGCATCTTTTCAATAGCATCAACTTTAGCTTTATCAACTTCAATACCTCTTTCAGAAATTTTATGCCCCAAGACAATGCCTTCATTAACCATAAAGTGGCACTTTTCCCAGTTCAAGACAAGGTTAGTTTCTTCACATCTCTGCAAAACTCGATCAAGGTTGCTCAAGCGATCATCAAAAGAGGATCCATAAATGGAGAAGTCGTCCATGAAAACCTCACAAATCTTTTCACAAAAGTCAGAGAATATAACCATCATGCATCTTTGAAAGGTAGCAGGTGCATTACATAAACTAAAAGGCATACGTCTATAAGAGAAAGTACCGAAAGGGCAAGTAAAAGTGGTCTTAGCTTGATCATCAGCTGACACGGGTATTTGAGAGAAACCAGAATAACCATCTAGAAAGCAAAAGTGTGTATGTTTGGATAGTCTTTCTAGCATTTGATCAATAAAAGGTAAGGGGTAATGATCCTTTTTAGTAGCTTTATTTAATTTGCGGAAATATGCCCTAGAGGCAATAATAAAGTTATTATTTATTTCCTTATATCATGATAAATGTTTATTATTCATGCTAGAATTGTATTAACCGGAAACATAATACATGTGTGAATACATAGACAAACAGAGTGTCACTAGTATGCCTCTACTTGACTAGCTCGTTGATCAAAGATGGTTAAGTTTCCTAGCGATTGACATGGGTTGTCATTTGATTAACGAGATCACATCATTAGGAGAATGATGTGATTGACTTGACCCATTCAGTTAGCTTAGCACTCGATCGTTTAGTATGTTGCTATTGCTTTCTTCATGACTTATACATGTTCCTATGACTATGAGATTATGCAACTCCCGTTTACCGGAGGAACACTTTGTGTGCTACCAAACGTCACAACGTAACTGGGTGATTATAAAGGTGCTCTACAGGTGTCTCCGAAGGTACTTGTTGGGTTGGCGTATTTCGAGATTAGGATTTGTCACTCCGATTGTCGGAGAGGTATCTCTGGGCCCACTCGGTAATGCACATCACTATAAGCCTTGCAAGCATTGCAACTAATGAGCTAGTTGCGGGATGATGTATTACGGAACGAGTAAAGAGACTTGCCGGTAACGAGATTGAACTAGGAATTGAGATACCGACGATCGAATCTCGGGCAAGTAACATACCGATGACAAAGGGAACAACGTATGTTGTTATGCGGTTTGACCGATAAAGATCTTCGTAGAATATGTGGGAGCCAATATGGGCATCCAGGTCCCGCTATTGGTTATTGACTGGAGACGTGTCTCGGTCATGTCTACATAGTTCTCGAACCCGTAGGGTCCGCACGCTTAACGTTACGATGACAGTTTTATTATGAGTTTATGAGTTTTGATGTACCGAAGGAGTTCGGAGTTCCGAATGAGATCGGAGACATGACGAGGAGTCTCGAAATGGTCGAGACGTAAAGATCGATATATTGGACGACTATATTCGGACATCAGAAAGGTTCCGAGTGATTCGGGTATTTTTCGGAGTACCGGAGAGTTACGGGAATTCGTATTGGGCCTTAATGGGCCATACGGGAAAGGAGAGAAAGGCCCCAAAGGGTGGCCGCACCCCTCCCCATGGACTAGTCCGAATTGGACTAGGGAGGGGGGCGCCCCCTTCCTTCTTTCTCCTTCTCCCTTCCCTTCTCCTATTCCAACAAGGAAAGGAGGAGTCCTACTCCCGGTGGGAGTAGGACTCCCCCCTTGGCGCGCCCTCCTCCTTGGCCGGCGGCCTCCCCCTTGCTCCTTTATATACGGGGGCAGGGGGGCACCTCTATACACACAAATGATCAACGATCTTTTAGCCGTGTGCGGTGCCCCCCTCCACCATATTACACCTCGATAATATCGTAGCGGTGCTTAGGCGAAGCCCTGCGTCGGTAGAACATCATCATCGTCACCACGCCGTCGTGCTGACGAAACTCTCCCTCAACACTCGGCTGGATCGGAGTTCGAGGGACGTCATCGAGCTGAACGTGTGCTGAACTCGGAGGTGCCGTGCGTTCGGTACTTGATCGGTCGGATCGTGAAGACGTACGACTACATCAACCGCGTTGTGTTAACGCTTCCGCTTTCGGTCTACGAGGGTACGTAGACAACACTCTCCCCTCTCGTTGCTATGCATCACCATGATCTTGCGTGTGCATAGAATTTTTTTGAAATTACTACGTTCCCCAACAGTGGCATCAGAGCCAGGTTTTATGCGTTGATGTTATATGCACGAGTAGAACACAAGTGAGTTGTGGGTGATATAAGTCATACTGCTTACAGCATGTCATACTTTGATTCGGCGGTATTGTGAGATGAAGCGGCCCGGACCAACATTACGCGTACGCTTACGCGAGACCGGTACACCGTTGCGAGCACTCGTTGCTTAAAGGTGACTGGCGGGTGTCTGTCTCTCTCACTTTAGTTGAACCGAGTGTGGCTACGCCCGGTCCTTGCGAAGGTTAAAACAGCACCAACTTGACAAACTATCGTTGTGGTTTTTGATGCGTAGGTAAGAACGGTTCTTGCTAAGCCCGTAGCAGCCACGTAAAACTTGCAACAACAAAGTAGAGGACGTCTAACTTGTTTTTGCAGAGCATGTTGTGATGTGATATGGTCAAGACATGATGCTATATTTTATTGTATGAGATGATCATGTTTTGTAACCGAGTTATCGGCAACTGGCAGGAGCCATATGGTTGTCGCTTTATTGTATGCAATGCAATCGCCATGTAATTGTTTTACTTTATCACTAAGCGGTAGCGATAGTCGTAAAAGCAATAGTTGGCGAGACGACAACGATGCTACGATGGAGATCAAGGTGTCGCGCCGGTGACGATGGTGATCATGACGGTGCTTCGGAGATGGAGATCACAAGCACAAGATGATGATGGCCATATCATATCACTTATATTGATTGCATGTGATGTTTATCTTTTATGCATCTTATCTTGCTTTGATTGACGGTAGCATTATAAGATGATCCCTCACTAAATTATCAAAGTATAAGTGTTCTCCCTGAGTATGCACCGTTGCGAAAGTTCTTCGTGCTGAGACACCACGTGATGATCGGGTGTGATAGGCTCTACGTTCAAATACAACGGGTGCAAAACAGTTGCACACGCGGAATACTCAGGTTAAACTTGACGAGCCTAGCATATGCAGATATGGCCTCGGAACACGGAGACCGAAAGGTCGAGCGTGAATCATATAGTAGATATGATCAACATAGTGATGTTCACCGTTGAAACTACTCCATCTCACGTGATGATCGGACATGGTTTAGTTGATATGGATCATGTGATCACGTAGAGGATTAGAGGGATGTCTATCTAAGTGGGAGTTCTTAAGTAATATGATTAATTGAACTTAAATTTATCATGAACTTAGTCCCGATAGTATTTTTCAGATTATGTTGTAGATCAATAGCTCGCGTTGTTGCTTCCCTGTGTTTATTTTTGATATGTTCCTAGAAAAAAATTATGTTGAAAGTTGTTAGTAGCAAAGATGCGGAGTGGATCCGTGATCTGAGGATTATCCTCATTGCTGCACAGAAGAATTATGTCCTTGATGCACCGCTAGGTGACAGACCTATTGCAGGAGCAGATGCAGACGTTATGAACGTTTGGCTAGCTCAATATGATGACTACTTGATAGTTTAGTGCACCATGCTTAACGGCTTAGAATCGGGACTTCAAAGACGTTTTGAACGTCATGGACCATATGAGATGTTCCAGGAGTTAAAGTTAATATTTCAAGCAAATACCCGAGTTGAGAGATATGAAGTCTCCAACAAGTTCTATAGCTAAAAGATGGAGGAGAATAGCTCAAGCAGTGAGCATGTGCTCAGATTGTCTGGGTACTACAATCGCTTGAATCAAGTGGGAGTTAATCTTCCAGATAAAATAGTGATTGACAGAATTCTCTAGTCACCATCACCAAGTTAGTAGAACTTCGTGATGAACTACAGTATGCAAGGGATGACGAAAGTAATTCCCGAGCTCTTCGTGATGCTGAAATCGACGAAGGTAGAAATAAAGAAAGAGCATCAAGTGTTGATGGTTAACAAGACCACTAGTTTCAAGAAAAGGGCAAAGGGATAGAAGGGGAACTTCAAAAAGAACGGCAAGCAAGTTGCTACTCAAGTGAAGAAGTCCAAGTCTGTACCTAAGCCTGAGACTAAGTGCTTCTACTGCAAAGGGACTGGTCACTGGAAGCGGAACTGCCCCAAGTATTTGGTGGATAAGAAGGATGGCAAAGTGAACAAAGGTATATTGGATATACATGTTATTGATGTGTACTTACTAGTGTTTATAGCAACCCCTCAGTATTTGATACTGGTTCAGTTGCTAAAGAGTAGTAACTCGAAACAGGAGTTGCATGAACATAAACTAGTTAAGGATGAAGTGACGATGTGTATTGGAAGTGGTTCCAAGATTGATATGATCATCATCGCACACTCCCTATACTTTCGGGATTAGTGTTGAACCTAAATAAGTGTTATTTGGTGTTTGCGTTGAGCATGAATATGATTTGATCATGTTTGTTGCAATACGGTTATTCATTTAAATTAGAGAATAATTCTTGTTCTGTTTACATGAATAAAACCTTCTATGGTCATACACCCAATAAAATGGTTTGTTGGATCTCGATCGTAGTGATACACATATTCATAATAATGAAGCCAAAAGATGCAAAGTTAATAACGATAGTGCAACTTATTTGTGGCACTGCCGTTTAGGTCATATTGGTGTAAAGCGCATGAAGAAACTCCATACTGATGGGATTTTGGAATCACTTGATTATGAATCACTTGATGCTTGCGAACCGTGCCTCATGGGCAAGATGACTAAAACGCCGCTCCGGAACTATGGAGAGAGCAACAGATTTGTTGGAAATCATACATACAGATGTATGTGGTCCGATGAATATTGAGGCTCGTAGCAGGTATCATTATTTTTTGACCTTCACAGATGATTTGAGCACATATGGGTATATCTACTTAATGAAACAGAAGTTTGAAACATTTGAAAAGTTCATATAATTTCAGAGTGAAGTGGAAAATCATCGTAACAAGAAAATAAAGTTTCTACGATCTGATCGTGGAGAAGAGTATTTGAGTTACGAGTTTGGCCTTCAGTTCAAACAATGTGAAATAGTTTCACTACTCACGCCACCTGGAACACCACAGTGTAATGGTGTGTCCGAACATCGTAACCGTACTTTATTAGATATGGTGCAATATATGATGTCTCTTACCGGTCTACCACTATCGTTTTGGGGTTATGCATTAGAGACAGCTACATTCACGTTAAATAGGGTACCATCTAAATCCGTTGAGACGACATCTTATGAACTGTGGTTTGGCAAGAAACCAAAGTTGTCGTTTCTTAAAATTTGGGGTTGCGATGCTTATGTGAAAAAGTTTCATCCTGATAAGCTCAAACCCAAATCGGAGAAATGTGTCTTCATAGGATACCCAAAGGAGACAGTTGGGTACACCTTCTATCACAGATCCGAAGGCAAGACATTCGTTGCTAAGAATGGATCCTTTCTAGAGAAGGAGTTTCTCTCGAAAGAAGTGAGTGGGAGGAAAGTAGAACTTGATGAGGTAATTGTACCTGCTCCCTTATTGGAAAGTAGTTCATCGCAGAAACGAGTTTCTGTGACGCCTATACCAATCAGTGAGGAAGTTAATGATGATGATCATGAAACTTCAGATCAAGTTATTACTGAACCTCGTAGGTCAACTAGAGTAAGATCCGCACCAGAGTGGTACGGTAATCCTGTTCTGGAGGTTATGTTACTAGACCATGACGAACCTACGAACTATGAAGAAGCAATGGTGAGCCCAGATACCGCGAAATGGCTTGAGGCCATGAAATCTGAGATAAGATCCATATATGAGAACAAAGTATGGACTTTGATTGACTTGCCCAATGATCGGCGAGCCATTGAGATTAAATGGATCTTCAAGAGGAAGACAGACAGTGATAGTAGTGTTACTGTTTATAAAGCTCGACTTGTTGCGAAAGGTTTTCGACAAGTTCAAGGGATTGACTACGATGAGACCTTCTCACCCGTAGCGATGCTTAAGTCTGTCCGAATCATGTTAGCAATTGCCGCATTTTATGAAATCTGGCAAATGGATAAACAAAACTGCATTCCTTAATGGATTTATTAAAGAAGAGTTGTATATGATGCAACCAGAAGGTTTTGTCAATCCTAAAGGTGCTAACAAAATATGGAAGCTCCAGCGATCCATCTATGGACTAGTGCAAGCATCTCGGAGTTGGAATATACGCTTTGATAAGTTGATCAAAGGATATAGTTTTATACAGACTTGCGGTGAAGCCTGTATTTACAAGAAAGTGAGTGGGAGCACTACAGCATTTCTGATAAGTATATGTGAATGACATATTGTTGATTGGAAATAATGTAGAATTATTCTGCAAAGCATAAAGGAGTGTTTGAAAGGAGTTTTTCAAAGAAAGACCTCGGTGAAGCTGCTTACATATTGAGCATCAAGATCTATAGAGATATATCAAGACGCTTGATAAGTTTTTTCAATGAGTGCATACCTTAACAAGATTTTGAAGTAGTTCAAAATAGAACAGTCAAAGAAAGAGTTCTTGCCTGTGTTACAAGGTGTGAAATTGAGTAAGACTCAAAGCCCGACCACAGCAGAAGATAGAAAGAGAATGAAAGTCATTCCCTATGCCTTGGCCATAGGTTCTATAAAGTATGCCATGCTGTGTACCAGATCTATTGTATACCCTACACTGATTTTGGCAAGGGAGTACAATAGTGATCTAGGAGTAGATCACTGGACAGCGGTCAAAATTATCCTTAGTGGAATAAGGATATGTTTCTCGATTATGGAAGTGAAAAAAGGTTCGTCGTAAAGGGTTACGTTGATGCAAGTTTTGACACTAATCTAGATGACACTAAGTCTCCGTCTAGATACATATTGAAAGTGGGAGCAATTAGCTAGAGTAGCTCCGTGCAGAGCATTGTAGACATGGAAATTTGCAAAATACTTACGGATCTGAATGTGACAGACCCGTTGACTAAAATTATCTCACAATCAAAACATGATCACACCTTAGTACTCTTTGGGTGTTAATCACATAGCGATGTGAACTAGATTATTGACTCTAGTAAACCCTTTGGGTGTTGGTCACATGACAATGTGAACTATGGGTGTTAATCACATGGTGATGTGAATTATTGATGTTAAATCACATGGCGATGTGAACTAGATTATTGACTCTAGTGCAAGTGGGAGACTGAAGGAAATATGCCCTAGAGGCAATAATAAAGTTATTATTTATTTCCTTATATCATGATAAATGTTTATTATTCATGCTAGAATTGTATTAACCGGAAACATAATACATGTGTGAATACATAGACAAACAGAGTGTCACTAGTATGCCTCTACTTGACTAGCTCGTTGATCAAAGATGGTTAAGTTTCCTAGCCATTGACATGGGTTGTCATTTGATTAACGAGATCACATCATTAGGAGAATGATGTGATTGACTTGACCCATTCAGTTAGCTTAGCACTCGATCGTTTAGTATGTTGCTATTGCTTTCTTCATGACTTATACATGTTCCTATGACTATGAGATTATGCAACTCCCGTTTACTGGAGGAACACTTTGTGTGCTACCAAACGTCACAACGTAACTGGGTGATTATAAAGGTGCTCTACAGGGGTCTCCGAAGGTATTTGTTGGGTTGGCGTATTTCGAGATTAGGATTTGTCACTCCGATTGTCGGAGAGGTATCTCTGGGCCCACTCGGTAATGCACATCACTATAAGCCTTGCAAGCATTGCAACTAATGAGCTAGTTGCGGGATGATGTATTACGGAACGAGTAAAGAGACTTGCCGGTAACGAGATTGAACTAGGTATTGAGATACCGACGATCGAATCTCGGGCAAGTAACATACCGATGACAAAGGGAACAACGTATGTTGTTATGCGGTTTGACCGATAAAGATCTTCGTAGAATATGTGGGAGCCAATATGGGCATCCAGGTCCCGCTATTGGTTATTGACCGGAGACGTGTCTCAGTCATGTCTACATAGTTCTCGAACCCGTAGGGTCTGCACGCTTAACGTTACGATGACAGTTTTATTATGAGTTTATGAGTTTTGATGTACTGAAGGAGTTCGGCGTCCCGGATGAGATCGGGGACATGACGAGGAGTCTGGAAATGGTCGTCATGTAAAGATCGATATATTGGACGACTATATTCGGACATCAGAAAGGTTCCGAGTGATTCGGGTATTTTTCGGAGTACCGGAGAGTTACGGGAATTCGTATTGGGCCTTAATGGGCCATACGGGAAAGGAGAGAAAGGCCCCAAAGGGTGGCCGCACCCCTCCCCATGGACTAGTCCGAATTGGACTAGGGAGGGGGGGCGCCCCCTTCCTTCTTTCTCCTTCTCCCTTCCCTTCTCCTATTCCAACAAGGAAAGGAGGAGTCCTACTCCCGGTGGGAGTAGGACTCCCCCCTTGGCGCGCCCTCCTCCTTGGCCGGTGGCCTCCCCCTTGCTCCTTTATATACGGGGGCAGGGGGGCACCTCTATACACATAATTGATCAACGATCTTTTAGCCGTGTGCGGTGTCCCCTCCACCATATTACACCTCGATAATATCGTAGCAGTGCTTAGGCGAAGCCCTACGTCGGTAGAACATCATCATCGTCACCACGCCGTCGTGCTGACAAAACTCTCCCTCAACACTCGGCTGGATCGGAGTTCGAGGGACGTCATCGAGCTGAACGTGTGCTGAACTCGGAGGTGCCGTGCGTTCGGTACTTGATCGGTCGGATCGTGAAGACATACGACTACATCAACCGCGTTGTGTTAACGCTTCCGCTTTCGGTCTACGAGCGTACGTAGACAACACTCTCCCCTCTCGTTGCTATGCATCACCATGATCTTGCGTGTGCGTAGAATTTTTTTGAAATTACTACGTTCCCCAACAGAAGATACCCCGAACAAGCCCCTCAGAGGACTACTTTCCATAGTAACAAGTGACAGTAAATTTCAGCACACTATATAAATTTTTCTTTACGAAATTCCACCTACCAAAGGCGCTTCACTCCCCGGCAACGGCGCCAGAAAAGAGTCTTGATGACCCACAAGTATAGGGGATCTATCGTAGTCCTTTCGATAGGTAAGAGTGTCGAACCGAATGAGGAGTATAAGGAAATGATAAGCTGTTTTCAGCAAGGAATTCTCTGGAAGCACTGAAATTATAGGTAACAGATAGTTTTGTGATAAGGTAATTTCTAACGAGTAACAAGTAACAAAAGTAAATAAGGTGCAGCAAGGTGGCCCAATCCTTTTTGTAGCAAAGGACAAGCCTGGACAAATTCTAATATAGAGAAAAGCGCTCCCGAGGACACATGGGAATTATCGTCAAGCTAGTTTTCATCACGTTCATATGATTCGCGTTCGGTACTTTGATAATTTGATATGTGGGTGGGCCGGTGCTTGGGTGCTGTCCTTACTTGGACAAGCATCCCACTTATGATTAACCCCTATTGCAAGCATCCGCAACTACAAAAGAAGTATTAAGGTAAACCTAACCATAGCATGAAACATATGGATCCAAATCAGCCCCTTACGAAGCAACGCATAAACTAGGGTTTAAGCTTCTGTCACTCTAGCAACCCATCATCTACTTATTACTTCCCAATGCTTCCTCTAGGCCCAAATAATGGTGAAGTGTCATGTTGTCGACGTTCACATAACACCACTAGAGGAGAGACAACATACATCTCATCAAAATATCGAACGAATATCAAATTCACATGACTACTAATAGCAAGACTTCTCCCATGTCCTCAGGAAAAAACGTAAATACTCACAAAGCATATTCATGTTCATAATCAGAGGAGTATTAATATGCATAAAGGATCTGAACATATGATCTTCCACCAAATAAACCAACTAGCATCAACTACAAGGAGTAATCAACACTACTAGAAACCTACAAGTACCAATCCCAGACTTAGAGACAAGAATTGGATACAAGAGATGGACTAGGGTTTGAGAGGAGATGGTGCTGGTGAAGATGTTGATGGAGATTGTCCCCCTCCCGATGAGAGGAGCGTTGGTGACGACGATGGCGATGATTTGCCCCTCCCGGAGGGAAGTGTCCCCGGCAGAACAGCTCTGTCGGAGCCCTAGATTGGTTCTACCAAGGTTCCGCCTCGTGGCGGCGGAGTCTCGTCCCGAAAGCTTGCTTATGATTTTTCCTCGGACGAAAGACTTCATATAGCAGAAGATGGGCACCGTAGGGCCACCAGGGGCCCACGAGGCAGGGGGCGTGCCCAGGGGGGTAGGGTGCGCCCCCCACCCTCGTGGCCAGGGTGTGGGCCCCCTCTGGTATTTTCTTCACTCAGTATTTTTTTTATTTCCAAAAATAACTTCCGTGGAGTTTCAGGACTTTTGGAGTTGTGCAGAATAGGTCTCTAATATTTGCTCCTTTTCCAGCCCAGAATTCCAGCTGTCGGCATTCTCCCTCCTTATGTAAACCTTGTAAAATAAGAGAGAATAGGCATAAGTATTGTGACATAATGTGTAATAACAGCCCATAATGCGATAAATATCGATATAAAAGCATGATGCAAAATGGACGTATCACCATCCATAACCCATCAGTGGTGAAGCAAGCTGCACAGGTATATCCAATATGGCGAGATCCTCTCTTGTTTTCCTTACTGAAGAAGCTGGATCCCACCCTTCTCTATCATGTGTCAGTCAATTGCGGGACATCTATATTGCCCACATCACAGTGATGAAAATTTCCCGATCTTTATCAAAGAACCAGGGTTCACAAAGGATATCCTTTGTCCATGTGTGAGGATGGAGACGTGGCAGATGAACTTCAAAAACATGTCTGGCCTCCTCCCAGAACCGGTGTGCATGCGTACAATGCAGCAGCGCGTGTTCCAAATCCTCGTCCATGGCCAGGCAGATCTTACATGTGCTTGTTTCTCTTATGTGGCGATATCTTAGGGTGCACTCATCAGGAATGATACCCCTCAAAACCCACCACCAGAACACTCTGACTTTTGGGACTACTTTGAGTTTCCATACTGCATTCCACATATGTTTTTGATCCACTGAAGTGTCGGTAATCTGCCCCTCATCTAGAGCCAAACGCTCTTTTTGATTCACTAGAGCTCGATAAGCCGATTTACCAGAGTAAATGCCTGATTTCTCATGTGCCCAAGCAAGAATATCTTCGCCGCCTCCCTGACGCAATGGTATGTTAAGAATGGCAGTGGCATCTGGTGCAATGAACGTCCCTCGCACCAACTCCTGACGCCATGTCTAGTTAGTTGTATCAATCAGCTCGTTAATGGTCTGAATCACCGTACTTGCTGGACGCAGCAGTGGAGTCATTGAGACAGTGGAGGGAATCCACTTGTCTTCCCATACAGAGATGGAAGTACCGGATCCGACTCGCTTCAACGGCCCCGTTTGTAAAGCTTCCCGGCCTGCTATAATCACTTTCCAGGTAGCTAAGGAGGATTTAGGGACTGTTGCATGAAGGAAATCCGAGTCAGGAAAATATCTTCCTTTCATAACCTTGGCGCATAGGGAGTTAGGGTTCATCATAAAACGCCATCCATGCTTCCCCAACAACGCCAAGTTAAACAGCCGAAAGTTGCGGAATCCCATTCCGCCTTTGCACTTTGGTGTAGCAAGTTTATCCCAAGCGATCTAGTGTAGGGAGTTCCTATAAATTGAGCTGCCCCACCAAATTTTTTCCATGCTCGAGGTGAGACTTTTGCACACCTTTTTTGTTAACAGAAAACTACTCATGCTAAACGTCGGGATAGCCTGAACAATGGATTTTAAAAGTGTCTCTCTGTCGGCGCAAGAAAATAGCCTCTCTGCCCAACCTTGCATGCTACCTCGTGCCCGATCAACTAGATATTCAAAGGTTCCACTATTTATCTTGCCAACAGCAGTGGGTAGACCAAGGTAGCGTTCTGAGAAAGCTTCAACTTGTACTCCAAGAAGTTGCTTCAAAGTTTGTCTAAGGGTCGTCGGCGTGTTTGGGCTAAAGAATATAGAGCTCTTGCTCCTGTTGACACACTATCCAGAAGCATCCCCATATATTGCAAGGATATCGTTCAGCCTAGCCGCGCTTTCCTCATTCGCCTTGATGAAGATGAGGCTATCATCAGCGAATAGTAGGTGATTCGCCCATGGTGATCTGAAGTTCACTCGGATACCCCTATCCACAAAGTCCCCGTAGTGCTTTAGAAGTGAGGTAAAACCTTCGGCGCAAAGCAAGAACAAATAAGGGGAGATTGGGCAACCCTGCCGAAGCCCTCTGGATGGGTTGAAATAAGGTTGCAGCTCTCCATTCACATGGATAGAGAACCGAACAGACGTGACGCACTTCATGACCAGCCTGACCAGATTAGCATTGAACCCCAGCTTCAAGAGTATGGCTTCCAGAAAGTGCCATTCGACTCTATCGTAAGCCTTCATCATGTCAAGTTTGATCGCACAAGTGTAGTTCCTCCCTTTCTTCCGTCTCTTCATCGTATGAACACTTTCAAAGGCAACGAGAACATTTTCTGTGATCAGACGACCTGGGACGAAAGCACTTTGTTCCTCACTGATAATATCGTCCATGCACACTCACAATCGGTTAGCTATAAACTTTACTACCAGTTTGTATAACACTGGACAAAGAGCAATTGGCCGATATTGTGAGATACTTTGGGGGTGACGTACCATAGGGATCAGTGTGATAGATGTGTCGTTGAGACCCAATGGTAGTTCGCCTCCATTAAGAAAAGCCAGCACCGCTTGTGTTACTTCGTCTTGCAACAACTTCCAGTGGCGTTGGAAAAAACCCGTTGTAAAGCCATCCACCCCCGGCGCCTTGGACGGAGCCATTTGGAACAGTGCACGCTGAACCTCAGCTGACTCATAAGGTTTGCTCAGAAGTTCATTCATCTCTGACGTGACCCGAGTGGGCACATGCGATAACAGCACATCGGTATCATTGGCACCCTGCGATGTGTAAAGTGCTTGATAAAATGCTAACATTTCAGCCTTATCCTCTGTTTCATTGGCACAAGTAGAGCCATCGTCTCTCTTGAGACCCGATATACGATTAGTGCGTTTCCGTTGTCTAGCTTGTGCCTGAAAGTATGCCGTGTTGAGATCGCCCGAGCGAAGCCACGGAACGCGGGATCGTTGCCCCATCCAGATTTCCTCGAGGCAGAGTGCTTCTCTAAGCTTCTGCATGATGCTTTTCTCCTCATCGGATGGGCCCCTTCCCATGAAGTGTTGACGCAGCCTGTCAAGCCGTTTTTGCAAGTTACGAACATTTCTGGACAGGCTACCAAATTCGCGGGCTCCCCATGGCTCGAGCTGACTCTGAAGCGCCCCTAGGGAGTCCATTATTCCTTATAAGCTAGGACCACGAGCCTGCCCCCGCCACGTTTGTGCGATTAGCTGTTCATAGTCCTGGTGAGAGTGCTAAACGTTTTCGTAGCGAAATTGTTTGGCTCCAAACGGCCTATGTGTTGGGGAACATAGTAATTTCAAAAAAATTCCTACGCACACGCAAGATCATGGTGATGCATAGCAACGAGAGGGGACAGTGTGTCCACGTACCCTCGTAGACCGAAAGCGGAAGCGTTAGCACAACGCGGTTGATGTAGTCATACGTCTTCATGATCCGACCGATCAAGTACTGAACGCACGGCACCTCCGAGTTCGGCACACGTTCAACTCAATGACGTCCCTCGAACTCCGATATAGCCGAGCTTTGAGGGAGAGTTCCGTCAGCACGACAGCGTGGTGACGATGATGATGTTCTACCAACGCAGGGCTTCGCCTAAGCACCGCTATGATATTATCGAGGTGGACTATGGTGGAGAGGGGAACCGCACACGGCTAAAAGATTCAAGAGATCAATTGTTGTGTCTATGGGGTGCCCCTCTCCTCTGTATATAAAGGGGGGAGGAGAGGGCCGGCCAAGGGGAGGAGGCGCACCCAAGGGGGGAGTCCTACTCCCACTGGGAGTAGGACTCCTCCTTTTCCTATTTGGAGAGGGAGAGTGAAGGAAGAGGAAGGAGGGAGGAAGGAAAGGGGGGTCGGGCCCCCTCCCAATTCGGATTGGGCTTGGGGGGCGCGCCCCCTCCCTTTCTCCTTTCCCCTCCTTTCCACTAAAGCCCATTAAGGCCCATATACCTCCCGGGTGGTTCCGATAACCTCCCGGAGCTCCGGTATTATCCCGATCTCACCCGGAACCATTCCGGTATCCAAATATAGTCGTCCAATATATCGATCTTTACGTCTCAACCATTTCGAGACTCCTCGTCATGTCCGTGATCACATCCGGAACTCCGAACAACCTTCGTACATCAAAACACATAAACTCATAATATAACCGTCATCGAACTTTAAGCGTGTGGACCCTACGGGTTCGAGAACTATGTAGACTTGACCGAGACACGTCTCCGGTCAATAACCAATAGTGGAACCTGGATGCTCATATTGGCTCCCACATATTCTACGAAGATCTTTATCGGTCAAACCGCATAACAACATACGTTGTTCCCGTTGTCATCGGTATGTTACTTGCCCGAGATTCGATCGTCGGTATCTCAATACCTAGTTCAATCTCGTTACCGGCAAGTCTCTTTACTCGTTCCGTAATACATCATCCCGCAACTAAATCATTAGTTGCAATGCTTGCAAGGCTTAAGTGATGTGCATTACCGAGTGGGCCCAGAGATACCTCTCCGACAATCGGAGCAAATCCTAATCTCAAAATATGCCAACCCAACAAGTACCTTCGGAGACACCTGTAGAGCACCTTTATAATCACCCAGTTACGTTGTGACGTTTGGTAGCACACAAAGTGTTCCTCCGGTAAACGGGAGTTGCATAATCTCATAGTCATAGGAACATGTATAAGTCATGAAGAAAGCAATAGCAACATACTAAACGATCGAGTGCTAAGCTAACGGAATGGGTCAAGTCAATCACATCATTCTCCTAATGATGTGATCCCGTTAATCAAATGACAAATCTTTGTCTATGGCTAGGAAACATAACCATCTTTGATCAACGAGCTAGTCAAGTAGAGGCATACTAGTGACACTCTGTTTGTTTATGTATTCACACATGTATCATGTTTCCGGTTAATATAATTCTAGCATGAATAATAAACATTTATCATGATATAAGGAAATAAATAATAACTTTATTATTGCCTCTAGGGCATATTTCCTTCAGTCTCCCACTTGCACTAGAGTCAATAATCTAGATTACACAGTAATGATTCTAACACCCATGGAGCCTTGGTGCTGATCATGTTTTGCTCGTGGAAGAGGCTTAGTCAACGGGTCTTCAACATTCAGATCCGTATGTATCTTGCAAATCTCTATGTCTCCCACCTGGACTTGATCCCGGATGGAGTTGATGCGTCTCTTGATGTGTTTGGTTCTCTTGTGAAATCTGGATTCCTTTGCTAAAGCAATTGCACCAGTATTGTCACAAAAGATTTTCATTGGACCCGATGCACTAGGTATGACACCTAGATCGGATATGAACTCCTTCATCCAGACTCCTTCGTTTGTTGCTTCCGAAGCAGCTAAGTACTCCGCTTCACATGTAGATCCCACTACGATGATTTGTTTAGAACTGCACCAACTAACAGCTCTACCGTTCAATAAAAACACATATCCGGTTTGCGATTTAGAATCTTCCGGATCAGTGTCAAAGCTTGCATCGACGTAACCATTTACGACGAGCTCTTTGTCACCTCCATAAACGAGAAACATATCCTTAGTCCTTTACAGGTATTTCAGGATGTTCTTGACCGCTGTCCAGTGATCCACTCCAGGATTACTTTGGTACCTCCCTGCTAAACTAATAGCAAGGCACACATCAGGTCTGGTACACAGCATTGCATACATGATAGAGCCTATGACTGAAGCATAGGGAACATCTTTCATTTTCTCTCTATCTTCTGCAGTGGTCGGGCATTGAGTCTTACTCAACTTCACACCTTGTAACACAGGCAAGAACCCTTTCTTTGCTTGATCCATTTTGAACTTCTTCAAAACTTTGTCCAGGTATGTGCTTTGTGAAAGTCCAATTAAGCGTCTTGATCTATCTCTATAGATCTTGATGCCCAATATATAAGCAGCTTCACCGAGGTCCTTCATTGAAAAACTTTTATTCAAGTATCCCTTTATGCTATCCAGAAATTCTATATCATTTCCAATCAACAATATGTCATCCACATATAATATCAGAAATGCTACACAGCTCCCACTCACTTTCTTGTAAATACAGGCTTCTTCAAAAGTCTATATAAAACCATATGCTTTGATCACACTATCAAAACGTTTATTCCAACTCCGAGAGGCTTGCACCAGTCCATAAATGGATCGCTGGAGCTTGCACACTTTGTTAGCTCCCTTTGGATTAACAAAACCTTCCGGTTGCATCATATACAACTCTTCTTCCAGAAATCCATTCAGGAATGCAGTTTTGACATCCATTTGCCAAATTTCATAATCATAAAATGCGGCAATTGCTAACATGATTCGGACAGACTTAAGCATCGCTACGGGTGAGAAGGTCTCATCATAGTCAATCCCTTGAACTTGTCGAAAACCTTTTGCAACAAGTCGAGCTTTATAGACAGTAACATTACCGTCAGCGTCAGTCTTCTTCTTGAAGATCCATTTATTCTCGATGGCTTGCCGATCATCAGGCAAGTCAACCAAAGTCCATACTGTGTTCTCATATATGGATCCCATCTCGGATTTCATGGCCTCAAGCCATTTTGCGGAATCTGGGCTCAGCATCGCTTCTTCATAGTTCGTAGGTTCATCATGGTCTAGTAACATAACCTCCAGAATAGGATTACCGTACCACTCTGGTGCGGATCTTACTCTAGCTGACCTACGCGGTTTAGTAACCAACTTGATCTGAAGTTTCATGATCATCATCATTAACTTCCTCACTAATTGGTGTAGATGTCACAGGAACCGGTTTCTGTGATGAACTATTTTCCAATAAGGGAGCAGGTACTGTTACCTCATCAAGTTCTACTTTCCTCCCACTCACTTCTTTCGAGAGAAACTCCTTCTCTAGAAAGGATCCATTCTTAGCAACGAATGTCTTGCCTTCGGATCGGTGATAGAAGGTGTACCCAACAGTTTCCTTTGGGTATCCTATGAAGACACATTCACTAGTAAAAAAAGACACATCCGTGACATTTTGGGCCGAAAGAAAAAAAATTCTGTCATACATATGACACTTCTATGACGATAATTGTGACAAAACCCGGTATCATCATAGATGTGGTGGGCTCCTACTTCTATGACAAAAAATCATGACAGAAAATGGGCTTTTCGTCCTGGGCGGGCCAGAGACGCAGCTGCATGACATTCTTTGGGCCGTCCATGACGGAAAAAACCGTGGTAGAAGCGAGGTGAAGGAAAATTTCGGGAAGTTCCCGGTTACGGTGGGAGGTCGGGGGCCGAGCGATGCGCGTTTCTCTCGTACACGTAAGCGCGTGTGTGCGAGGCGTTGGATCTAACTGAACCCGAGCGAGGCGTTGGGCTCTAACTGAACCCGAGCGATTGCACTGTAGGCTATGCGTTACTGAACCCGAGCGATCGATCGATGGCTGTTAATTGAACCCGATCGAGCGATTCCTTCGCTACTGCTGCTAACTGAAGCCGATCGATTGGA